>NC_083319.1:96444599-97061209 GCF_963455315.2 Globicephala melas | reverse complement strand
CAGCTGGTCTATCCAGTAGCCTGATGCTGGAGGCTAAGTCAGAGATGCCCAAGATGAACAGCTAGTCAATCCAGCAGCCCAGTACAAATTCAGAACACTCTGGGATGGACAACTGGTAGATCCAGCAGCCAAACTCAGAAGGCAAAGTCTGGACTCCCCAGACAAAACAGCTGGTTTACTTGGCAGCACAGCACATGAGGCCAAATCCAGGATGCTCAAGATAGATAGCTAGTCAGCTGGGCAGCCCAGCACCAAAGGCCAAGTCTGGGATGTCTACAATAGACAGCTGGTCAACCTGGCAGCCTGGTGCCAGAGGCCAAATCCTGGGTACCCCTGAAGGACATCTGGTTGACCTGGAAGCCCAGCACCTAAGGCAAAGTCCAAGGTGCCTAGGACACCTTGGATGGTCAGCTAGTCGACTAGGAAGCCTGACACCAAGGCCAATTCTAGGACACTCAGGATGCACAGGAGGGATGGCTGGTTGACCTGGCAGCCTGTCTTTGAGGCAAAGTATGGGAGGTCACAGTTGAGCAGCTGGTTGACTCTGCAACCTGGTGCTGAAAGCCAAGTATGGGACACCCAGGGTAGATAGCTTGTTACCCTGAGAGCCCAGTGCCCAAGGCCAAGTTCAGCTTGGCCAGCTATTGTAAGTAATGCTGCAATGAACATAGGAGTTCATATATCTTTTCAAATTAGTGTTTTCATTTTCTTCAGATAAATACACAGAAATGGAATTGCTAGATACTATGGTAGTTCTATTTTAAAATTTTTGAGGAATCTACATAATGTATTCCATAGTGGCTGCACCAATTCATATTCTCACCAACAGTGCATGAGGTTTCACTTTTCTCAACATCCTTGTCAACACATATTATTTTTTGTTTTTTGGATGATAGTCATTCTGACAGTTATAAGGTGATATCTCATTGTGGTTTTGATTTTCATTTCCCTGATGTTTAGTGGTGTTGAGCATCTTTTCATGGGCCTATTGACCATCTGTGTGTTTTCTTTGGAAAAATGTCTATTCAGATCCTCTGCTTATTTTTTTTAGTTAATTTATTTATTATTTTTGGCTGTGTTGGGTCTTCATTTCTGTGCGAGGGCTTTCTCCAGTTGTGGCGAGCGGGGGCCACTCTTCATCGCGGTGCATGGGCCTCTTCACTGTCGCGGCCTCTCTTGTCGTGGAGCACAAGCTCCAGACGCGCAGGCTCAGTAGTTGTGGCTCACGGGCCTAGTTGCTCCGCGGCATGTGGGATCTTCCCAGACCAGGGCTTGAACCCGTGTCCCCTGCATTGGCAGGCAGATTCTCAACCACTGCGCCACCAGGGAAGCCCATTTTTTTCATAAGTTTGTTTTTTGGTTTTTTTGAAGGTGTATCATATGAGCTCTTTGTATATTTTGCATGTTAACTTACCAGATGTACCAAAGGCAAATATCTTCTTCCATTCAGTAGAGAGCCTTTTATTTTAATTGTTTTCTTCACTGGGCAAAAGCTTTTTATTTGTATATAGTCCCATTTGTTTATTTTTGCTTTTGTTCCCCTTGCCTGAGGAGACATATTCAAAACAATATTGCTAAGACCAATGTCAAAGAGCATACTGTCTATGTTTCCTTTGAGAAGTTTTATGGTTGCAGGTCTTATATTTAAGTTTTTAATCCATTTTGAGTTTAGTTTTATATGTGATGTGAGAAAGTAGTCCAGTTTGATCCTTTTGCATGTAGCTGTCCACATCTTTTTTAGATGTGTCTTTAACAGTGCTTTAAACAGACAGCTGTGTGGTTAACACATACAGTCCTTGAAATAACACTTTTTGAAAATTGCATGCAAAGAGTACTCACAAACATTTTTTACATGTGTCTTTAAACACTGATTTACATTTAATAAAGTGTGGGTAACACCCATTATTTTCAATTACACGTCTCAAATTCACATTCAAGTAGTTCTCTTAGGAACAGCTATTATACATTTTATTTATTTATTTATTTATTTTTTGCTGTGTTGGGTCTTCATTTCTATGCGAGGGCTTTCTCCAGTTGCAGTGAGTGGGGGCCACTCTTCATCGCGGTACGTGGGCCTCTCACTGTCGTGCCCTCTCCCGTTGCGGAGCACAGGCTCCAGACGCACAGGCTCAGTAGTTGTGGCTCACGGGCCTTGTTGCTCCACAGCATGTGGGATCTTCCCAGACCAGGTCTTGAACCCGTGCCCCCTGCATTGGCAGGCAGATTCCCAACCACTGCACCACCAGGAAAGCCCTATACAATTATCTTTAATACTATTTTACAAGCATATTAGCTTGGTCAACACATACATTTCTTGAAGAAACACTGTTCCAAAGTTCACATGCATATATAACTCTTAGAAACCTCTTTTATATATATGTAAGTTTTACATAATTTACTGTGTGTGAAACATAACCATTCTTTGAAATAACATCAAATTTGTATGCAAGTAGCACTCTTAGAAACATATTGTTTTCATGTGTCTTTAAACACTGTTTTCCATGATTTTCCATGTATCTGTTTCATGAAATAATTAATAAAATGTCAATGCAATTAACACTGTTAAAAAATCTATACATGTGCCTGGAATCACTATTTTACATGCATATCCTTTGTTTGAAAGAATACTTTTCTTAACATTGCATGCAAAAAGGACTCTAGTAATATCTTTTTTACACCATTAATCAGTGAAAGGCAAATAAAAACCACAACGATATATCACCTCACATCTCAATTTCTCATGAAGGTAAACTTCTTACAAACAATTTCTTTTACACGTTCTAAAACAGTTATTTAAATGGAGAACAACGTTCTTAACACACCTACTCCTTGAAGGAACACTGATCTCAAATCTGCGTACAAGTAGCACTCTTAGAAACATCTTTTATATTTTCTCTTTCAACACAATTTACAAGCATTACAGTGTGGTGAACTCATCTGTCCTTGAAATAACAGTTCTCAAATATGGACACTAAGTAGCATTCTCAAAACCTCTTTTATATTTGCTTTTTTTAAAATTTTGTTTTCATGTAGTACAGTGTAATGAACACATCTATTCCTAAAATCACACTAATGTTGATGCTGCATGCAAGCAGCACTGTTATATGCAATTCTCACACTTGTTTTAAAACATGATTTACATGGAGACCATTGTCGTGAATGCATTTATACCTGGATAACACTGTTCCCAACTTTACATGTAAATAGTACTTTGAGAAACATCTTTTATACATGTAACTTTAAACACTGCTTTGCAAGCAATACAGTGTGGTGAACATATCTATTCCTTGATAAAACACTATTCTCAACTTCACAAGTAAGAAGTACTCAGAAACATCTTTTACATCTGTGTCTATAAAACCATTTAGCAACATCCATTCCATGTAGTAAAGTCACCTACTGCTTGAAATAAGTATCCGCTAGAGGTTAAATAGCACTCCTAGATACGTCTTTTATATGTGGCTCTTTAAACACACTATTTTATAATCATTACCAACAGTGAATAGATTCGTTTACTTAAATAAAAGTCTTCTCACAGAGGAAGTACTGTAAGAAGCATCTTTTATAAATGTGCACTTAATGCACATATATGCAGTCCAGTGTGTATACCAATGGTGAATACATTCATTCACTGAAATAACCATTTTCTCAACTTCTCAAGCAAGCAGCACTTTTACAAACATATTTATGACGTTTTTCTCTGCTGTTTACCATGCAGACCAATGTGGTGAATCTTCACTGAAATGACAGTGCTCTAAAATTTGCACACTAGTAATGTTATTTGAAATGTTTTTCAAACGTGTCATTAACAGTGATTTAAATGCAAACCAGTGAATGTACAGAATCATTCACTGAAATCTTGTTTTCAGCTTCACATCAAAGTAGTACAATGAAACATTTATATATATGTGTGTGTGTGTGTATTTAAACAGCTATTTACATGCAGAATGATGTGATGAACACATTTATTCTTTAAAATAATACAGTCCTCAAGTGAGCTTATATGAGCTCGGTTAGAAATATTTGTATAAATATGTCTACAAAACACCTTTCCATGTAGAGCAATGTGGTGAAAAATTCCTTCACTAAGAAAACATTGTTCACTATTTTTTCCAGATTATTGAGATTTAATAGCTAAATAAAATTGTGTGCCTTTAAAGTGTAGAATGTGATGATTCGACATATGTATATATTGTGAAATGATTGCTACAATAATTTAGTTAATACATCCATCACCTCACATAGTTACCACTGTTATCCATGGTAATAACTTGTAAGATATACTCTCTTAGCAAATTTCAAGTATATAATAAAGTATTGTTAGCCATAGCCACATTGCTGTATATTACACACTAGACCTTATTCATCTAATAACTGGAAGGTTGTACCTTCACCTACCCAACCCACCTTCCCTACCAGCCCCTATCAGATACCATCTACTCTCTGTTTCTGTGAGTTAGGCTTTCTTAGATTTCATACGTAAGTTAAGTCCTACAATATAAGTCTTTCTCTGTCTGACTTATTTCACTTAGCATAATGTCTTCAAGGTCTATCCATGTGGTTGCAAATGGCAGACATTTATATGGTTGGAAAATATTCCATTATATATGTGTGTGTATATATATATATATATAATTTTCTTTTTTCATTTATTGACCAATGGACACAGGCTATTTCCATGATTTGACTATTGCAAATAATGCTTAAAGAACATGGAGGAGCAGACATCTCTTTGAGAGAGTGACTTCATCTGTTAAGAATGGATACCCAGGGGCTTTCCTGATGGCGCAGTGGCTAAGAATCCATCTGCCAATGCAGGGGACACCGGTTTGAGCCCCGGTCCAGGAAGATCCCATATGCCGCGGAGCAACTAAGCTCGTGCACCACAACTACTGAGCCTGCACTCTAGAGCCCAAGAGCCACAACTACTGAGGCTGCATGCCACAACTACTGAAGCCCATGCCTAGAGCCTGTGCTCCACAACAAGAGAAGCCATTGTAATGAGAAGCCCGCACACTGCAACGAAGAGTAGCCCCCTCTTGCTGCAACTAGAGAAAAACCTGCATGCGGCAAAAAAGACCCAATGCGGCCAAAAATAAAATAAATAAAATAAAGTAAATAAATAAATAAAAGAATGGATATCCAGACGTGGAATTACTAGATCATATGGTAATTCTATTTTTAATTTTTAGGGGAAACTTCATACTGTTTTCCAGTGGGTGCACCAATTTACTTTCCAACCAGCAGTGTACAAAAGTTCCCTTTTCTCCACATCCTTGCCAACACTTATCTCCTGTCACTTTTATAATAGCCATTCTAACAGGTGTGAGGTGAATAACTCTTTGAGGTTTTGATTTTCATTTCAATGATGATTACTGACACTGAGCAACATTTCATGTTTCTGTTGGCCGTTTGTATGTCTTCTTTGTGAAAAAAAATGTTATTCAGGTCCTTTGTCCATTTTTAAACCAGATTATTTATTTATTTATTTATTTATTTATTGTCATGATCACTATTATTATTATTTGATATTGAGCTGTATGAGTTTCTTATATATATTGGAATTAACCGCTTATCAGATGTGGCTTGCAAATATTTGCACCCATTCTGTCAGTTGCCTTTCATATTCTTGTTATTTTCCTTTGCTGTATGCAGAAACTGTACAGAAGTTTGATGTAGTTCCACTCGTTAATCTTGGCTATTGTTGTTTGTGCTTTGGTGTTGTATACATAAAATCATTGCCAAGACCAACGTCAAAAAGCTTTTCCCTACATTTTCCTTTAGGAGTGTTACGGTTTCGGGTTTTACATTTCAATCTTTAATCCATTTCAAGTTAATTTTTGTGAGTGGTTTAAGAAAAGGGTCCAGTGTCATTATTTTGCATGTGAATATCCACTTTTTCAAATACTATGTATTGAAGGAACTATCTTTTCCTCATTGCATATTAATAATTCCCTTGTCAGATATTAGTTGGCCTTATATACATGAGTTTTTTCCTTGGCTGTCAAGTCTTTTTCATTATCTACCTGTTTGTTTTTATGCCAGTACCTTTCTATTTTGGTTAGTATAGCATTTCAATATAGTTTAAAATCAGAAAATATGATGCCTCCAGGTTTTTAAAATAATTTTTCTGGATGTCTTTGTCTATTTGGGGTCTGCTATGGTTCCAGATTAATTTTAGCAATTTTATATTTTTGTGAAAAATGCCATTGACTTTTTTTTTTTTTTTTTTTTGTGGTATGCCGGCCTCTCACTGCTGTGGCCTCTCCCATCGCGGAGCACGGGCTCCGGACGTGCAGGCTCAGCGGCCATGGCTCACGGGCCCAGCCGCTCCGCGGCATGTGGGATCTTCCCGGACCGGGGCACGAACCCGTGTCCCCTGCATCGGCAGGCGGACTCTCAACCACTGCGCCACCAGGGAAGCCCCCCATTGACATTTTGATAGGGGTTGCATTGAATCTATAGATGGCTTTGTGTAGTAGGGACGTTATAACAATAAAAATTTTGCCAGTGTATCTTTGTGTTTGTTCATGACTTTTTCAATTTCTTTTGTCAAAGTTTCGAGTGGATTTTTCACCTCCTTGGTTAAATTTATTCCTAAACATTTTGATATTTTTGATGCTATTGT
Source organism: Globicephala melas (assembly GCF_963455315.2). Classification (NCBI taxonomy): domain Eukaryota; kingdom Metazoa; phylum Chordata; class Mammalia; order Artiodactyla; family Delphinidae; genus Globicephala; species Globicephala melas. Next base: position 97,054,581 of record NC_083319.1, on the reverse strand, counting down.
AAATGGGATAGTTTTTTTTTCTTTTTTAGATAATTTTTTCCTAGTGTAGAGAAATACAGCTGAGTTTTTTGTATGTTTATTCTGTACCTTGTTTATTAAATTTATTAGTTCTAAATATTTTTGTCAGGGGAGTCTTTAGGATTTTTTACACATACTATGTCATCTGCAAAAGACAATTTTAGTTCTTGTCATTTAATTTGGATGCCTATTGTTTCTTGTTCTTTCCTAATTTCTCTAGCCAGAACTACCAATAGATTGTTGAAAGGAGGGGTGAGAGTGGGATCCTTGTCTCATTCCTGATTCCAAAGGAGAAGACTTCAAACTTTCTCTGTTGAGTATGATGTTAAAAGTGGGTTTGTCATATATGGCCTTTATTATTTGTGGAATAGTCCTTCTGTGTGCATTTGTTGGGAGTTTTTATCATGAAAGAATTTTTTTATTTTTAATTTTTTTAATTTAATTTTTATTTTATTTTGGGGTATAGTTGATTTACAATGTTGTCTTAGTTTCAGGCTTTCAGCAAAGTGATTCATTTATACATATACATATATCCATTCTTTTTCAGATTCTTTTCACTTATAGGTTATTACAGAATATTGAATAGACTTCCCTGTGTGATACAGTAGGTCCTTGTTTATTATCTATTTGATATATAGTAGTGTGTTTATGTTAATCCCAAGCTCCTAATTAATCCCTCCACCAATCTTTCCCCTTTGGTAACCATAAGTTTGTTTTCTATGTCTGTGAGTCTATTTCTGTTTTGTAAACATGTTCATTTGTGTCTTTTTAGATTTCACATATAAGTGATATCAGATGATATTTGCCTTTGTGTCACTTACTTCACTTCACTTACTTCTCTGTCTGACTTACTTCACTTATTACTTATGATAATCTCTGGGTCCATTCATGTTCCTGCAAATGGCATTATTTCATTCTTTTTTATGGCTGAGTAATATTCCATTGTATATATGAAGCACATCTTCTTTACCCATTCCTCTGTTGATGGACATTTAGTTTGCTTCCATGTCTTGGCTATTGTAAGTTGTACAGCAGTGAACATTGGGGTGCATGTATCTTTTCATATTATGGTTTTTTTCCAGATATATGCCCAGGAGTGAGATTGCTGGATCATATAGTAGTTGTATTTTTAATTTTTTAAGGAATCTCCAGACTGTTCTCCATAATGGTTGTATCAATTTACATTCCCTCCAACAGTGTAGGAGGGTCCCCATTTCTCCATACCCTTTCCAGCATTTTTAAATTTATATATTTTAATTTATTTATTTTTAGCTGTATTGGGTCTTCACTGCTTCATTGAAAGCCTTCATTGAGGGCTTCCTCTAGTTGCAGTGAGCAGGGCTACTCTTTGTTGTGGTGCACAAGCTTCTCATTGCAGTGGCTTCTCTTGTTGTGGAGCATGGGCTCTAGGCATGCGGGCTCCAGTAGTTGTGGCATGCAAGCTCAGTAGTTGTGGCTTGTGGGCTCTAGAGCACAGGCTCAGTAGTTGTGGTGCATGGGCTCAGATGCTCCACAGCATGTGAGAATTTCCCCAACCAGGGATCGAACCCATGTCCCCTGCATTGGCAGGTGGATTCTACTGTGCCACCAGGGAAGTCCTCCAGCATTTACTGTTTGTAGACTTTTTGATGATGACTCTTCTGACCTGTGCACAGTGATACCTCATTGTAGTTTTGAGTTGCATTTCTCTAATATTTAGCAATGTTGAGCATCTTTTCATGTGCTTTTTGGCCATCTGTGTCTTCTTTGGAGAAATGTTTATTTAGATCTTCTGCCCATTTTTTGATTGGGTTTGTTATTTTGATATCGAGCTGCATGAGCTGTTTGTATATTTTGGAGATTAATCCCTTGCTGGTTGCTTCATTTGCAAATATTTTCTCCCATTCTGCAGTTGTCTTTTCATTGATATTAAAATTCTAGAAAAAAATAACTAATCAAATGTGAAAGAAAGTAAATCAATAGTAGTTGCCTGGGAGCCCAGGGAGAGGTGTCAGAAGGTAGATACAGGAGTGATGGATGTTTGTTATGATGATGATGGTTCTGTGGGTTTACATGTATTAAAACTTACAAAACTGTACATTTTAAATATGTTCAGTTCATTGCATACCAACCATATAGCTCAATTAAGTTTTAATAGAAATTGACTTCACATAAAAATATGAATCTCCTTTTTGGAAAAGTAGAACTCTGGCAAGCACACATTAACTCCATCACTCTCCCTGTCTCATGGGAGGAACTCTGTCACAGTAGCAATGAAGACTGGTGAGCAATGAAAGGTGTTTCTAGAGTTATCCAAGACCTTTGCCTAGGTCATAAAAATCACATGCCAGGACTATTCAATTTCCACTATCTTTCCTCATTTTATTTTATTTTATTTTTTACTGTGCAGCAGTGGCCTTGAGATAGACAATTTGGAGATGCTATGGGATCCTAAAACCTTTACATTATTCAGTATGACATTGGCTGGGGCCACAGGAGGAGAAAAATAGCTCTGTATCTCCTGAGCATTTCTGCAAAAACCTTATCCTAAAAAGCCGTAATCACTGAACATTTTGTGAATGCAACTTTAGAATAGGCCCATCCCCTCTTGTTTGCTAAACTCCCTATTAATTCCCTGAGTGTTTCTGTACCAAGTATTGTTCCCAGCTGACGTCTGTAATCTAACACTCAGCAACACCAGCCTACCAAGTTCTGGATATTATGGCACATGGCTCTTTTCAAGCTGGACATAGAGAACATCTCTTTACCAATACTAGGAGCATTATGTGACATTGCATGTGAAATAGAGAATCAACTTATGCTACTCCAAAAAACGCTGGTAGGTCTCATAATTCTCCTCATCTCAGAGTGATCTCTGAACCCTCCAAAAGCTCTGACATCCAGGTCACAAGATTAGTCACACAAAACCCTGTAGTCTACCCCAGGAAGCCTTGGACAACAATGCAAATTAGACCAAAACTGGAGTGAAGCATTGTCTACAACAATACTATCTTCACTGAAGCATACAAAGTTCCCAAAGAGGTGACTTAGAGCTAGAAAAATCCATATTGAGCATGGCATGAGACAATGCCACTGAAGAAGGTAAACCTCCATAAGCCACCAGCAGAACCCAGATTGGGTCCCCTTGGTCAAAACTAGTTAAGTCTATGTCCTAGTCAGTTAGACATGAGAGAATTACACCCAAGTGCTCAGGCTACTCATGCTTCTCTCCATGGGATGGGAGAGTACAAAGATCTACCTGCCCTGATCACACTGAGGTGACTTCCCCTTGGTAGAGGTAAGGTGATTTCTACCATAAAAACACAGTGACGTTAGTCTGGCAAGGGCCCTGAGCAGGTTAGAAAGTACAACATAGCTCCTTAAAAGCTTCATATGAACTTAGTACTCATAGGCAAGCTCCACACTAGAGCTGTTCAGGTGTATGACATTCAACTTCAAGTTGTTGACTCCCTCACAGAGCCTATTTGGTATGATGTATTTTATTTTTATTTATTTATTTTTTTTGCAGTACGCGGGCCCCTCTGCTGTGGCCTCTCCCTCTGCGGAGCACAGGCTCTGGACGCGCAGGCTCAGTGGCCATGGCTCATGGGCCCAGCCGCTCTGCGGCACGTGGGATCCTCCTGGACTGGGGCATGAACCCGTGTCCCCCGCATCGGCAGGTGGACTCTCAACCACTGCGCCACCAGGGAAGCCCGGTATGATGTATTTTAACTAAGGAGATAGCTCGTTTGCTGCTCTCCTCATCTCATTGGAATGCTTTTCTCAAGTATGAACTTTCTGGTGATGAATGTGGTTAGACTTGCAGTGGAAAGCTTTCCTACATTTGATACACTCATAAAATCTATCAGGGCTGTGAACTTTCTGGTGCTCAGTTGGGGCCAACCTTTGACTGAAGACTTTTCCACATTTGCTGCATTCAAGAGGCCTTTCTCTGGTGTGAACTTTTTGGTGCTGAGTAAGTTGGGTGCTTCGGCTAAAGAATTCTCCACATTTGGTGCACTCATATGGTCTTTCTCCAGTGTGAATTCTCTGGTGTTGAGTGAGGCCAAAGCTCTGGCTAAAAAGTTTCCCACATCAATGCACTTATAAGGCCTTGCTCCAGTGTGAAATCTCTGGTGCTTAATGAGAATAGAGCTTTGGCTAAAAAGTTTCCCACATTCAGTACATTCACATGGCCTTTCACCAGTGTGGATTCTCTGATGTTTAATGAGACTGGGACTTTGGTTAAAGAATTTCCCGCATTCCCTGCACTCATAAGGCCCTGTGCCCATTTGAATTTGCCAGCATTTAATTAGGTTGGAGTTGGAGGTAAAGAATTTTCCACATTGAATTCATTTATAAGGCCATGATACAGTGTGAATTCTCTGATGTTCACTAAGGCTGGAGCTTTGGCTAAAGAATTCCCACATTCATAACACCCATAAGGCCTTTCTCCAGTGTGAATTTGCTAGTGCCCAACAAGTATGGGTTTGTTGTTAAAAGCTTTCCCACATTCACTGCACTTATATCGCCTTTCTCCAGTGGGGACTCTCCAGTGCTGGATGTGTTTATAGCTGAAGGTTTTCCCACATTCACTGCATTGATAAGGCTTTTCTCCAGTGGGGACTCTCTGGTGCTGAGCAAGCCTCTATTTGTGACAGTAGGCTTTCCCACATTCACTACACTTGTGCTTTTATCCATTGTGAAAGGCCTCCACACACTCAGTATCCTTTTGTGGTGTGACCTGGTGCAGGAGAAGGCCAAGCTACCAGGGAAATCCTTCCCAGCCTCCTGGCACATGAAAGACTTCTTAGATGCACCTACTGTGCAACTTTTCATAAAGGCCTTATCCACATATTTTCTGAAGAGTTTCTCTGCAATGTGCTGGTACAATTTCACACCTACCCCACACAGTTTCTGGCCAGGGTTTGTTCCCAGGTCCTCACCTACATGCAAACCACTTTTTAAGTACAGGCTACATCTCTCATAGGGATAGGCCTTCTGGGTGGACAGGTCTTCCTTTGAAATATTTATTTGTGGCACTTCTACAGAAACATTCTGCTCAGAAGGTATCTCCTTGTCCTCTGCTTCATGCCAACACCCAGGCAAAAGACACAGGGTGTGGTGGAGCGCACAGAGGAGCAAGGGGTCCACAGCTCTCTCCTCTGGGAATGGTTTTCACCAGGGCCTTGGCTGATGGTGACACGTGTGTTGTGTGGAAAGGTGTCTTCAGGCCCAGGAAAATCTGATTGTCACTGAGTAGCTGGTGTTCTAGGAATATTTTAAGGATAGGTGCAGACCTCATGACACATTAAGTATAGGCCAATATTGAAGACCACAGCAGAGTAAGGATGGAGAGGACCAAGGAAGAGTGGAAGACAGAGAGGTGAAGGATAATCCTGGGTTGGAAGTCAGAGTAGAAATGACAGAAGGAGCAAAGTATCAAGAATGGAGAAAAAATAGAAATGAGGAAAAATAGAAATGAGGTACACAGTCACTGGCCTTGCCACCAAAACAGTGTTAGGCACGGAACATGTTCCTGATCTGATTTGAATCCAACCATGATATCACATCCTTGCCCTGATGCCCGTCACCAGGGCCAGGCCCACTTTGAGCCCCTCTTGCTGTGCCTGGATTCATGGCCACTCTGTCATGTACCCAGGGTTCTCCTCCCAGCTCCAGTTGGACAACAACATGGGACCTAAAAGATGGAAGTCCCAATGATACAACAAGTGCAAAGGTCTCCAGCATCACATAGTGGTACAGGCGTCTCAGGGTCTCATCAAGAAGCCTCCATTCCTCTTGGAAAAAGTATACAGCCTCATCCTCAAAGGTCACAGGGCCCAGTGCAGGCTCCATAAGTGGTTCCGCTGAACGTGGAACCTCAGGCCAGCCTAATGTTCCAAGGCACCCCACCAGTGAACAGATCCAAGTTTACCCCCACTTATTTATTTTTGTTTTTCTTTTCATTACTCTAGGAGGTGGATCCAAAAAGCTATTAATGCAATTTACACCAAAGAAAGTTCTGCCAATGTTTTTCTCTAAGAGTTTTATAGTATCCAGCCTTACATTTAGGTCTTTAATCCATTTTGAGTTTATTTTTGTCTATGGTGCTAGAGAATGTTCTAGTTTCATTCTTTTACAGGTAGCTGTCCAGTTTTCCCAACACCATTTATTGAAGAGACTGCCTTTTCTCTATTGTATAGTCTTGGCTTCTTTGTTGTAGATTAATTGACCATAGTTGTGTGGGTTTATTTCTGGGCTTTCTATCCTGTTCCATTGATCTATATTTTTGTTTTGTTGCCAGTAATGGTACTGTTTTCATGACTGTAGCTTTGCAATATAGTCTGATGTCAGGGAGCCTGATTCCTCCAGCTCCATTTTTCTTTCTCAAGATTGCTTTGGCTCTTCAGGGTCTTTTGTATTTCCATGCAAATTTAAAAATATTTTTTTCTTGTTCTGTGAAAATGCCATTGATAATTTGATAGGGATTGCATTGAATCTGTAGATTGCTTTGAGTAGTATAGTCATTTTGACAATATTGATTCTTCCTATCCAAGAACATGGTGTATCTTTCCATATGTTTGTATCATCTTCAATTTCTTTCATCAGCATCTTATAGTTTTCAGAGCCCAGGTCTTTTGCCTCCTTAGGTAGGTTTATTCCTAGGTAGGTCTATTCTTTTTGTTGCAATGATAAATGGGGTTGTTTCCTTAAGTTATTTTTCTGATCTTTCATTGTTAGTATATAGAAATGCAAGCTGTATATTAATTGCATATCCTGCAACTTTACCTAATTCATTGGTGAGCCCTATTAGTTTTCTGGTACCATCTTTAGGATTTTCTATGTATAGTACCATGTCACCTGCAAACAGTGACAGTCCTACTTCTTCATTTCCAATATGGATTCCGTTTATTTCTTTTTCTTCTCTGATTACCATGGCTAGGACTTCCAAACCTATGTTGAATAAAAGTGGTAAGAGTGGACATCCTTGTCTTGTTCCTGATCTTAGAGGAAATGCTTTCAGCTTTTCACTGTTGAGTATGATGTTAACTGTGCGTTTGTCGCATATGGCCTTTATTATGTTGAGGTAGTTTCCCTCTATGCCCACTTTCTGGAGAGTTTTATCATAAATGTGTGTTGAATTTTGTCAAAAGCTTTTTCTGCATCTATTGAGATGATCATATGGTTTTTAACTTTCAGTTAATTAAAGTGGTGTATCACATTTATTGATGTGCATATTTTGTACCATCCTTGCATCCCAGGGATAAATCCCACTTTATCAGGATTTGCGACGTTTCATTCTGTGACTGATTTTAGATTGCTTTTATTTTCTTGAGGATTGCCATCTATATTCATCAGGAATAATGGTCTGTGTTTTTTTCCTTCTAGTCATGTCTTTATCAGGCTTTGGAAGCAGGATAATTCTGACCTCAAAAAAATGAGATTGGTAATGTTTTCTCTCTTCAATATTTTGAAAAAATTTGGAAATATTGGCACTAATTCTTCTTTAAATTCTTGGTAGAATTCATCTGGAAAGCCATCTGGTTCTGGGCTTTTCTTGTTGGGAGTTTTTGAATAGTGATTCATTCTCCTTACTCAGTAATGATCTGGTCATATTTTCTCTTTCATCCTGATTCAGTCTTGGTAGGTTGTAGATTTCTAGGAATTTATGCATGTCTTCTAGGTTATTTATTGGCATGTAATTTCCTATAGTACAATCCTTTGTATTTCTGTGGTATCATTTATAAAGTCTGATTTTTATTTCTGATTTTATTTATTTGAGTCTCTCTCTCTCTCTCTCTCGTTTAGCTAAAGTTTTGTCCATTTTGCTTATGTTTTCTTTTTTAAAAAAATAAATTTATTTATTTTTATTTTTGGCTGCATTGGGTCTTCATTGCTGCATGTGGGCTTTCTCTAGTTGTGGAGAGCAGGGACTACTCTTCATTGCAGTGCGTGGGCTTCTCTTGTTGCGGAGCACGGGCTCTAGGTGCACGGGCTTCAGTAGTTGTGGTACATGGGCTCAGTAGTGGTGGCTTGTGGGCCCTAGAGCACAGGCTCAGTAGTTGTGGTGCACAGGCTTAGTTGCTCTGCGGTTTGTGGGATCTTCCCGGACCAGGGCCTGAACCCATGTCCCCTACATTGGCAGGCAGATTCCTAAACACTGCTCCACCAGGGAAGTCCTCCTTTTTTAAAAAATTTTATTAGTTGGCTGTGTCAGGTCTTAGTTGCAGCATGTGGATTCTTCATTGCAGCATGCTAGCTCTGGAGTGTGTAGGCTCAGTAGCTGTGGCACATGGGCTTATTTGCCCCGTGGCTTGTGTGATCTTAGTTTCCCATCCAGGGATTGAACCCATGTCCTCTGCTTGGGAAGACAGATTCTTAACCACTGGACCACCAGGGTTAGTACTGGTTTAATATATTTGGGAGCTCTGATGTCAGCTGCATAAAATTTACATTTGTTGAATCCTCTTGCTGAATTGACCCTTCAACATTATGTAATGACTTTCTTTGTATCATGTTACATTTTTGTGCTTAAAGTCTATTTTGTCTGCTGTAAGTATAACTATCCCTGCTCACTTTTGGTTTTCATTTTTACAGAATATATTTTTCCATTCCCTCATTTTTAACTTTCATGAAAGCTGAAGAAACCTTTTTAGGTAGAATATAGTTGTTTGTTAAAAAATTCATTCAATCATCTATGTCCTTTAATTGGAAAATTTAATCTATTTATATTTAGAGGATTTATTGATATGGAAGAATTTACTAATGCCAACCTGTCATTTTTTTTTCCAGCTGTTTTGCAGACTTCCTGTTCCTTTCTTTGTCTCTTGATGTCTTCCTTTGTGGATTCGTGATTTCCTTTAGTGTTGCATTTGTTTTCCTTCCCTTTTTCTCTTGTCTATCTACCATGAAGTTGATAAAACATGAATGCCTTATAGATATAACAGTCTATTTTAAGCTGAGAACCATCTAACCATTCACATACTCCTTCCCCAAAACAGTTTAAGATTTGATGTCAAAATTTAAATATTTTTATACTGTTTATCCATTAACAAATTATTGTAAGTATAGTTGTTTTCAATGCTTCTGTCCTTTAACCTTTGTATGAAACAAATGTTTAACAGATCATCATATTACAGTATTGCATTGGAGTATTCCGATTTCACTATATACCTGCCTTACCAATGTGCTTTGTATTTTTATGTTTTAATGTTTCTAGTGTATTTTCATTTTAGTTTGAAGAGCTCCCTTCAGCATTTTAGGTAAAGTAGGTCTAGCAGTGATGTATTCCCTTAGATCTTCTTTGTCTGAGAGTCTTTATCTCTCCATTTCTGAAGGACAATTTTCAGGTAAACTATTTTTGGTTAACATTTTTTTTCTTTTAGTACATTGAATATATCATCCCACTGTCCCATAGCCTGCCAAGTTTCTTCTGAGATATATGTTGATAGTCTTATGGGGGCGGGGGGAGAAGTTCCACTGCATGTGATGCTTTTTTCTTGTTGTTTCTTTTAAAATTCTTTCTTTACCTTCAATTTTAGTCAGTTTTATCACAATGCATGTTGGAGAAGATCTCTCTGGATTGAATCTGACTGGGGACTTATGAGCTTCATGAACTTCAATATCCAGATCTCTCTGCAGAAATGGAAAGTTCTCAGCCATTATTATATTAAATATACTTTCTTCCCATTTCTTACTCTCATCCATCTGGGACCACAATTATGCATAGATTATTTCTCATAATGGCTTCCTGTAGTTCACATAGGCTTTCTTCACATTTTTTGTTCTTTCTGTAAACTAACATATAGTATATCATACAAAATGTTCAATGTGTACTTGAATAAAAGTATGTATTCTGTGTTTTCAGGATAGTTTGCTCTGTATATGTCTTTTAGGTCTAATTGTTTGAAAGTGCTGTTCAAGTTTTCCATTTCTTATTGATCCTCTCTCTGGTTGTTCTCCATATTGTTGAATATGGGGTATTGAAATCTTTTGCTCTAATTGCGAAAATGTCTATTTCTTCCCTCAATTTTGTCACTGCTTGCCTTGCATAGTTTGGAGCTGAGATTTGGCATGTACATATTTATAATTATTATATCACCTATGTGAAATATTCCTTTTACCTAGATAATGTCCTTATTTTTCTCTTTTTACCAGTTTTAGATTTAATGTGTATTTTGTCTGATATTAATTACTTAATATTAACGTAGCCATGCAGCTCTCTTTTGCTTACTATTTGTGTAGGATATTTTTTCCATCCTTTCACTATCAATGTTTGTGTCCTTTGATCTAAAGTGAGTCTTTTGTATACAGTATATAGGTCTAAAAAAAATCAATTCTGCAAAACTATGCCATTTGATTGAAGGCTTTCATCCACTTATATTTAATGTAATTACTGTTTAAGGAAGAACTTCTTTGCCATTTTGCCACAAATAAAGTAATTATTTGTTTTCTTTATCTCTTATGAGTATTTCTGGCAACTTGTTTTATCTATTTCTACCTTCCTTGTGCTTAGTTAATTTTTTGTAGTCACATGTGTTGACTGCCTTCGAACTCCTTTTGTATGTGTCGTACAGATATTTTCTTTGTTTTACCATAAGGGTTACATATAACATCCTAAATTTATAATACTCTGTTTTGAATTGATACAGCGTAAATTTTTTTTGATACAGCATAAATTTAATTGCATACAGAAATAATCCTTTACAGTTGCATCTCCCTGAACTTTACGTCACTGATGTCACGAGTTAGATCTTTATATATTCTGTACTCATTAGCACAGTTTTATAATGATGTTCATGTAAATTTCTTTTAAATCTTGTACAAAATAAAAAGTGAAATTACAAAAAATATATAATATATTTTTTTATATTTTTCCATGTTTATACCTTTACTGGAGATCTTTACATCTTCATGTGGCTTCAAATTACTCCCTACTGTGCTTTCATTTTAAACTATAGGTGTCCCTTCAGCATTTTTTTAGGAAGGTCTAGCGATCATGAATTCCTGCAATTTTGTTTAACAGGGAATATATTAATATTTTCCATATTTACAAAGACATTTTTTTCTGGATATAAAATTCTCAGTTGATAAGGTGTTTTTTTTTTCTTTCCCTTTCTTTCAACACTTTCTATATAGCATCCATTGCCTCTGGCCTCCAAGATTTCTGCTGAGAAATTAGTTGATAATCTTTTCTTTTCTTTTTTTTTTTAATATGGACCATTTTAAAAGTCTTTATTGAGTTTGTTACAATATTGCTTCTTTTTTATGTTTATGGTTTTTGTTTTTTGTGTTTTTTTGGCCCCAAGACATGTGGAATCCCAGCTCCCCAACCAGGGATCTAACCCGCACCCCCTGCATTGGAAGGCAAAGTCTCAACAACTGGACCACGAGGAAAGTCCCAAATTGGTTGATAATCTTAATGAGGATACCATGTACATGACACATCACCTTTGTCCTGCTACTTTCAAGATTCTTTCTTTGTTTTTGTCTTTCAACAGTTTAATTTTAATGTATCACAGAGTGGGCTTCTTTCACTTTACCCTATGAGTTTTTTGAATTTGTAGTTACTTATTTTTTCTCAAATTTAGAAAAGTTTTGGCTCTTATTCTTCAAATAATCTCACTGTTCTTTCCTTTCTTCTTCTGTGCCTCACATAATGCATACATAGGTACACCTGATGGTACCTAATTGGTCCCTGAGTCTCTCTACTTTTGTCTTTCAACTTCTCAGGTGGGATAATATCAAATAACCTGCTTTCAAGTTCCATGATTCTTCTGGCTGCTCAAGTCTACTCTCAAACTCTTTATTTTTATTTTATTTTTTTAAAAAAAATTTATTTTTCAGCCATGCTGCATGGCATGTGGGATCTTAGTTCCCTGACCAGGGATTGAACCTGGGCCCTCGGCAGTGAAAATGTGGAGTCCTAACCATTGGACGGACTTCCAGGGAATTCCCTCAGATTTTCTTGTGGATTTTCAATTCACTTCTAGAATTTCTGTTTGTTTTTTGTTTTGTAATTTTCATCTCTTTGCTAATATTTTCATTTTGTTTATCATTTTCTTGATTTTCTTCAGTTCTCTTTCTGGGTTTTCCTTTAGCTCTTAGAGCATATTAAAAACAGTTGTTTAACATTTTGTGTAGTAATTTTAATGCCTGTGTTTCTTCAGCAATGGTTTCTCCCACCTTATGTTTTCCCTTTGAATGGTCCATGTTTCCTATTTCTTTGTATTCCTTGTAATTTTTTGTAGAAAATTAGGTGTTTGAAAAAGCAGTCACCTCTTTCATTTTTGAAGACTGACCCTGTGCCTGGAAAGTACTTCCCTAATCAGCTGTGTGTGTTTTGATCCTTTTGATTAGCCTGAGAAGAAAGCCTAATTCTCCTCAGGTATTTTTTGGAGGGATATGCATATTATATAGGCTTATGTGTGTTTTCTACACTTCCCTGTAGACACACATTTTAAAAAAATATTATTTATTTATTTATTTTGGCTGTGCTGGGTCTTAATTGTGGCATGTGGACTTCCTATTTGCAGCACACGAACTCTTAGTTGTGACATGCATGTGGGTTTTAGTTCTCTGACCAGGGATTGAACCCAGACCTCCTGCATTGGGAGCATGGAGTCTTACCCACTGGACCACCAGGGAAGTCCCACACACATGTTTTATTTTTATTCCCTCTCCCCTTTGTTTTTGGCCACACCGTGTGGCATGCAGGATCTTAACTCCTCCACCAGGGACCAGGGGTTGAACCCAGGCCCCCTGCAGTGGAAATGCAAAGTCCTAACCACTGAACTGCAAGGGAATTCCCCCACCCCCCCTTTTTTTTAACATGCTTGTTTTAAATAACTTAATTTTTAAAATAGTCTCACCCCAGCTTTTCCTTGGATATTTAGATGATTTATTTTATGGGTCCACCTATAATCTATTTCCCCAGAGACTGCAAATCTTAGATATGCAGGTCTTGAAAATTAACCTTAGTAAAGCAGTTTGGCACCTGAATTCACTCTCTTCAGAGAGGATTAATTTCCTCCAGGTACCTCCTGGGTAATGATCAGGATAAAAAGGATATGGGGTTATATGGACCTATTTTGAAATTTAGGTACTCTTTTGATAATTCTAGGTTAGGTTACTCCCTTCTTTTTTTGACACCTCCCTGGGGAGCCCAAATATTATAGTCTTGAGTGGCTGTACAGAGATATTGATGCTTAGGTGACTAAATTCTATATGAGTTTTCTTCCCTGAAGTTTGTCACAATATTCAGACGAAAGTATTATTTTAATTGTTTTCTTTTAGAGAGGGATATCAAATCTGTGATTTGGCTTTACCCTACTTTCTAGCTAATAAGTCTTAGGAAAAAGGGCCCTTGAGAGTAGCTCTGATCAAATTCCAAAGAGAAATAAAAATAAAACATAAATTCTGTAAAAAACCAAAAGAGATTTTTTTAAAGTTTATTTTATCTTCATTTTTGAAAGTTTTTGTTGTCTTTTCCCCAAAGTTGGCATTTATTTTTTTCTTTTTAGCCTTTTTCTTTTCTTGCACTGTTTCTGACAATCTTTATCTTGACTTTTTTTTTAAGTTGACAGTCATTGTATGATCCTATCATGGAGCAGTTCTGCTCCAAATATGAAAATGATAAAGAAACACCCATTCATAGGGGAATCAAGTATACCATGGAAAGTCTGAGTAATCTTAACTTTGAGAAATATTTAACAAATTTTTTTTGGAGTTAATAAACATTTAATTATATGTCTACCCATAATGTAACATTGTGTCAACTTCCTTAATTGTTGAGTTCCTTAATTGAGTGGTCAAATGTCTTGCTGTTTAAAGATAACAGAGACTAGTTTTCTTTCACTTCCTAAAAAGTTCCCAAACATATATGACTGCTAAGAAATCATAGACATTATACACTAAATATTTATTACAGCTAAATAATTTCAAAGCAAAATTATAAAAGCTCTTTCAAAATTTGGAACAAAATAGATTAGATTTGATGTGGAATGGGCTGAGTTTTAATATATTTGATGTGTTAAGGAGCAGAATCTCTGAAAGTAAGATTAGGTCCAAGATGATCTTAAAATAGTCCTGCATGTAATATTGGCATGACCCCATAAGAGCAGGTCACATTTCAGGCTAGTCAGCCACAGGCAGCATGCACCCCTTGCAAGCAGAATTGGGATCCAGTACATCGAGTGATTGAGCTGAGGCAATGCCGAGTTGACTTCCTTATTTTATTGCATAAAATTTCCACTTCCATGCGGAATCTCATTTTCTGACTGCCTTCCTTGTCATTTCTGTGCTGGGTCAGTACCTCTCCCAATTCTGAAGATACTTAGTTAAGGGGCTGGGGGAGGAGGAAAGTATTATCGGCTCTTCCTCCCACCTGGGCAATATACTGAAATTCACAGGATTTGCTCGTTGGAGATAATCTACCTGGGCAAACACCTACTATGTGCCTGACACTGGACTAGTCACCCTAGTCCAAGGTGGTATGAGACCATCTGTTCTTTTTTTTTTAACATCTTTATTTGAGTATAATTGCTTTACAATGTTGTGTTAGTTTCTGTTTTATAACAAAGTGAGTCAGCTATATGTATACATATATCCCCATATCCTCTCCCTCTTGTGTCTCCCTCCCACCATCCCTATCCCACCCCTCTAGGTGGTCAAAAACACCAAGCTGATCTCCCTGTTCTATGTGGCTGCTTCCCCCTAGCTATCTATTTTACATTTGGTAGTGTATATATGTCAATGCTACTATCTCACTTCATCCCAGCTTCCCCTTCCCCCTCCCCGTGTCCTCAAGTCCCTCCTCTATGTCTGCGTCTTTATTCCTGCCCCATGTCCGGTTCATCAGAACCTTTTTTTTATGTTTTAGCTTCCATATATATGTGTTAGCATACGGTATTTGTTTTTCTCTTTCTGACTTACTTCACTCTGTATGACAGACTCTAGGTCCACCTACCTCACTACAAATAACTCAATTTCGTTTCTTTTTATGGCTGAGTAATATTGCATTGTATATATGTGCCACATCTTCATCCATTCATTTGTCGATGGACCCTTAGGTTGCTTCCATGTCCTGGCTCTTCTAAATAGAACTGCAATGAACATTGTGGTACATGACTTGTTTTTTGTTTTTAATTTAAAAAATTTTTTAAAATTAATTAATTTATTTTTGGCTGTGTTGGTTCTTTGTTGCTGCACACAGGCTTTTTCTAGTTGTGGTGAGCAGGGGCTACTCTTCATTACGGTGCATGGGCTTCTCATTGTGGTGGCTTCTCTTGTTGCGGAGCCTGGGCTCTAGGCACGTGGGCTTCAGTAGTTGTGGTTTGTGGGCTCTAGAACGCATGCTCAGTAGTTGTGGCTCAAAGGCTTAGTTGCTCTGTGGCATGTGGAATATTCCCAGAGCAGGGATCAAACCTTTGTCCCCTGCATTGGCAGGCAGATCCTTATCCACTGCGCAACAAGGGAAGCCCACGTCTTTTTTTTGAATTATGGTTTTCTCAGGCTAGATGCCCAGTAGTGGGATTGCTGGGTCATATGGTAGTTCTATTTTCAGTTTTTTAAGGAACCTCCATACTGTTCTCTATAGTGGCTGTATCAATTTACATTTTCACCAACAGTGCAAGAGGGTTCCATTTTCTCCACACCCTCTGCAGCATTTGCTGTTTGTAGATATTTTGATGATGGCCTTTCTGACTGGTGTTTGGTGATACTTCATTGTGGTTTTGATTTGCATTTCTCTAATGGTTAGTGATGTTGAACATCATTTCATGTGTTCATTGGCCATCTGTATATCTTCTTTGGAGAAATGTCTATTTACATCTTCTGCCCATTTTTTGATTGCATTTTTTGTTTCTTTGATACTGAGCTGCATGAGCTGCTTGTATATTTGGGGATTAATCCTTTGTCAGTTGCTTTGCTTGCAAATAATTTCTCTCATTCTGAGGGTTGTCTTTTCATCTTGTTTATGGTTTCCTTTGCTGTGCAAAAGCTTTTAAGTTTCATTAGGTCCCATTTGTTTATTTTTGTTTTCATTTCCATTTCTATAGAAAGTGGATCAAAAAGGATCTTGCTGTGATTTATGTCATAGAATGTTCTGCATATGTTTTCCTCTAAGAGTTTTATAGTGTCTGGCGTTACATTTAGGTCTTTAATCCATTATGGGTTTATTTTTGTGTATGCTGTTAGGGAGTGTTCTAATTTCATTCGTTCACGTGCAGCTGTCCTGTTTTCCCAGAACCACTTATTTAACAGGCTGTCTTTTCTCCATTGTATAGTCTTGCCCCCTTTGTCATAGATAAATTGACTATAGTTGTGTGATTCATTTCTGGGCTTTCTATCCTGTTCCATTGATCTATATTACTGTTCTTGTGCAAGTACCGTACAGTCTTGATTACTGTAGCTTTGTAGTATAGTCTGAAATCAGGGAGACTGATTCCTTCAGCTCTGTTTTTCTTTCTCATGATTGCTTTTGCTATTTGGGGTCTTTTGTGTTTCCATACAAATTGTGAATTTTTTTGTTCTAGTTCTCTGAAAACTGCTATTAGAGTTTGGTAGGGATTGCATTGAAACTGTAGATGGCTCTGGGTAGTATAGTCATTTTCACAAAGTTGATTCTTCCAATCCAAGAACATGGTATATATCTCTATCTGTATCATATTTAATTTCTTTCATCCATGTCTTATAGTTTTCTGCATACAGGTCTTTTGTCTCCTTAGGTAGGCTTATTCATAGGTATTTCATTATTTTTGTTGCAATGGTCAATGGGACTATTTCCTTAATTTCTTTTTCAGATATTTCATCATTAATGTATAGGAATGCAAGAGATTTCTCTCCATTATTTCTGTATCCCGCTACTTTACCAAATTCACTGATTACCTCTAGTAGTTTTCTAGTAGCATCTTTAGGATTCTGTATGTATAGTATCATTTCATCTGTAAACAGTGACAGTTTTACTTCTTCTTTTCTGATTTGGATTCTTTTTATTTCTTTTTCTTCTCTGATTGCTGTGGGTAGGACTTCCAAAACTATATTGAATAGTAGTGGTGGAAGTGAGAAACCTTGTCTTGTTCCTAATCTCAGAGGAAATGATTTCAGTTTTTCACCATTGAGAATGATGTTGGCTGTGGGTTTCTCATGTATGGCCTTTATTACATTGAGGTAGCTTTCCTCTATGTCTACTTTCTGGAGAGTTTATATCATAAATGGGTATTGAATTTTGTCAAAAGCATTTTGTGCATCTATTGAGATTATCATATGGTTTTTTGTTTGTTTTTGTTTTTTGCGGTACATGGGCCTCTCACTGTTGTGGCCTCTCCCGTTGCAGAGCAGAGGCTCCAGACGCACAGGCTCAGCAGCCATGGCTCACGGACCCAGCCACTTCACGGCATGTGGGATCTTCCCGGACCGGAGCACGAACCCGTGTCCCCTGCATCAGCAGGCGGACTCTCAACCACTGCGCCACCAGGGAAGCCCTATCATATGGTTTTTATCCTTCAATTTGTTAATATGGTGTACCACATTGATGGATTTGTGTATATTGAAGAATCCTTGCATTCCTGGGATAAACCCCACTTGATCATGGTGTATGATCCTTTTAATGTGTTGTTGGATTCTGTGCTGGTATTTTGTTGAGGATTTTTGCATCTATATTTGTCAGTGATATTGGCCTGTAGTTTTCTTTTTTTGTGACATCGTTTTTGGTTTTGGTATCAGGATGATGGTGGCCTCGTAGAATGAGTTTGGGAATGTTCCTCCCTCTGCTATATTTTGGAAGAGTTTGAGAAGGATAGGTGTTAGCTCTTCTCTAAATGTTTGATAGAATTCGCCTGTGAAAGCCATCTGGTCCTGGGCTTTTGTTTGTTGGAAGATTCTTAACCACAGTCTCAATTTCAGTGCTTGTGATTGGTCTGTTTATATTTTCTATTTCTTCCTGGTTCAGTCTCAGAAGGTTGTGCCTTTCTAAGAATTTGTCCATTTCTTCCAGGTTGTCCATTTTATTGGCATAGAGTTGCTTTTAGTAATCTCTCATGATCCTTTGTATTTCTGCAGTGTCAGTTGTTACTTCTTTTCATTTCTAATTCTGTTGATTCGAGTCTTCTCCCTTTTTTTCTTGATGAGTCTGGCTAAAGGCTTATCAATTTTGTTTATCTTCTCAAAGAACCAGCTTTTAGTTTTATTGATCTTTGCTATTGTTTTCTTTGTTTCTATTTCATTTATTTCTGCTCTGATGTTTATGATTTCTTTCCTTCTACTGACTTTAGGGTTGTTTGTTCTTTCTCTAGTTCCTTAAGGTGTAAGGTTAGTTTGTTTGTTTGAGATGTTTCTTGTTTCTTGAGGTAGGATTTTATCGCTATAAACTTCCCTCTTAGAACTGCTTTTGCTGCATCCCATAGGTTTTGGGTTGTGTTTTCATTGTCATTTGTTTCTAAGTATTTTTTGACTTCTTTGATTTCATCAGTGATCTCTTGGTTATTTACTAGTGTATTGTTTAGCTTCCATGTGTTTGTGTTTTTTACAGTTTTTTTCCCTCTAATTGATATCTAGTCTCATAGCTTTGTGGTCGGAAAAGATACTTGATATGATTTCAATTTTCTTAAATTTACCAAGGCTTGATTTGTGACCCAAGATATTACCTATCCTGGAGAATGTTCCATGAGCAGTTGAGAAGAAAGTGTATTCTGTTGTTTTTGGATGGAATATCCTATAAATATCAGTTAAGTCCATCTTGTCTATGTGTTATTTAAAGCTTGTGTTTCCTTATTTATTTTTATTTTGGATGATCTGTCCATTGGTGAAAGTGAAGTGTTAAAGTCCCCTACTATTATCATGTTACAGTCAATTTACCCTTTTAAGGCTGTTAGTATTTGCCTTATATATTGAGGTGTTCTTATGTTAGGTGCATATATATTCACAATTGTGATATTTTCTTGGATTGATCCCTTGATCATTATGCACTGTCTTTCCTTGTCTCTTGTTACAGTCTTTATTTTAAAGTATATTTTGTCTTGTATGTGTATTGCCACTCCAGCTTTCTCTTGATTTCCAGTTGCATGAAATATCTTTTTCCATACTCTGATTTTCAGTCTGTATGTGTCCCTAGGTCTGAAGTGGGTCTCTTATAGACAGCATATATACAGGTCTTGTTTTTATATCCATTCAGCCCGTCTAAGTGTTTTGGTTGGAGTATTTAATCTATTTACATTTAAGGTAATTATCAATATGTGTTTTCCTACTACCATCTTCTTAATTGTTTTGGGTTTGTTTTTGTAGGTCTTTTCTTTCTCTTTTGTTTCCTGCCTAGAGAAGTTCCTTTAGCATTTGTTGTAAAGCTGGTTTGGTGGTGCTGAATTCTCTTAGCTTTTGCTTGTCTGTAAAGCTTTTGTTTTCTCCAGCAAATCTGAATGAGATCCTTGCTGGATAGAGTAATCTTGATTGTAATTTTTTCCCTTTCATTACTTTAAATATGTCCTGCCACTCCCTTCTGGCTTGCAGAGTTTCTGCCAAAAGATCAGCTGTTAACCTTATGGGGATTCCCTTGTATGTTATTTGTTGTTTTTCCCCTGCTGCTTTTAATATTTTTTCTTTGAATTTAATTTTTGTTAGTTTGATTAATACGTGTCTCAGCATGTTTCTCCTTGGGTTTATCCTGTATGGGACTCTCTGCACTTCCTAGACTTGATTGACTATTTCCTTTCCCATGTTAGGGAAGTTTTCAACTATAATCTCTTCAAATATTTTCTTCTGCAAATTTCTTTTTCTTTTTCTCTTCTTTTTCTGGGACCCTTATAATTCGAACATTGGTCTGTTTAACGTTGTCCCAGAGCTCTCTGAGACTGTCCACAATTCTTTTTATTCTTTTATTTTATTCTGCTCTGTGACAGATATTTCTATTATTTTATCTTCCAGGTCACTTATCCGTTCTTCTGCCTCAGTTATTCTGCTATTGATTCCTTCTAGAGAATTTTTAATTTCATTTATTGTGTTATTCATCATTGTTTGTGTGCTCCTGAGTTCTTCTAGGTTCTTGTTAAATGTTTCTTGTATTTTCTCCATTCTATTTCCAAGATTTTGGATATCTTTACTATCATTACGCTGAATTCTTTTTCAGGTAGACTGTCTATATCCTCTTCATTTTGTACTTTTCTCTTTCATCTCCTGCATATTTCTTTGTCTTCTCATTTTGTTTAACTTACTTGTTTGGGGTCTCCTTTTCACTGGCTGTAGATTAGTAGTTCCCATTGTTTTTGATATCTGCCCCCAGTGGCTAAGGTTGGTTCAGTGGGTTGTGTAGGTTTTCTGGTGGAGGGGACTGGCTCCTGTGTTCTGGTAGATGAGGCTGGATCTTGTCTTTCTGGTGGGCAGGGCCACGTCTGGTGGTGTGTTTTGGGGTGTCTGTGAACTCAGTATGATTTTAGGCAGCCTCTCTCCTAATGGGTGGGGTTGTGTTCCTGTCTTGCTAGTTGTTTGGCATGGGGCGTCCAGCACATGAGCTTGCTGGCCATTGGGTGGAGCTGGGTCTTAGAATTGAGACAGATAGCTCTGGGAGAGCTCTTGCTGATTTATATTATGTGGGTCTGGGAGGCCTCTGGTGGAGCAATATCCTGAACTCGGCTCTCCCACCTTGGAGGCTCTGGCCTGACACCAGGCAGGAGCATCCAGACCGTGTCAGCCACATGGCTCAGAAGGAAAGGGAGAAAAAAAGAAAGAAAAAATAAATAACATTAAGTAATTAAAATAAAAATATATAAAAAGAATAAGAGAGCACCTAAACCAACAAACAAATCCACCAATGATAAGAAGCACTAAAAACTCAACTAAGATAAACATAAAAATCAGACACAAATCAGTCTCAAACAGCAAAACCCAAGTGTACAGTTGCTTCCAAAGTCCACCTCATCAATTTGGGACAATTTGTTGTCTATTCAGATATTCCACAGATGCAGGATATGTCAAGTTGATTGTGGGCATTTAATCTGGTCCTCCTGAGGCTGCATGGAGAAATTTCCCTTTCTCTTCTTTGTCTGAACGGTTTTGGTCCCATCTGTGCATGTAGATCACCCTCAGGCATCTGTTCCCCACCCAGACAGGAGGGGTTAAAGCAGAGGCTGATTAAGCCACTCTTGCTCACTCAGGCTGGTGGGAAGGAGGGGTACGGTAGTCATAACTGGAATGTGGGGCAAGCCTGTAGTGGCAGATGCCATTGTAATAGCCTGAGGCATGCTATGTGTTCTCCCAGGGAAGTTGTCCCTGGATCATGGGACCCTGGCACTGGTGGGTTCCACAGACTCTAGGGGTTGGGTGGTGTGTTGATAGTGACCTGTGCTTGCACACAGGATTCTTGGTGGCAGCAGCAAGAGCGTTAGAATTTCATGCCTGTCTCTGGGGTTCAAGCTGATAGCTGTGGCTCACTCCCATCTCTGGAGCTTGCTTAGGCAGTGCTCTGCCTTCTGTGGGCACACAGGGAAGGAACCCCTCTCCTCGTGCACCCCAAAACAATGGTCTCTTGCCTCTTTGGCAGGTCCAGACTTTTCCCCGGACTCCCTCTCGGCTAGCCGTGGTGCACTAGCCTCCTTCAGGCTGTGTTCATGCAGCCAACCCCAGTCCTCTCCCTGCAATCCGACCGAAGCCCGAGCCTCAGCTCCCAGCCCTCACCCGCCCCGGCAGGTGAGCAGACAAGCCTCTCGGGCTGGTGAGTGCTGGTCAGCCCCGATCCTCTGTGCGGGAATCTCTCCACTTTGCCCTCAGCACCCCTGTTGCTGCACTCTCCTCTGTGGCTTTGAAGCTTCCCCCCACCCCCACGCCCTGTCTCTGCAAGTGAAGGGTCTTCCTCGTGTGTGGGAACTTTTCCTCCTTCACAGCTCCCTCCCAGAGGTGCAGGTCCCATCCCCATTCTTTTGTCTCTGTTTATTCTTTTGCTCTACCCAGGTACGTGGGGATTTTCTTGCCTTTTGGGAAATCTGAGGTCTTCTGCCAGTGTTCAGTAGGTGTTCTGTAGGAGTTGTTCCACATGTAGATGTATTTTTGATGTATTTGTGGGTAGAATGGTAGTCTCCACCTCTTACTCCTCCGCTATCTTGAAGGTCTCCCCCATCTTGGCTTCTTTGTACAAACAATTTTTTTTCTCCAGCTGCTTTTAATATTTTATATTTATCACTGGTTTTGATCAATTTGATTATGATGTGCCTTAGTGTAGCTTTATGTTTCTTATGCTTGAGATCACTAAGGTTCATGGATGTATAGATTTACAGTTTGAAAAACTTTCATTCATTATTTCTTTAAATTTTCTCCCCTACTCCCTCACACTCCTATAAGAACTCCAATTACATATTTATCTGACCACTTGAAATTGTTGTACCATTTGCTGTTCATTGCTAATTTTTTCCTGTGTCTTTTCTGTAGAAATGTATAATGTGCTGTTTAATCCCATCCATTTTATTTTTTATAGCAAGCATTGTAGTTTTCATCTACATCTAGAAGTTCAGTTTGAATCTTTTGTTTTATCTCTCATGCTTCTACTTAACTTTTCGAATCTATGGAATACAGTGATAATGACTGTATGGAATACAGTGAAAATGACTGTATTAATACCCTTTTAACATCTGTGTCAGATTAGCAACAATTAAAAAAAATTTTTTTCCAGACATGCCAATTTGGCTTGTGGGATTTTAGTTCCTGACCAGGGATCGAACCCAGGTCCTCCGCAGGGAGAGCATGGAGTCCCAACAACTGGTCTACCAGGGAATTCCCAGATTAGCAACAATTTTAACTGATTTATTTTGTTCCTCATGGGTCCCATTTTCTTGTCAAATCTGGTGATTTTTAATTGGATTACAGACTTGCTGGGTGGTGGATATTTTGTAGACATATAAATATTCTTGAGCTTGGTTCTGAGATGTATTTATGTCATCTTTAAACTGTTTGATCTTTTCCTGTTTTGCCATTAAGATTTGTTAAGTGAGATGAGAGGAAGGCTCATCTTTGGTCTACCTTATACTGAACCAAGGGCCAGCCATGACCAAGCACCTTCACCTAAGGGAGCAGCACCAATTTGGTCAGGACTTTCTGCCAGGTAGGGACATACTCCCTCACTCTCTTGCTGTGACTCCATCTAATAGGCTCCCCACACCAATCCTGAACACAAAGCCAAGAGCAGAGTAGAGGGATTTTTATTTCTTTTTCCCTGCTGTCAGTCCAGCATCTGGAAGAACAGGTGTCACACAACAGGTTATAAGAATTACAAAGAATAAATAATAAATACACATAAAAGATATTTTATATATATTATATATATAGTATATGATTATATATTCTTTATGTCTATTATTTATCTTTATGTTAAAGTCTATTATGACTTATTTAATATAGCTCCACCAGACTTTTTGTGCTCCTTATGTTTAATTCATTATAAAGTGTATAGGTTTGCTAGGTCTGCCATAACAACAAAGTGTAGACTGGGTGTTTAAGCAAGAGAAATTTATTTTCTTACAGTTTGAGAAGCTAGAAGTTCAAAATCAAGGTGTCGGTAAACTGGTTTCTTCTGTGGCATCTCTGCTTGGCTTGCAGATGGTCTCAAGCCAAGGAGAGATGAAATATATTTGACATATAACATTGAAATATATTTGACATATTTTAATTGAAATATATTTCAATTTTAATTGAAATATATGACATATAACATTGTGTAAATTTAAGGTGTAAAACATGTTGATTTGGTAGATTTAGGTATTGTAATATGATTGCCATTGTAGTGACAATTAGCACCTTGATCATGTCACATAATTATCATTTCTTTTTGGTGATTGTGATAATTAAGATCTAGTCTTTTAGCAAGTTTGATGACTATAATACAATACTGTTGTTTATATTCACTATATTGTGCTTTAGATCTCTGGGACTTTTTTAGTGTTGCCCTCTTATTGTATCTTCATGTGGTCTTTCTTCTGTATGTATGCATTCCTTGTGTCTCCTTGTGTAGCCAAAGCTTCTTAAAAGAACACCAGGTAGAATGGATTAGAGCTTACCTTAACAGCCTCATTTTAATGTAATTACTTCTTTGACGACTCTAACTCTGAATATAGTTACATTCTAAGGTACTCAGGGTTAGGGCTTCAACATATTGATTTGAGGGGTCAGGCACAATTCAGCCCATAATAGAAGTACAAATAATGATAATCAGTGACTTGTCATTATGTGCATGAATATCCAAGATCATTAACATTAAAACTAGTTGAAAAAATAAATCAGAGAATAAAGAAAAGAACATTGTTACTATATCAAAACCAACAACTTTCCTATGTGCAAATAAATACATATTAAACCATATGTGAAAATGTTTCATTTACCATAAAAATCAAGTTGAAAGAACTTAATCAATGTTTGCCTATATGTATATCTATATATAGAAAACTATTAAACTACATAAGGGATCTAAAGGAGAGTGAGATATACAGTGGCCAGAAGTATATTATTGGCAGACTGGATAATGTCATTATTTTACCATTGTAAAAATATTGTCTCACTTCAATTCATAAGTATGATGCTAATCAGAACCTCAGCATGATTATTTTTAGAGATTTGGCCCTAGAAAGTTACACTGTTTCTCTTAATGAATAGCTTGTGAGAATAGCCAGGGAAATTCTGAAAATTGAGTCAAAAGATATGATTATCATAGTTAAATCTATAAGAAAGCTAAAGAAATGAACACATTGTGTAAATGGTACATTGATAGATAGACCAAGGGAACAACAACAACAAAAATCTATCAATAGATCCAAATATATAATGGAATTTTATATGTAATATAAGTTGATTTTCAGAATAATAAAAAGGACTCTGGTCTCAGAACCTACTTGTATAAAAAATTTGTAACTTTCACAATACAATAAGAAAATGCCAAATGGAAATATGTAGATGTAAATCATCTATTCGATTAGCCTCTGTAATAAGTATTTATCAAAGAACAGTGAAATCCTGTATTGGAATAAGGATGAGGGGAGTGGAACTCTCATGTAATGTGACCCAAATGCCCTTCTTGACCAAACTTCAGTCAGGTTCCCCTAAACCCTCTTTTAGACTAAGCTTTGACCTTAGCATTCCATATCCATCCCATCCTTGACAGGTGTACACAGTCGAGTTTTAGCAAGAATGCTGCTAAGTCAGTTTAGATAGAATCTTCATCCTTGAGCCTCATCCCTCACCTTTGACATCTAAGCACTTGGCCTCTCTTTAGCAAGAATCTCGTTAGGTCAGGTTAGTAAGAATCCCTCTACTTCTGAAGTCTCCTTCTAGTCATTTTCCATCCACATATTCCCTCAATTTGCTCATCAGCTATAAGTCCCAAGCTTTCTTTGCTGTATTTGGAGTTAAGTCTGACCTCTCTCCCCTATTGTAATTTTCTTGAAAAAAGTCTTACTGTTTTACTAAGTGTCAGAACAGCTTTTTCTTTCACAAATCCTAGTGGAAGTATAAATTAGCATAGCTTCTTTGATGGCCTATTGTTAACATCTACCAACTTTTTATTTTTTTATTTTATTTTTTTGTGGTACACGGGCCTCTCACTGCCGTGGCCTCTCCCGTTGAGGAGCACAGGCTCCAGACGCCACAGGCTCAGTAGCCATGGCTCACGGGCCCAGCTGCTTGACGGCATGTGGGATCTTCCCAGACCGGGGCATGAACCCATGTCCCCTGCATCGGCAGGCGGACTCTCAACCACTGCGCCACCAGGGAAGCGTGGCATCTAACAACTTTTATGTATCTATTTTAATTTAGCAATTCTATATTTTGGAATTTCTATTGCAGAACTAATGCAAACATGCAAAGAAGCATAGACAGAAATATTTACTGCACATTTACGATAATGAAATTTAGAAACGAACTAAACATCCATGTAAAAGGTTTTTATGAAGTAAATCATATACCCCTCCAATACAATGTCATGCAGCCAAGAAAAAGTATGACGTATGTATGGTCAGGCCACTCCAAATGCATGTTCTCTTGCTCTTTGTACATGTCCTGCTTGACCAGTGCTTGCTTCACCTACACCCTTCTCAGAAGAGTAACCTTCCTGCATACTTGCCCCATGCCCCAGCCAATGATCGTTCTAGCTTTAGAGCAGAACATCTCCATGCTGATAGCTGATCAAAGGGGTGGTGAGAACCATGTAGCTCTGTTGGTTTCCCTGGTAACTGATGAGCCAATCTGAGGTCAATTCCCCCTATAACTGGTATCTTCCCCCCAACCCCTGCTAGGGAAGACTACTGCCACGTCCTTCCTGTGGTCTGCTGCACAGGGTGGGATGTCACTCAAGGACCACACTTCAGACATGTAAGATCCTCCACCCATTAAATCATTGATGTCTCTGTCGCTGATTTGGGGCTCTTTTTTCATTCTTTCAAGCCTGTGTGTTGCAGCCCAACTATGTAGTTTTACATGGTTTGACTTGATAATATGACTACACTTTGAGTCAAAATGAGTTGTAAATAAGTGGAAAAAAGAAAAGCTGCTCTCTGAAAAATGTATTTGTGTAGTGGACTGCACTGAATAAAGTTGAGGCTAATGGACATTGGTTACGTTTGGGAAGGAGATGCAGAGTGGAAATTTCCTCCAATAATCCCATAAAGCACTGTGTTTTTGATTAAACTGACCCTGTGTTTTTGTATAATTTAAAACAAAATGTTGAAATATATTTATATACAATAAAGAACACAGAAAATACTCCATAAAGTGTTGAAGGAATAATGATTTTTCAACAGCCTTGCTCCGGTCAGAATTGGAGGTGTAGGAAAAAAAATTTGCAAACAATATTGAGCGTTTTGCTAGGCCTATGTCATGAGGAGGGCCAACTGGTTTGCATAAAACAAACATGGTATGGCTGTCAGTTCATTATACTTTCATATTTACCTTTAACATTAGGAGTTCATGGATTTTTACATAGGAAATGATTGCCAAATGCAAGTTTATGTACCTGATGCACAGTGAGGCCAAACAAACAAAATCGTCAAAGTTTGGAGCAGGTAAAGATTTATTCCAAAGACCAAGCAATGAGAACTGGTGGCTCATGCTCAAAAGACCTGAAGTCCTGGATGATTTTTGTGGAAGAGTTTTTATAGGCAAAATTTGGGGCGAAGCCTGTAGGATGTGTGACTTTGGTTGGTAATGAGGTGACTGGGTGGTGTTTAGGAGTATTGTGCTCAATCTGAAGTTACCATCCTCCAGCAGAGTAGGGGCTTTAGATCCTGCACATATTGTTATGCATAACAAGACACATACATAGATATTGCTATGTATATCCCTCGAGGAGGAAACAGGTCCCCGTTTTATAGCTGCCCTATTTTTTTTTTTTTTTTTTTTGCGGTACGCGGGCCTCTCACTGTTGCGGCCTCTCCCATTGTGGAGCACAGGCTCTGGACGCGCAGTCTCAGCAGCCATGGTTCATGGGCCTAGCTGCTCCGCGGCATGTGGGATCTTCCCCGACTGGGGCAGGAACCCATGTCCCCTGCATCGGCAGGCAGAATCTCAACCACTGTGCCACCAGGGAAGCCCTGCCCTATTGTTTTTGACTGCCCCTCCTTTGTTTCTGTATTTCCTCTTCTTCCTTATTAGTAACTGACTCTGTCCTTTGGAACTCAGTGACGACAGTCTAGGAGCTGAAACCGTTTTCCTCTAAAGAAGCAGAGAACAGGAAAAGGCTTTTGTGTCCAGAAAGGCACTGCAGCATCCTGCTTGGTTTGAAAATTGCAATAAATGAAAAAAGAAGTCTGTCTCATTATGACTAAACCAGTGAACTCACTTTTGAGAAAATACACTATTTGTCTTTCACAAAGGACGCCCCCTTGATGCCAAGAAGGTTAATTAATGCAGAGACGGAAAATTCTATTCCATTAGGAGGATATTTTCTCGGGACTATCAGGATCTAGCAATTTGGAAAATATGGTTTCAGCTACGAGCTTTCCTAGTTTTGCCCTGGGACCCAGGTATACAGATGGCCTAAGAACCACAGTGTGGACATGATCTTGGAGAGACAGCAGTGAGTGGTGGCATGAAGTGAGATCTTCATTCCCTGCCCAGGAATTGAACCTGGGAAGCCTGGATGAAAACCAGGAATCCCAGCCACCACACCTCTTGGCTCTTGCCCCCTGTGAAAAATGCATTGCTCACGGAGGCAAAAACTATAAAAACAGGTACAAAGTTTATTATTAGAGACATAGCACACAGAGAAACATTCTGTTTAGTTAAGACAGAAGCAATGCAGAGATGCACATCTGGCTACAAAGGGTGTGGGCGTCCCCCCCTAATGAGGAGGAGCACAGTAAAGAGGTGGTTAAATCATTTATATAGGGCAGTTCTTCTGGGTCTTTGTGTACCTTTGGCCAATTATCTGGATTCTTCTTCTACACCTGACCTGCCCTAGGACCCTCCCCAATGTGCCTGTGCAACTTTTTTCCAAGATGGATTTCAGCACAGAGGCCTATGAGATGGCCTTAGCATCGCATATTCTGGGGTGGTGCCCCCTCCTTTTTGACCCCCAAGGAACCTTTCTGCACATTTGCAATGTCTCCCTTGTCCCAAGGATGGGAAATATATGACCTCTTGATCTGTTACTCAAACAAGGGTTAGCCCCTCTCTGTTCCTGTCATAACTGTTATCTTAAGGTGTCCACAGGAGACAAAGCCTGGCTATTTACCCTGATTCTGCTGTTGCTTCCATTTCAGAGAGCAAACAGGAGGCTGGTTTTTTTTTGTTTTTTGCGGTACGCGGGCCTCTCACTGTTGTGGCCTCTCCCGTTGCGGAGCACAGGCTCCGGACGCGCAGGCTCAGCGGCCATGACTCACGGGCCCAGCCGCCCCGCGGCATGTGGGATCTTCCCGGACCGGGGCACGAACCCGTGTCCCCTGCATCGGCAGGCGGACTCTCAAGCACTGAGCCACCAGGGAAGCCCAGGAGGCAGATTTTAAACGTCTACACTGAAACCTATCTATCTCCTGTCTCAGCAAATGTAAACAGGAGACTAAGTTGTAAGTGTCGGAAGGCCACTTTTTCCTGCCCTGTGAAATGCAAACGGGAGGTCAGTTGTGAATGCCTGGCTTGGGGCCCATCTATCTCCTGCCTCAGACACACACCCAATCAGGGGTCTCAGGGCACCCAGGACCCTGGGACAAGCATTTCCCCCGTATTCCTACTCTGAAGTACTGAATCGATTGCTTGGTTCCCAGTCAACCCAGGGTGCAGGGGGCCAAGGGGAATGTAGTCTTTCTCCCTCTTACGGTTTTCCGGGTCTTTAGCGGCTTCCTCTGCGCATGTGCAACGTAGGCCCCGCCTCACCCCTTCCGCCCTCACAGGCCTCGAGGTGAGAAAAACCTGGAGCTTTGGTCGTGGCAGTTGGAGGTCTTCGCGTGGCCTGGAGCTTTGCTGAGAGCCGCGTACTTGTGGCGGGGTCGGAAGTGGTACGTCTCGGGCCGCCTTCTGGTCCAGGCGGGACTGCAGTGCTCGGGTCTGGCCCGGACCTCGGCCGTGGGAAGGTGAGTGGGGCGATCCCGGTTCGGGCCTTGTGGTCTCGGGGGCAGGTGGATCTGAGACCCGTTAGGAGCGGCAACGGTGCGTGTGGGGACGGAATGCCCGGCCCCGCCTGCATCTGGCGGTGGGGGGAGCGGGGCGGGGGGGACAGGACGCCGGGGCGGACAGTGGGAGGGAAAGCGCGGTGGTCACGCTGGCCGTGAGCGGGCCAGAAAGCGTGGGCGGAGGAGAGTGTGCTGGGCAGCCCTGCTCTGGAGCGGGAGAGACCCGGTCAGTTACAGCCGTGTCACCTGTACTGTGGGCGGGAGAAGTAACCTGGGGACGAGTCAGGTCTGCAAAGGAGGCTATGAATAATGCCTGCTTCATGGCGTTGTTCTGAGAATTCGATGTGGTGTCATTTGGAAAAAGAGGCAAGTGCCAGGTACTAACCGCCGAAAAAGTGACAGTAGATGTTGTTCAGAAGACACTTTGTTCCTTTCCTTGGGTGGTTTACATAAGCCTCCCAATTATCTCGTGATAGCGGTATGAGCATCTGCATTAAACACACGTTAAGCAGAAAGCAGATCGGAGTCTCAGGGTGGTGAGGTGGTCCTGAGTTTGAGAGCGCCTGTGACTTCTCCAGGCTCACCCGGCATGTGACAGAGCCAGGAGCCGAACAGTCGTTCATACCGTTCAGTCATCAGAAGAAACTTACTGAGTCTCTTTTGAGAAACTGCAGCCCACTAGAAAGTAGTAATTTTTAAAACTTTGCCATAAAGCACCACATCCTTTTTATTGGGCATTCTGTGGATTCTCTAACTCAAGGGGTAAACAGTTTTGCTAGGAAAATAGATAAAGGACGCAGCCTGTGTCTCTTTTTCTTAGTGTTTATTTTAACAAAGTAGTGTCATCCTTTGCTGTACTTCAATCATCTGTTGTTCATTTTTTGTTTGTATTTAATTGAATCCATTTACATCAATAGACAAAATTATTTTTACCAAATGAGAGTGGTAGGTTTAATCCCCGTGATCATTTCAGACTGGTAGGTGGACAGATGGTGTTTCCACAGGGTCTTTCCCTTGCCTTTTCAAGGGCTAAAGGGATGCTGTAGGGAGGCTGCTTCTCAGCTGGGCTGCTGATGTGATTGGGAGGTGAGTGTAGGAACTGTAAGGCAGGCCAGGTGTCCTGACAGTGTCCTTTTTGTGTCCCCGCAGCTGAATCTTCAGTCCTCTGCACCTTCCTAAACGCTACAGAAGATGGACATGTCTGAGGTCAGCTCTTTATTCATTTCCCACTTTGTGGTGTGATGGATTTAACTCTTGATTTCAGATTGCTCTCAGCCTGTTTTATACAGTCTTTATCAATGTTAGTTATTTTCCTTTTATGATCAGTTTGCTAAGATTTTACTCGAGTCAGGAATGTCCACTTAGTTATGTTGAGTTATACTGAGTACTTTTTGTCTGTACTGTAGTAAAGGTGCAGCTTATGTCCTTTAATCTGCAAATTTCAGAGGTAGCTGAGATGGAGTTTAGAATGTTAACTTACTCTTGAATTCCTGTATGGGTGCTACTTGCTAATGATGGGTTTTGGTTTTTTGTTTTTGATTTTATATCCTAAATAGTGTGATTTGTAAATAAGCATATTTTTTATTTCTTTTTATCTCTATGCACTTTTAACTTCTTTTTCAGTCAGGCTGGGATTTAATGTGGAAGAATTTATGTATTCACTGCTAAGTATGATGTTAGTCATATGCCTTAATAGCTTCTCATTATCAGATCTTTTCTTTTCTTCCTGTTCCTGGTGCTATAAAATTAGTATCATTTCTTCCTTAAAAATTCACACTAGAATTCACTACAGAAACAATGTGGACCTGAAGTTTTCTTTGTCAGAATTTGTTTTTAAATAACAATTTTATTGAGGTACAATTCTTGTACCAAAAATTCACCCTTTTAATCTGTACAGTTCATTGCTTTTTTTTAATATGTTCACAGAGATGTGGAATTATCACCACTATTTAATTTTAATATAATTTCATCATCGTCAAAAGAAACACTGTACTCTTTAGTAGTCACTCTCCATTCCTGCTCCCAAGCTCCTAGGAGCTACTAATCTACTCTGTGTCTTTAGAGATTTGCTTATTTTGGAGGTTTCATATAAATGGAATCCCCAAATATGTACCCTTTGGTGAATGGCTTCTTTCATTTAGCATGACCTTTGTAAGGCCCATCAGTGTTGTAATATGCATCAGTAATCCAATTCAGTTTCTGGCCAAGCTAATGTTTAGTTGTATGGATATATCACATTTTGTTGATCAGTTTATCAGTTGAGAGACATTTGTTGTTTCTGTTTTGACTGTTATGAATAATGCTGTTACGAGCAGTTGTGTAAACATTTTTGTGTGTACCCAGTTTTCCAATCTACTTTATATATACCTAGAATGGAATTACTGGGTGATAAGGTAACTGTTCAACAAATTTAGAAACTGCCAGAACAATTTTCCAAGGCAGCAGAACTATTTTACCAGCCCATCAGCAATGAATGAGGGTTGCAGTTTTCCCACAACTACGGTTAATAATTGTTACTGTCTGTCTTTTTTTTAAAAGCCCTCCTGGTGAGTGTGAAGCGGGATTTTATTATGGTCATGATTTGCATCTCCCTAATGTTGAGCATCTTTTCGTGTTCTAATTTTTTATTGGCTGTTTGTATATATTCCTTGGAGAAATGTCTGTTCACATTCATTCTCCGTTTATAAATTGGGTTATTTGTCATTTCGTTGTTGACTTGTAAGATTTCTTCTATGATTTGGGTACAAGCCTCTTGATCCGTTAGATGTTTGTAAATATTTTCTCCCATTTTGTGGGTTGCTTTCACTTTCTTCATGGAGTTCTTCGAAGCACAAAAGTTTTTTTATTTGGATAATATCCAGTTGATCTGTTTTTCTTTTATTTGTTTTTGTCAAATCTAAGAAAACTTTGCCTAACCAGAAATCAAAAATATTTATTCCTCTTTTTTTCCTACATTTTAGGTCTGTTATTCATTTCGAGTTAATTTGTATAGATGGTGTGAGGCAGAGGTACAACTTCATTCTTTTGCCTGTGAATATTCAGGTGTTCTAAAACCATGTATTGAAAAGAGTGTTATTTTTCTGATTGAATTGTGGCACCCTTGTTGAAATTCAGTTGTCTCTAAATGTGAGGGTTTATTTCTGGCCTCTCAATTGTATTCCACTGTACTTTTAAGGTTTTTTTATTCTTATGATGTCTGTTCTTACACCTTAGTAGCATAGTATGATATTGTGATTTATAAGAAAGCAATATTTGGTCTTCATCCCTGTTCCTGGCACAGAGTTCCTAAAACCCTTGCAAATTCCAAGTAATAAGAGAGATTAAGGGGTTTTTTGTTATTCATAACAAGCCACTTCAACCATGCTTGAATTCATGTTAATGAGGTGACTTTTGGAACCCCCCTGTGCCAGGGATACCAATCAAGTCACTAGAGGGTTGTGACTTTAAGGCACACCCCTTGACCTCTAGGGAGGTGTGGGGGAGCCGGAGGTTCACTTAATTACTAATAGCAACTATTCCTACATAATGAAGCCTCCATAAAAATCTCTGAATAGCACTGCCCCCAAACTCCCCTCCTTATTCTGACATGTGAACTTGTCTGTGACACTTTCTGGAGCCTGAGGGGAATTTCAGCCTCTGCAAACCCCTCCCCTACAGTCCCACAAGTTCAAGGTAGAGAGAGAGCAGGAGAGGACTGAGCCGGTTCCTGAGAAGGGGGAGGTCTTTAGGTTTAGTTCACCTTGACACGTCCTGAATGCTGTTGCTTGTTTCTGTAATGCTGCTATTATGGAAACTTAAGTGCAGTGAGGGAATTGAGGTGAGGATGAGTATTCCACGCTGGGATCAACCTCCCTCCATGGCCCCATCCCATCTGGAAGCCAGAGCAGGCACCTGGGAAGAGTGGACCCTGATCCCTTCCCTTCCCCCCAGCAGGGCACAGACAGAGACCACCACCTCTCATGAGAAAAAACATGTATTTTGGGAAACAATAAAAATTGTGGTAGGAAGAGAAGCCATTAGCACATAGATGATTTGTTAACGTGAGAAGAAGCAGGTTTTCTTTCCATGAACTGAACTTTTTTTGGCACCACTTTCCCCCCAGGAAAGGCATGAGAAGCACACTCTGGCTGACCAGAGGGAACACATTTTTGAGGACATGCTGGGTGATGGCGCAGGTGGCCTGAGTCACCGGCCAGCCTTGGTCCATGCTGGCAGCGTCTGACTGGGGACTCCAGTTCCCTGGGTGGGAAGGCTAACTTGTCGCCCCTGCCTGTGGTATGCCTGCTCTTGTTAAGGTAGCTGTGGTCCTTGGGGCTGGCTTGGTGACTGTAGGCTGTATCTTTCAACACCCTTCTCTGTTCTGAAGAGGAGAGAACCCTGTGGTGGTGGGAATGCCCCTGTGCTGGGGCCTGGAGCTGTTCTGGGTGCAGATTTAACTTTGAGGCACAGAGTCCTTGGTGAAGCCCCAGTTTCTCTCTTAGGACCTGTCCAAAAGCTCTTGCAGTCGCACAAGGGTCAATAGCCCTGCTCTCTCCAACAGGTTTGCCTTTGATTGGTTTCTGCTGGTGAGCGGTGGCTGATGCAGGCTTGCCTTTTTGAAGGGATTCTTCTATTCCTTTGCCTTTTTTATCGTGGCTGACATACTGCCTCATCCTTTTTTGGCTTTCTGGTGAAAGCTTTCTCTTCCCTGGTGAGAGCTGGGGATGTTTGCTCCCAAGGGACTCTCCTCTTTCCCTGACCTGAGAAGCGTGGCTCATCCCACTTGCTTGCGAAGCCTTTAGTCCTGAAGACCTTTCTTTATACTCTCCTGGTTTGGGCTTCCAATTATCCTCCCTCCCCTCAGTCGAGGCAAACTGATCCTTCCACGGGTCCCTAACTTTTGGTTTCCTGGGTTCCTGTTGTTCCTGGTTGCTTCTCGTTTCTTCATGTTCTCCTGGTTGGAGGCTCCTAACGCACCTCCACTCCTCAGCTGGGGCAGGCACGTTGCTCTGGCTTTTTGTTTCTTCATGCTGTCCTGGTTGGGGCTTCGTGAAACCCCTCCACTCCTCAGCTGATGCGAGCATCTCCCTCTGGCTCTTCATTTCTTCATGCTCTTTTGGTTGGGGCCTCTGAAAGTCCCTCCACTCCTCAGTTGGGGCCGACATCTCCCTCTGGCCTTTAAATGGGTCCTGAAGTTGTGGTGTTTTGAATGTCTGCTGCCCCCGGCTGCTCTGTTCCCTGACGTTGAGGTCATATGGCACCACCTGGAAAGCTGGTGCGTCCTCACTAGCATGTTCCCTCTGGGAACTAGAAAGAGACCTGTGAGAAGCCAAGATGTGTGAAGAAAGGAGCACATCAGTGTGATGGTCCTGAAGGAGCACATTGGTGGCAAAGTCCTGGAGGGGCATGCCAATGGCATAGTCTTGAAGGAGGATGTCACTGTGAGAGTCTGGAAGGAGCTCACCAGTGGCACGGCCTTGAGCCACCTGTGTTTTTAAGGCATGGCTCCTTTGGAGGTTGGGCAAGTGACTTTGTTGGTGGTGACAGAGTTTTCCTAGTGGCTGGAAACCCCAAGACAGTCCCATTCTCCCAGCTTCTGCCCATGAGGTTGACTGTGGGCATCTGCTAAGGCAGTCTGCCCTCCTGTCCATTCAGAGGGGCCTCTGAGGGCCCATACCTGTCACCAGGTGAAGTCTGTCCCAGGGCCCTCTGGATTTCTGTATGCTCAGGTGAGGGAACAGGGAGGGGACTCACCAGGGTGGGAACTGTTGCTTTTGTTATCACTTTCATTCCCTGATGGGGCTGAGGTTTTCCAGAGAGCTTATTAGCCAAGTTGGCTTTTGAGTGTGCTCTAGATTGACAGGTGGCAGAGGGGGAAAAGGTGGACCTTGGAGAGGACAAGGGTTGAGCCCCACCCAGCTTGAGATTTATGGGCTCAAAGGCCTGGTTGGGTAAGCCCCACCTGTGCCTTACCCGCCACCTTATAACATGTGCTTCCAGCATCTGCCGAATGCTTGGACTGAGGAAGGAAAGCTCACGGGAGGAGTTTACACAGGGTTTCCAATACTTTGAGGATGCTAGATTTCTGATTTCCTGGCGAGAGTGGGGCTTATAAGAAGCATAGTTGGCGGCAAGCCAGGATTGACGCACCATCACAGGCGTCATACCTTGATTAATCTGCCTCAACTTTGTGCTCAAATGGGCTTTCAAGAATTTTTCTAGATGTTTCTGCTCTGGGCTACTGGGTAAACAGTTTCCAGAGTTACTCTTCAAGGGGTTCATCAAGTATCTTTCTGACTCCTTTTCAGAGTTTCTTAGCAGAAACTTCACTGGGAGGCTGGTCCTGGAGGAAGCTTTTGAGATCCTCCTCAGACATGGCCTTAGACCCTTGCCGAAATCCTGCCCTGGTTGGAATTGCATTTGACCCTTCCTATGGGATCTCCTAGGGCACCTGGCCCTTATCTTCTGTCGGTCCAGTCTCCTTTTGCCTGTAAAAGCAGAGGGCTGCCAGGGTCCCTGCTTGCCCTGTGCCTGATAAGTCTGTAAAAATTGGCACTGAGAGGAGCTCAATTCCAGAGACGGAGACAGGTGGATACTGCGGGCCAGGCCCCTCTTGGTTTGCTCTTTGATGAGCCTCTTTTGAAGATGTTGCTTCTGGAGATCAGGGCCAATTAAGTCCTCATGATGAAAGGAAACTGCTGACCTTTGGGCCTGGGAGCGTCCCCTGTCTTGAGGAAGGGTGAGAATGAGTTGGTTAAAGCCTTTCTGAGATCTTTTGACCACAGAGGGTGAAGGCTCCCCACTTTTCAGTTGCTTCTGCAACAAGGGGCAGACATTGAGTTTCAGTTGGGATAAAATATAGTGTCTTGTTCTGAAATGTAGGACAATCTAGTCCACAGGTACTCATCTGGGGTGGAGAATAAGGTGGTCTGGATAGGAGAGAAGATGGGAGGTAGGGCTGCGCCTGGATCTGAGCCAGAGGTGGGGGCTGGCAGGGAGGCAAGTTTTGAGTGAAAGGCTGGGGTGGGACCCCCGGGCAGGGCAAGACTGGGGCCTGGGAAGCACCTAAAGGTATTCTAGGTTGAATTGAAACTGAAAAGCCATGAGAAACTCCACTGAATAAAACAAAGGGTGCCTGCTGTTGAGCAGAGCTCCTAACAACCATCGCGGACTCGCTGTGCAGAGAGGGGAGACCCCAGTAGAGTTGGCTGTATTTCTGTTCCAGGTGGTCCCTCAAGACCTCGGAGTGTAAGAGCTGCTGAGGACCAGGTAGCTGCTCTAGCTGCTCTGTGTTGTCTTTCATGTTCCAGAAAGATTGAGGGGTTGTGTTGTCCTGCTCAGCACCCAGTGATTTCCACATATTCCCTAAAGTGTTCAGGTGGTAGTCTGAGCTCATTTGTTCTGAGAATGACCCATCCTTTTCCTTCTCCTTACAAGTGTTTAGTTTTACTTTCTTGGTGATTAGAAGCTCCAGCAGCTTCTGGACTTCAGGGTTGACAAATAAGGGGCTACCAGTCTCTACCTGCTTGTCTGTGGGCCCTCCCGAGAACGGGGCCCCTGGTGGCTGGTGGGACAGGTGTTCTTGCCAGGACTTACTCTGTGATGCGGTGGGGAAGAACAAGGCCTTGGTAATCTTCCACCAGAAGGACAGGAACAAAATGTGATAGCATGCGAGGCCAAGACTCAAGATGGCTGCAGTGGTAGATGCCAAAAAAGAATTACCTGGAGGTGAGCTCTTTGCCACAGTGCCAAGGGTGACTCTCTTCAAGTTGGATTGGTCTTGAGGTTCTGTTGACAGGGTTGGAGGCCACAGGTAAAGAGCCCTGGGTCAGAGGAACCAGGGCAGCTGATGGGCACACGGCAGGAACATCGTCTTCTGCAGGTTCCCTGCAGGGCTGGTGGGCTGCAGCAGGCGCTGCTTTGCCCACCTCACCAAGCGGGTCTTGACAGGAGAGCTGATGGAAGCCGCCCTTGTCAGGGAGCTTGTGCAGGTGGCTGCAGGAGACATGAGGCACAAGCTGCAGCCAGGAGCCCCCAGGGCCAGGAGGGCTGGGCAGGGCAGGCAGGGGTGGGCACCTGTGGCCCCATGGCCCTCCACGGCCCCCATGCTGACTTCACAGTGCTCCTGCTGTCCCTCACCCCAGGGCTTTAGACGCACGCTGTCCTCAGGGCTCCCCCTCGCATTTCAGCCCCAGGCTCCCTGCAGCCCAGGTGTCACACCATAGGCTTTGGGTGGAAGAAGAACCCAGGAGAGAAGGGAAAGATTCTTTACCTTCGCAGAAGTGAAATCAGGTCCCTAGCCTTTTCCAGCTCTTTCAGGGAATTTCTGCAAGCTGGAAATCAGCAGAGTGGGTCACGATGGTGAAGGCAAGGGCCTAGGGGGTCTTACAGGAGGCTGAGTGCAGTGTCCCTTTAAGAGGACACCATTGGGAGATTGCAGCCCAGGCACCAGCTTCCAAAGCCACGTGATCCCTGACAGTGATGGCGAAGCTCACGAAAGGGTTTATCATTTACAAAGTACTTCCGTATCCATTACCCCTTGCGGCCCTCACATCCTCCATGTGGGGGAGAATGGGCAGGGGTCACCTTGCAGAGGAATCTGAGCAAAGTTAAACAACTTGTCCATGGTTTGACCTGGAGGTCCCACCTCCCAACCCAGGCGCTATTGGTCCACTGTAGCCCACACACCCCTGCTGGGCCACACCCTTTTCCAGGCCCCTTACCACTTCATTGTGCACATGGAATCTGGGAGGTATCTGGGTGGTCCTGCTCTCCTTCCCAGGAGCCTCCCTGAGGGTTCTGTTTCTTGAGGGACAGGCCCTGCCCCTGGCCTCCTCAGAGCCTGTGGAGCTGGGCCCTCAGGGCTGGGAGAGATGGGGGCTAACCCTCGGGGCACACAGGGATGAAAGGCACAACTTACCTTTCACAGCTCTCATTTTCTCTTTAATCTTGCATCTCCCCTTCGGCTCCATTTGATGCTGAGAGACAGAACAAATAAGGACCTGGGACCCAATTCTCACTCTCCCCTCTCTAGACAAGCATCAGACACTCAGTGTCCATAACATAATATGACTTTCTACATTTAACTAACAGAGCTCTGTGGTTTTTCTTTCCTTTCACTCATTTTTAAAGAGGATAAAAATATTTTCTGTTTTCCTTCTCTGAAGAACATAAAGAAGGATTTTCAATGTGCGATTCACCCTGGATTTCTTTCGTCACTGTTCCTCTGCTCAAGAAACACAGACATTCTCTGAACTACAGATTCATCTGAGCTCCAGCAGGTGGGTCGCTGCTTCCCAAGGCCAGGGCCACTCCAGCGCCAGCTCTGAGGCTCTCAGGGCCTCAGCACTGCCAGCAGATCAGCCCTCATCCGAGACACCTGTTCACAGCTGGTGATCCAGTGCTCATGGGCCTGTCCTCTGGCTGAGATTGAACTCGGTATCCCGTCCTCGACCTCCGGTCACTGTGTGTGAGACTTGCCCTGGAGCCCTCTACCATACCTGGGCAACTGGTCTGAGACCTTTGGATAGAAATCCTAGTGTTCACTCTATCCCCTGCCCAGGCTGGCTTGTGTCCTTACAGGGATGATGTTCTATACTTGAGAGTAGATGTCCTATTCTTTCCCATTTCAGGAGTCTGTGTAGTTGACTGAGAAAAGTGGAAATAACAATAGAAAAGAAGAGAGGATCATGTGCTTGTGGGTCTGGCCCAAGGGTTCCTTACCTTCCTGATGTTTTCATGTTTCCTAGGAGGTGGTGAAGATACATTATTCTCGAGGTAGCGGAGTAACAGGAAAAAGAGCCCCAGTCCACACAGGAAGGCTAGGATGATGTCACTCACACAGAGAGTGCAACTGGAGTACTGCCAAGTATCAAAAGTGCTCTTCAGAGGAAAGAGAGCATTCTCCATTATCTGAATCACATGGCTGCCAGCAGGCAACTGAGCACAGGGCATGTACCTGGAGACTAAAGCCCTAGGCCTACATCATAGAGCTGTGGTTTGGTCACAAAGGGCTCCTGAGGGTGTGGGAGGGAGTCATAGAGGAGGAGGCTGTACCACGGCCCCTCCCTAAACATCCACCCCACAGCTCTATCCCTCCACCCTCATGGGTCTTCTAGACCTTAGTCAATTTTCTATTCATTCCACCTGGAAATCACATTTTTCCTGGTTCCTCAGATCTCTTGGGGATCTCGGCTTGAACCCACCATTTTCATAGCCTTTGAAACTCTGAAATTCTCCCAGGATTTTGGCCGTTTCCCAGTGACTTATACTCTCAGAATCTCCTTTGTTCACAATTCCATCGTTTTTTCATCTCGCATATTTACATTTCAGTTCTCAACTTCAGATTAGTTTAATTAGAAAAACCATAGCCCTCCTTCCTGAGAGGACCCCCTACATATGACTGAACCTTTCACGTCCATCTTTGCTACTCACCATCTCTGTTGGGAAGACGTTCACACTCTTATGAGCATGATGCTTCCTGGAGAGGAAAGAAGGACGGTCATTGACAGGACTAGAGAGGAAGCACACCAGCTTCATCTAGCAGATCCAGATGGAACTCCAGAAGTAAATCTGACAGTTCCTACTGCTGAGCCTGACTGGGCTCCTAATAATGGAGATGTGCCACACCTAGAGCATTATACGAAGTGTGTCTCATCTTTGAAAGGGGATACCCTAGGCCAAAGAGCTTAAACAAAATCCAGGAGATACACCAAAATCCCAATGAGGATTCATCAGAGTTTCTAGAAAGACTTTATCAAGCTTATAGGCTCCACGCGGGTACAGACCCTGAGGCCCCCGAAAATATGGTAAATGTGACCTTCATTGGGCAAAGCGCCCCAGATATGAGAAGAAAATTACCAAAGTTAGGTGGTGCATTTGGAATGAACCCTTCTCAGTTAGTGGATGTTGCTTTTAAAGGGTTCAACAACGGGGAACAACGACAGAAGTAAGAGGATGCAAGATGGAACACAGCTTTTCTGGCAGCAGCATTGGATTCCTGGAAGGCAGTTAACCTGAAGAGAGGTAAGCCGCCATTGGGGAAGGAACAATGTGTTTACTCTAAAGAGGAAGGGCATTGGAAAAAACATTGCCCTAAGCTAAAAAATAAGAAAGAAAACAACAAAAGAAAGATGGGAGCCTCTCATATGGTTGACAGAGAGGGACACTGATGATGAATGAAGAGGCCCGGGGGCTTCCTTGGACTTGAGGCTCCCAATTCCGATTTCCCCACAGGAGCCCTTTGACAGGGTCACTTTGACAGTCGGGGACAAGTTGATTGACTTTCTGATAGGTTAGGGTGCAACATACTCTGTGGTAAACATCAAGGTGGCACAGAAAACATGTCTACCCATCTCAGTCATGGGAGTGTCTGGAGAAGTACAAAACCGTTCTTTCTTACAGCCTCTAGGATGCCATTTAGGGGACCTCAGCCTGAAACACAGTTTCTTATATATGCCAGCATGTCCAATCCCTGTTTTGGGCCGAGAGCTCCTTTGTAAGTTAAATGCTCAAGCAACTTTTTTGCCAGAACAGCTTGACATCAGGGTCCCAGTGGAGCATGCTGTAAGCCTACAGATGGCCCAGAAAAGGGGACAGAGCTCTCTCCCCCCGAGGTCTACGAAAAGGTAAGACCAGAAGTATGGGCTGGCGGCACCCCAGGGAAGGACAAAAATGCATGGCTAATACAAATCCTGTTAAAAAGGGGTGCTGCGACACCTAATCTAAAACAGTGCCCTCTGAGTCAAGAGGCCCAAAAGGGAATGCAGCCAATTCTCAAAAAGTTTTTGAAAACAGGACTGATTATGCCTTACAGGTCCCCATATAATACTGCTATCCTCCTGGTCAAAGAGCCAAACTCTTGTCAACAGAGTATCACTTTGTCTAAGACTTGAGAGCTATTAATGAAATAGTCCAAGATCTGCAACCTGTTGTGCCTAATCCATACACTCTGCTTACAGCTATTCTGGGAGAATACAGTCGGTTCTCAGTTTTGGACTTGAAAGATGCTTTTTTCTGCATTCCTATTGCAGAGGAATCAGAGCACAGCTGTCTGTTTGAATGGTAGGACCCAAAAACACAGGTAGTCCGGTAGTATTGTTGGACAGTCCTGCCTAAAGGATTTAAGAATTCCCCTACCTTGTTTGGGGGAATGTCGGCAGGGACCTTAGAAACTTAATACTGGATGAAGGGCTCTCACGCCAATACGTGGACAATGCGCTCATAGCAGGCCCTACGTATGATAAGTGTCTCCAGAATACCATGAGGACCCTGAACTATTTGGCCAATTCTGGATATAAGGTCTCCCAGAGAAAGGCCCAAGTGTGTAAGCAACAAGTCATGTATCTGGGTTTTCTCATTTCCCCAGGACAGTGGAACCTTTTCCTGATGGAAAAGAGGCAGTTGCAAGTGTGGGAACACCCAAGACTCGCAGACAAGTGAGGGAGTTTCTGGGAATGACAGCGTTCTGTCAGATTTGGATCCTGAACTATGTGCTCATAGTAAAGCCCCTCTGTGAGGCTTTAAAGGGTCACGATTTTGAGCCCCTCACTTGGACTACAGAGTGCCAAACAATCTTTGAAACAATAAAAACAAAGTTAATCTCAGCCCCGGCTTTGGGACTACCAGACTTAAAGAATCCTTTCATGTTGTATGTCCATGAAAGACAAGGCATAAGTCTCAGGTGTTAATTCAGACTCTGGGAAATATCCCTTGACCCGTTGCCTACTTCTCAGAACAACTAGAAGAGACTGTTAAGGGATGGCCCCCTTGCCTTCAGGCTGTAGAAGCTACTTGTGACATACTTCAGGAAGCTGAGAAGTTCACCGAGGGGTAACCCACCACTGTGTATGTCCCTCGCCTTGTTGTTTCTTTACTGGAACGAGAAGGGGGTCATTGGCTTACTTCTGGGAGAATGGGAAAGTAGCAAGCCATTCTATGAGACAATCCCAGTGTAAGACTTCAGGTCACTTCAGCCCTAAATCTAGCCACATTGCTCCCCATTGATGCTGCACAATCCCCAGAGCATGACTGCCTACATGTCATCAAGTTAGTGGACTCTGGCAGACCAGACGTAATGGACCAACCCTTGGCAGAGCCATATATCGAGCTGTTCACTGATGGAAGCAGCTTCATGGACCAAGGTGTAGGTGGCACACTGGGTATGCGTTGGTAGCTCTTGAAAAGATTGTTGTAGCAAGAGCCCTGCCCCCAGGGAGCTCAACTTAGAAGGCAGGAGTCATTGCTCTGACAAGGGCCCTACTGCTCACTGAAAGGAAGTGAGTAAATATATACACAGGCTCTTGCTATGCCTTCTCCATGGTGTATGCTCATGGGGCAGTCTGGAAAGAAACGGGGCTTCTCACTTCCAACAATAAAGACATAAATCATGCTTGTGAAATCCTGTCACTATTAGAAGGAGTCCATAAGCCCTCACAAGTGGCCATAATGCAGTGCCCAGGCCCCCAAAAGGGTGAAACTCGTATAATAAAAGGCAACTGGTTAGCTGACCAAGCTGCAAAGAAGGTAGCAAAGGAAGGGGATTGTCAGGCCATGGTAGGTTCACTTCTCCCACAGGCTGACTTGTCAAAATACCAGTCAGTGTATTCAGAAAAGGACAAGGAGAGGGCCAGAGAGTGGGGATTCACTCTTGATCACACCTTGCCTTGTTGGAAATGTAGCGCACAAGGAATCGTTCTGATTCTTGAGGTCCTCTTGGACACTGCTGCAACATACTCATAATAGTACCCATTATGGGAGAAGTGGCACCTTACAGTGGATTCAGAAATACATAACGGGGCCTAACGTGCGGAGGACCATCCAGTGAGTCATGCAGAATTGCATGACTTGTACTAAAAATAACCCAAAGACTGCTGTCAGACCTCCCCAGATGGGAACCCAGCACAGAGGAACCTGCCCCACCAGGACTCGCAAATAGACTTTACTCAAATGCCTTGAGCCACAGGAAGGTTTAGATACCTGCTAGTATTTGTGGACACTTTTTCAGGATGGGTGGAGCCATATCCTACTAGGACAGAAGAAGCCTCCGAAGTTGTTAAAGCCCTCCTGAAGGAAATTATCCCCCGATTTGGACCGCCTAACTCGCTTCAAAATGATAATGGGCCTGCTTTTGTCTCTGGCATAACCAAATAAGTGTCTAAAGCGCTGCAAATTAATTGGAAGCTACATTTGTCCTGGAGACCACAATCAACAGGAAGAATTGAGAAAATGAATCATACATTAAAAGGGAGTATTGCTGAAGTATGTCAAGAGACTAGTGTAACTTGGGTTAAGTAAGGCTTGCCAGTTGCCCTGCTGTGGATCAGAGTGGCTCCCAGAAGCAGGCTTAAATGAAGCCCCTTTGAAATATTGTGTGGTAGGCCATTCCAAGTGTCCGTCCAGGTGGGAGAATCTATAAATGCTCCGAAAGATCTAGCAGTTGCCAATTATGTTAAAACTCTGGGCACCATACTAACCTCTGTCGACACGTTTGCTTCCGGCAGGTCTGCCTATCCAACTGAGGTAGCCTTACAGGCGTTCCGGTCTGGAGACTGAGTCCTCCTTAAGACTTGTAGAGAACGAGTGCCTGAGCACCAGCTGACTGCAAGGTGGACAGGACCACCCGTTGTGGTAATTACCATGCACTCATCTATCAAGTTAGCTAGAGTAAAGCCATGGATTCCTCACACTCCAGTTAAAGTAGCCCCACTGTCATCAGAAAATGACACAACTCCTGGGAGGCCAAGAGAGCAATGGGTTTGTGAACCCTTAGAAGACTTAAGGTTGCTTTTCGAAAATGAAAAGTATTGAGATGAAAATTTCATTGTAGAAGGAATTTCATCGGGTTCAAATAGTGTAGATAAAGAAAGAAAAGTGTATTACTTATTAAAACTTGTAAGGAATCTTCTTGGCCCAAGGCTGATCAGTTCCATTTCAGGATCACCCCCTCACCACCCCCGTTCAGCAGGAAGTAACCACAAAGACTGTAATAGAAGTGGGATGGTGTGTAGCCATTAGCATGCGCCCTTGTGCCTGTTACCAGGCAACCGTTACTGTGAGAGGGCTAGTGTGGGACCATTAGTGCAAGGGTTAGAGGCGCCACTGAACCAGCAGGTGGCCGGGGGTGGGGGTGGGGTGGGGTGGTCCTTGCGGTGGAGAGTGCGGCAAGAGGAAGACTGCAGCCTTCTCACCAGGGCCCTCCAGGCCCTCTGGCCTCTGGCTGGCGGGTGAGCTGGGG
Organism: Globicephala melas; assembly: GCF_963455315.2. Taxonomy (NCBI): domain Eukaryota; kingdom Metazoa; phylum Chordata; class Mammalia; order Artiodactyla; family Delphinidae; genus Globicephala; species Globicephala melas. Next base: position 97,009,800 of record NC_083319.1, on the reverse strand, counting down.
AGCCCAGGGAGAAGGCTGGGGGCTGTGTCCTGCAGAGCTCCAGAGCTCTTGGCATGACCATCCACTGCATGGGTCCAGGCCTTGAGGTGATGGCAAACTTCTCCCCCATCATTGCCTCTGCCACCTAGTGGCACCGTCAGTCTGCATGGGTCGCAGTCTGCAGGACTCGGCACAACCCCCGCTCACCCCCACACCTGGGCCACCTGAGGAGCCTAAGGGCCAGCTGGGTCCTGGATGCCTTCCTCCCTCAGTGAAGACGTATGGGCAGGGTCTGGGGACCTGGCCGTGAGGGCACTGCCAGCAAAGATCTGCCTCTTCAGCCAGGCTTGGGCACTGGTGGAAGAACCCAGACTGAGTGCTGGATGAATACTCCCGGACAGGGTAACTGACCTGAGCAGAGACCCCCTTCTCTTAGCCAGGACCTGGACCTCGCAGGGTGAAAGTTGTGTCTTGGGACCTTGCCGTTTCTTGTCAGAACAGAGAATAACATTTGTTTTGGTGGAGACTTACAGGAACATTGTTACCTGACCATGACCTTACCTCAAGAAACAGGATCTGACACCAAGAAGCTTGCAAAAACTAACCGTGCCCCTCCCTCATCTTTCCTATAAATGGGATTTGCTGACAGCTTTCAGGGAGTTTGGGGTTTTAAAGGCATGAGCCCCCCGTCTCCTTGCATGGCCCTGCAATAAACCTTTCTCTGTTCCAAACTGCAACGGTTTGGTATTATTTGGCCGCACTGTGTGTCAGTTACACCGACTTGCGTTTAGTAATAATTATGGTGACCCAGGTGGGACATCTGTGCTCGTGGCAGGTCTACCCCTGCCAGGGGCAGCATCTTCCCAAGTTCCCAGCAGCAGCCAGAGTTCATTTTGCTTCAGGGAACTGGGAGGGACTCTCCCTGACAGGTGCTGCCCGCCCCACGGCAGGAGGCTGTTTGGAGCAGAGAAACGTCCAGAGCTACAGTCCACATTTGGTATCACTTGGGGGTAAGTCACTCCAGCTTGTGCAGGCTGGGAATGATCTCCACTCCATTGGGGCTGCTTCACTTGCAGGAAGTGAGCCACTTTGGGTCTGTTTGCTCTTTCTCTGTCTCTCTTTTTTAATTGGAGAATAATTGCTTTACAACGTTGTGTTAGTTTCTGCTGTACAATGAAGTGAATCAGCTCTATGTATACATATATACTCTCCCCAATCCCACCCATCTGAGTCATCACAGAGTACTGAGCTGAACTCCCTGTGCAGTACAGCAGGTTCCCTCTAGGTATTTAATTCACACATGGTAGTGTATTCCAAACCTTATCTCCGAGTTCATCCTACCCTCCCCTTCCCCCACTGTGTCCACATGTCCGTTCTCTATGTCTGCGTCTCTTTTCCTACCCTGCAGATAGGTTCTTCTGGGCCATTTTTCTAGATTCCACATATATGCATTAATGTATGATATTTGTTTTTCTCATTCTGACTCTCTTCACTCTGTATGACAGACTCTATGTCCATCCACATCTCTACAGATGACCCAATTTTGTTACATTTTATGCCTGAGTAATATTCCATGGTGTATATGTAACACATCTTCTTTATCCATTCCTCTTTCGATGGAAATTTAGGTTGTTTCCATGACCTGGCTATTGTAAATAGTGCTGCAGTGAACATTGGGATACATTGGGATACTTTTTGAATTATGGATTTCTCAGGGTATATGCCCAGTAGTGGGATTGCTGGGTCATATGGTAGTTCTATTTTGAGTTCTTTAAGGAACCTCCATACTGTTCTCCACAATGGCTGTATGAATTTACATTCCCAGGAACAGTGCCAGAGGGTTCTGTTTTCTCCACACTCTCTCCAGCATTTATTGTTTGTAGATTTTATGATGATGGCGATTGTGACCGAAGTGAGGTGATACCCCATTGTAGTTTTAATTTGCATTTCTCTAATAATGAGCGATTTTGAGCACCTTTTCATGTGCCTCTTGGCCCTCTGTATGTCTTCTTTGGAGAAGTGTCTATTTAGGTCTGCCGGTCATATTTTGATTGGGTTGTTTGTTTGTTTCAAAAATATATTTTTATTTATTTATGTATTTATTTTTGGCTGCGTTGGGTCTTCGTTTCTGTGCGAGGGCTTTCTCCAGTTGCGGCGAGCGGGGCCACTCTTCATCGCGGTGCAGGAGCCTCTCGCTATCGCGGCCTCTCTTGTTGCGGAGCACAGGCTCCAGACGCGTAGGCTCAGTAGTTTTGGCTCACGGGCCCAGTTGCTCCGCGGCATGTGGGATCTTCCCAGACCAGGGCTGGAACCCATGTCCCCTGCATTGGCAGGCAGATTCTGAACCACTGCACCACCAGGGAAGCCCTGGGTTGTTTGTTTCTTTGATATCGAGCTGCATGAGCTGTTTGTATATTTTGGAGATGAATCCTTTGTTGCTTCGTTTGCAAGTATTTTCTTCCATACCGAGGGTTGTCTTTTCTTCATGTTTATTGTTTCCTTTGCTGTGCAAAAACTTTTAAGTTACATTAGGTCCCATTAGCTTATTTTTGTTTTTATTTTCATTACTCTCAGAGGCAGGTCAAAAAAGATATTGCTGTGATTTACGTGAAAGAGTGTTCTGCCTATGTTTACCTCTCACAGTTTTATAGTATCTGGCCTTCCATTCAGGTCTTTAATCCATTTTGAGTTTATTTTTGTGTATCGTGTTAGGAAGTGTTCCAATTTCATTCTTCCACATGTAACTGTCCAGTTTTCCCAGCACCACTTATTGAAGAGGCTGTAGTTTTTCCATTGTATATTCTTGATTTCTTTGTTGTAGATTGGGTGACCATAGGTGTGTGGGTTTATCTCTGGGCTTTCTATCATGTTCCACTAATCTATATTTCTGTTTTTGTGCCAGTACCATACTGTCTTGATTACTGTAGCTTTGCAATCTATTCTGAATTTGGGAGCTTGATTCCTCCAGCTCCGTTTTTCTTTCTCAAGATTGCTTAGGCTATTTGGGGTCTTTTGTGTTTCCATACAAATTGTCAAATGTTTTGTTCTAATTCTGTGAAAAATGCCATTGGTAATTTGATAGGGATTGCATCGAATCTGTAGATTGCTTTGGGTAGTAGAGTCATTTTCACAATATTGGTTCTTCCAATCCAAGAAGGTGGTATATCTCTCCATCTGTTTGTGTCATCTTTGATGTCTTTCATCAGTGTTTTATAGTTTTTGGAGTACAGGTCTTTTGCCTCCTTAGATAGGTTTATTTCTAGGTATTTTACTCTTTGGTGCAAAGGTACATGGGATTGTTTCTTTAAATTCTCTTTCTGATCTTTCATTGTTAGTGTATAGGAATGTGAGAGGCTTCTGTGGATTAATTTTGTGTCCTACAACTTTACCAAATTCATTGATTAGCTCTAGTAGTTTTCTGGTAGCATCTTTAGGATTCTCTGTGTAGAGTGTCATGTCATCTGCAAACAGTGGCAGTTTTACTTTTCCGATTTGAATTCCTTTTATTTCTTTTTCTTCTCTGATTGCCATGGGTAGGACTTCCAAAACTTGTTGAATCATAGTGGTGAGAGTGGTCAGACTTGTCTTGTTCCTGATCTTAGAGAAAATGCTCTCAGTTTTTCACCATTGAGAACGATGTTGGCTGTTGGTTTGTCATATATGACCTTTATTATGTTGAGGTAGGTTCCCTCTGTGCCTACTTTCTGGAGAGTTTTTGTTATAAATGGGTGATGAATTTTGTCAAAAGCATTTTCTGCATCTCTTGAGATGATCATATGGTTTTTATCTTTCAATGTGTTATTATGGTGTATCACATTGATTGATTTGTGTATATTGAAGAATCCTTGCATTCCTGGGATAAACCCCACTTGATCATGGTGTATGGTCCTTTTAATGTGTGGTTGAATTCTGTTTGGTAGTATTTTGCTGAGGGTTTTTGCATCTATGTTTATCAGTGATATTGGCCTGTAGTTTTCTTTTTTTGTGACATCTTTGTCTGGTTTTGGTATCAAGGTGATGGTGGCCTCGGAGAATGGGTTTGGGAGTGTTCCTCCCTTATTTTAGAAGAGTGTGAGAAGGATAGGTGTTAGCTGTTCTCTAAATGTTTGATAGAATTCGCCTGTGAAACCATCTGGTCCTGGGCTTTTGTTTGTTGGAAGATTTTTAATCACAGTTTCAATTTCAGTGCTTGTGACTGGTCTGTTCATATTTTCTATTCCTTCCTGGTTCAGTCTTGGAAGATTGTACTTTTCTAAGAATTTGTCCATTTCTTCCAGGTTGTCCATTTTATTGGCATATAGTTGCTTGTAGTGATCTCTCATGATCCTTTGTGTTTCTGTGGTGTCAGCTGTTACTTGTCCTATTCATTGCTAATTCTATTTATTTGAGTCTTCTTTTTTTTTTCTTGATGAGTATGTCTAATGGTTCATCAATTTTGTTTATCTTCTTAATGAACCAATGTTAGATTTATTGATGTTTGGTAATGTTTCTTTCATTTCTTTTTCATTTACTTCTGATCTGATCTTTCTTTCTTTCTTTTTGCTAAGTTTGGGGTTTTTTTTTGTTTTTTGTTGTTCTTTCTCTAGTTGCTTTAGGTGTAAGGTTAAATTGTTTATTTGAGATGTTTCTTGTTTCTTGAGGTGAGATTGAATTGCTTATAAGCTTCCCTCTTAGAACTGCTTTTACTGTGTCCCGTATATTTTCAGTCTTCGTGTTTTTATTGTCATTTGTTTCCATATATTTTTAAAATTTCCTCTTTGATTTCTTCAGTCATCTCATGGTTATTTAGCAGTGCACTTTTTAGCCTCCATATATTTGTGGGGGTTTTTTACAGTTTTTTTTTCCTGTAATTGATTTCTAATCTCATAGTGTTGTGGTTGGAAAAGATGCTTTATATGATTTCAGTTTTCTTAAATTTTCCAAGGCTTGATTTGTGACCCAAGATGTGATGTAAGCTGGAGAATGTTCCATGTGCACTTGAGAAGAAAGTGTATTCTGTTGTTTATGGATGGAATGTCATATAAATATTGATAAAGAAGTCCATCTGGACTGTTGTGTCATTTAAAGCTTGTGTTTCCTTATTTATTTTCTGTTTGGATGATCTGTCCATTGGTTTATGTGGGGTGTTAAAGTCCTCTACTATTATTGTGTTACTGTCGATTTCCCCTTTTATGGTTGTTAGCAGTTGCCTTATGTATTGAGGTGCTCCTGTGTTGGGTGCATAAATATTTATAATTGTTAAATCTTCTTCTTGGATTGATCCCTTGATTATTATGTAGTGTCCTTCCTTATCTCTTGTAACAATCTGTATTTTAAAGCCTATTTTATCTGATATGAGTATTGCTACTCCAGCCTGTGTTTTCCACTTGCATGCAATATCTTTTTCCATCCCTCGCATTCAGTCTGTATGTGTCCCTAAGTCTGAAGTAGGTTTCTCGTAGACAGCATATATATGGGTCTCGATTGTGTATCCATTCAGCCCATCTTTGTGTTTTGGTAGGGCATTTAATCCATTTACATTTAAGGTAATTGTCGATATATATGTTCCTATTACCATTTTCTTAATCATTTTAGGTTTGGTTTTGTGGGTCTTTTTCTTCTCTTATGTTTCCCGCCTAGCGAAGTTTCTTCAGCATTTGTTTTAAAGCTGGTTTGGTGGTGCTGAATTCTCTTAGCTTTTGCTTGTCGTTGTTTGCTTGTTGTTGTTTTTGCTAAAGCTTTTGATTTCTCCAGCGAATCTGAATGAGATCCTTGCTGGGTAGAGTAATCTTGGTTGTAGGTTTTTCTCTTTCATCACTTTAAGTATGTCCTGCCACTCCTTTCTGGCCTGCGGAATTTCTGCTGAAAAATCAGCTGATAACCTTATGGGGATTCCCTTATAATTGTTTTTTTGCTTTACCTTTCTGCTTTTAATTTTTTTTCTTTGCATTTAATTTATTGTTAGTTTGATTAATATGTGTCTTGGTGTGTTTCTCCTAGGGTTTATCCTATATGGGACTGTCTACACTTCCTGGACTTGGGTGGCTAGTTCCTTTCCCACGTTAGGGAAGTTTTCAACTATAATCTCTTCGAATATTTTTTCGACCCTTTCTTTTTCTCTTCTTCTTCTGGGACCCCTAAAATTCGAATGTTGGTGTGTTCAATGTTGTCCCAGAGGTCTCTGAGATTGTCTTGTGTTCTTTTTGTTCTTTTCTCTTTATTCTGCTCCTTGGCAGTTATTTCCACCATCCTGTCTTTCAGCTGACTTATTCGTTATTTTGCTTCAGTTATTCTGTTACTGATTTCTTCTAGTATATTTTTCATTTCAGTTATTGTGTTGTTTATCTCTGTTTGTTTGTTCTTTAGTTCTTTTAGGTCTTTGCTAAACATTTCTTGTATTTTCTCGATCCGTGCCTCCATTATATTTCCAATGTTCTGAATCATCTTTACTATCATTACTCTGAATTATTTTTCAGGTAGGTTGCCTATTTACTCTTCATTTATTTGTTCTTGTTGGTTTTTACCTTGTTTCTTCAACTGTAACATATTTTTTTTGTTGTTTCATTTTTTGTTTGTTTTTTGATGTGTGGGATTGTTTTCCTGTCTTATGGGGTTGTTTGGCCTGAGGCCTCCAGCACTGGAGTTTGTAGACTGTTGGGTAGAGCCAGGTCTTGGTACCGAGATGAGGACCTCTGGGAGACCTCACTCTGATGAATATTCTCTGTGGTCTGAGGTTCTCTGTTCGTCCTGTGGTTCAGACTTGGACCTCCGACCACAGGAGCTCACCTGACCCGAGGTCCAAGAAAGAAGATCCTGCAAACCATGCAGGGTGGCCATGAAAAATAAAAACAAAAAAGGAGCACAACAATAAGAAAGAGTAAAAAATAAGATTAGAAAACAGATATGTTAGAAAAAATAAAGATGAAACAACAACCAGGAGGTAAAACAGAACCACAGTAGCAAAAAAAAGGAAAAAAAAACCCCATAAAAGGCCTTGGCTATGGGGGGTAGACCTTAGGCAGGGGCGGTGTTTAGGTGGCAGGCGAGGTTTAGGCTAGGTCCCATGTGGCTGGAAAAGGCCCTGGGGGTGGGGGGTGGGGCTTAGACTCAGGGAGGCCAGAGGCCCCCAGAGTTCCTCTGGCCTAGGAGGGCAGAGGACCAGGCCCGGGACCCCAGGAGGCTCCCTGGGCCTGAGTGGGTGGGGGAAATGCTAGATGTGTTCCCCCAGTCTTCTGATCCCAGAGGGTCCCTCCTCATTTGCCTCTCCTCTGCTTCCCTGCCTCCCTCCCTCTCATGCCTCTAGGACCCACGTGGCCGGAGGGGGCCCCAGAGGGCATAGGGAGAGGGTGAGGGAAACACCAGCTATGCTTCCCCTGATCCTCCAGTTCCAGAGTGAACCCGCCCCATCAGCCTCTCTTCCTCTTCCTTTCTCCTCCCTTCCTCCTACACCCCTAGGACCCACGAGGCAGAGGGGGCCCTGGAGTGCAGAGGACCTTACCCAGGAGCCCTGGAGGCTTCCTGGGGCCCAAGTAGGTGGTGGAATGCTAGGCGCATTCTCCCCTGATCCTCTGGTCTCGGTGGTTCCCCTCCCCGTCCGCCTCTCCTCTTCTTCCCCCCTCCTCCCTTCCTCCTACACCCCTAGGACCCACGTGGCAGAGGGGGCCCTGGAGTGCAGAGGACCTTACCCAGGAGCCCTGGAGGCTTCCTGGGGCCCAAGTGGGCGGCGGAATGCTAGGCACATTCTCCCCTCATCCTCCAATCCCAGAGGTTTCACCCCACCATCCACCTCTCCTTCTCTTCCCCCCTCCTCCCATCCTCCTATCTCCCTTGGAACAACGTGGCCAGAGAGGGCTCTGGAGGGTGGAGGACCAGACCTGGGAGCCCAGCAGGCTTCCTGGTTCCTAAGTGGGCAGGAGAAATGCTAGGCACATTCTCCCCGATCCTCTGGTCTCGGTGGTTCCCCTCGCTGTCCGCCTCTCCTCTTCTTCCCCCCTCCTCCCTTCCTCTTATGCCCCTAGGACCAATGCAGCCAGAGGGGCCCCTGGAGGGCGGAGAACCCGGCCTGGAAGCCCAGCAGGCTCACTGGGGCCCGAGTGGGTAGTGGAAATGCTAGGCACATTCTCTGATCCTCCAGTCCCGGGGCGGGGGGTCCTTCCAGGCGTGGGACCCCCTACCTCCCCCATACCACCCCTCAGGGACGCCAATCCCATCCGGCCTCCACTTCCCTCCCCCCTCACTCCCCTCAGCACATCCCACCCAGTTGCTCAGGGGTTCCTCCAGTACCCCTGAGTGTCAAGGTCCCCCAAAAGCGTCTAGTTGTAGGTGCCCTAGTTGTGGGGAGATGTGAACTCCACGTCCTCTCACTCTGCCATCTTCACTTTGCCTCAGCTGATGTATGATTTAACTTAACACATTATATACTGGGGGGTTTTGCAGAAACTAACGCCTGTGGCTGGCAATTTGTTACGTAAGTGAATATTGAAACATTGGCATTTGAGTAAATATCAACAGCTTGTTTTGCACTTAATGTAGTTATTGGAAACTTTGTACATGTCTTACTAAAGCATTCTTTTATTTCGTTAGAGTGTGATAGGCAGTATAGCAGGCACCTCTGTGTATGGGAACAGAATATCTATTACAAATATACTGTGTTTCGCTGAGCTTTCCCCTGGAAGAGCAGACTCTACACTTTCTGGAGGCATTTTTTTGTTTTTTTAGTCCCATGGGTATTATTTCCTCTAGAATATGTTCTTTTATTTAACCTTATATTCGTCTAGGTGTGTCTTTGCGGGGGCTTTTTTAGAAATGCCACAAGAAGGACCAGGTCCTGGACTACCACTACATTCACGAGAATGGTCAGTTACCTATTCTCTAGCTACTGCTAACAAAAATTGCTTTTAAGTCATTTTATTCTGTGCATTAAGGGTACGAGAAACTTTATACACATTGAATAAACCGCATTTACTCCAATAGAAACCCACCCTTGATCAATTTTAAGCTCTGACAACTTCGCACAGTGATGTCAATTGTTTCGCTCTCTAAAAACGTATTGATACATCTCCAGTCAATCACGTTTGGGTAACAAAAGATGTATTAATATGTCTCTGGTGAATAATGTGTTAAACTTTACTGACCAGAGTGGCCTGTTTTGTGGCCTTTTGGACATGCATTGTACATCAGCCTCGGCCACTGAGGAGGGGAATACATTTGACATTCAGAAATTTAATAACTGGTTCAGACATCCAAGGTAAAACTAGGTGACCATATTGGTTGTGATTTCAGACACATTCCTGTATTTCTGAGAACTTGCATTTTCTGAGCTGTGTCATCCTTGGGATGCCACTAGCCCTTCTCAAAGCAGTGTCTGCTGGCAGATGGTGGCTGCAACTTTCTGACCTTTAGGTCTTCTCTTATAACTATTAAATTATTAGAGAATGAAATTGTTTTAGATCAGATGTTAGCTGAAAAAGGAGATGTGTAGTGGCCACTAGCTCCTGTTATGTATATGTTAATACCATGTCAGAAGTTAAAACCTACTTTGATGAAAGTGGTCAGCTGGCTACGTGGCAACAAGTCTCCCCCAAAGTGCCAGGTCTAGACTGGTTTTCAGGCTTATTCTCCTGAATTCCTCTGGTAATGAGATCTTTCTTACACAAGAGTTGGATCCAGTACTTGGAACTTGGGAATATTTCCAACTCGGTACCATTCCCCAAATCAAGGGAGGACTACCCCTATTTCAGCAGGAAGTAGCTAGAGTGATTGTCTCCCCATTCCCTGAAAGAATTTGTGAAGGATGAAACATGATTGGAGGTTGAAACGGAGTCCCCCTAAAACCCAGTTCCTCTACTGAGTTTATGATTAACCACTCTGTCCAAAACAATCCCACGTTTTCTCCTCAACATTGAGGAATATCAAAGAAAAGGGAGGAATTGTAATAGAAGCAAGGTGACATGCAGCTGTTAGCAGACGCACCTGAATGACTGTTACCAGACAACTGTTAGTGCAAGACCACTAGCGCGGTGGTTAGAGGCCCTGCTGGGCCAATGGTCGGCCGGGTGGTGGTTGTTGCGGCAGAGAGCTTGGTAAGAGGTGGATCGCAGCCTTCTCCCCAGGGTCCTCCAGGTCAGGGGTTACCACGCCCTGGGCCTCTCAGCAGGAGGTTAGCAGAAGGTGAGCGATTGAAGCTTCATCTGCCGCTCCCCATTGCTTGCATTACTGTCTGAACTCTCCCCCAACCCTGTCCGTGGTAAAAGTGTCTGATACGAAACTAGTCCCTGGTGCCAAAAAGATTGTGGACCGCTGCTGTAGGCCCTCCAGGCTCTGGCTGGTGGGTGAGCTGGGGGGCCTGGGGAGAAGGCTGGGGGCTGTGTCCTGCAGAGTTCCAGAGCCGTTGCCATGGCCACCACTGACCGGGCCCAGGGCTTGGGGCAATGCTAACCTCTCCCCTGTCCCTGCCTCTGTGACCTAGTGGCAGTAGCAGTCTGCACGTGTTGCAGTCTGCAGGACCCAGCATACCCCCCCACCCCTGTGTTTGGGTGGCCTGAGGAGCCTGAGGGCCAGCTGGATCCTGGGTGCCTTGCTCCCTCAGTGATGACTTCTTGGTAGGGTCTGGGGACCTGACGCTGAAGGCACTGCCAGCTAAGATATGCCTCTTCATCTGGGCCTGGGCACTGGCTGGAGGACCCAGACTGAGTGCTGGATGAATGCTCATGGACAGGGTAACTGGCCTGAGCGGGGACCCCCTTCTTATGGGGAAGGACCTGGACCTCAGAGGGTGAAAGTTGTGCCTTGGGACCTTGCGCTTTCCTGTCAGAACAGAGAATAACATTTGTTTTGGTGGAGATTTACAGGAACATCATTACCTGACCTCAAGAACAAAGGATCTGACACCAAAAATTTTGCCACAACTAACCACGCCCCTCCCTCATCTTTCCTGTGAATGGGATTTGCTGAAAGCTTTCGGGGAGTTTGGGCTTTTTAAGGCATGAGCCACTGTCTCCTTGCATGGCCCTGCAATAAACCTTTCTCTGTTCCAAACTCCAATGTTTTGGTATTGTTTGGCCTCGCTGTTTGTCGGGCATGTGGACTTGTGTTGGGTAACAAGATCATTGCCCATTTTCTCACAAGATTGTGGAATGGACATTGCCAGTCAGGGATTGTAATAGAGGTAAGGCAGGCACGTGGCTGTTAGCGAGCGGCTGTAAGCAGTCATGCTCAGCCATTGGTTGGCATCCCAGTGGGCCTCTCCCCCTCCTCTTCCTCTGTATAAAAGGAGCTACAATTTAGAATGAGGGAAGTTGGTTCTTTGAGATACTAGTCTGCTATCTCAGTCTGTTAGCTTTCCGATGAAAGTCATTATTCTTTGCCCCAACCACTTGTCTCCCAGTGGTTGGGGCAAAGAATAATGTGCAGTGAGCAGAGTGAGCTTGGGCTCAGTTCAGTATCATTAGGGGAGTTCCCAAGATGGCTGAGTGGATCAATCCTGAGCTCACTTCCTCTCATGGGCACAACAAAATTAAAACTACTTACACAAAAACTATTAATGAAAACTACTGGAACTTACCAGAAAAGATCTAACCTAAAGATATATAGTAAGAACCACAATGAGACAGGTAGGGGGAGTCATGATGTATTCAAGACCCCTACCAGAAGGTGGGTGACACACAAACAGTAGAGAAATGACAATTGCAGAGGTTCTTTCTAAGGATTGAGTGGTCTGAGCCCCGTATTGGGCTCCCAGCCCAGGGGTCACATGCCAGGAAGATGAGACCCCAGAATGTGTGGCTTTGATGGCCAGCAGGGCTTGCTTTTGGGAGTCCCAGAGGGCAGTGAGAAACAGACTTCATTTCTAAAGGGCGCACACAAAATCTCATATTCCAGGACCCAGAATAGAAACAGTAATTTGAAAGGAGGCTGGGTCAGACCTACTTGCTGATTTAAGAGTCTCCTGGAGAGGCAGGAGGCAACTGTAGTTCACTCTGGGAACATAGGCACTGCTGGCACCCATTTTTGGGAACTTGTATCACATGGACACTGGTGCTGACAAGTGCCATTTTGGAATCCTTCCTCTAGCTTATTAGCCTCAGGACCCAGCCTCGCCTTTGCTCACCAGCCAGTAGGCACCAGTACTGGGACACCTCAGGCCAGGCAACTAACTGGGTGGGGACACAGCCCCACCCACAAACAAACAGTCTCTCCTAAGGCCCCCTGATCTCACAGTGCCTGTGGACACATCCCTGCTCACTAGTGGGCCCAGGATCTGGCGTCAGACACCAGTGTGCAGACACTAGAGCTGGGACCACCCACCCTCAACCCAGGGCCCCGAAGCTAGAGTTCCCTGGGACCCAACTCTGCCCACCAGTGGGCCAGCACCAACTCTACCCACCAGTGAGTCTGCTCTAGCTTCAGGACAAGCCTCACCCACTAGCAGGCAGACACCAGCTGCAGGACAATTGCAGCTTTGCATCCTGCCATGGCAGGACCTAGCCCACTCACCACCAGGCCAGTACCAGTCCTAGAAGTGGCTGGGTCCTGGCCTCATCCACCAGCAGGCCAACATAAGCTCTGGGACACCTGGGCCCTGCAGGCAGACCCTAGGACATAGCTTTGCCTGACAGTGGGCTGGCACTAGCTCTAAGACCTGGTTATACCCACCAGTGGGTGGGCAGCAGCCTTGGGATCTCTCCTGGAACCCAACTCTGCCCACCAGTGAACTGGAACTAGCTGTGTGGCTCCCCAGGGTTTCTCAGCCAGCCACCTTGGGATCCGGCCCCACCAACTAGTGGATGGTAGTCTCTGCACAAGTCTGGGCCTTGCAACCAACCAGACCACCCATAGTTGTAGCAGGCTGATTACCCATAGTAATCAGCCTGCTACAACAGAAGGACCCATGCAGCTCACATGGGGAGCACCCATAGAGTATATATTTCTCGTGACCAGAGGGCAATGTGCAGCTGGGATGCACAGTATGTCTCCTACAAAAGGCCATTTCTCCAAGGTTGGGAAATATATACAACCTACCACATACAAAGAAATATAAACAGCAAATTTGGCAAAATGAGGCAACAGAGGAACATGTTCCAAATTAAGGAACAAGATGAAACCCCACAAGAACTAAGTGAAGTGAAGATAGCAATCTGCCTAGACTTCAAGGTAATGATCATAAATATGATCAAAAAACTTGGGAGAAGAATGGATAAACTGTAAGAATAAGGAATTAAAAAATCTAAAGAACAACCAGAGATGGTGAGTACAATACCTGAAATGAAAAATACACTAGAAGGAATCAACAGTAGAGTAAATGATACAGAGGAACCGATCAGTGAGCTGGAAGAGAGAGTAGTGGAAATCGCTGAGGCTGAACAGAAAAAAAAAAAAGAATGAAAAGAAATGAGGACAGTTTAAGAGACTACCGTGACAACATCAAACATTAATATTTGTGTTATAGGGTTGTCAGAAGGAGAAGAAAGAGAGAAAGGGGCTGAGAACATATTTGAAGACACCATAACAGAAAACTTCCCTAACTTGGGAAAGGAAACAGACATCCAAGTCCAGGAAGCTCAGAAAGTCCCATGCAGGATTAACCGAAAGAGGACATGGAAAAACTTAAAGAGAGAATATGACAATCAGCAAGGGACAAGCAACACATAACATACCATAACTACCGTAAAGCTATCAGCTGACTTTTCAGCAGAAATTCTACAGGCTAGAAGGGAGTGGCATGATGTATTTAAAGTGATGGAAGGAAACATTGTACAACCAAGAATACTCTACCCAGCAAGGCTCTCATTCAGATTTGATGGAGAGATCAGAAGGTTTATGGAAAAGCAAAAACTAAAAGAGTTCAGCACCACCAAACAAGCTGTACAAGAAATGTTAAAGGGACTTCTTATAAGTGAAAAAGAAAAGGTCACAACTAGAAACATGAAATTTATGAAAGGAAAAAGCTCATCTGTTGAGGCAAATATACAGTAATGGTAGTAAATCAACCAATAAAACACTAGTAAGAATGTTAAAAGACAAAAGTAGTAAAACCATTTATGATAAGCAGTTAAGGAGTACACAAAACAAATAGATATAAAACCTGTCAAAAATAGTAATCATCATGGGCTTCCCTGGTGGTGCAGTGATTGAGAGTCTGCCTGCCGATGCAGGGGACACAGGTTCGTGCCCCGGTCCGGGAAGATCCCACATGCCAAGGAGCGGCTGGGCCTGTGAGCCATGGCCGCTGAGCCTGCGCGTCCGGAGCCTGTGCTCCGCAACGGGAGAGGCCACAACAATGAGAGGCCCGCGTATCGCCAAAAAAAAAAAAAAAAAAAATATATATATATATATATATATATATATATATATATATATAAAAATCATGAGGGGAGGAAGGTAAAAATGTATGGTTGTTAAAGTGCATTTGACATTAAGAGATCACCAACTTAATCATATGTATATTGCTATATATATTTCATGGAAGCTGTAAACCAAAACCTACAATAGATACACACACACAAAAGAGAGAGAAATCCAAACATAACAATAAAGATAGTCCTCAAACCACAAGAGAAGAGAACAAAAGAGGAAGGGAACAAAAAAAGAACTACAAAAACAAACCCAAATCAATTAATAAGAAAATGTCAGTAAGTACATACACATCAATAATTACTTTAAATATAAATGGTCTAAATGCTCCAATCAAAAGACACAGAGTGGCTGAATGGATTCAAAAACAAAACCCACATATATGCTACCTACAAGAGACTCACTTCAGAGTGAGACACATACAGACTGAAAGTGAGGGATGAAAGAAGGTATTCCATGCCAATGGAAATGAAAAGAAAGGCAGGGTAGCAATACTTATCTTGGACAACAAAGTCTTTAAAACAAAGAGAAACAAGAGACAACATTACATAACGATCAAGGAGTCAATCCAAAGAACATATGACAATTATGAATACATATGAACCAAACACAGGCAACCCAATTACATAAAGCAGATATTAGGAGACGTAAAAAAATTTACAGTAACACAATAACAGTAGGACATTTTGACATCCCACTTCTATCAATAGACATATCATCCAGACAGAAAATCAATAAGGAAACACTGGCCTTAAATGACACATTAGACCAGATGGCCTTAGTAGATAAATACAGAACAGTGTATGCAAAAGCAAGAGGATACACATACTTTTCAAGTGCACATAAATCAAGAGGATATAGAAAATATGAACAGACCAATTATCTGTAATGAAATTGAAGCAATAATAATAAAAATACTCCCAACAAACTAAAGTCCAGGACCACATGGCTTTACAGATGAATTCCGCCAAGCATTTACAGAAGAGTTAAAACTTATACTCTTCAAACTATTCCAAAATTTGTAGATGAAGGAACTTTCTGAACTAATTCTATGAGGCCAGCATCACCCTGATACCAAAACTAGAAAAGATATCACACAAGAAAGAAAATTACAGGCCAATATCACTGATGAACATAGATGCCAAAATCTATTGTAGTCAAATATAGAGTTAAAAATTTAACAACTAACCTTCTCTTTTAACTCATGCATTAAATCAAATAATGTATACATGCTGTTTCTCTCTGCTTTCTCTGCTGATAAGTTCTTTCCTGTTTTGCTGGTCCTTCTTATCTTGAGTCACAGGTGTGTAGGATCAAGCAGTCAGCAGAAAAAGAGTCAGAACATCTTGACCAGAGACAGACCACCACAATGGCCATGAATAATGGAAATGTCAAGAATAGCAGTGCCAGCTCATCAAGGCCTTGGTCATGTAGATCCCCACCCTGAAAATTCTCCTTAAATAGATCTGCCCTCTTTTTTTTTTTTTTTTTTTGTGTGTTATGTGGACCTCTCACTGTTGTGGCTTCTCCCATTGCGGAGCACAGGCTCCGGACGCACAGACTCAGTGGCCATGGCTCACGGGCCCAGCCGCTCCGCAGCATGTGGGATCTTCCCGGACCGGGGCACGAACCCGTGTCCCCTGCATCGGCAGGCGAACTCTCAACCACTGCGCCACCAGGGAAGCCCAGACCTGCCCTCTTTCAGAGAGAAAGATGGTAGTTTTCAAAATGTCATTCTGCTACCCTCCTCATTTGCTGACAAATTAATAAATTTCTCTTTCCTTTATACTCAAAACCTTGTCCTTGTTGTTCTCATTTGGCATCAGGGACAAGGACCAAATTTTTGGTTATGCTATGATCAGGAACCTTTCCCTAACTCTTAAAGATATTGCAGAATCTGCTACTAAAGCAATAGCTGCACAACAAAACCCCCTAGACTCCCTGGCCAAGTTGTTCTTAATAATAGGATAGCCCTTGATTATCTTTTAGCTGAGTAAGTACCTGTTTGTGCTATGGCCAACACGACTTGCTGCACTTGGATTGATGCTTCTGAGGAAGCTGAGAATTAGCTACAAACAAGCCAGTTATCTTAAGAAAGTGACTCCTTCAATGGGGTCTTTCTTTGACTTATTTGATTCTGATTGGTTTGAGTCTTAGAGACCATGGCTCCAAAGTGCACTGCAGACATTGGGAATTATCTTGCTTATAGTAATAGCAGTCTCCCTGGTGCACTGTATTCTCTCAAAAGCTTTAAAAGCATGTTTGTAGCCACTAACTGCTAAGCAAATAACGTCTCTAAAAATAGAATGTTGGAAAAGAAACAAAGAGAATGATCAATTTAAAGAATGTGAACCTGATGTTGTAACCTGCTGAATGCCACACAGAGACTGAGCAAAAACTGTGAGAACTACAGAGCAGTAGCTGGGAGTAGTGCTTATGCCTATGTTTTTTATTACATCTCTCAGGTTGAGAGTCTGGTCAAAAGGAGGAAGTGTTAAAAACAAGACAATAGGATGAAAATGGAGTTGCTTATACTAAGCTCCATGTCACCAAACCAATACTTAATTACAGTTTTGGGTCTCCCAGAAATGAAATCTTAAACTAGTCAATCAGGAATTGCCTTATCAGCACTAGTTAAGTAACCTGCCTGATAGACCCCTGCCATCTCCTAAAGGAAACTAACCTTGCAACAACCAGCATGCTTTTTTGCCTAGTATAGCTTCCTTGTTCCCACCCTCTGCTGGCTATAAAAGTCTTTCATTGTGTACAGATCCTCAGAGCTCCTTTCTATATGCTACATTGGATGCTGCCTGATACAAATTGATTTTTGCTCAAATGAACTCTTAAAACTTATAATATGCCTCAGTTTATCTTTTAATGGTAATATAACAGGCCTGACTGCTGTCCTTTACAAGACCTGCTTACAAGGCACATATCTAGGAACTTGGATTTCAGAAAGTTTCTTGCCATTCTCAGAACTGATAAGAATGGTTCAATTGTGCCAAACTGTGCAAACAATGTGGTTTATATCAAACACTTGCTTTTTTTCCTGGGGATCTGGAATTTTGGTATCTACTAGGCAGAGGATGCCTACATGACTAAACCCCAGTAAAAACCCTGGGTGTTGAAGCTCTAGTGAGCTTCTCTGATAGACAGCATTTTATATCACAGCTTCTTGCTGGGGGAATTAAATGGGAAAAGACTCTTGGAAGCTTGCACCTGATTTACTCTAAACTTTGCCCAATGTAACCCTTTTTCTTTGCTAATTTTGCTTTGTATCCTTTTGCTGTAATAAGTCATAGCCATGAGTATGGGTGTTGAATGAGTCTTGTAAGGCCTCCTAGCAAATAGTCCAATTTGATGGTGGCCTCAGGGACCCTCAACACAGTTGGTGTGAAAAGTCACAGCCACTAAAATGACCCTGATTCACTAAAATGTGGCAAAATCACTAATTGGAAAAGAAACAAAATGAAGTGGTGGCATATGACAAACCTTTGGTGCATAGGTTTTGCTGCTTTCTGTTGTCAGAGGTAAAAATTATTTATAAAATTTTAAAATGCAAGACCCAAGTATAAGACAGTTGGTTCATCAAATCCATGGCAGGAGCAAGGTCAGAGACAGGGCTGAGGGTAGGGAGGGGAGAAAAGGAGAGATACCTTTACAAATGTAAGTTTTCTTTGCAAAAGGGAAACTTATGCCCTGTTTTAAAGTTTTTCCCAATTCTGCGGTTTTTCAAAATAATAAGCTCAAAGTAATCTTTATGCCAAAGTAGTATACCTTTGGGTGGCATAATCTGGTCCTCTTAGCCACCAGAATCATGAGAAAATATAATTCTGCTGTTTAAGCCACCTAGTCTGTGCTATTTTGCTTTCAGCCCAAGCAAACGGATATGGTAAGTAATAATTTTTGCTAAGGTTTTTGCCTCTTGGAGCCTCTAGAAAAAGTGAGACAACATAAAAAGAGGGGGAATCAATACATGATAAAACAATTTTGAAGTCTGTAAAAAGAGATTTTAGTTGCTAATAAGCTCTAGTAGAATCAGAGCTTAATGATTTCCTGACCTGATGTGCATATTTTTGAATGGTTCAGTTGGACTCCAAAGCTTACCACCCACACCCCCCAAAAAAAGGGCTTAGAAAGACGTTGCTTGTCACTTCAAATTAAAATCTGATACTGTCTACCTTAGGTTGTCTCAGCCTAAGCACAAGATGTAATTAACTGAAAGCAGCCACCCCTTAAGACTTGGGTATCTCTGTGTGGAAACATAATCTTTGAAAACTGCATGTATACTGGCTGGACCTTCTGAGTCACATACAATGTTCACAGAAAATGGCTTGATCTCAGTTGGGAACATTTAAAATAGAGCTGCTGATTGGCTTTATATTTCTGAGGCAAAGAATGAATGCATTCCTAATCTATGGATTCTTTCCAATAGCTGCAAGTTGGGAATAGACACACCACAAGAATTGTGACCCCTCTACACATTCCTAACAGTAATCTGGTTCACAGACCCCTCCTGGGGATGTCTCACTGCTGTTGTTATATTCAACTTTTGAGATTAGTTGCAGTTTCCAACAATAAATTATATAGCCAAACTCTACTTCTCTCACCTTTTCCCTAGTACATATAACAAGGCAATTTGATTATGAAATGAGCTGTCCCCAGAAAGAAATCAATATATTAAAATAAAAAACAAATGAAAAGCACCTGAAAAGATGCTGAACATCACTAATAATCAGAAGTGCAAATCAAAACTACAATGAGGTATCACCTCCCACTGGTCAGAATGGCCATCATCAAAAAGTCTACAAACAATAAATGCTGGAGAGGGTGTGGAGAAAAGGGACACTCCTACACTGTTGGTGGGAATGTAAATTGGTACAACCACTATGGAGAACAGTATGGAGGTTCCTTAAAAAACTAAAAATAGAACTACCATATGGTCCAGCAATCCCACTTCCGGGCATATATCTGGAGAAAACCATAATTCAAAAAGATACATGTACCCCAGTGTTCATTGCAGCACTATTTACAGCAGCCAAGACATGGAAGCAACTTAAGTGTCCGTTGACAAATGAAAGGAGAGAAAAGGTGTGGTACACAGCCATAAAAAAAGAATGAAATATGTCATTTGCAGCAACATGGATGGACCTAAAGATTATCGTACTAAGTGAAGTAAATCAGACAGAGAAAGACAAATATCGTATGATATAACTGATAGGTGAAGTCTAATTAAAAAATGATACCAATGAACTTATTTACAAAAAAGAAACGGACTTACAGATAGTGAAAACTTATGGTTACCAAAGGGGAAACGTTGGGGGGGTATAAATCAGGAGTTTGGGATGAACATACACATATTACTATATATAAGATAGGTAACCAACAAGGATCTACTGTATGGCACAGAAAAATTACTCAATATTTTGTGATAACCTATAAGAGAAAATCTAAAAAGGAGTGAACATATATATTTATATCACCTTGCTGTAAACCTGAAACTAACACAACATTGTAAATCAATAGACTCCAATAAAATTAAAATTAAAAAAAAGAAAAAGCTCAAATGGAGGCCAGTCTTAAAAATTCCATAAGCAGACACAACCAGTTTAGTCATACAAGTAAAGCATAATTTAGCAAGGCTGATTTGACCTGGGTTATTTCTTGCTCTGGGTATCATATAGAAAAAATCATATACTTCTGGAAATCATAAAAAAACCCAACAAACCCTTGATCTGTTTCCCAAAATTGATAAGCAGTATTCACTAATTCCCTATCATTTAAGAAAATTCTAATATAAACAATCACTGTGAAGAATAAACAGCCATTTCCTCCCCACTATATAAGATGCTTGATAACAATATACGCTTGAGCCTCACTCCATGTTTCGTTTGAGTGCTCCTGGTTTGTGAACTGTCTTTCTAGTGTGTGCAGAATAAAATTTTACTAATAAATATTTCAGTGATTTATTATAAAAGTTTTACTATTGTTATTTCTCAATTTTTGACAGATCTTATACAGTCTCCTCACAAGATAAATGATCAGGATAAAAGGAGTGGAAAGTTGTGGAAACACATTTGTAAAATTTTTTGAAATTCAAAATTTTGTCCTAATTCTTAAACGTGACTTGCTTTTCTGGTAAAGATATATAATTAAAAAAAAATAAAAATGCTAATTCCATCAAGCATATAACATTTCCAGACCAAATGTCTGGATGAAAAGAGGATAATTTTTTTTAAATATAAAATTATTACTGCTAAATAGGAAACACTGTAGGGGAGGAAAAAAAATTTTCAACCTAGTAAGGGTCCTGGCTGGGTCTAAAAATCAAACTGACAATTACAGCTTAACAGAGGAAAAGCATACGTATTTATTTATTATGAGTTTTACAAGAACCTTCATAAGAAATGAAAACCAAAAAAAAAACCATGATCTTGGTATTGTTATTCTAGTTTTGATAAAGACTAAACAGTCTGGGAGAAATGTGACAGTTTAAAGAGTATGAGGTAAGGATAGTAAACTCAGGGAAACTTAGCAAGTCCTGTGTGTTTGGATTCTTCTCAAAGTTCCTTTGCTTTGAAGGTAAAGATGTTCCTTTCTTCTAGGTATAGGGAGGGTACCTATCACATGAGGGTTTTTTTTTAACTGTTTCAAGATGAGAAGGGCAGTGGAAGATAGAAGTAATGTTCCTGCTTGTGCCGTTTCCTCAGACTCCTTGAGCTTAAAATTTTCAGTATGCCAAGGTGATATATTTTGGGGTAGAGTATGCTGAACCACATCAACACTAATTTTGTAACAATGATGACCATAAAAACCCAACGTCTCAGCACCTGAGGAAGCATGGGAAATGAGGAAGGGCATTAATAATCATTTTCCAAAAGAAGCAGTAAGGAAATTGGAATGGTATATTAGAACATGTACACAACATATCTATTTAACATGGGAAAAGGCAGATGTGAGAAAATTGAGGAATAAAAAAGGCAAAATACATATACAAAACTACCAACATAGCATAAGTAAATCCTACCTTATTAGTAGTTACATTAAATGCAAATGGATTAAAGCTCTTCAGTTAAAAACCAAAGATTGACAGAATAAGTTTAAAATAAAACATGATCTAACTACATGCTCACTTCGAAAAACACAAAAAGACTGAATGTAAAAGGATGGAAGAAACTATATTATGCGAATGGTAGGCAAAAGAGAGCTAGAGTGTTTATATTAATCCTATCAAATAGGCCTTAAGACAAAAATTGTCACTGCAAAAAAGAACATTTTAAAGAATAACAGAATCAATTCATCAAGAAGATGTAACAATTATAAATATATTTGCACCTAAAAACAGAGCCCTGAAATACATTAAGTGAAACCAATAGAATTTAAGGAAAAATTAGGTAGTTCAATAATAATAACTCACTTTCAGTACTGTATGGCAAAACTAGACAGGAGATTAACAAGGAAACAGAAGATGTGAATACTATAAACCAATTAAACTTAACAGATTTCTATAGCACACTCACTGAAAACTACAGAATACACATCTTTCTCAAGTACATATGAGATATTCTTGAGGACAGATCACAGAACAGGTCTCAATCAATTTAAAAGAATAGCCATAATTGAGTTGTTTGTTTGTTTTGATATTGAGTTGTATGAGCTGTTTATATATGTTGGATATTAATCCCTTATTGGTCATATCATTTACAAATATTTTCTCCTATTCAGTAGGTTGTCTTTTCATTTGGTGGGTGGTTTCTTTTGCTGTGCTAAAGCTTTTACATTTAATTAGATCCCATTTGTTTACTTTTGGTTTTATTTACTTTGCTTTAGGAGGCAGATCCAAAAAGATATTGCTATGATTTATGTCAAAGAGTGTTGTGCCTGTGTTTTCCTCTAAGAGTTTTAGAGTATCCAGTCTTACATTTAGGTCTTTAATCCATTTTGAATTATTTTTGTATATGGTGTTAGAGAATGTTCTAATTTCATTCTTTTACAACTAGCTGTCCAGTTTTACTAGTACCACTTATTGAAGAGACTTTTCTCCACTGTATATTCTTTCCTCCTTTGCTATAGATTAATTGACCATAAGTGCATGGGTTTATTTCTGGGCTCTATATTCTGTTCCATTGATCTATGTGTTTCTTTTGTGCCAGTGCCAAACTGTTTTGATTACTGTAGCTTTTACTGTAGCTTTGTAGAATAGTCTGAAGTCAGGGAAGGTGATTCTTCCAGCTCTGTTCTTCATTCTCAAGATTGTTTGGTTTATTTGGAGTCTTTTCTATTTTCATACAAATTTTAAAATTTATTTTTTCTAACCTGTGAAAAATGCCATTGGTATTTTGATAGGCATTGCATTGAATCTGCAGATTGCCTTGGGTAGTATGGTCATTTTAACAATACTGATTTTTCCAATCCAAGAACATGGTATATCTTTCCATCTGTTTGTGTCATCTTCAGTTACTTTCATTAGTGTCTTATAGTTTTCTGAGTACAGGTCTTTTACCTCCTTAGTAGGTTTATTCCTAGGTATTTCACTGTTTTTATTGCAAAGGTAAGTGTTTCCTTAATTTATATTTCTGATAGTTTGTTGTTATTGTATAGAAATGCAACAGATATCTTTATATTGATTTTGTATCCTGCAACTTTACTAAGTTCATTGGTGAGCTCTAGCAGTTTTCTGGTGGCGTCTTTAGGATTTTCTATGTATAGTATCATGTCATCTGCAAACAGTGATGGTTGTACTAATTCCTTTCCAATTTGTATTCCTTTTATTTCTTTTTTTTCTCTAATTTCTGTGGCTAGGACTTCCAAAGCTATGTTGACTAAAAGTGGCAAGAGTGGGCATCCTTGTTTTGTTCCTGATCTTAGAGGAAATGCTTTCAGCTTTTCACCATGGAGTATGATGTTAGCTGTGGGTATGTCATATATGGTCTTTATTATGGTGAGGTATGTTCCCTTAAAGCAACATGGATGGACTTGGCATTATGCTAAGTGAAGTAAGTCAGAGAAAAACAAATACTATATGATATCACTTATATGTGGAATTTTAAAAAATAAAACAAACTAGTGAATATAAAAATAAACAGACTCACAGATATAGAGAACAAACTAGTAGTTACCTGTGGGGAGAAGTGGAAGGGGCAACATAGGGGTAGGGGATTAAGATGTACAAACTATTAGGTATAAAATAAGCTACAAAGATATATTGTACAACATGGGGAATATAGCCAATATTTTATATTAACTATAAGTGGAATATAATCTTTAAAAATTTTGAATCACTATGTTGCACACTTGTAACTTAAATAATATTGTAATAATAATGTATGTATTTAAATAACTATAGTTCAAAAAGAAGAGTAGTCATAATACCAAGCATGTTTGCAATCACAACTGTAAAAAATTAAAAATCAATAACAGGATAATAATTGGGAAATTCACAAATATGTGGGAATAAAACAAAAAGGAAATCACAAGAGAAATTAAACAATACTTTGAGGTAAAAGAGAACAACAACAATTTAAAAAACAAAACTTATGGGATGCAGCAAAAACAGTGCTCAGTGGGACATTTATAACTCTAAACACCTACATTTAAAAAGAAGATCTCAAATCAATATCCTATTCCATCTTAGGAAACTAGAAACAAATGTAACTAAATTCAAGGCAACTGAAATTAAGGAAATAAAGATTAGAGTAAAATTAATGAAATAACGTATAAAAATATAACACATTAAAAACAACACCAACAGTTGGTTCCTTGAAAAGATAAAGAAAATTGACAAGATATTACTTAAATTGAACATGAAAAAGGAAAACTCAAATTAAAAAATCAGACATGAAAGAGGGGACATTATGACCACTTGAAGAAAGGGAATGTTAGGGGAAAACTATAACCAACACTATGCCAACAAACTGGACAATCCAAATGAAATAGACTTCCAGAAAAACACAAACTACCAAAAAGGACTGTAGAAGAAATAGAATATCTGAATGGATCTATTAAAAGAAGAGAGACTGGGAGACTTGCAAGATGGTGGAGGAGTGAGATATGAAGATCACCTTCCTCCCCACAAATACATCAGAAATAATCTACATGTAGAACAACTCCTACAGAACACCTGCTGAACGCTGGCAGAAGACTTCAGACCTCCCAAAAGACAAGAAACTCCCTACATACCTGGGTAGGGCAAAAGAAAAAAGAAAAAACAGAGACAAAAGAATAGGGACGGGACCTGCACCTCTGGGAGGGAGCTGTGAAGGAGGAAAAGTTTCCACACACTAGGAAGCCCCTTCACTGGTGGAGATAGGGGGTGACAGGGGGGAAGCTTCGGAGCCATGGAGCCATGGAGCAGAGCGCAGCAACAGGGGTGCAGAGGGCAAAGCAGAGAGATTCCTGCACAGAGGATCGGTGCCAACCCGCATTCACCAGCCTGAGAGGCTGGTCTGCTCACCCGCCAGCATGGGGGTTGGGGGCTGGGAGCTGAGGCTCGGGGTTCAGAGGTCAGATCCCAGGGACAGGACTGGGGTTGGCTGTGTGAACACAGGCTGAAGGGGGCTAGTGCGCCACAGGTAGCCGGTAGGGAGTCCAGGAAAAAGTCTGGAACTACCTAAGAGGCAAGAGACCATTGTTTCGGGGTGCATGAGGAGAGGAGATTCAGAACAGAACACCGCCAAATGAGCTCCAGAGATGGGCGTGAGCTGCAGCTATCAGCGTGGACACCAAGACAGGCATGAAACACTGAGGCTGCTGCTTCAGCCACCAAGAAGCCTGTGTGCAACTACAGGTCACTATCCACACCTCCCCTCCCAGGAGCCTGAGCAGCCCGCCACTACCAGGGGCCCGTGATCTAGGGACAACTTCCCTGGGAGAACACACGGCGTGCCTCAGGCTGTTGCAATGTCATACTGGTCTCTGCTGCCACAGTCTCACCCCACATTCCATACCCCTCCGCCCCATGGCCTGAGTGAGCCAGAGTCCCCTAATCAGCTGCTACTTTAACCCTGTCCTGTCTGTGTGGGGAACAGATGCCCTCAGGTGACCTACATGCAGAGTCAGGGCCAAATCCAAAGCTGAACCTCAGGAGCTGTGTGAACAAAGAAGAGAAAGGGAAATTTCTCCCAGCAGCCTCAGGAGCAGCAGATTGTATCTCCACAATCAAGTTGATGTAAACTGCATCTGTGGAATCCCTGAATAGACAACAGATCATCCCAAAATTGAGATGGTGGACTTTGGGAGCAACTGTAGACTTGGGGTTTGCTTTCTGCATCTAATTTGTTCCTGGCTTTATGTTTATCTTAGTTTAGTATTTAGAGTTTATTATCATTGGCAGATTTGTTTACTGATTTGGTTGCTCTCTTCCTCCTTTTTTTTTATGTATAGATATATATTTTTTCCTTTTTCTCTTTTAGTGAGTGTATGTGGATGCTTCTTTGTGTGATTTTGTCTGTATAACTTTGCTTTTACCATATGTCCTAGGGTTCTGTCTGTCCGCTTTTGTTTTTGGTTTTTTTGGGTTTTTTTTAGTATAGTTTTCAGCGCTTGTTATGATTGGTGGATTTGATTTTTGGATTGGTTGCTCTCTCATTTCTTTCTTTCTTTTTTTATTACATTTTAATATTTTTTATTTTTAATAATCATTTATTTTTAATTTTAATAACTTTATTTTATTTTATTTTATTTTTCTTTATTTCTTTTTTTTCTCCCTTTTCTTCTGAGCCATGTGACTCACAGCGTCTTAGTGCTCCAGCCGGGTGTCAGGCCTGTACCTCTGAGGTGGGAGAGCCAAGTTCAGGACATTGGTCCATCAGAGACCTCCCAGCTCCACATAATATCAAACAGTGAAGTTCTCCAAGAGACCTCCATCTCGACGCTAAGACCCAGCTCCACTCAAAGACCAGCAAGCTACAGTGCTGGACACCCTATGCCAAACAACTAGCAAGACAGGAACACAACCCCACCCATTAGCAGAGCGGCTGCCTAAAATCATAATAAGGTCACAGACACCCCAAAACACACCACCAGACGTGATCCTGTCCACCAGAAAGACAAGATCCAGCCTCATCCACCAGAACACATGCACTAGTCCCCTCCACATGGAATGCTACACAACCCACAGAAACAACCTTAGCCATTGGGGGCAGACACCAAAAACAATGGGAACTACGAACCTGCAGCCTGCAAACAGGAGACACCAAAAAAAGAAAGTTAAGCAAAATGAAAAGACAGAGAAACACACAGCAGATGAAGGAGCAAGGTAAAAACCCACCAGAACAAAGAGATGAAGAGGAAATAGGCAGTCACCCTGAAAAAGAATTCAGTGATGATAATAAGGATGATCCAAAATTTTGGAAATAGATGGAGAAAATACAAGAAACGTTTAACAAGGACCTAGAAGAACTAAAGAGCAAACAAACAATGATGAACAACCAAATAAATGAAATTAAAAATTCTCTAGAAGGAATCAATAGCTGAATAACAGAGGCAGCAGAAGGGATAAGTGACCTGGAGCATAAAATAGTGGAAATGACTACTGCAGAGCAGAATAAAGAAAAAAGAATGAAAAGAATTGAGGACAGTCTTAGAGACCTCTGGACAACATTAAACACACCAACATTTGAATTATGGGGGTCCCAGAAGAAGAAGAGAAAAAGAAAGGGACTGAGAAAATATTTGAAGAGATTATAGTTGAAAACGTCCCTAATATGGGAAACAAAATAGTCAATCAAGTCCAGGAAGCACAGAGAGTCCCATACAGGATAAATCCAAGGAAAAAAAAGCAAGACACATATTAATCGAACTATCAAAAATTAAATACAAAGAAAAAAAATTAAAAGCAGAAAGGGAAAAGCAACAAATAACATACAAAGGAATCCCGTAAGGTTAACAGCTGATCTTTCAGCAGAAACTCTGCAAGCCAGAAGGGAGTGGCAGGACATATTTAAAGTGATGAAAGGGAAAAACCTACAGCCAAGATTACCCTACCCAGCAAGGATCTCATTCAAATTCGATGGAGAAATTAAAACCTTTACAGGCAAGCAAAAGCTAAGATAATTCAGCACCACCAAACCAGCTTTACAACAAATGGTAAAGGAACTTCTCTAGGCAGGAAACACAAGAGAGGGAAAAGACCTACAAAAACAAACCCAGAACAATTAAGAAAATGGTAATAGGGACATACATATTGATAATTACCTTAAATGTAAATGGATTAAATGCTCCCACCAAAAGACATAGACTGGCTGAATGGATACAAAAACAAGACCTGTGCATATGATGTCTACAAGAGACCCACTTCAGACCTAGGAACACATACAGACTGAAAGTGAGGGGATGGAAAAAGATATCTTTCTCCACGCAATAGGGTCAGCTTATTTTCGATAAAGGAGGCAAGAATATACAATAGAGAAAAGACAGCCTCTTCAATAAGTGGTGCTGGGAAAACTGGACAGCTACAGGTAAAAGAATGAAATTAGAACACTCCCTAACCCCATATACAAAAATAAACTCAAAATGGATTAAAGACCTAAATGGAAGGCCAGAAAGTATAAAACTCTTAGAGGAAAACATAGGCAGAACACTCTTTGACATGAATCACAGCAAGATCCTTTTTGACCCATCTCCTAGAGAAATGGAAATAAAAACAAAAATAAACAAAGGGGACCTTATTAAACTAAAAGCTTTTGCACAGCAAAGGAAACCATAAACAAGGCAAAAAGACAACCGTCAGAATGGAGGAAAATATTTGCAAATGAAGCAGCTGACAAAGGATTAATCACCAAAATATACAAGTAGATCATGCAGCTCAGTATCAAAAAACCAACACCCCAATCCAAAAATGGGCAGAACACCTAAATAGACATTTCTCCAAAGAAGATATACAGACTGCCAACAAACACATGAAAGAATGCTCAACATCACTAATCATTAGAGAAATGCAAATCAACACTACAATGAGTTATCATCTCATACCGGTCAGAATGGCCATCATCAAAAAATCTGTAAACAATAAATGCTGGAGGGGGTGTGGAGAAAAGGGAGCCCTCTTGCACTGTTGATGGGAATGTAAATTTATACAGCCACTATAGAGAACAGTATGCAGGTTCCTTAAAAAACTAAAAATAGAACTACCATATGACCCAGCAATCCCACTACTGGGCATATACCCTGAGAAAACCATAATTCAAAAACAGACATGTACCACAATGTTCATTGCAGCTCTATTTACAATAACCAGGACATGGAAGCAACCTAAGTGTCCATCAACAGATGAATGGATAAAGAAGATATGGCACACATACACAATGGAATATTACTCAGTCATAAAAAGAAATGAAATTGAATTATTTGTAGTGAGGTGGTTGGACCTATAGTCTGTCACGCAGAGTGAAGCAAGTCAGAAAGAGAAGAACAAATACCATATGCTAACACACATATACGGAATCTAAAAAAAAAAAAAATGGTTCTGACGAACTTGGGGCCAGGACAGGAATAAAAATGTAGCCGTAGAGAATGGAACTGAGGACACGGGGATGGGGAAGGGTAAGCTGGGATGAAGTGAGAGAGTGGCATGGACATATATACACTACCAAACGTAAAATAGATAGCTAGTGGGAACCAGCCACATAGCACAGGGAAATCAGCTCGGTGCTTTGTGACCACCTAGAGGGGTTGATAGGGAGGGTGGGAGGGAGGGAGATGCAAGAGGGAGGAGATATGGGAACATATGTATATGTATAACTGATTCACTTTGTTATAAAGCAGAAACTAACAACATTGTAAAGCAGTTATACTCCAATAAAAATGTTAAAAAAATAACTTTTTAGCAAACAGCATTGACAAGAACAATGAGCCTGCTTATAATGAGGCTTTCAATGAAGATGTTGCTGTTAACACCCCCTCCCCACCACTGTGCTTCTGATGTCTGAGAATCTGCCCAATCAGAAGAGCCAAAGTGCAGCACTGGGCTGTTTCTCACCCTGTTAGCAAGGCTTGCTGTTTTCCCCACAACACTAGGCCAGACTTTTAGAATCATTCTAAGAGTTTGGTGATGAGTCCATTTCATCATGCAGTGGGATGTCCTGTGTTGGCCTGTGTTGCCTTTGGTTTGTTCTTACAGATGTGTCCAGTTGCTAGGAGCCATGTGAAGACTGGACAAACATTTGTTATTGTGCAGCTTCGCAGAAAGCTCATTTCATCTCAATCATCTGCTTGAGCATCCTATAGACAGTAGGAGGCAGCAGCAACCTCAGGTACCAGTTATGACCCAATTCTCTTATGTTACACATGAGGAAGCTTAGATATACCCAAGGTCTAGCACCCAGGTGGTGGGAGAGCCTTAAGGAGAGTCTAGCCCCCTGATCTGGGTACCACATGCATCCCTACCCTCAGCCATTTCCTCAAAGCCACATAACCCTAGCATTCCATACATGATGCCTCTCTTTTCTTGGGCATGCTGGGAAGCTCCTGTGTAAGATTGATGGAGTACATGTATGTGGGCCCTGCATAGGCCCAAGGGTTCTGATGAAATTGTCTCTCATCATGGCCTGATTTACATCATCAGACCTCATGTCCCTAATGAGCAGTATTTTGGGTTGTGTGGACACCCTGATTTTACAGCCCTTTTGCTGCCTCTCTGTGTT
The DNA here is from genome assembly GCF_963455315.2 of Globicephala melas. Taxonomy (NCBI): domain Eukaryota; kingdom Metazoa; phylum Chordata; class Mammalia; order Artiodactyla; family Delphinidae; genus Globicephala; species Globicephala melas. The sequence continues at coordinate 96,979,849 of NC_083319.1, read as the reverse complement.
CTCTACAGCAGAATGCTTATCTACAGAGCCCCAAGCTAATAATTGGTAGTCAGAGTTCTGGGCTGAAAGTTAGCAACATGCTATAATGTCAGATGCCATTAGTTTTAAAATGCACAAGACCTTCTCTAATTGCAGATTGAAGTAAAACTTTCTGGACCTCTGTGAAAAATAAGCTCAAGCTTAGGAAATAACTGACTCCTGTTTTGCATAGTTACTTACTTGGAAAGACAAGCAAGTTTTCCTAAGGCACTAGAAATAGAATTACCCTTAACTGTTCGAAATTATGGGGTTTTGTTTTTGTTTGTTTGTTTTTTGCGTTACGCGGGCCTCTCACTGCTGTGGCCTCTCCCGTCGCGGAGCACAGGCTCTGGACGCGCAGGCTCAGCGGCCATGGCTCACAGACCCAGCCGCTCCGCGGCATGTGGGATCTTCCCAGACCGGGGCACGAACCCGTGTCCCCTGCATCGGCAGGCGGACTCTCAACCACTGCACCACCAGGGAAGCCCCGAAATTATGTTTTTGATTTCATTTTGCCTAGAACATTTCAGTCATCCATGTACTCAGCTCAGCTTTTATGGAAGCAATTTGCAGTTGTGAAACAGATTGTCCAGAAGAGGGGGCCAAAAACTCAAAAGATGCAAAAAGATTCATTGAAACAATATTTAAAAGAATAGAAGGGTCCTTTATGAAGCCCAGAGCTCTTTCATCTGCCCTGTGCAGCTTCCTTGTGGTGAAAGAGAGTACAATTCCACTGAGGAGGCTGAATGGTGTGCTGGCCTCCAAAAAGAGTGCAGAGTTGTTTTGGAAAGAGACCTGCTGGCAGCTGAACAAGTGCAATTGCCCATGAACCTCACACTAAGAACAACAGTAAATGTAATTTTGTACAGCTTACACTTAAGTGGAATTTTGGAGGTAGGATTATGTTCACTGACAGATTAGAGCTTTAGAGAAATTTTTACATTAATTTTGGTTAGAATTTGGATTGACAGCAGCTTCTAACATTTTAATTATGTACTTTTTCTGCTCCTAGGACTCTCAAGCAAGGAGCTTGTATCTGTGCCCACATAAAGATGCACTGACATCATAACAATTTAAAAGATAACCCATAATGACTAGATTGTCAAAAAAGAATATATTTTTAGGGGAAATAAGAATCTTATGATTTAACTAACTTTAATTTTGGTGTCTTCTCTGAGAATTTCCAAATTATAACACATTTATTCCTTATAAATAAATTTATTGATTTTCTGTCTATGTTTGTATAGCCGCAGCTTCAAATGATTACTCTGCAAAACAGTTCTTGGGTTTCTCTTTACCTTGTAAAATCAAACTTTGAGGAACTTATTTTTACAGATTCCTCAGGCTTTTACATTTTATTTTAATCTATCCATTTTAGACCAGAGACAGGTTCAATGCATTTTAATTAAGAAAATGTTTTCTAGAATAAGAATTACCAATATTTATTTAGTGCTTTCTATGTTCCAGACACAATCTGTGGTCTCTAATCTTCAGAACAAGTCTAAGGCAGCCTTATTAACCCATTGACCTCATTTTCCCCATTTACCCACCTCATACACATGTAAACTGAATGTAAGTAATGTCTACTGATGAACCCCAAAGCCCATGCCTGTAACCACCATGTGCATGTTTAAATTATTTGAGAAAGCTGTGGTTATAAATCTTCAGATAATTTAAAGCAAATTATAATTTAAACATTTTCTATTGATTTGCCTTTCAATTGTTTCGATATTCCAGAGGAGCAGTATGTCTAACGCCCACTCTCATTTCACAGGAAACCACAGTTCTTGGCACAGAAACTTTAAATTGGATAAATTGATACCATACCTTGTGTCAGCAGTTTTCCCTCTAGATTTAATAAGTAAAGACACGAGACTATTGCCGTGTGCCCTCACACGTGCCAGGCTCTGAACCTCACACACATGGTCACTGGTATTGCTATTTTCTAACAGGTAACCAAATCTGTGGAGGTAACACAAGTGTATTTCTTGCTCATATTTCAGACTGTAACCATGTAAGTGACCAAGTTACTTGACATTCCTCGTGCTTCTTTTCCAAGGGGTCACTCATGAATCTGGGCTCTTTATGTAAAGAAAAATAATATATATAATTTCCCCTCTTTCTGACTGCTGTCTTACAGTCTCAGCCAATAAAAACCAGTGTGCAAGCCACTGCAAACTTGGCCTGAGTATAAATGTAGCTCATTGTGATTGTTCTCTGCTCCTGAGCCCCCCATGGCTGTTTCTGATGTTGAAAGTGTTCTCTAATGTGTGATGTTTACTCCACGCTAACCTTCCTTTTTGCAATGCATTTGTGTTCTGAAGAACAGTTGGCACCTGTAAGGGCTGGCAGAAGTGCCACAAAGGAAGTATTGGGGGATTTGATAGGGTATGAAGATCAACAGGCATTTAGGGATTGGTACCTGGGAGGACTGGGCAGCATGTTTTGGACTAGGACCAGGAAGACACTAGGATAGGAAGCATGGTGTGATTCCAGAGGATCTGAGAGTTTGGAATAGCCATCGTCAACATCCCTAGGGGAGTCATGCTCTAACACTGGGACTGAGCTAGTTAGCATATCTCACTAAAGTAGATATCCCCACGTGCTAAAAGTGGTTTGCTGTGTATATTGTGTGCACCATTGCACCATCTAACATAGCTTCAGACACGGGACAGAAAGTTCTGGTAAAACAGTGGTAGTGAGTGGTCATCACCCATGTTGTAGTGATCCTGGAAAGTCATCTGTCCTGTCACTGTGGAGAATAGAATGAACAAATTAACTCCCCCAATAGGGCTGGGCTTGTGATGGGCAAAATGTGTAGAACTGACAGTTTGGGGACAGCCTTTTCTTTCTCCAGTGTCTCTTCCTCAAGCTGAAGGATGAATGAGATTCGTTGGGTGCCAATGGCCACTGGTCTTCAACGTAAAGAGTGGTATTCCTTCTCATCAAAATGGGCTTGTCTCTTGCATTCTGTCACAGAAGATTGCATTGGTCACTCAATGTTAGTTCTTAGAGATTTAAAGATAGTTCCAAAATAATTATAGCAGGTGACAGCTGTTGTCTGATGCACTGTCACTGGCCGATCTGCTTGCCAGATACTTATGAGTCTCAGATGATGGTCACCTGACTCTCCAGATTTAATTACTGGGTTGTTTTGGATTTGTCTGTGCTCTGGGGTAGGCATGTGTGCTGCCTGATGAATCTGAGTGGTCCTCACTGTGGCTACTGTATGCTTGAGCCTGATTCAGAGCAGAGCCAGGGAGGCTAGAGGGCTGTCAGGGGAAGGGCTCCAAAGTGGCATGGGCATGGCTTTCTGGTCAGTAATTATAGAGAATCACAGTTAGTAACTTTTTTTTTTTCCCGGTGTCTTTGCATAAAAACAGGTCTTGCATTTTGCATTTATTATTATTATTTTTAAATCCAAGTTGCTCAAGGACTCTTACCTTAGGTAGCTTCTCCAATTTTTATCAATTTGTATTTAGGTAGAAGTCACTTAGCAAAAAATCACTGCACAGTGCAGTGCTTATATTTAAGAAAAGTTGAGAACTTTCCTAGAATACTGTTTACTTTCTTCCTCTTTTCTTCTTACCCTGTGGGAGTCAGGTTCCATGTCCAAAGTGTTTTGCTTTAAATTCTTTTATGTTTTTAAATTGTGTGAGTTTTTTTTCTTTTAGTCAGTGAAATTAAAATTATTTCCCTAATGCTTAATATTTAAAACATATTGTTTCAGGTGTGCAAAATGTTCAATACATTTTGAAGCATTTTACTTTATAAAGTGAGACTGGGTCAGTTTCTGTCATGGAACCATAGTGAGAGTCTTCTGTTCTGGAAATTGCTTGTCGTTCCACAAGTTAGCCTCAGACCCCATGCTTTGGAAATCACAGCATTCCCTTCTCAGGAATCTTCTCATTCTCATACACCTGGCCAGCTCCTGCTCCCCTTTCATGTCTCAGCACAGGCGTCACCTCCCCTGGGAAGCCCTCCCTGCCTCCACCCAGTGCTTGACTCCTTCTCACCCCTCTGTCTCCTACTCTGGCACACACCCCATTATCCCAGTCACTTTGACTCAGGCCTGACTCTGTGGCTCTCCCCACGTGATGTGGCTCCAGGGGACAAAGCTTTGTCCTTCTGTCCTCCTGCCCAGTCCAGGGCCCAGCACACAATAGAGAACAGTTGATTTGGAATGAGTGGGCTGAGTGATGGAGAGGAAGGTTGTTGTCTTGAGAGATTTATGGTACCCAGAGAAATCTCACTCCTTGGCCAGGCTCAGACTTGCTTTCTGCCTTCCCCAGGGTGTGGTGTTTGATTCTCTCAGCCACATTCTCCTCAGCCTAGCCTTCAAAACTCTTTCATCTCAACTACCATGCCTACTTTTCATGCATCCTCTATTCCAACAAGGCCATTTTCCTCACTATTACATGAACAAGGTATATTTTCATTTTCCTCCAGGTCTTTACATATGTTGTTCCTTTTCACCAGGAAGTCAGTCCTTTTCTCTGATGGCAAACCATTTTTTAAAGACTTTTAAAGTTTAGAATACATTTATATTTACAGAAAAGTTACAAAGATAGTACCAAGTATAGCCATATACCCTTCATTCAGTTTCTCCTAATGTTAGTGATCACAGTACATTTTTGCCAAAACTAAGACAATAATAATACAACACTATTAACTAAAATGTGGACTTTATTCGAATTCCATCAGTTTTTCCACTAGTGCACTTTTCTGTTCCCAATTGCAATCCAGCATAGAACGTCGCATTTAGTTGTCGTACAACTCCTTTGTTTCCTCTGATCTGTGGCAGTTTTTCGCTGCTGATGACCCTGAGAAGTACTGGTCAGGTATGCTATAGAGATTCCCTTAATTTGGGTTTGTTTTATGTTTTCTCCTGATTGGACCAAGGTTATACATTTCGGGGAAGACTATTACACATGTAAAGGACCCTTTATATTGCATCATATTAGGGGGTACATGATAATAAGATGTCACTGGTGATGTTTTCCTTGATCACCTGGCCAGGGTAGTGTTTTCCAGGTTTATCCATGGGAAAGTTTTTTTTTTTTTCCTCCTTCTGTTTTGTCCCATTCTGTTCTTTGGAGCAAGTTGCTAAATCAGCTTGTACTCAAGGTAGGGGGAGGTGGTGGTGGAAGGAATCAAGCATCACCTCCTAGAGGAGGTAGAATGCATACTTTGTAACATTGTTCTGTTCTTCTCATTTCATTACTGTATAGTTTCAGATAGTTTCTTAGTGGTTACCATTAACATACATATTTATGTTATAATTAACATACTATACTTACAACCATCTAATTTGAATTGATGTCAGTTTAGCTTCAGTATGATACAAAATCTCTGATCCTATATAAATAGTTCTGTCTCCTCCTTTATGAAGTTATTGTGTAAAATTACTTTTTTATACATTGTGTACTGATTAAGACAGATATATAATTATTGTTTTATGCATTTAAAAATCATATAGGAAATAAAATGAGGAGTTATAAACCAAAAATATAATAATATTGACATTTATATTTACCTGTGTAATTACTTCACCAGAGTTCTTTATTTGTATGGTCTTAAGTTACTGTCCAGTGTCTTTTCATTTCAGCCTGAAGAACTCCCTTTAGCATTTCTTGTAGGGAGGTGAGCAAACAGCAACTCCCCCAGCATTTGTTTGTGTAGGAATGCTTTAATTTCTTCTTCATTTTTGAAGGACAGTTTTGTCAGATATAGCGTTTTTGGTTGACAAAGCTCTCAGAGGCCAATGCCAACACTGGGGGATAAAGTCAGAATTGGAATGATCTGAAATCAGCAATAGACCATCTCCAAAAAGAAAGAACCCAAGGGAGGTTTTATAGATGAGTTGTTGAGTAGTTTCCCTAGTATCTGCCCAGGACTTTTCAGAATGCTGCCAAGTCCAATCATAGACCAGGGAGTATCATCCTGGGAGACATACACATTCGTTCTATCACCTAGCTCTTCCTTTCTACTACTACTCTTGCTACCATCCTTTTTAAGTTGCCCTTTTAAATTACATTAAATTTTCATTTCATTTCAGTTCATTATAATTTTTGATTCATTATGTGGTTGGTTACTGTAGACCTTTGGCTGCTCTCTAGGGTTCTGACAAAGTTGATTCTGAGTTTTTCTTGGTTGTTTTATGTTTCTGTGGAGGGATGGGCCCTTAAAGCTAACTCCACCATTTTCACAGATATCCTCATGTATTTTGTTCCTCTGCTATTATGTGCATACAGATTTAGGATTATTTTGTGTCTTCTTGGAAGACTGATCTCTTTATCCCTGATTATCTTTGTTCTGGACTCTACTTTGTTTCAAACTAATATGTCTACACCAGCTTTCTTTTTATCAGTGTTCTCATGGTATATATTTCTCACTCCTTTTACTTTTTAACCTTCCTAAGTTGCTTTTTTATTTTATCTGATTATTTTAACGTGTGAGTGTGGATCACATTTAAAGTTATTATTAACATAGTGGAGTTAAAATTTACCCTCTTGCTATTTCCCCATTACTTTCACCTTTTATGCTTGCTCTGAATTTAATTGAGCATTTTAAAATACTTCCATTTATCTCATAATTTATAACTTCGTTGAAAAATATTTTATATTGTTGCCTTAGGATTTTAAATACACATTCTAAAGTATTCTACATCCACCTTCAACTAATGTCATATGACTTTTCATGTTGTGTAAAGACCTTATAACAGTATATTCTAAATTCATGCCTCCTATCCATTGTGTCATATATTTCACTTTTACATATACTATAAAAATCTAATATATTCTTATAATTATTATTTTATACAAGCAATTATCAAGTAGAACAATTAAAAATTAAAAAATTATATATTCCCTCCATTTATTCCATTTCCAATGGTCTATATTATTTTTTTTCTCTAGATCCAAATTCTTTTTTTTTTAAACAAATAATATGCTATCTAAAGAACTTCCACTAACATTGTTTGTACGTTAGATACACTGGGAATTAAATCCTTCAGTTTTTGTTTGTCTGAGAATGTTTGATTGTTTTTTTCTTCTTCATTTATGGAGGATATTCTCTTCAAATTACGGAGAGATTTATATATAGATTTATAGGTTGACTTTTTTTTTCTTTCAGTATTCTAAAGATGCCACTTTATTTTCTTCCCTCACTGATATCTGACAAGAGGTCTGCTGTAATTATTTCTTTGTTCCTTTGTAGGCAATGTGTTTTTGCCCCCTCTGTCTACCCTTTTCTCTTTGCCTTTGTTTTCCAGTAGTTTAAATATGATATGCATAGGTCTGTTTGTTTGTTCTTATATTTATGCTGCTTGGTTTTTTCTGAGCTTCTTTGACCTGTGGGTATGTATCTGAGTTCTCTACCTCTTTCATTAACTTAATCTCCATGTGCATAAATTTGAAATGATCTTGTTGTATTGTAAGGCAGGGAGCCCCAAATTTTTATGTTTTTCAGAAATGACTTTTCTTTATCCTTCCAACTAAAATTTAAAATATATTTGATGAAGTATTTGGAAAATGTTATTGAGACTTGTATTGAAATTGCATTGAACATACCAAGAAATTGGAGGGATAAATATCTATCTACCTATTAAATATATATATATATACACATATGTATGTGTGTATATATATATATATATATGTGTGTATATATATATACTCAATACTGAGTCTTCTTATCCATAGCCTTAATATATGTTTTCAATAGTTTAGGTTTTATTTAGTGTTTTCCAAAGAAAGTTTTATATTTTACTTCATAAACTTATTGTACTTTTAAAATTATATTTATTCCTGAGCATCTTATTATTTGTATCAGATAATATTCTCATTTTTCCTTGTTAGAATGCAATTGTATTATTTATTAACCTCAATCTTGATAGTGTCTCTTATTAAATTTAATAATTTTTTAGTTTCTGTGGAGTTAACTGTATAATATTAAAATCTGTGAAGGAAGTAGTTTGTCCAAACCACATATTTCTTCTTTTTGTGTTTTTCCACTGAGCAGAAACAGTATACTAGTTGGAACAGAAATAATGTTTGTTGTCACCATGACTGGTACTTGAATATTTTTCTCAAATTAGTTTTTTAAAAAAATTACCTTAATACAAGAACCATTATATATTACATATAAATACTAAAATAACTCTTATTGTCTTATCATCGTATATAGATATTTTTATATAGAAGAGAGATAGTTAGAATGCTCCCTTCATCTTTCTCAGCCTTCTCTTCAGAGGAAACCATTTTTGACCCTCTCATCAATTTCTTCTCAAATTTATACATCTCCACATTTCTATTTCTCTCTTTAGTCCTATCAATGTTTGCTTCAGTTACTATAAAATTCTATCATAAGATACATACACAGCCTTTTACAAAATGAATCCTTTTATCAATATGAAATATTTCTCTTTATCCCTGGCAATATTCCATTTTTAATTATTTGTCTGGTTTTTAAGTATTAAACGTATCTTTGTCATAGCTAGTTTGTGCATAGTACATATTTTTTCCATTCTTTTAATTTGAAACTGTTTTTGTATTCAAAGTACATTTCTGGTAAACAACATGTAGTTGGGATTTTAAAAAAACTAATCTTTTTGTTGCAATAGTAAACGAGAGTGTTTCCATAATTTCTCTTACAGATTTTTTGTCATTAGTGTATAGGAATGCAAGAGATTTCTGTGCATTTATTTTGTATCCTGCTACTTTACCAAATTCATTGATTAGCTCTAGTAGTTTTTGGGTAGCATCTTTAGGATTCTCTATGTGTAGTATCATGTCATCTGCAAACAGTGGCAGTTTTACTTCTTCTTTTCCAATTTGGATTCCTTTTATTTCTTTTTCTTCTCTGATTGCCGTGGCTAAAACTTCCAAAACTAGGTTGAGTAATAGTGGTGCGAGTAGGCAACCTTGTCTTATTCCTGATCTTAGAGGAAATGGTTTCAGTTTTTCACCACTGAGAACAATGTTGGCTGTGGGTTTGTCATATATGGCCTTTATCATATTGAGGTAGGTTCCCTCTATGCCTACTTTCTGGAGGGTTTTTATCATAAATTGGTGTTGAATTTTGTTGAAAGCTTTTTCTGCATCTATTGACATTATCATATGGCAACAAAAACAATAAAATACCTAGGAATAAACCTAAGTAAGGCGGCAAAAGACGTGTATGCAGAAAACTATAAGACACTGATGACAGAAATTAAAGACGATACAAACAAATGGAGAGATATGCCATGTTCTTGGATTGGAAGAGTCAACATTGTGAAAATGACTATATTACCCAAAGCAATCTGCAGATTCAGTGCAATCCCTATCAAACTACCAATGGCATTTTTCACAGATCTAGAACAAATAATTTCACAATTTGTATGGAAACACAAAAGATCCCAAATAGCCAAAGCAATCTTGAGAAAGAAAAACAGAGCTGGAGGAATCAGGCTCCCTGACTTCAGACTATACTACAAAGCTACAGTAATCAAGATAGTATGGTACTGGAACAAAGACAGAAATATAGATCAATGGAACAGGATAGAAAGCCTAGAGATAAACCCATGCACCTATGGTCAACTAATCTATGACAAAGGAGACAAGAATATACAATGGAGGGCTTCCTTGGTGGCGCAGTGGTTGAGAGTCTGCCTGCCGATGCAGGGGACATGGGTTCGTGCCTCGGTCCGGGAAGATCGCACGTGCCGTGGTGCGGCTAGGCCCGTGAGCCATGGCCGCTGAGCCTGCGCGTCCGGAGCCTGTGCTCCGCAACGGGAGAGGCCACAACAGTGAGAGGCCCATATGCCGCAAAAAAAAAAAAAGAAAAAAAAAAAGAATATACAATGGAGAAAAGACAGCCTCTTCAATAAGTGCTGGGAATAATGGACAGCTACATGTAAAAGAATGAAATTAGAACACTTCCTAACACCATACACAAAAATAAACTCAAAATGGATTAAAGACCTAAAGGCCAGAAACTATCAAACTCTTAGAGGAAAACATAGGCAGAACACTCTATGACATAAGTCACAGCAAGATCCTTTTTGACCCACCTCCTAGAGAAATGGAAATAAAAACAGAAATAAACAATTGGGACCTAATGAAACTTAAAAGCTTTTGCACAGCAAAGGAAACCATAAACAAGACAAAAAGACAACCCTCATAATGGGAGAAAATATTTACAAGTGAAACAAAAGACAAAGGATTAATCTCCAAAATATACAAGCAGCTCATGAAGCTCAATATCACAAAAACAAACAACTCAATCCCAAAATGAGCAGAAGACCTAAGTAGCCATTTCTCCAAAGAAGATATACAGATTGCCAGCAAACACATGAAAGGACGCTCAGCATCGCTAATCATTAGAGGAATGCATATCAAAAACACAATGAGGTATTACCTCAAACCAGTCAGAATGGTCATCATCAAAAAATCTGTAAACAATAAATGCTGGAGAGGGTGTGGAGAAAAGGGAACCCTCTTGCACTGTTGGTGGGAATGTAAATTGATGCAGCCACTATGGAGAACAGTATGTATGTTCCTTAAAAAACTGCAAATAGAACTATCATATGACCCAGTAATCCCACTACTGGGCATATACCCTGAGAAAACCATAATTCAAAAAGAGTCATGTACCACAATGTTCATTGCAGCTCTATTTACAATAGCCAGGACATGGAAGCAACCTAAGTGTCCACTGACAGATGAATGGATAAAGAAGATGTGGCACATATGCACAATGAAATATTACTCAGCCATAAAAAGAAACTAAATTGAGTTATTTAGACAGAGGTGGATGGACCTAGAGTGTGTCATACAGAGTGAAGTAAGTCAGAAAGAGAAAAACAAATACCGTGTGGTAACACATATATATGGAATCTAAAAGAAATCATCTGATGAACCTAGGGGCAGGACAGGAATAAAGATGCAGATGTAGAGAATGGACTTGAGGACACGGGGAGGGAGAAGGGTAAGCTGTGATAAAGTGAGAGAGTGGCATGGACATATATACACTACCAAATATAAAATAGGTAGTGGGAAGCAGCTGCATAGCACAGGGAGATCAGCTCGGTGCTTTGTGACCACCGAGAAGGGTGGGATAGGGAGGGTGGGAGGGAGACACAAGAGGGAATGGATATGGAGATATATGTATACATATTGCTGATTCACTTTGTTATACAGCAGAAAGTAACACAACATCATAAAGCAATTATACTCCAATAAACATGTTTAAAAAATGTAATCTAATCAAATCTATCAATCTATCTATATCTCTCATCTTTTTTAAAAAATTAGAGTATTTTGAATGTTGGCTCCATTTACGTTTAGTGTAATTATTCATATGGTTGCGTTGTCTTTTATCTCATTAATTGCTTTCTTTTTCCTCCGTTTTATTGTTACTTCTGTCCTTTTTTCTAGTAAATTATTTGAACATTATTTTAGTGTTGCACTTTACCTAAACTATGAGATTTTTACCTGTACTTCCTTCCTTACTTCTTTTATAGTAGAGCTCAAAAGAGTAAAATTTCATTGTAGTTCTGTGTGACATGTTCTTTATCCAGCCATCTTTAACTCACTTCAGCCTGTCTTTAAATAATATTATATAACTTTATGTTTAACGTAGTAAACTTACAATAAAATAATTCCATTTGCCCACAGTCTGGTCCTTTGTGTCATTGGGCCATATATTTTATTTCTACCTTTGATAGAAACCCCCAAACAAAATTTTATTGTTTTCACTTTAAACAATAAAATATCATTCAAAAGTTTTTTGAAAAGAAAATGAAAACAAAAACAGTTCATAAAATTATCTACTTATTTGCCTTTTCTAGATCTGTTTCCAACTGATATATTTTCACTTCAGCCTGAAGAACTTCTGTATAATTTCTTAAAATGCAGATTTTCCAACATAATTCTCTCAGCATTCATTTATTTGAAAATGTTGATTTTAATTCAACTTTGAAGAATATTTGCACTGAATATTCAATCCTAAGTTGACTTTTTTCTTTTAATATTTTAGAAATGTCATTCTGTTGCCTTGCATTGTTTCTAATGAGGTGTTCAGCTACCATTGTTCATAATTGTTTCCCTGTATTTTAAGATTTTTCCCTCTATATTTGCTTTTAGAATTTTTGCTTAGAATTTGCATTTTTATCAATTTGGCCATGAATTAATTACAGATTTAAAAATGTATGCAGTACTTGCTGACCTTCTTGAAATTGAGGATATGTTTTTTTCCTAAAAGTTTGAATATATTCAGCCATTTATTGAAATTTTTTGTCACTTCCCAGCCCCAGTTTTTTCTGGGGCTCCAAACTGCACATAAGTTAGATTACTTGATGTTTTTCCATATGTCACTAATACTTTGCAGATTTGGGGGGATTTTTTGCTCCCCCTCGCCCCATGATTTATTTTGGATAACACTTTTGGATATGTTTGTTGACCTTTTCTTTTTCTGTGTTCCATTTGAAGTTGTATTAGTTACATACAACTATATGACAAATTATTCCAAAATCTAAGAGCTTAAAATAGAAACATGTATCATGTGGCTTACTTGCATGGTTCAGGCTCACAATCTCTCCTGAGATTGCAGTCAACCTTTCATCTGGGAATGCAGTCATCTCCAGGCTTGACTGAGGCTGGTGAATCCACTTCAGTTTCACTCACATGATTGTTATCAGCCCTCAGTTACCCATTGGCTGTCGCCAGAGATTTAGGTTCCTTAACATGTGTGCCTCTCCATAGGACTGATTATAATATGTCAGTTTGCTTTCCTCACAGTGAGTGATGGGACAGGGAGGGAGAGAGAGGGAGAGAAAGGGAGAGAGAGAATAATGGAAATGGAAATGGGTATCATTTATATCCTAATCTCAGAAGTGACATACCATCACTTATACCATAGCTATTTTTTACATAGACCGACACTGGTATAATATGAAAGAGGACTACACCAGGGTCTGAATACCAGGAAGCAAGGAACATCAGGAGGCTTGTTAAAGCTGTACAAGATAATTCAATTTTAGATTTTATAATTTCAGTTCCAGATGTACTGTTGTGTGTGTATGTAGTTTTCATGTCTCTTCTGAGATAGGACAATGTATTCAGTATCCAGATCTTTTATAGCATGTGGGTTTTTAGACTATGCTGTTTCTTCCATATCTGGAACTGGAATGCTCTAGTACATTCAACTCGATTATTTCTTATTTCATTTTGTTCTCACTTGTCATTTCTTACTGATAAATCCAGATCTGTTACTGTGTTTTCACCAGTGTCTACTTTTCTTTGTGCTGCCTTCAGTGGTACTGTGATAGTTTAATGTTTCACTTTACTAGTATCTTTTTTTTTTTTTTTTTTTTTTTTTGCGGTACGTGGGCCTCTCACTGTTGTGGCCTCTCCCGTTGCAGAGCACAGACTCCGGACGCGCAGGCTCAGCGGCCATGGCTCACGGGCCCAGCCGCTCCGCAGCATGTGGGATCTTCCCGGTCCAGGACACGAACCCGTGTCCCCTGCATCAGCAGGCGGACTCTCAACCACTGTGCCACCAGGGAAGCCCACTTTACTAGTATCTTGAACTGGTCACTTCATGTTTCCATCTTGTTAGTTATTTGGTGGGTATTTCTTTCTTGTATCTCTGCTTTAAACTCTTGGTTTCACCCATTCCTCTGATTTCACGGTCATATTTTATTCATTATTTGTATCTACTTTATTTTTCCTGTCAGTGTGATACAATTGTCCCTTGTTTCTTCTATTTTCATCTTAAAAATTCTTATATAGTTATACAAAAGCTTGATCTTTTGAATTTTATTTATTTGTGAAGGACATCTGTACTTCCTGGACTAGGTAGTTTCCACTAAGCACTATTTCACCTTAGCAAGCATTCTTACTTCTTCCTGGGACCTCCATATGGCACAGGCTTGTATTTCTTTATGAGTCATAATAGCCTATCCCTCTCCCAAGCCAACAGAGGTTGGCACTGTCAGGCTGCTCACATTTCAAGGTGTCTTTTTTGCACTGCCTCAAGGACAGACTGCTTCCTGCAAATATGGCATATCTGTAGGTATTCATTCAACCTTTTCTGTTGTGCTACTTTGCATGATCAGACCAATCCTAAGGAAATGTATGCTGCCAGCCTTTTAACCCTATTCCTTTTGTTCAAAATCAGAGCTTGATGTTTTTTCCACTTATGCTGAATCACCTTTTTTGGAGACCTGAATTGTGCCAGCTTTGAGAGTTGTAGCCACGGGGGTGCTCTTTCTTTTTTCTTGCTTGATTTTCACTACCTTTAATGGCTAGTCCTCATATTCTGTGCTTCAGTTTGGTAGATGGCTCCTATTTTTATTGAAGATAGATTTATATTTCTTCTTTCTATTCCCTTTTATATTAGATATATTTGGGGGAGAAGAGGCAGAGTCATTGTATCCTATCACTTTAAAACCAGAAGTCTTAGCATTCTTTTGGTTAATACTTACTTAGTCCATTGTGTAGAAACATTAATATAATTCCTATTATTAGGAAGGAGAAAGTCTGCTGGCGATTAGGCTCAACAATTTACTGCCAGAATAATTTACTATATATTCTTTGTTTTTTGTTATTAAATAAAGTATGAAAAGAAAAATAAACTTTACCTTTGGTAAAAGCCTTTGCCTTTTACGTTACTGAGAAAATATGGAACAAAGGCAAGTCTGAGATAATGTGAGCTCAAAAAAGAAGAAAGGATGAACAGTTTACAATCAAACATTAAAGTTTTGGGTAAAATGGGAAATTGTTAGTAATTAAAAAACATCGTTTATGATAGAATGCCTTCCAACAATTGTCCAAGAATGTATCTGATTGCATTATGACCCATTTGGTATAGAAGACTTCATATTTGACATAGTTAAACCTATGTATTCATTACTATATATTAGAGAATGGTTTTGTTTTTATGACTTAGATTTCTTTTTAAACAAATAGGTCTAATGTGATTAAAATAATTCCAAATTAGTTAGATGCAATTTAATGCTAAAATATTGGTAGAGGAAAAAGAAAGCAAAATGAAGTGGAATTATGGTAAACAACTGGTATACACCTCTGTGCTGAAAGGTAAACATAAACTAAAAATCCTATATTAAAAATTAAAGAATTTAAAACCACAAGATACATATTCACTGCCAGCTTTTAAGTACTGGCACGTCTGTTGGATGATAGATACAGTAAACATAGTATATCAAGAGAATTCTGAAATTACACAGAGGGTAGTTTCATGACACTAAAATAGTAAATTTTTATGAAGGAAAATCTTTATGGACTTTTTGAGCACCAAAAAAGAAAATCAGGTTATAAAACTTTTCTGTAATAATAGACAGTTGATAATGCTCTGAATCCCATTCAATAATGTGAAACTTACTGTTTTACTTGTCTATGAAGCAAACATCCAGTGCTTCTGGGAAGTGCAAATATGACATACAATTTTAGACATGTAGGTTGGTTGCTGTGAGTGTTATCTAAAAGTCATTTACAAAATAGGTGTCCTCTTAATTATGTTTATAATTGAAAAAACTAAAAAAATAAAGGCTAGCTAATAAATGTATGAATAAATGAATAAATAAGATCTCTTATACTTTTGTACCACATAGCAATGAATATATATATTATGTAAATATATATATTATGTATTTTCTTTCCATTTTCTATTTTATTAAATACTTTGGACAAGATCATTTTAAATGCTTCATATTGTCAAGAATATGAATAAACATGCACTTTACTGCCTTTGGGAGAAAATTCAGTATCAGGCAACTTTTCCAGTGGCATAGCACTTTTACTTTTAGCAACATATTCTAAGGAAACAACCATAGATATGTGCAAATATTAGGTATTATTTATAATAGTGAAATCTGGTAATTGATCTCAATGTCCAGCAATTGCAGACTGATTTACGGAGTGTTGGACAGGTAATCAAGGTCAATATTCTGATCCCTCAGGATCATAACAGGGAACAGAGTAGCTGAATCAGTTGGTGAAAGACAGAAATGCAGGAAAACATTTCAGAGTTTTGTCAAAGGAAGTCAGGACAAATTAAATCGAGAAAGGAAATTGTAAGTTAAGTCAATGGACTTCAAAGGAGATGCCTTTGAGAGTTAGTGGCAGAATCAGGGTCATGAGTGGGAGGAGGAGCCTCCACTGGACAGAGCTGCATGGGTGAGGAAAGAAAAATGCATAAAAATGATATGGACGAACAAGTTGGCTCCACATGGAAAATGATAAAGGCAGTGTGCAAGGATCTACTAAGCTATTTTTCTCTATAAAGGGTATTATGTGGGACCCAATTAATGAGCAGTAGCCCTGTTTGCTGAGAAAATTGGCTTAAAATAGCTCATTTATTCCCCAGGGTGATGGTCCAGGTTGCTGATGCTGCCACCGTCATCAACCACCAGGGATGTCGTGCCAGCTGGGCAAGAAAGATCACTTTGCTGAGTGCTGGCAGGACTGATTCAATAGGTATAGGGGCTGTGGGCTCCTGTGGCTGCCTTTAGCATCTGGATGATGTAACCTGGAAGTTTGGGTGAGTCAACACCAATGGGAGAAAGAAAATAGTAAGGAGTCAGCAGATAAGCTCTTCTTTTCCATACTGTCCCGAGAAGTTCTGGTATTGTTGGCATCTCTAAAATTATCCTGTGTGATTGAGCAATTGGCTGAACTTGCTGCCAAATGTTGGTCTGTTGAGTAACACTTCCCTTCCTATTTGCTCTCCCCTCTTCCCTGCTTTGTTTTTCTCCCATCTCCTGCTTCTCTAGGATTGCACTCCCCACCCTGTGCAATGTTAGCATATAGGTTGATTTTCAGGAAGCCAGAAATATCACAGTATATAAAGATAGGTCTTTAGAACACAGAACAGCATAAAAATAAAAAGTAAAAGCATATAAATTATATGACGAGATTATGAGACACACATACTTAACTGAACACAAACTAAGGAGAATAATAAGACAATGGGGAATAAAGCTCCAAATACTAGATTATTGTGAAGCAAACTACTAAAGGTAATTAAAGGGAAAACAATTGAGTGTTGAAGTAGAAACAATTTTGAGTTAGATAAGACAAAATTTCTCTTATGGTGGGTGATTTTAAAGTCTCAGTGAGCTAGTCAACAGGTAATTATTGAGCTCCTGCAAGCTTTGCAGGAATGGTAGGGAGTATGGACACTTCTTTGGATATTTTCAATCTTTATTTTTTGTCCATGGCGCGTGACTGGAAGTATCTTAGTTTCCCAACTAGAGATCAAACCGTTGCCCCTGCAGTGGAAGTGTGCAGAGTTAACCACTGGCCTGCCAGGGAAGTCTGGATATTTTCAAGTTGGAAAAAATAAAACCTCACAAAAACACCAGAAAGGATAATCCTTAAACAAACAAAACAGGTACAGAGTTTCATAGACTCCTAGTCTCTCTCATTCTGTGACTGCGTTTTGATAAAATGTAAGAGTTTGCCCACTTTCACACAGAACAAAAGAGAAAATGCCAGAAGTTTCTTGTGAGTACCAAAGCTCATGGCCAAGGCAGGAGAGACACTGATTAGGGAAATGAGATTTGAAAATGAGAAAAAGAAGAATCACAGGTGACAGATGTGCCAAGAGAAAAATAGAATGGCTTGAACTTAGGACAAATGATCAGGAAAAATGGAGAGAAATAAGACATCTGCAAAGGCCAAAAATAAAACCAAGTTCATAATGAGCCAATCAGGGGCGGAGGAAATGTCATAACACACAAAGACAGTCATTCACTGTCCTCAAAGTACCATTTCTGAACCATTAGAGAAGAAATTAAAGTATTCATGTGGCTATAGAGCATGGAGCTGTACTTCTGATGGTTTGGTATTAGTTGTTCCTGGAGAACTGAGACTACCCTTATGGGCCTCTATTGCTCTCCAGGTAGGAAACCTCTCACTACCTGCATACCCTCGGGTCCTTGAAGTGTTGGTGGAAAAAAACTTTACACTTGATGTTTGAACATTCCAACAAAGAAAATTAATCTTCCCATAAAACTAACAGGAGAGTCAAATTGATTTTAGGGTTTTTTCTTTTTGCATTTTTTAAATTGAAGTCTAGTTGATTTACAATGCTATGTTAATTACTGCTATACAGCAAAGTGATTCAGATATATATATATACACACACACATTCTTTTTTAAAAATAGTCTTTTCCATTATGGTTTATCATAGGATATTGAACATAGTTCTCTGTGCCTTACAGTAGGACTTTGCTGCTTATCCATTCCATATATAAAAGCCTACATCTGCTAACCCCAATCTCCCGCTCCATCCCTCCCCCAACCTCCTCCCCCTTGGCAACCACCAGTCTGGATTTTTCTTAAAAAGAAATCGTCCATTGTGTATTTCTGAATAATATGATGTGTCTATGAATATGAGTAAATCAAGCTGAGGAGAAAAGTGAAGGACCTAGAGGATAGTCATGGAGAGCAGGATGAGTCTTAGGCATGCTGAGAAAGTAAGGAACATTTAACTGTCTCTTCCGACTGTGTCCCTCTCTTCTCCTTGGTGAGTGCTATAGTCTGAATGTTTGTGCTTCTCCCTCCCCAAATTCATGTGTTGAAACCTAATCCCCAATGTGATGATATTTGGACGTAAGTGCTTTCAAAGATGATTTAATCTTGAGGATGGAGCCCTCATGAATGGGATTACCAGCACACCTTGGCGATATTGTGGGTTTGGTTCCAGACCACTGCAATAAAGAGAATATCACAACAAAGCAAGTCACACAATTTTTTTGCTTTCCCAGTGCATGTAAAAATTATGTTTACACTATACTGTAGTCCATTAAGTGTGCATTATGTCTAAAAAATGTACATACCTTAATTTAAAATACTTATTGCTAAAAAATGCTAACCAGCATCTGAACTTTTCAGCCAGTCACAATCTTTCTGCTGGTGGAGGGGTTTGCATGCATGGATGGCTGCTGACTGATCAGGGTGGTGGTTGCTGAAGGTTGGTGTGGCCGTGACAATTTCCTGAAATTAAGACAACAGTGAAGTTTGCTACGTCGATGAACTCTTCCTTTCATCAACATTTTCTCTGTAGCATGCAATGCTGTTTGATTGTATTTCACCCACAGTAGGACTTCTTTCAAAATTGGAGTCAGTCCTCTCAAACCTTGCCACTGTTTTATCAACTAAGTTTATGTAATGTCCTAAATCCTTTCTTGCCATTTCAACAATCTTTGCAGTGTCTTTACCAGGAGTAGATTCCATCTCAATAAACCACTTTCTTTGCTCATTTAAGAAACAACTCATCTATTAAATTTTTATCAAGGGATTGCGGCAATTCAGTCACATTTTCAGGCTCCAGTTCTAATTCTGGTTCTCTTGCTATGTCCACCACATCTGCAGTTACTTCTTTCAATGAAGTCTTGAACCCCTCAAATCATCCATGAGGGTTGGAATCAGCTTATTCCAAAATCCTATGTATGTTGATATTTTGGCCTCTTCTTATGGATCATGGATGTTTTTAATGGCATCTGGAATGGTGAATCCTTTCCAGAAGGTTTTCAATTGATTTTACTCAGATCCGTCAGAGGAATCACTATCTATGGAAGCCATAGCCTTACAAAATGCCTTTCTTAAATAATAAGACTTGAAAGTCAAAATTACTCCTTGACCCATGGCTGCAGAATGGATGTTGTGTTAGCAAGCATGAAAACATCATTAATTTCACTGCACATCTCCATCAGAATTTTTGGGTGATCAGGTGCATTGTCAATAAGCATTTATTTTTTGAAAGGAATTTTTTTTTCTGAGAAGTAGGTCTCCACAGTGGACTTATATTCAGTAAGCCATATTTTTCTACAGGTGTGTTGTCATCCAGGTCTTTGTTGGTCCATTTAAAGAGCTCAGGCAGAGTCAATTTCGTGTAATTCTTAAGGGCCCTAGGATTTTTGGAATGGTAAATGAGCATTGGCTTCAACTTAAAGTCACCAGCTGCATTAACCACTACCAAGTCAGTCTGTCCTTTGATGCTTTGAAACCAGGTATTGACTTCTCCTCTATATCTATGGAAGTCCTAGATGGCATCTTCTTGCTTGCAATAGAAGAGCATTTCATCTACATTAAAACTCTGTTGTGTAGTGGAGCCACCTTCATTAATCATCTTAGCTAGATCTTCTGGATAACTTGCTATAGCTTCCACATCGGCACTTGCTGCTTCCTCTTGCACTTTTATGTTATAAAGAAGGCTTCTTTCCTTAAACTTTATTTACCAACTTCTGCTAGGCTTAATTTTTTTCTGCAGTTTCCTTACCTTTTTCTCCCTTCATAGAAGTGAAGAGAGTAAGGGCCATCCTCTGGATTAGGCTTTGGCTTAAGGGAATGTTGTGGTTGGCCTGATTTTCTATCCAGACCACTAAAACTTTCTCCATATCAGTAATAAAGCTGTTTTGCTTTTTTATCATTCGTGTGTTCACTGGAGCAGCACTTTTAATTTCCTTCAAGAACTTTTCCTTTGCATTCACAACTTGACTATTTGGCTCAAGAGGCCTAGATTTTGGCCTATCTCAGCTTTTGACACATCTTCCTCACTAGGCTTAATCATTTCTAGATTTTCATTTAAAGTGAGAGATGTGTGAATCTTCCTTCCACTTGAACACTTAACAGCCATTGTAAGATTATTAATTGACCTAAATTTAATATTATTGTGTCTCAGGGAATAGGGAGGCCCGAGGAGAGGAAGAGAGATGGGGGAATGACCAGTAAGTGGAGCAGTCAGAACACACACAATATTCATCAGTTATGTTTGCTGTCTTATATTGGCATGGTTTGTGGCGCCCCCTCCCGTCACAATAGTAGCATCAAAGATCACTGATCACAGATCGCCATAACAAATATAAAAATAATAAAGTTTGAAATATTGTGAGAGTTACCAAACTGTGACACACACAGACACAAAGTGAGCACATGCTGTTTGCAAAAGGGCATTGGTAGACTTGTTGGATGCAGGGTTGCCACAAACCTTCAATTTGTAAAAAATGCAACATTTGTGAAGCACAACAAAAGAAGGTATACCTGTAATGCTCTTATAAGGGACTAAAGAGAGCTCCCTGACTCCTGCTATGTGAGGACAACCAGAAGAAGGCCTTCTATGAACCCGGAAGTGGGATCTCGCTAGGCTCCAAATCTGTCTGCACCTTCATCTTACACTTCCTACCTTTCACAACTATGAAAAACAAATTTCTGTTGTTTAGAAGCCATCACATTCATGGTATTCTGTTATAGAAGCCCAAATGGACTCAGAAAGTGAGATCTGTCTTCTAATCCTTTTATTGCCCCATGTGCTGAGTGCCTTCCCTTTTCTACCATCTACTCTCTCAGCATCAGTCTGCCTTTAGGTGCTTATTTCATAAGAGGTTGCTTTGAAGTCACCCTATGATGTTTGGTACCTTCTTTCCTCCTTTGTGGAGACTGGCCCTGACCAATGGCATTTGATTAAGGTTTTCCTTAATCAAAAAGAAATTTCTGAAAAAAAATTAGCTCCACATTTACATTTATACACTACTGATTGACCCTATTAAAATCAATTTCTTGAATTAAGAAATCCTTTGAATGTAGAATATCTGTTGAATCATTTTGGTGGATTAATTTATATCTACTTGACTCGCTCCTCTTGAATCTCTGAGAGATTCTTGACACTTTTTACACTGCCATTTTGTATATATTCAGGAACTGCAAAGTGATTTAACTTGAGCCCAAGAGAAGAAATAACCAAGAATTGAGGTCATTTTAGAGTTGTAATTCTTGACCTTTTATTATGTTATGAATCTTTTTGAGAATCAGCTGAAAATTATGGAATGTATCACATACAAATGAAACTTACTCATCCACACACACACTCACCTACAACTGCATGCAAATTCCTTAGGTTTTCCAACCCCTTGAACCTGATTCACAAGCTTATGTTGGAATCCCTAAGAGGGATCACATGTCTTGGGAGGCAGAACCCAGAACAAAATGAAGTAGTGATGTCTGTATGACTACTTGAGTTTTCTTTTATGCTCTTGAGATTATATTTGTTTTTTCCAATGGAAAAACGGGAGCATATACAACCATACCAGAGTATATTTATGTTACTTCTGAATGCAGAATAGCCTGATGAAATAAGATCTGAAATGAGTTATTTTCTGAGGTAACCATCTGAGTAATTAAAGAAAATTACAACAACACAAATTGAGAATTACAGGCCTAAATTCAAAAATTAGTGTAGGTGGAAATTGGGGCACCTTAAACTGATAGCTTCAATGGGAAGGGTGAGTAAAGCTATGGCACTGATGTGATAATTGTTGGATGAGCTCAAGGAGGACTATGGAAAGAGATCAGAGATGGGTTAGTAGGAACTTGTGGACACAGGCATAAGGAGGAAAAAGAGCTTCATAAGGACTATACCATTTTTAACTTTCTAAACATTGTCTGGTTTATATTTCCTTCCATCCAACATCATCATCCTTACTGATTTTGTTTTGACCAGGTGACTTTTATTTTTAGCATGGTGTGATTCAAGTATATGATATAGTTCTTATTCCAAAGTCTAGGAAAGTTAGCAGCAATTAGACTGGTATCAAGTCAGGTCAAGAGAACATAGCACACTACCACATGGCCTTAGCATGACTTACCAGACTGAAAAAGACAGCAAAGCAGTCTTCTTAGCAGCTACATTCTCTAGTCCATTAACCCACCATCTTTCCATCACTCATTCAGAATACTGAGGCTGTTCATTTGTTTTACTTTAATAACGTATTTTAACGACTTTTTTATTCAAAAGTAATATGTGCTAAATTAAAAAAATTAGAAAATAAAACCATTAAAAATAACCTAAACAACATCCATCTCTCTTCCTCTTACAGATAATCACATTAAACATGTATCTTATATTGTGTTTCTCTTGCTGCTTTCAAGATTTTCTCTTTATCTTTGACTTTCAGCATTTTAAATGTTTATTTTTATTTTTAAAAATTTTATTGGGCTATAGTTGTTTTACAATGTTGGGTTAGTTTCTATGGTACAGCAAAGTGGAGTTCCCCGTGCTATACAGCAAGTTCTTATTAGTTATCTATTTTATACATATTAGTGTATATATGTCAATCCAATCTCCCAATTCATTCTCCCCCCTCACTTTTGCCCCTTGATACCCATACATTTGTTCTCTACATCTGTGTCTCTATTTCTGCCTTGTAAATTGGTTTATCTGTACCATTTTTCTAGATTCCACATATATGCGTTAATGTACGATATTTGTTTTTCTCTTTCTGACTTACTTCACTCTGTATGACAGTCTTTAGGTCCATCCATGTCTCTACAAATGACCAAGTTTCATTCCTTTTTATGCCTGAGTAATATTCCATTGTGTATATGTACCACATTTTCTTTATCCATTCATCTGTTGATGGACGTTTAGGTTGCTTCCATGACCTGGCTATTGTAAATAGTGCTACAATGAACATTGGAGTGCATGTGTTTTTTTGAATTTTGGTTTTCTCTGGGTATATGCCCAATAGTGGGATGGCTGGGTCATATGGTAATTCTATTATTAGTTTTTTAAGGAAAACTCCATACTATTCTCCATAGTGGCTCTATCAATTTACATTCCCACCAACAGTGCAAGAGGGTTCCCTTTTTGCCACACCCTCTCCAGCATTTATTGTTCCTAGATTTTTTGATGATGGCCATTCTGACCAGTGTGAGATGATACCTCATTGTAGTTTTGATCTGCATTTCTCTAATGATTAATGATGTTGGGCAGCTTTCCATGTGCCTCTTGGCCATCTGTATGTCTTCTTTGGAGAAATGTCTATTTAGGTCTTCAGCCCATTTTTGGATTGGGTTGTTTGTTTTTTTGATATTGAGCTGCATAAGCATTTTATTTATTTTGTTTATTTTTATTTTTTTTCGGTATGCGGGCCTCTCTCTGTTGTGACCTCTCCCGTTGCGGAGCACAGGCTCCAGACGTGCAGGCTCAGCGGCCATAGCTCACAGGCCCAGCCGCTCCGCGGCATGTGGGATCTTCCCGGACCGGGGCATGAACCCGTGTCCCTTGCATCGGCAGGTGGACTCTCAACCACTGCGCCACCAGGGAAGCCCTGCATAAGCTTTTTATATATTTTGGAGATTAGTCCTTTGTCCATTGATTCATTTGCAGATATTTTCTCCCATTCTGAGGGTTGTCGTTTCATCTTGTTTATAGTTTCCTTTGCTGTGCAAAAGCTTTTAAGTTTCATTAGGTCCCATTTATTTACTTTTGTTTTTATTTTCATTATTCTAAGAGGTGGGTCAAAAAAGACATTGCTGTGATTTATGTCAAGGAGTGTTCTTCCTACGTTTTCCTCTAAGAGTTTTACAGTGTCTGGTCTTACATTTAGGTCTTTAATCCATTTTGAGTTTATTTTTGTGTATGGTGTTAGGAAGTGTTCTAATTTCATTCTTTTATATGTAGCTGTCCAGTTTTCCCAGCACCACTTATTGAAGAGACTGTCTTTTCTCCATTCTATATTCTTGCCTCCTTTGTCATAGATTAGATGACCATATGTGCCTGGGTTTATCTCTGGGCTTTCTATCCTGTTGCATTGATCTATATCTCTGTTTTTGTAACAGTCCCATACTATCTTGATTACCGTAGCTTTGTAGTATAGTCTGAAGTCAGGGAGTCTGATTCTTCCCACTCTGTTTTTTTGTTTTTAGTAAGGATTGCTTTGGCTATTCGGGGTCCTTTGTGTTTCCATACAAACTGTGAAATCTTTTGTCCTAGTTCTGTGAAAATACCATTGGTAATTTGATAGTGATTGGACTGAATCTGTAGATTGCTTTGGGTAGTATAGTCATTTTCACAATATTGATTCTTCCAATCCAAGAACGTGGTATATCTCTCCACATGCTTGTGTCATCTCTGATTTCTTTGATCAGCATCTTATAGTTTTCTGAGTACAGGTCTTTTACATACTTAGGTAGGTTTATTCCTAGATAGTTTATTATTTTTGTTGCAATGGTGAATGGGAGTGTTTCCTTAATTTCTCCTTCTCATCTTTTGTTGTTAGCGTATAGGAATGCAAGAGATTTCTGTGCATTAATTTTGTATCCTTCAACTTTACCAAATTTATTGATAAGCTCTAGTAATTTTCTGGTGTCATCTTTAGGATTTTCTATGTATAGTATCATATCATCTGCAAACAGTGACAGTTTTATTTCTGTTCCAATTTCTATTCCTTTTATTTCTTTTTCTTCTCTGATTGCTGGGGCTAGGACTGCCAAAACTATGTTAAATAATAGTGGTATGAGTGCACATCCTTGTCTTGTTCCTAATCTTAGAGGAAATGCTTTCAGTTTTTCACCATTGAGAATGACATTTGCTGTGGGTTTGTTGTATATGGCCTTTATTATGTTGAGGTAGGCTCCCTCTATGCCCACTTTCTGGAGAGCTTTTATCATAAATGGGTGTTAAATTTTGTCAAAAGCTTTTTCTGCATCTATTGAGATAACCATATGGTTTTTCTACTTCAATTTGTTAATATGGTGTATCACATTGATCGATTTCTGTATATTGAAGAATCCTTGCATCTGTGGGATAAATCCCACTTGATCATGGTGTATGATCCTTTTAATGTGTTGTTGGATTCTGTCTCCTAGTATTTTGTTGAGGATTTTGCGTCTATATTCATCAGTGATATTGGTCTGTAATTTTCTTTTTTTGTAATATCTTTGTCTGGTTTTGGTGTCAGGGTTATGGTGGCCTCATAGAATGAACTTGGGAGTGTTCCTTCCTCTGCAATTTTTTGGAAGAGTTTGAGAAGGATGGATGTTAGCTCTTCTCTGAATGTTTGATAGAATTTGCCTGTGAAGCCATCTGGTCCTAGACTTTTGTTTGTTGGAAGATTTTTAATCATAGTTTCAATTTCATTACATGTGATTGGTCTGTTTATATTATTTCCTCCTGGTTCAGTCTTGGAATGTTACACCTTTCTAAGACTTTGTCCATTTCTTCCAGGTTGTCCATTTTATTGGCATACAGTTGCTTATAGTAGTCTCTTATGATGCTTCGTATTTCTGTGGTGTCTGTTGTAACTTCTCCTTTTTCATTTCTAATTGTATTGATTTGGGTCCTCTCCCTCTTTTTCTTGGTGAGTTTGGCTAAAAGTTTATCAATTTTGTTTATGTTCTCAAAAAACCAGCTTTTAGTTTTATTGAATTTGCTATTGTTTTCTTTGTTTCTATTTCATTTATCTTTGCTCTGATATTTATGATTTCTTTCCTTCTACTAAGTTTGCGTTTTGTTTGTACTTCTTTCTCTAGTTCCTTTAAGTGTAAGATTAGATGGTTTATTTGAGATTTTTTTTGTTTCTTGAGGTAGGATTGTATTAATATAAACTTCCTTCTTGGAATTGCTTTTGCTGCATCCCATCAGTTTTGGATTGTCATGTTTTTGTTGTCATTTGTCTCTAGGTATTTTTTGATTTCCTTTTTGATTTCTTCAGTGATCTTTTGGTTATTTAGTAGCACATTGTTTAACCTCCATGTGTTTGTGTTTTTTACTTTTTTTTCCTGTAATTTATTTCTAATTTCATAACTTTGTGTTTGGAAAAGATGCTTGATATGATTTCAATTTCCTTAAATTTACCAAGGCTTGATTTGTGACCCAGGATGTAATCTGTCCTGGAGTATGTTCCATGTGTACTTAAGAAGAAAGTGTACTCTGCTGTTTTCAGATAGAATGTCCTATAAATATCAATTAATCTGTCTGGTCTCTTGTGTCATTGAAAGCTTGTGTTTCCTTACTAATTTTCTGTCTGGATTATCTGTCCATTGGTGTAAGTGAGGTGTTAAATAAAGTTCCCCATTATTACTGTATTACTGTCAATTTCCCCTTTTATGGCTGTTAGTATTTGCCTTATGTATTGAGGTGCTCCTTTGTTTGGTGCATATATATTTCTAATTGTTATATCTTCTTCTTGGATTGATCCCTTGATCATTATGTATTGTCCTTGTCTCTTGTCACATTCTTTATTTTAAAGTCTATTTTATTGGGCCTTCCCTGGTGGTGCAGTGGTTAAGAATCCGCCTGCCAATGCTGGGGACACGGGTTTGAGCCCTGGTCCGGGAAGATCCCACATGCCACGGAGCAGCTAAGCCTGTGTGCCACAACTACTGAGCCCATGTGCTGCAGCTACTGCAGACAGCACACCTAGAGCCTGTGGCCTGCAACAAGAGAAACCACTGCAATGAGAAGCCCGTGCACTGCAACAAAGCATAACCCCCACTCACCACAACTAGAGAAATCCTGCATGCAGCAACGAAGACCCAACACAGCCAAAAATAAAATAAATAAATAAATAAAAATAAAGTCTATTTTATCTGATATGAGTATTGCTACTCCAGCTTTCTTTCGATTTCCATTTGCATGGAGTATCTTTTTCCATCCCTTCACTTTCAGTCTGTATGTGTCCCTAGGTCTGAAGTGGATCTCTTGTAGATAGCATATATACAGGTCTTGTTTTTGTATTCATTCAGCCAGTCTGTGTCTTTTTAAAAATTATTTATTCTTATTTTATTTTTTAAAATTATATTTGGCTGCGTTGGGTCTTTATGGCTGCATGGCTGCATGTGGGCCCTCTCTAGTTGTGGCGAGTGGGGGCTACTCTTCATTGCAGTGCATGGGCTTCTCATTGTGGTGGCTTCTCTTGTTGCAGAGCGCAGGCTCTAGGCACATGGGCTTCAGCAGTTGTGGCATATGGGCTCAGTAGTTGTGGCTTATGGGCTCTAGAGCACAGGCTCAGTAGTTGTGGTGCATGGGCTTAGTTGCTCCACGGCATGTGGGATCTTCCCTTGCCAGGGCTTGAACCCACGTCCCCTGCATTGGCACTTGGATTCTTAACCACTGCGCTACCAGGGAAGACCCAGTCTGTGTCTTTGGGTTGGAGTGTTTAATCCATTCACATTTAAGGTAATTATTCGTATATGTGTTCCTATTACCATTTTCTTAATTGTTTTAGGTTTGTTTTTGCAGGTTTTTTTCTTTTCATGTGTTTCCCACTTAGAGAAGTTCCTTTAGCATTTGTTGTAGAGCCTCATTTGGTGGTGCTGGATTCTCTTAGCTTTTGCTTGTTTGTAAAGCTTTTGATTTCTTCATCGAATCTGAATGAGATCCTTGCTGGGTAGGGTATTCTGGGTTGTAGGTTCTTCCCTTTCATCACTTTAAATATATTGTGCCACTCCCTTCTGACTTGCAGAATTTCTGTTGAGAAATCAGCTGTTAACCTTATGGGGGTTCCCTTGTGTGTTATTTGTCATTTTTGCTTGTTGCTTTTAATACTTTTTCTTTGTCTTTATTTTTTGTCAGTTTGATTACTGTGTGTCTCGGTGTATTTCTCCTTGGCTTTATCCTGCCTAGGACTCTCTGTGCTTCCTGGACTTGGGTGGCTATTTTCTCTCCCATGTTAGGGAATTTTTCGACTATAATCTCTTCAAATATTTTCTCAGGTTCTTTCTCTCTCTCTCTTCTCCTCCTGGGACCCTTATCATGCGAATGTTGGTGTGTTTAATGTTGTCTCAGAGGTCTCTTAGGCTGTCTTCATTTCTTTTCATTCTTTTTTCTTTATTCTCTTCTGCGGCAGTGGTATCCACCATTCTGTCTTCCAGGTCACTCCTCTGTTCTTCTGCCTCAGTTATTCTGCTATTGATCCCTTCTAATGTATTTTTCATTTCAGTTATTTTATTGTTCATCTCTGTTTGTTTGTTCTTTAATTCTTCTAGGTCTTTGTTAAACATTTCTTGCATCTTCTGAATCTTTGCCTGCATTCGATTTTTGAGGTCCTGGATCATCTTCACTATCAATATTCTGCATTCTTTTTCTGGAAGGTTGCCTAACTCCCCTTCATTTAGTTGTTTTTCTGGGGTTTTATCTTGTTCCTTCATCAGGGACATAGCCCTTTGTCTTTTCATTTTGTCTGTCTTTCTGTGATTGTGGTTTTCATTCCACAGGCTGCAGGATTGTAGTTTTTCTTGGTTCTGCTGTCTGCCCTCTGGTGGATGAGGATCTCATTTTAACTGTGTTTTATCTTATTTGGAGCTGGTGATCTTCTTGGATGTGTAAATTAATAATTTTCAGCAAATTTGGGATGTTTTCAGCCATTTAAAATATAGTTTTTCTGTTCCTTTCTCTCTTTCCTCTTTTCTGGTACTCCTATCACATATATTTTGGTATATTTGATGGTGTCCAGATTTCTCTGAGACTCGGTTATTTTTCTTCATTCTATTTTTTTTCTGTTTTTCAGATTGTATAATCTCTATCTATTTATATGTCTTCAAGATTGTTGATTGTTCCTTCTCTCAGTTCAAAACTACTGATGAGTCCTTCCAATGAATTTTTATTTTTATTAATATTTATACTACTTTTCAATACCAAAATTTCCATTTTTTAAAAAACAATTTCTGCCTCTTTATTGGTATCTCTGATGAAACTGTGTCTTCATATCAGGCTTTACTTCTTTAAGCATGATTTACTTTAGTTGCTGAATATATTTTTCAATGGTTGTTTTGAAGTCTTTGTCTGTTAAATCTGGTCCTTCTCAAAGTCAGTTTCTGTTGCTTGCTTTTTTGCCTGAGTATGTGTCAAACATTCCTCTTCCTTTGCACTTCTCATATGGTTGTTTTTGCTGTTGTTGAAAGCTGAACATTTTGGGTAATGTATTATAGCAACTCTGGGTACTGATTCCCCTCCCTGCTCTCCTGGCTTGTTGTTATTTGCTTGTTTATTTGTTTTGTGACTTGGCTAAGATTATTTTTATGAAGTCTATTTCTTCCACAGTGTGAAGCAGTGTGAAACCTCAGAGGGTCCGTGAATGGGTTCATGAAACTTCTCACATTGTCAACCTGGAAATGGACTTTATATGTTGTGTCTACTACTAAGATTTTTCTTGTGTTTATCTTGAATAATTTAAAAAATTGGAAATAGCAGCATGTATTATTCTGATTTTCTCTTTTCATATCCTAAACATGTTCCTTTTGAAAAATAACATTTTTTTTAAGACCATGATTTTAATGGCTGCTCTGTCATTTTACTCTTTTGTTACAACCAGTTCTCTAGGGAGACCCTTAACCATTCTTGCTGTTACAGTTTTCTGTCTTCTTTGCTCTGTGATCCTATGCTCTGTTAGCAGAGTTGTCATTCTAAAGCAAAGATATGATCTTTACCAGCGTTCTGTTGTATATAAGCAAGGCTACTGGCTATGGTGACATATGGCTCAAGCTACTCACTTCCAAGGTGCTGGTCCTGAGTGCAGGATGCAGTTCCTCAGCCTTATCTTGGCACTTAAGACCTTCACATACTACCCCAGCAACTTCTTTAGCCTTTCTCACTAATGAATCCTTCATTTTCTACCTGTATGGGCACTTGCCCTCCCTTGCGCTGCCCCAAATATTCTTGCCTCTGTGTTGTGGTTTTGCATTATGTCGCCATAAATTCTTACCTCCCTTCTGTTAGAGGGTTACTGCTACAGACGTTTTCCTGGGGCTTCCAGCCAAAAACTCTTCTTTCTCTCCTATACTCTAGTAGGTCTTTGTGATGAGTATTTTCTAGGGAGATTTGTGCTCAGTCAAAATTATCACTTTAGATGACTGTAGTCATTTAGTAATTACTTGAGGTGTCTGGTCATTCTCTCCTGTTTCCTTCCTCCTTTTTATTTGTTAAAAACCTCCTCTGTGCCTAGCACCTCGCTATGGAAGTGCTGGCATACCTTTTACACCATTAGAATAACAGTGTAGAGAAATGGACCTACATTAATTTTCTTCCTAGGGCAATCATTGTGGTTTTTCAAACATAAAATCCTTGTTTTTCATTAATTAAAACACATGGAATGTTTTATTCTTCATAAAAGACCTTGGTTGTTACTGGCAATTATTTAATTTTTTCAAAAATAAAAACAATGTGGGGGTGGTATGGGGTATCAAGCAGTGAGTGTCCCCTTCAAAGAATAGCAAGAAGCAGGACACTGTGAGACCTGACTGTTTTGGGTGTAGATGTGGCAGCTTCTTTTTATGAAATCTAAAAACGGTTTTATTCTGTAGACAAAAGGAGAAAAAACTTTAGAGACACAGATATTAACAGGTAACTCTGTATTCATTAAATAACTATGCATAGGGTTGTGACCCAGTAGCTTACAGATCAAAATTTGAGTCAGGCTATAAGCCTGCCTCCTTCAGGATCACCTCATAGACTATTTTTCAAGTATGCTTCTGATGTTGGTGGAGAGGGCAGGTGTATCAAGAAGAAAGAGCTAATTAAATACTTTGTTACTGCCGTGTTAAGTGAAATTGAGATAAATTCTTGCCAGGAACATTTTTCTTTATTAACTTGACCTTAAATGACTTTTTCTCTGACTCTACCCAGGACATCTTAAAAGCCTATGCCATTTTCTCCCTACAAAATATGCCTAAAAGGATCCCCAAATAGTACAGACTGTCAAGACAGAGATGTCTTCTGTTTGCTCTTTGGGTGGAAGGTTTTTAAGCACTACAAGCTTTGCTAACAATCTGATGCCCCAATGCCTTAGGTAAAGGCACTTAAGCGTAAAGAAGGTAACACACTGTAAAGATGCCCAGAGATGACATATTAATCTGCTCAGGCTGCTTTAACAAAACACTACCGACTGGGTAGCTTAAAGAATAGAAATTTATTTCTCATAATTCTGGAGGCTTAAAGTCTAGCATCAAGGTGCTGGCAGATTCAGTTCCTGGTGAGGACCCTCTTCCTGGCTTGCAGGTGGCCACCTTCCTGCTGTGTCCTTACACAGTGGAGAGAGAGTGAGCAAGCTCTATCTCTTCTTATAAGGACACTAATCCCATCATGGGGGCCCCACCCTTATCACCTCATCTAAACTTAATTTCCTCCTGAAGTCCTACCACCAAATAGCATTACTTGTGGGCTTCAACATATGAATTTGGGGTGTACATAAACATTCAGTACGTAACAGGTGATTGTCCCCACATTTATCATTGGATTTTAAGATAATCATAGAGCCCACATCCCCAGCTTATGTAGGATGTGTGCACCTGTACACTGGGAGAGGGTTAACCACTCCTCTCTGAGAATCAGAGTTCAGTAGTCCTGAGAGAAAACTTGGCAGGCAGGAAACTGTCTCTCTCTCTTTCCTCTCAGACCTCTTTTGGGATATAATCACATACCATGCAATTAATCCATTTCAAGTGTACAATTCAACAGAGGAGTCCCTTTGTAAGTGTTGCGGGAAGGCTATTCTTAAATGAAACAAAAATGTGATAAAGAAGAATGTTTGGGAATCTTTCACACATAAAGAGAATTGATTAGTGACAATGACACCACCAGCTCAAAAACAGGAACACTGATGCTGTGAACGAGACACCTAGGTTATTTTGTGAGAAATGCTTCACAGATAATTCTGAATAGATGTTGGCTGTTGTTCTTTGTTGGTTTAAATATAGGTCTTGGCCATTTGTATGCTTATATTGTTTTGGATGTTTTTTTGTACTCAGTTCAATTCAAAATGGGGTTATTTGCAGTTGAACAAAATGGGGGATAATTTCACTGTGGGTCTAACATTTGTCTAGGACACAGGTAAGATGAATGTTATGAGAAAGAGAGTGGAGGCATTGGCTAGGTCCACACTGACTAAGTCTCTAACAGGAAAGCTTCTGTGTTTAGTTTGGAGTTTTATAATGTAGACTCTAATTCCATTGTGCATCTTATTTAGGTTGCTTTGGGGGGATGGTGACTGTCTTTTTCCCTGTACTCTGTGTGCTCTCACTACCTGCTGCCTCTGTACACAGACAAGCAGCTGCAATAATGAGGTGTGATAAATCAGGTGCTGAGCTCATGGCAGGAGTTACAAATTATTCAAGACTTTCACAGGGGAGCTTGGACTAAGACTATCCAGGTAACGCTGCAATCAATCACAGAGTAGAAAAACTGCCTCAGTCTGCCAAGCGAAATCATAGAAGGCTCTCTCAGAACAATGCCAGGTGACCTCGTGGTGGGTGAAAGCAGCATGAAAATCATAAGGTGATAGGATACTCTTTGGGCTGCCTCTCCTAATGGAAATTTTGAGTGTATTACCTGGACTTTCCATCTTTTCTAGCAGAAACGATTGTGATAAAATTACCTTGGAAGAACATTGGAAGTTTATTTTTGAGACTAGTCATCTCTTGTTCAATAGTAAGTGAATTTCACTATGCTTGAAGTATTATAGTCAGTTTGAGTTATAAACAAACGCAGAACACATTGTCTTTAATTAGGAGATTCAAAAATTCCAATATTTTCTTATTTCTATCCCTCTTGTCAAGGAAACAAAAACTGCACATTGTAATATAAAAATCAGAGTTATTCATTTGTTCCTGGTCACTTACCTTCAAGTGTCTGAAGGAGGAGGGGAAGTATTGACAGGTGGGTCTCCATGAAAAGTTACATGTTTAAATAAGTTGTTTCAACCTAATTATATAGGATTTGTACTTTTTTTTTTTTTTTTTTGCGGTACGCGGGCCTCTCACTGCTGTGGCCTCTCCTGCTGCGGAGCACCATTAGAATAACAGGAATGAGGCTCCAGACGCGCAGGCCCAGCGGCCATGGCTCACGGGACTAGCCGCTCCGCGGCACATGGGATCCTCCTGGACCCGTGTCCCCTGCATCGGCAGGCGGACTCTCAACCACTGCGCCACCAGGGAAGACCAAGATTTGTACTTTTAACTGATGCCTTTAAAATTAATGTCAAATACAAAAAAGTGTTATGTTAATCAGAAGTCCTCAGATGCTGGCCCTACTAGCATGGAATAATTTTGGAACAAGGAACATGCTTATTATTATCCTTATTATCTACTTTAGTAATTCACATGGCAAGAGTATTGTACTGAGCCTGTGTGGTGAAAATGTTAAGTTATCAATACAGGTGCTGTATAAACATGTTCATTGATAGAACTAGTATGTTTAGAGTTTAGAGATTTCTATATGAAATCAGGAATATTTACACTGTGAAAAGTGAGAAGTGAAAAGAAAGGATCTTTCAGTTGTGAAAATTAGATATTTGGAGTCCTAAATGTTAAGACATTGTTAAATTGATGCCTACAAGTCTCCATTTCCTGTATACACACCTCTTTGAAATACATGGCTTTACTGTCCATCTTTTTAAGAGATAGAGTCTTTTATCCCATTTATTTACCTAGAATGGCCTTGTGACCAGCTTTGACCAAAAGAATGTGGAGTGAGTAATATTTGTGACAATCTGATCTAGGACTCAAGGGGACTTGTAACTTCCTCTTACCCCATAGAATGTAGTGTGTCTGTGTGAGGAAGCTTGGAAGAGCCTCATAAAGGGTGAGACCACGTGGAGCTGAGATGGGATCTTCCAGCTGAGGTCCCTCTGGATGCATCAGTCCCCAGTTGAACAGCCACATGAATAATCTCAGATGAGACAAGCAAAAGAACTTTTCAGTTGAGCCTGGCCCAAATAGAATTGTGAGCAAATATAATCCTGTTTTAGCCCCTTCTGGGGTACTTTGTTATGCAGTGATAGATATCTAACACAGTTATTCTAAATGCCAGCATGCAGGGTAAGTCTAGTAAAAGGACTAAGAATTCATGATCTTGATCTTTGTTTCTCTTAAATGCTCCATTTAACTAGTTTTCTGTTTTTGATCAACTGTTGTAAGGTACTACATGGTTAGGAAAGCTCAGCATTATCAACTTACAGTCAGCTGTCCTTAAGGCATTTTATATATTAGCCAGTCCCACTATATGACTCCCATTACCTCCCTATGTTTAATCGTACCTCTCCTTCCAGTCTGGCGTCCTCTCTTTGTAGACAAAAAGACTACAGGGTCTATGGTTTGTTGATCTTTCTGTCTCCGGTTCTCAGCAGAGTGCCTTTCACATGTACTGTTCAGTGGGCGATTATTGATTGATTGGGTACATCTTTGTTGTGCTTCTGCCAGAGTCTATGGTCTTTGCTGGCAGGTAACTCATTCTCTGACTCCAGGATCCAGATAGCTGCCTGGCCCATGACAGTTAATCAATGCATTCTTGGGATTGATTGATGCCTTTTGCTTATTTCTCTAATCTCTGTCAAGGAAAAGTAGAGGAAAGTTATATACAGAAATAAATGATTTTACTTTTGTGAGAGCCAAAAAAGTACAGTGTGAATCCATCACCTTCAGTGAATTCCTGGCTCAGACCACTGCATGTTAAATGGTAAAGTAACTGCAAGTACTCTAAGACGTCTGCAGTGAGAAGGGGAGCACCATTTCAGGAACAGGTAATTGTAAGGTACCTTTTAAAATCTCCAGTTGGTGCATATATTTAAAAGTGAAATATGCATTGCTAGTGGGCTCCATCTCACAAAAGTGAGAGCTTCCTGCTCTTCCTGTCAGTGCCTGACAGTTCATGTTTTTCTTAATACTCATCAGTATCCCTTCTGTCCCCTACTAGAATAGGTGACTTTAAGAAGAGGACCTCCACGTGATGGTGACATGGACTGGAAGGATTCTGAGGGAGATGTGGGAACAAATTGTCTCACTTCCGTTCTGAAAGTGAGCAGAAGCACAGCCAAGTAGTAGGGAAGAGCCGGTAGGGCTCTTGGTTTGTAGGCATTGTCCCACTGTATTCAGAAAATCCCCTCTGGCTTTGTTGGATATTCCCTGTTAGATTCTTTAAAGTAACAAAACAACCCTCTGTTTTGAGGAAGAGAGGAAAGTGACTGATGTGTGACATATGGACTGCCCATATACTCATTAAGGGTCATATAATGTATGCAGTCAAAACTTTGGAATTGGGCTTCTCTGGTGGCACAGTGGTTGAGGGTCCGCCTGCTGATGCAGGGGACACGGGTTTGTGCCCCGGTCCGGGAAGATCCCACATGCTGCAGAGCGGCTGGGCCTGTGAGCCATGGCCACTGAGCCTGTGCGTCCAGAGCCTGTGGTCCACAACGGGAGAGGCCACAACAGTGAGAGGCCCGCGTACCGCAAAAAAAAAAAAAAAAAAGAACACACAAAAAATCTTTGGAATTAATGAAAAGAATGTTGGTGGTAGAGATTTAGGAAGGATCTAGAAGCAGGTACTCTCTTGAGGGGGTTGCACATTCTAGTGACTACCTAAAGAGCCAGAACTCATGCACATGAATCATTAGCATCAGGCCAGTGAAAGAGGATTCTGGGAACAAGCCAGCTCTGAAGATGGAAAAGCATTCCTTTTACCAGAAAAGTATGACCCTAGGCCTAAATGAAATACATTTAGATCTCACTTAGATTGTGACATCCTGATGTCTGAATTAGGAAAATTACAAGTTTGCTGGATGTTCCTATTTCAATA
Organism: Globicephala melas; assembly: GCF_963455315.2. Classification (NCBI taxonomy): domain Eukaryota; kingdom Metazoa; phylum Chordata; class Mammalia; order Artiodactyla; family Delphinidae; genus Globicephala; species Globicephala melas. The sequence continues at coordinate 96,943,480 of NC_083319.1, read as the reverse complement.
TGGATTGAGGTGATAAACATCACATGCAAAGATTTTTGGAAAGTACAATTTGATGACCTTAGCATGCAGGGAATAGACCAGAATTCCAAATCTCACAGATGTTTTCTTTTGGCTGATATTAAAAATAGTACTTCCAAACTTTGTTTTGGTTTGTTCTCACCTTTTGGCTATTGTGAATAGTGTTGCTATTAATATTTATATAGAAGTTTTTACTTCCACACCTGTTTGGAATATATACCTACAAGTAGAATTGCAGTAATTCTAAGTTTAATTTTTTTAGGAAATGTCAAACTGTTTTCCATACTGATTGTACCATTTTCTATTCCCACTAGCATTGGACAAGGGTTTTGATTTTTCCACATCCTTGCCAACAGTTGATATATTCCACTGTTTTGATTATAGCCATCCTAGTGGGTGTAAAGTGGTATCCCATTATGGTTTTGATTTGCATTTCCCTAACGAATAATGATGTGGAGCATCTTTTCATGTGCTTGCTGGCCATTTGTATGTCTTCTTTGGAACAATATCTATTCAAGTGCTTTGCTTATATTGTAACTGAATTGTTTGTCTTTTTTGTCATTGAGATTCATGTAGCTTGATGTTTCCCATTCTTGTCCTTTATATGAGTGAGATGGTGCAGCAGGTAGTCTCTTGTCATGGGTTCCTTTTGCATAATATTGTGTTTTTGTATTCATCTGTATTATCACACATAGTGGTAGAGCATTTATGCTCGTTGCTGTGTTGTTTTCCACTTTACATTTGCAATTTATTCTCCTTTATGTTTTTGATGGACATTTCATAGTTTCCAGTTTTGGGCTATTCCAAATCACACTGCAATAACAATTCTAATGGCTCATAGTGAGCTTTTCTATACATGCCTGTTGGTGCTGTCAGCTGTGGAAGGATTGACTGACAGCAGTTTATGCCACAAAGCAATCAGTCTGAGGGATCTGGAGCCTTGGACACAGATGTTATCATGGGTTATTGTTTCTGACGGAGTTGTTTCCTTAAAGGAGGACTCATGACACTTAGCAACCACCTCTCTCTCCAGTTGAAAGCATGTTGATGCGTAGGTGTCTGCACCTCCAGGTTATAGGGTTTCTTTTTTCTTTTTTTTATTGAAGTATTCTTGATTTTCAATATTATATTATCAGTAGTTTCAGGTGTACAACATAGTGATTCAATGTTTTTATAGATTATACTCCATTTAAAGTTATTATTATAAAATATTGGCTCTATTCCCTGTGCTGTACAATAGATGCTTGGAGCTTACTTATTTTATACATAGCAGTTTGTGCCTCTTAATCCCCTACCCCATTTTACCCCTCTCCCCTTCTGTCTCCCTATTGGTAACCACTAGTTTGTTCTCTATAACTGTGAGTCTATTTCTGTTTTGTTGCTTTTGTTGATCATCTGTTTGCTTTATCTTTTAGATTCCATATATAAGTGAGAGCACACAGTATTTGTCTTTCTCTGTCTGACTTATTTCACTAAGCACAGTACCCTCCAGTTTCATCCATGTTATTGCAAATGGCAAAATGTCCTTTTTTTTAGTGATTGAGTAATATTCCATTACATATATATATATATATATATACACCACATGTTCTTTATCCTTTCATCTGTTGATGGACACTTAGGTTGCTTCTATATCTTGGCTAATGTAAATAATGCTGCTATGAACATTGGGGTACGTGTATCTTTGTGAATTAGTATTTTTGTTTTCTTTGGATATATACCCAGAAATGGAATAACCGAATAATATAGTAGCTCTATTTTTAGTTTTTTGAGGAACCTCCATTCTGTTTTCTACAGTGGCTCACCAATTTACCCACCACCGTGTGTTAAGATTCCCTTTTCTCCACATCCTCACCAACCAGGTAATAGGGTTTCTCAAGGTCAGAAATAGTCTTATTTTTGTTAATTCCTCTGTCACAAACAGGATTGTGCCTTCTGTAGATTTAATAGATGCAGGAGGCGTATGGACTAGATACTTATGGAATATTAATAAAAATGAAAGATCCACATACAATAAACATCTTAAGACTTGCTAAGGCATGGTGTTTTGTTTCTTTTCTACTTGTCCCTAGAACTTCTGAGTCTGTAATTTCTTGGACTCCTGTCTGGAATGCCCTTATATGCAGCTAATCTGCATCTTTAACTCTGCTCCATGTGGAGATCCAGAGTGTAGACTTTCTGCAGTAGCCCTCTGCGGACATCTTTACACTAGTACTAGACAGCTATTTCTTAGCACTTTAGCACTTTAAAAATACTTTAGATTAATAGTGATGAGAGTGGACATCCTTGTCTTGTTCCTGATCTTAGAGGAAATGCTTTCAGTTTTTCACCATTGACGATGATGTTTGCTGTGGGTTTGTCATACATGGCCTTTATTATGTTGAGGTAGGTTCCCTCTATGCCCACTTTCTGGAGAGTTTTTATCATAAATGGGTGTTGAATTTTGTCAAAAGCTTTTTCTGCATCTATTGAGATGATCATATGAGTTTTTTTTCCCTTCAGTTTGTTAATATGGTGTATCACATTGATTGATTTACGTATATTGAAGAACCCTTGTATCCCTGGGATAAATACCACTTGATCATGGTGTATGATTCTTTTAATGTGTTGTTGGATTCTGTCTGCTAGTATTTTGGTGAGGATTTTTGCGTCTATATTCATCAGTGATATTGGTCTGTAATTTTCTTTTTATGTGATATCTTTGTCTGGTTTTGGTATCAGGGTGATGGTGGCCTCATAGAATGAGCTTAGGCATGTTCCTTCCTCTGCAGTTTTTTGGAAGAGTTTGAGAAGGATAAATGTTAGCTCTTCTCTAAATGTTTGATAGAATTCGCCTGTGAAGCCATCTGGTCCTAGACTTTTGTTTGTTGGAAGATTTTTAATCACAGTTTCAATTTCATTACATGTGATTGGTCTGCTTATATTATCTATTTCTTCCTGGTTCAGTCTTGGAATGTTACACCTTTCTAAGACTTTGTCCATTTCTTCCAGGTTGTCCATTTTATTGGCATACAGTTGCTTGTAGTAGTCTATTATGATGCTTCGTATTTCTGTGGTGTCTGTTGTAACTTCTTCTTTTTCATTTCTAATTTTATTGATTTGCGTCCTCTCCCTCTTTTTCTTGATGAGTCTGGCTAAAGGTTTATCAATTTTGTTTATCTTCTCAAAGAACTAGCTTTTTAAAAAATTGATCTTTGCTGTTGTTTTCTTTGTTCCTATTTCATTTATTTCTGCTCTGATCTTTATGATTTCTTTCCTTCTACTAACTTCCATACTAGCATTGGAAGTCCTATCCATGGCAATCAGAGAAGAAAAAGAAGTAAAAGGAATCCAAATCGGAAAAGAAGAAGTAAAACTGTCACTGTTTGCAGATGATATGATACTATACATAGAAAATCCTAAAGATGCCACCAGAAAACAACTAGAACTAATCAATGAATTTGGTGAAGTTTCAGGATACAAAATCAATGCACAGAAATCTCTTGCACTCCTATGACACTAACAACAAAAGATCAGAAAGAGAAATTAAGGAAACACTCCCATTCACCATTGCAACAAAAAGAATGCAATACCTAGGAATAAACCTACCTAAGGAGGTGAAAGACCTGTACTCAGAAAACTATAAGACACTGATGAAAGAAATCAAAGATGACACAAACAGATGGAGACATATACATGTTCTTGGACTGGAAGAATCAATATTGTGAAAATGACTATACTACCCAAAGCCATCTACAGATTCAGTCCAATCCCTATCAAATTACCAATGGCATTTTTCACAGAACTAGAACAAAAAACCTTAAAATTTGTATGGAGACACAAAAGACCCTAAATAGAAGATGTGGTACATATGTACAATGGAACACTACTCAGCCATAAAAAGGAACAAAATTGGGTCATTTGTAGAGATGTGGATGGACCTAGAGACTGTCATACAGAGTGAAGTCAGAAAGAGAAAAACAAATATCATATAGTAACACATACATGTGGAATCTAGAAAAATGGTACAGATGAACCAACTTACAAGGCAGAATTAGAGACACAGATGTAGAGAACAAATGTATGGATACCAAGGAGGGAAAGTGAGGGGTGGGGAATGAATTGGGAGATTGGGATTGACATATATACACTAATATGTATAAAATAGGTAACTAATGAGAACCTGCTGTATAGCACAGGGAACTCTACTCGATGCTGTGTGATGACCTAAATGGGACAGAAATCCAAAAAAGAGGGGATATATTTATACGTATAGCTGCTTCACTTTTCTGTACAGAAGAAACTAACACAACATTGTAAAGCCACTATACCCTAATTAAAAATACTCTACATTATTTTGTTAGTTATTTCATAATGACTCTGAAGCAGATAAAATTCTTAAGCGATGAATTTGCCTTTATTTCCTTCAAAGTAAGAAAAAACATCAACATGACTCCTCTTATTAGGTTGGAGGATAAAAAATATTTCTTGATTTATAGTTTGAAGGGACAGGGTGTATAATATGTATGTCCTTATCATTATCTTTTTGTCTTGTATGCCACTAATAAAGAGATCAAACAAGATTTCTTTAGAAGAAAAATATCCGAATGGCAAAATAACATATTTTTGTGAGAAAACCTTTCTTAAAACTCTCACTTGGCCATATGAGTTTGTTTTTTTGGAAGTTCTATTCCTATGACTTTGAAAACATCTCTCTATTCATCATGAACATATGATACATATGAGATATTTATTTAGTCCATTTATAAACTATTCCCTGTCCTGGCTTAATCGTGGTGTGTTATAGATAATTTAGTAGATTTATTTGTTAAATGTATGTGCCTCCTGTTCTCAGTCACTGCTTAGCATAGTGAAAAAATGGGGATTTCAGAATTGGACAGACCTAGATCTCTTTATTTGTGGAGTGTCCACTGACAACTTACTTAATCTCCCTGAGTCTTCGCTTCTGCATATTTAAAATAGGAATGACATTTGCCATGGAGGGTTGATGTGAATTAAATTCCATTAGCAAAAACAGTACAAAGAGCCCACAACACACTAATCAAGTAAGAATTACCTTTCCTTGCAAAAGTGTTCCATGCACACAGGAAAGAAACATGGTACCTAAAAACAAGAAATGCTAAACACCTAAGGATTTGAAGGAACGGTTCACAAAGAGAAAGATGAAACATTGCCAGAAATCAAGGGCTGGCTCAGTCAGGATTAATGTGAACATGGGAATTGGTCTTTCTCTGACTGGGTGGTGGTGTTTGTGCAGGTGGGGTCAGTCTGGGCCGGACCTGCAGAGCTGTGAGCATGGTGGGGTTGGCTGTCCTCACTTCGCCCTCAGGAATGGATGCTCCTGGGAGTGGACATTGGGAGGGGTCCTTAGAAGAAAGAAACCTAGAAGGGTTATATTTCTTCAGAGTGTTTTTAATTGATAAGCTCTGCAATGTGCCTTTGGTGACTAGGTTCTCCCATTCTTGGAGGATGAGAGCAGGCAGGAGGAATAGCCATCTCTCAGGAGACAGAAGGATCCCATTCTCCTTCCTTTTCATCTGACTTGTACAGAGAATCTGTCTTTCTCAGGGGTACACAGAGTAAAAAGACCTTCTAAAACTCAGTCAAGCCAGAGCGACTCCAAGTTTTGGAGAAGTGGCTGACAACTGTGGCAGCTGTAATCAGAGCCTCTCCTGGGAGCCCTGAGACCCACCACTGTCCTGTAACTTCCACTGCAGCTCCTCAGGCTCTTTTCCCAGGAACCAGAGTTCTTGCTCTGCTCACTGACTTGGTGGCCCTGCCTGTATCATCATGCTTTTTTTCTGGGTCCTTCTTCCTTGGTTTTATAAATATAGTGTGTCCTGAACAACACGTAAATAGTAAAATACGCATCATCAGAAGTTAATTCCAAGCTGTCTTCATTATTTATCCCTTATGTAGTTTAGAAAGGTATTTTAGACTTTTCAAGGTGCTGCTACCTGCTGCCTTGTTGTCTGATGATGAGTTAGGGCCATGGTTTCTGTTTATTACTGGGTCCATTGCATATTCTGAGCCACTACTCTCCATGTGAGCTATAGCATTGGGAAGAGGTTTCAAGGTATGTTGCTCTTGCAGTAGATGCTGGACAAATCTTGTCGAAGGGGCACAATATGTTTACCTAGTAACTCTCAGACACAGTGAGCCCCGCCTAGAGGTGAGTTCTTTTTCTTTTCTGAGGATGTCTCTGGGATCTCTTCTTTCCATTTTTACAAGTAGTTCTGCTCTGAAATTGGGAAAGTAATTCAGTTATGTTTATGGCCACATATTGGGTGTCTTGGGCATTGCTTCAGGCCCTGTGTCCTAACTACTCTACTAGAATGGACCTGGGTGTATTTCTCTACAAAGTGGCACTTTGTTATGTGACAACTGGAAAAGATTGACATGTAAAATTCTTACTTTCTTAGCATAGAATTTCATGTGGTCTATCATGATCCATTTTTTAGTACCCTTACCTTACAGAAAGAAAAGAAAATGTAAGGCAATCAGTGCTGATGTTTTCATTTGCCTCAGTTAAGATTGATGTCAGGAATAAATCACAGATCCCAGGTCTAGGATCCCTGGAAATCATTCCTTCTAAATTCTCTGATGGTGAAATCATCACTTACTTTGCTCTCTTCCTGGTAGAACACTTTTGTATGTAATGGAAGTTAAATAGTATTGTTTATCCACTGGCTTCGTGCAGCAAATTGTGTGAAGGTAGTTATGTTATTATAATTGCTGTTTTTGTTTTATACATTCAGTCATTATTTATTTAGTGCCTCCCATATGTCAGGCACAATTCTTGGCATCAGCTATATAATAATGAACAAAATGGCCCAAGATACGTGCCCTCAGGGAGCTCTGTGATTGGAGGTACTCCAACTTCATGGAGAAATAAACACAATGCAGAGAGATTATGTAACTTGCACAATCACCACCATTGGTTGGTCAACAAAGTTGGGATTTAAACCTGAGACTTACCTTAAAGCTAACATTCTATTGATTTGTCTTGAAATCTGTAAATGAGCCAAATAGTGGGCATAAAAAAACACGTTCCATGGGGAAAAAGTAGTATAAATATTATTTTAAGTGTTAAAAAAAAAGGGAAGAACAAATCCCCAGTAAAAAGTTTATGATTTATTCCTGACTTCAACCTTAACTGAAGCCAGTGAAAACACTGGCACTGATTATGTTTTCTTTTCTTTTAGTAAGGTAAGAGTACCAGGAAAATGGAGGCAGACCTATTTTAGGGAATAGGCCAGATAATAGAAGTGGTGGGGACAGGTAAGTGTATGTCAACCACTGAGTGTAATTCACTCATAGAAGAATATTACCCCTCATGGATGAACTGCTAAACCTCACAGGGGGACAGTGAAGCAGAAAGAGCCTGCAGAGGAATTCAAAATACAATCATATCTGCTTAAGATGATAGAATTTTCTGAGGTCCAGAAAAAGAAAATCAGTGGGGAAAAAAAATTATTTTTTCAGGCACTTGGTAGAAACCAGAGAGTAATTCTCTGGACTTGAGGTATCAGTAGAGAAGTTGAAATAGATCACGAGTTACTTAGTAGGGACATAATGTTATGAATAGGCATATTCTCTGCCCTTCACAGCACTCTGCTTTTCTAGAATAGAGATGCACTTGGATTAATGATAATTAGGCCATGGTTTTTCTTGTCTCAGTAATTAATGTCCTGTCGCTTGGGAGGCTGCTTGATACAGTACTCCCTTCCCACATCTGTGGGTCTGGAATAGCAGGGGATGGCTTTCTGAGGAGGAAAAAAGTTGTAACAATCAAAGACTTATAATAGTAAAAGGGATGAGATATTTTTTACATTGCCTGCTTTGGTCATTAAAATGTTTCAGTATTAAGAGGGGAGGGGAATCCTGTTTTCAAAGTGAAAACATAGTACATTCAGTAGAAAAACAAAGAGATAAAAAGAAGATCGTACACTTTCCTTTGGCATTTGGCAAAAATCAGTGAGTTGATTTTAATATTCTTAGAAGGTACCTGTTTTGCAGTTTGGCAGTTTCTTAGAAAGCCAAGCAGACACCCATCATACAAAGCCATCATATAATGCAGCCATTCTGCGCCTAGATATTACCCACGACAAATAAATCATATATCCACACAAAGACTTGTGTATGGTTGTTCATAGCAGGTTTATTTGGAACAGCCCAAACCAGTAAATAACCCATATATCCGTCAACAAGTGAATGGATAAAGAGAGTATGATATATCCCTGCAATAGAATAATGCATGACAATAAAAGGAAGTAAACTATTGGTACACACAACAGCATGATTAATCTCAATTATGCTGAGGGAAAGAAGCTAGAAAAAAATACTGTATGAGTCTATGTGTATGAAGTTCTAGAAAATGCAAATAAATCATTACAAAAAGTAGTTAAATGTTTGCCTGGGGATGGAAGGAATGAGGGGAGTAGGAAGGGGTTACAGAAGGGCATGAGGAAACTTTTGGGGGTGATGGATGTGTTCACTATCTTAATTAGGCTGATGGTTTCATGGGCACACATATATCAAACCTATGAAACTGTACACTGTAAGTGCAGTTTATTTTATGTTACTTCTACTTCATTAAAGGTTTTAAAACATTTGTTTTGAAAATAAGTCTAAAACCATGCTTAAGTTTCATAGTTGCAGTCCAAAAAGCCAGTAAAGAAGGCAAAATTGTAATTTAAAAAATATCTCATTTTTCATCATAAAATTTCATTTTTGCTTGACAGTAGAAAATAATCTAGTCAATTTCAGATTTCTCAACTCATTGCAGAAATTTCTTAGTCAATGTAAGGTTTTGCTGTGGGAATCCAAGTTCTTTGTGTATCTGTTTTTATGCGAGGGGCTTACATGCATTATGGAATGGGGAGTTGGTAAGGGGTGGAAAGGAGCCCCTGACCCATGCCTTGCTGGCCTCTGTCATCAGTGCCATTTCTATACATTGTTTCTTGGCATAAAGATGTCCAGGTCACCTTGGGCAGTGATACTGGTCAGTCTGAGCACTTGCTAAGTTCCCTCTGAGTCTTCTGGAATTGGCATGCACCTCAACTTTTTGTAATGCCAAGAATGTTGCATTTTGGAGCCTGCCTGCCCTATACCCTTGCCAAATAGCAGTTAACATGTCTCATATTTCATTTGAGGGATGAGCATAAATGAAGAAGGAAATACATACTGATTTGGAGCTCAGTTGTTCGCCCAAGATCCACAAGGCAGAGTACCTCGGGCCATTTTCTTTCTTTTTTTTTCTTCATGTGATTCGGTTAATTTACTGTTTTCTTTTCTTTATTTTTATTGAAATATAGTTGTTTTACATTTTGTGTTAGTTTCAGGTGTACAGTAAAGTTATTCAGTTATACATATGTATAAATATATGTATTCTTTTTTACATTCTCTTCCATTATAGGTTATTACAAGATATTAAGTATAGCTCCCGATGCTATACAGTAGGCCCTTGTTTTTTACCTATTTTATATATAGTACTGTGTATAAGTTAGTCCTAAACTCCTAATTTGTCCCTCTCCTCCCCTCCCCTTTGGTAACCATAAGTTTGTTTTCTATGTCTGTGAGTCTATTTCTGTTTTGTAAATACGTTCATTTGTATCACTTTTTTGTAGATTTCACATATAAGTGATATCATACAATATTTGTCTTTGTCTGGCTTACTTCACTTAGTATGATAATCTCTAGGTCCATCCATGTTGCCACAAATAGCATTATTTCATTCTTTTTTATGGCTGAGTAATATTCCATTATATATATGTATATATATATATATATATATATATACACACACACATACACACACACACACACACCACTTGGGACCATTTTCTTGATTCTTGGGAACCTCTGTAAAATGCTGGTAACAGCTGCCTCACAGGGTAGAGGTTAGCAGTGAAGATGCTGGAGAAAATACTTGGACTTCAGAGGCGCTCAGCACATGGCTGTTACTTCTCTCCTCACGTAATTATCTGTCAATGGAACTGTAGCAAAGGTCATGCAGAATCGTGGGGTTAGGATAATCCTGATGTCTTTTTTTCTTAATAATCTGCATCTCATGGCTTTCCTACAGCAACAGTTCATGAAATACTTCAAGATTATTAGAAAAAGAAAAGCTTCTAGAAAAATGCAAGAACATTAATATACTAACAATACTACTTTAGTTTTATTTTTCCCACACCTACAAGTCTTTTCTTCCTTCTCCTCTTCTCTTTTTCAATGCTTGGTTTGCTCTAGATTCTGCATGACAATTACATTATAGCCAAAATAATTATCCCAGTGAGGCTAGAGACGATTTCATTTGTACGGAGCACATTCAAAGAATAAAATAGCTCATAAATGTTCTTTGTGAAAATATTTGTACTCAAACTATTAAAACATTGGAAGAGAAAACTGTAATCTTGAAGAAATTATACTTTTGTTGGCTGGTGCTAAAGTCACTGTCCTTCTCCACATCACATGATTCAGCTTTCAGAAGTGCTCCACAAAGAAGTGGCTGAATGAAGTGTAGAAGTGGTTAATTGTGGGAGATCAAAATTCAGTCTGACTGTCCTGGCCTTCAGGCTCTGGGGGAGCTGCCTAAAGGCCCCCTACAAGGGACTGCTAGGAAGGCTGGCCATGCACCTCCTGGAGAGGTGAAGGATTCGTCTTCACTTGAGCATGTTTTAGGGAGTGACTCAAATCCTGAAACCTCATGGAAACTGCTTCACAATCTTTATTTTTTGTTTAATGAATTGATGCCATATTGACATTTTATCTATAAGACAATGAGGGTCATCTTAGAATAAGTTCTTTCACTTCGGGACATTTCCCACTCCAAAAGGGCTTCTGCTTAATGAGAAACAGGGGACAAGGTATGTAATAGCTAATATGCTTCATGTAACCACCACTGAACCTGTTAGGAAGAGGACTACTTTAAGAATCAGTAGAAGCAAATGTCCATCAACAAAGAAATGGATAAAGAAGATTTGGTGTATATATATAGACACACACATATATATATATATACATATATATGTGTGTATATATATACACACACAATGGAATATTACTCAGCCATAAAAAAGAACAATGCCATTTGCAGCAACATGGATGGACCTAGAGATTGTTATACTGAGTGAAGTAAGTAAGAGAAAGACAAATATCATATGGTATCATCTGTGGAATTTAAAACAATGGTACAAATGAACTTATTTACAAAACAGAAATAGAGTCACAGATGTAGAAAACAAACTTATGGTTACCGGGGGGGGGGGAAGCGGAGGGCGAGGGATAAATTGAGAGATTGGGATTGACATACACATACTACTATATATAAAATAGATAACTAATAAGAACCTACTGTATTGCACAGAGAACTCTACTCAATAGTCTGTAATGGCCTATATGGGAAAAGAATCTAAGAAAGAGTGGATATATGTATATATATAACTTATTTCCTTTGCTGTACACCTGAAACTAACACAAAATTGTAACTCAATAAAGACTGCAATAAAAATTTAAAAGAAAAGAATAGGTAGAATATTCCATGCAAGGTCCAGGCTGAGCCTCTTCCTTTTTAGTCCACATGCAGGATTTACTTTAAGCATCCCACCTGTGTGTGATCAGCATTCTACTGCCCTTTTAAAAAATAATGGCAGGCATAAATCCCCTCGTGTTTTTTCAGATGCAAACACTGACTTAAGGAGATTGTTGCTCTCTCCATTCCCTGGTGCTTCTACCTTAACTGCATACATACAATGCAGGGATAATGTTTTTGGATTACCTTAAAGTTCCAAAAAGGCAAGAGTGTGGAGAAAAGAAAAGCCTTGTACAGTGTTGGTGGGAATGTAATTTGGTACAGCCATAATGGGAAACAGTATGGAGGTTCCTCAAAAATTTAAAAATACAACTACCACATGATCCAGCAAAAAAGTGAAGGAAATAGGACTGTCACTGGGAAGCTGAATCAGGATAATTTAGCAGTGATTGGAAATGCTAATATTTTCCAATATTAACATGTTTAATGTTTTGAGCTATTTCTTTTATGCCCCCAAATGTGTATTGTTGTTGTTGTAAAACATTTAATCCAGTCCTTAATAAACGTATTCAGTGAACAATTCTTTGTGACCTCTCATGACCAATCCTGAGCTGTCAGAGGAAGGGGTGCTCAACAGCCTTAAGGCCTCTCTGAAATGGCGTGATCCTGTTTCTCCCTGGATGATGGCACGTAGACATAGGACACCTGTGACTCCCACAAAGCAGACAGCTGGGTAACATATGTGTCTGTGCGTATGCACGGTCCTTAATGGACACAGCCAGACACTAAGAAAGGATTAAGGCGTTGATTCTATTTTTTCCAGTATGTACAAAGTTTATAGAAATTATGTTTAAAAAATAACTTGAACTATGAATCATCCTTCCTACATCTTTTTTTACTTCCTTCTAGAATTTGGGCAGTTACTGAATTCCATGTTTATTCTAAGTCTTTAAAAAAACAGATTTGCATTGAGGACTGCTGAAAGTACAAAAAGGTTACATAAAGCAGGGTGTATCCATTACTTCGTTGTACATGAAAGCAATAGAACAAAACATCAGCTAAGGAGGCAGCTGTGGGGTCCATGAGTCATTTGGGTGAAAGATGGTAATACCCGAGCCAGGAACATTGGAGTAGAAATAGAGGGGAAGGGTGAAACAGGTGTCAACTTTTCCTCCTCTGCACTCCTAGTATTTATTCCTCCCTTCCACCATTCCCTACACCACATGCCTGCTGCTCCCGTTCTCTCTTAATTCAATGTCCAAAAATGAGGCCCCAAAGTTAAGCTTTTCATCCGTACTTAGTCCTGGATTTAGCGTAGACTATTATTTCAACTTAAGCTGATAATCAATTATTTGTCAATTTCCATAGCATAACATATTTTTAAATGGTTATGAGTCTGTCATCTATTTAAAATTCCAGAGAGGAAAGAGTTTAGATTTTTCAAATTATTATAGAGGATTGCACTGCTTTAAAGTTAGATTTGTTTTCCCAATTTATTAGCCATGCTGCACTGGTAGAATTTAAGAATCTTTAAGTGAAAAATAAGATTAGTTGTATCTTTTAACTATTCAGTCTTCTGCTGTGAGCTCTGTGGATAAATGTAAAATGACCCAAGACAGTGTACATGTGTCCAGGCCCAAGGAAGTTTCTCTCAAGGAATCTAATATTGTGCATTTCCTGGCAGTGTTTCAGTTCTTATGGTGGAGTAAGCCTAGAACACAAATGACTAGGAATTGCTGAATATTAGAGAAATAAGCTTTTTCTTCTGATCACTGCTTGCCCAGTGGTCCATCCTCGTGCTCCTCTGCATCTCCTCTCCATGCTGCCCCTGTTTCTTCCACTGAGTAGTTGAGAATCACAGCAAGTCAGTGATGGTCTTTGTGTAAGTCAAGATGGGGCTCTGAGGCAGCTCATTTCCTTATACAGAGCCTTCTCCCTCAAAAGGAACCTGGATGAAGTAGTCAAAATAGTTTCCCATGGTTTCCTGAGCTTGCTTCTGGCTGCAGTGTCTGCTCATTTCCAAGCATGATTTAATACACAGTAGTTTGTTTTAATATCATTACAATGAAGACATAGAATTCTTTATCTCTCTACACCTGGAATGACATTAACTAGCGTGGAATGCTAGAGTTTATTAAGCCATCTTTATTTCTACTAATAGCCCAGCAATGGCAATCAGCCTGTAAAATGCTGGTTACTTTCAGCATTAAACTTCTGCTGCTTTCAAGTCAGGGCTGAAACATCATGGGAGGAGAAGAGAGAATTGGGGTAGACACAGAATAGGAAAAGATGATAGGATGAAATGGAACAGCTCTACAAATGAGAATATTTGAGCTTTATATTATAGGGTACATTTGTACTCACAGCTCATAATAATCACAATATTTTCAAGGACACTTCTTTTGCTAAAGGTTCTGTTGTCCAAGTGAGCATTTACATATTTTACTTGGTTTTAATGCAGCATTTATTGGGATGTTTTCATATTTTCAAAACCCTAATCTTAAAAATTATTTTTTGGACATCTATACATCTATACCCTGTGGTGTGTGTATATGTGTGGTAGGGTATGTGTGTGTAGTATGTGTATTCATGCATGGGTGTATGTATGTGTAAGTAGGTGTGCCTGTGTATAAATATGTTCATGTGTATAAGTAGGTGTTTATGTGTGTAAGTCGAAATGTATGTGTATATATATGTGTACGTTTCTGTTTTTGTGTTTACATGTGTATATACATGTGTACATATGTGAGTATTTGTGTGTAAGTGGGTGTGTATGTGTGTGGATATGTGTGTGTCTAATTCTTTTGTGGCATATACATTCAAATGTCACAAATGTGACGCATGTGACAGCGACCACAGGATCAAAGTTTTCATGTTTGTTATATTTTCTGAACACTATAACCTCAACTTTGTGCACCATGTTGCTTGGAAGACATAAAGTTACAAAACGAATGATCTAGTTTGTACATTTGACTAATAATAATCTATTTGTTGACAGCTCCTGTTAACATGGATTCATTTTTTCTTGTTCTTATATCAGTCAAGTGGCTTCAGAAAGGTAATTTTTTATTCTAAAAACATACTAACTTGAACAGTGTTACAGTTATCAGGTTTGGAAAATATATATCTTCATACCTATGATCATTATTAGTGTGCTGAATTCATGTTTTCTTTTACTTTTTTTTGTTGTTATTGTTGGAGGCTTTATGTTAAGTGACACAGTCCCTGGAGATAAAAGAGTTTTTACTCCATAGCTGCTGAAATCCGAACCAAGAAAAAATGTCCTGGACACAGGTTTTGAGCTATGAGAATGTCTTTATTCTTGTGATGTCTGCTGAAAAGCATTAAATGAATGAATTAGGTTTTTAATCTCACAACTGGCTGTTTTGAATGGATGAAACATTCTAACTCACATTTTTATAAACCCGGAAATAATTAGTTGCAGCTTCATTTTTTCCATTTTTAACTGCATTCTAAAATAAATGCTCTGGAATGGAAAAACAACGTGAAATGAGGGACAGCACAGAGTTTTGTGAGCCCCATATATGACGGGGTGTGGAGGGTGGAAAGATCTTCTTTCAGATCCAGATTCAAAATGTCCCTTGATAGAAGGTTTCCAGATTATAAGAAAAATTTACCAAATGCCACTGGGTTTATTAATTTTATAGTCTTTCTAAGAACTAGTTTTAGCAATGTTAAAACTCTGTATGTTTCTTCTTCATTGATTTCTGCTCTCATCTTTATTTTTTCCTTCTTTCTTTTGCTTTAGCTGTTCTTTTTCTTGCTTGCACAGATGGATGCTTAGATTATTGTTTTTAAAAAATTCTTTTCAGATATGCACATTTAAAGCTATTATAAATGTCCCTCTAAGCCATCCCACAAGTCTTGATTTTCCATTATTTCATTATCATTCAGCTCATAATATTTTAAATTATCTCTTCCGTTTTATTATTTGACCATTGGATTATTTAGATTGGTGTTTCACAATTTTCTAACATAAGAATGTTTTAGTTCCCACTTTGATTATTATTTGTTTATAATTATTGATTTCTAACTTAATTCCACTGTGGTCATAGTACTCCATGATTTCATTCCTTTGAAATTGTGGAGGCTTGATTTATGGAACAGCATTTGGCAATTTTCACATATGTTCTATGTACATATATGAAAAGAATATGTATTCTGAAGAATTGGACAGAGTTTTCTTCGTAGATGTGTCCATTAGATTCAAGTTCTGTCTAATCTATTCATTTAGCCTATCCACTAAGCTCCTAATTTCAATTATTACTTAAATTGGATGGTGAAAGCCAAGGCAATTCTATAATTCATCTCAATAAATTTTAGCTACAAGAGGGAAGACTGTAGTCAAAATAAAGCCATTGCTGGAAACAAAGTAGATGTCACTCGTTTTAACCAAGAGAATGGAGTGTTTGGTATTTTGGGGGGATGGCACAGTGACTTCTTTTTCTGTACTTAGAAAACAGTTGTGAATTGCCTTCACTTTTTCTCACTTCATCATTATCTCAGAGTAATCTTTCTTGGCATTGATTGGTATTCTGTGATACCTTTTGGTATTTATGTCCAGGCTTACCTCTGGATATCATCAGGGCTGTTGTTGTTTTTGCTTTTTTTTTTCTCTCTCACAAGAGAAATGAAGCATGGGAGAAGCATTTAGCTTCAATTGGAAGGCATCATTCTAGAATTTTAGAAATCAATGGAAAAGTACAGGTCTTCTAGCCAAACCCATACATCTGTTTGTATGAAGGACAAACAGATCAACAGAGTAAGTGCATTGTTAGCTTGAATGTATTTTCTAAGATTTGCTTAGCTCCCCTACTCCCATATTTTATACTTGTTATATTTTGATATAGTAAAAATTCATAAATGTGAAGACCACCAGTGAGATTTCAGTTCATCCATCTTCCCTTAAATACTTTCTCAGCCTGGGAGCGTTGATTCCCTTTGCTTAGGATTTAAATCTCATATCAGTACACCTCCCCAACTCTATTCAGTAGGAAACTGGTGAAATGATATCAGAGTGGGATGACATAAAACCAAGAAGACATCCACATGCACAAAAATACTGTATATAAAGTCTGCTCATAATTTGAATACAAAGTGTTTCAATAAAAAAGAATTTAACCACTGCTAAATTATCCATATACTGAGTAAAAGCAAAAATGTTACCCTAATAAAAAGAGTGTAGACATGATAGCCCATGAAGCCATGTGGGATGAAATTAAAAATAGAGTATGTCTCCAGAGATTATCAGGCAACACTTTTTTCAAGTTTGTAATGTATAGTATTTTTTTTTACCATTCCTTTTTGTGTTGATAAATCAATCATGTCATATTGTATCATATATTGTGTATTATATGTCATTTCATATCATATCATATCAATCAGTATTTTTTACCATTCCTTTGTATATTGATACATTAATCACGTCATGTCATATTACATATCATTTATTACATATCATATCATGAAATGTTTCATTTGATGGTCATCTATCTGAGAGCAAGTTGCGAGATTTCCGCACTTTCACTGAGTCCTTCAGTGACATCCAGCTTGACCTTGACAAGTATATCTGACCTCCCTGCTGTGTTAGAGATCAGAGTGTGTGAAATAATGACAACTACTGAAGATTACTGGGTAACGTAGACAGTGTGCAGTAGATCGACCAGTATAGACTCTTAAGTCCATTTCCTACATCTAATAATGTGTTCAAGTGATTGGTTTTGGCCTCAAAACTGAAATACTTCTCTTTCTCAACTTGCTGTTCACACATTATCTTCCAATGGCAAGTGCTGACAACTACAGATGCTGCTTTCACTAAAATTTTATTATTGACTAAACTCCCCTCATCTTAGCTTAAAACCCCTGAATTGGGAGAAAGTGTATCCGATCTGCCTGTGCTTAAGCTGGATCACAGCAGTTGCTTGGCCTAATAGCTGAGACCCTTTCTCAATATGCCAGTTTGTGAGTGTGCTCAGTGGTTGTGCACCCTAGGTATATTGATCTGATGTTTAATTTTGTCTAATATTTTTACTCTCCTGCTTACTAGTCAAGTCACTATATCCATAAATTTGACTTAATGCGTCCATTTTTCTTTTCTTTCTTCAGAACTGTTTACCTGATCCAAAACACCTTCCAGTGGATTTTCTATATGTAAAACCTGTTTTTTAAATTAGTAAATAAAACTACTGCCTTCAGAATTTTGCCTCGAAAGCAACAGGATACTTTCAACAATCTAATGTAAATGCAAACCACTGCATTCTTAACTAAAAGCCATTGTCCTGGGATTGGTGTGTGCTGCTGTTCACCAATCTCTGCTAGATGCTGCCTGAGGTCCCCCTTGCTTCTACACCCTCACACATTCCCCCTGCAGCTCTGATGCTGCTGGAAGGTCCGGAAGTTCCTTCACTGTATTCTAACTGGATCTGTGCTCTTACTATGGACTTGGGGTCCCTACCAATCCACAGCTGCATGGTGTTTGCAGGCTAGTAGGGGGAGAATGGTTCACTTACCTGTGTAATCTGCCCTCTGCCTACAAGGTGAAACTCAGGGCTGACGGGGTCCCTCTGAGTTTCAGAGTTTGGTGAAACAGATATTCTGGAGTTTATTCATGGCTCTCCTTCTCCCTGGACAGGCCACACACATGTGCTTTGCCTGACAGAGCCCAGAGCCCATGGCTGTTTTGGATTCTGGTTTGATTCCTTAGAAAAGGCCAGGAATCTGGTTCATGTTAGTGTTCTCCAACATTTCTATCCTTCTCCTACTCAGAAAAAAGTTTTCTGAGCATGAAGATCCAGTGTGTATATTTATGCGTTTTCAAATTAAATGTATGTACTATGGTTCTGTAATTTATATGCAAGACAAAAATTATACAGATATAAGAATTTTAAAAGAATGAGAAGAGAAAGAATACAAATGGAAGTTCTAATATTTTCTTCCTGCATCCTAGTATACTGTCTTGTCCACTCTGACTGGTGGGCTTCCCCATCAAGATGTCTCTTAGTGAGTCTCCATGGCGTTCAGGTGAGGGTGTGTGTGGGGACATGGGGGCAAAGCAGGGATGGTATTTCCAGGAACTGGATTTTGTGTACTTTTGCCTTCAACTCTCAAAATCTGCATGGATGACCTTGAAATGCAGGTGGATTCAAGATTCAGACAGTTATGTTTTTCATGATGGAGTTCTATCCAGAGAAGTGGATGTGGATCACACTACATTTCATTGTTTTTCCTGGAAGTTTCTTTCTCTTGTTATTCTTTTCCTCTTAAACCATGTTATGATGAAAAATAACAGACTGCTATCAAAGAAGGGTAGTATACTCTTAAATACTTAAGTGGCAAAATGATTTTTTTTTCTTTGCTAAAACAGTAACACATACCATAACCTCGTGGTGGTGGAAATAATTTACACCAGGTTGATCATCTGGATGATCTATGAAAAGGATTCTTTCACACAGGTTATATGATGTAGCAGAGGAAGCATTTGGTCTGCGTCAGTTGTGGAAAGTGAATATCTGTATGGTTTGGGGAATCTCTGTCTCAGGGTCCGCATTTGTTCATTAGGTGACCAGACTACAGAAGAGGCCACAGTCATTTTTTGGTAATGACTTTCCTTCATTATCCTCCTTCTCCTGTTCCCTCCCCACTCCTGCTCTCCTCCTTCTCCTCTTCTTCTTCCTCACCTAATCTCCTTCATCTGAAGTCCCCAGTAAGTCCCCAGACAGACAATGAAGGAGGGCTATAGAGTGTAGGGTGGTGAAAGGCAGTGTCATCCAGGAGTAAATAGAGGGAAGGAGCAGCACCCATCACTTTGGCCAAGTTGTGGTTCCTACTTCAATTATGGACAAATCTTTTAGGTGGTATCCTGGCCATGGCCAGCAGATGCTAGACCTGCCTGTCCTTCTTGATCTACTCTTTGCAAATCCTTTCATCAAATAGCTTTGGGGGAGTCCTTCCAGTTTTTTTTTTTCTTTTTACACATCTTTATTGGAGTATAATTGCTTTACAATGGTGTGTTAGTTTCTGCTTTACAACAAAATGAATCAGTTATATATATATATACATATGTTCCCATATCTCTTCCCTCTTGCGTCTCCCTCCCTCCCACCCTCCCTATCCCACCCCTCCAGGTGGTCACAAAGCACTGAGCTGATCTCCCTGTGCTATGCGGCTGCTTCCCACTAGCTATCTACCTTACGTTTGGTAGTGTATATATGTCCATGACTCTCTCTCCCTTTATCACAGCTTACCCTTCCCCCTCCCCATATCCTCAAGTCCATTCTCTAGTAGGTCTGTGTCTTTATTCCTGTCTTACCCCTAGGTTCTTCATGACATTTTTTTCTTAAATTCCATATATATGTGTGAGCATACGGTATTTGTCTCTCTCTTTCTGACTTACTTCACTCTGTATGACAGACTCAATACAAATAGCTCAATTTCGTTACTTTTTATGGCTGAGTAATATTCCATTGTATATATGTGCCACTTCTTCTTTATCCATTCATCCGATGATGGGCACTCAGGTTGTTTCCATCTCTGGGCTATTGTAAATAGAGCTGCAATGAACATTGTGGTACATGACTCTTTGAATTATGGTTTTCTCAGGGTATATGCCCAGTAGTGGGATTACTGAGTCATATGGTAGTTCTATTTGTAGTTCTTTAAGGAACCTCCATACTGTTCTCCACAGTGGCTGTATCAATTTACATTCCCACCAACAGTGCAAGAGGGTTCCCTTTTCTCCACACCCTCTCCAGCATTTATTGTTTCTAGATTTTTTGGTGATGGCCATTCTGACTGGTGTGAGATGATATCTCACTGTAGTTTTGATTTGCATTTCTCTAATGATTAGTGATGTTGAGCATTCTTTCATGTGTTTGTTGGCAGTCTGTATATCTTCTTTGGAGAAATGTCTATTTAGGTCTTCAGCCCATTTTTGGATTGGGTTGTTTGTTTTTTTGTTATTAAGCTGCATGAGCTGCTTATAAATTTTGCAGATTAATCCTTTGTCAGTTGCTTCATTTGCAAATATATTCTCCCATTCTGAGGGTTGTCTTTTGGTCTTGTTTATGGTTTCCTTTGCTGTGCAAAAGCTTTGAAGTTTCATTAGGTCCCATTTGTTTATTTTTGTTTTTATTTCCATTTCTCTAGGAGGTGGGTCAAAAAGGATCTTGCTGTGATTTATGTCATAGTGTGTCCTGCCTATATTTTCCTCTAAGAGTTTGATAGGTTCTGGCCTTACATTTAGGTCTTTAATCCATTTTGAGCTTATTTTTGTTTATGGTGTTACGGAGTGATCTGATCTCATACTTTTACATGTACCTGCCCAGTTTTCCCAGCACCACTTATTGAAGAGGCTATCCTTTCTCCACTGTACATTTCTGCCTCCTTTATCAAAGATAAGGTGACCATATGTGCGTGGGTTTATCTCTGGGCTTTCTATCCTGTTCCATTGATCTATCTTTCTGTTTTTGTGCCAGTACCATACTGTCTTGATTACTGTCGCTTTGTAGTATAGTTTGAAGTCAGGGAGCCTGATTCCTCCAGCTCCATTTTTCGTTCTCAAGATTGCTTTGGCTATTCGGGGTCTTTTGTGTTTCCATACAAATTGTGAAATTTTTTGTTCTAGTCTGTGAAAAATGCCAGAAGTAGTTTGATAGGGATTGCATTGAATCTGTAGACTGCTTCGGGTAGTAGAGTCATTTTCACAATGTTGATTCTTCCAATCCAAGAACATGGTATATCTCTCCATCTATTTGTATCATCTTTAATTTCTTTCATCAGTGTCTTATAATTTTCTGCATACAGGTCTTTTGTCTCCTTAGGTAGGTTTATTCCTAGTTATTTTATTCTTTTTGTTGCAGTGGTAAATGAGAGTGTTTTCTTGATTTCACTTTCAGATTTTTCATCATTAGTGTATAGGAATGCCAGAGATTTCTGTGCATTAATTTTCTATCCTGCTACTTTACCAAATTCATTGATTAGCTCTAGTAGTGTTCTGGTAGCATCGTTAGGATTCTCTATGTATAGTATCATGTCATCTGCAAACAGTGACAGCCTTACTTCTTCTTTTCTGATTTGGATTTCTTTTATTTCCTTTTCTTCTCTGATTGCTGTGGCTAAAAATTCCAAAACTATGTTGAATAATAGTGGTGAGAGTGGACAACCTTGTCTTGTTCCTGATCTTAGTGGAAATGCTTTCAGTTTTTCACCATTGAGGGCGATGTTGGCTGTGGGTTTGTCATATATGGCCTTTATTATGTTGAGGAAAGTTCCCTCTATGCCTAATGTCTGCAGGGTTATTGTCATAAATGGGTGTTGAATTTTTTCAAAAGCTTTCTCTGCATCTATTGAGATGATCATATGGTTTTTCTCCTACAATTTGTTAATATGGTGTATCACGTTGATTGACTTGCGTATATTGAAGAATCCTTGCATTCTTGGCATAAACCCCACTTGATCATGGTGTATGATCCGTTTAATGTGCTGTTGGATTTGCGTATATTGAAGAATCCTTGCATTCTTGGAATAAACCCCACTTGATCATGGTGTATGATCCATTTAATGTGCTGTTGGATTTGCTAGTATTTTGTTGAGGATTTTTGCATCTGTGTTCATCCGTGATATTGGCCTCTAGTTTTCTTTCTTTGTGACATCCTTGTCTGGTTTTGATATCAAAGTGATGGTGGCCTCATAGAATGAGTTTGGGAGTGTTCCTCCCTCTGCTATATTTTGGAAGAGTTTGAGAAGGATAGGTGTTAGCTCTTCTCTAAATGTTTGATAGAATTCACCTGTGAAACCATCTGGTCCTGGGCTTTTGTTTGTTGGAAGATTTTTAATCACAGTTTCAATTTCAGTGCTTGTGATTGGTCTGTTTATATTTTCTATTTCTTCCTGATTCAGTCTTGGCAGGTTGTACATTTCTAAGAATTTGTCCATTTCTTCCAGGTTGTCCATTTTATTGGCATAGAGTTGCTTGTAGTAATCTCTCATGATCCTTTGTATTTCTGCAGTGTCAGTTGTTACTTCTCCTTTTTCATTTCTAATTCTATTGATTTGAGTCTTCTCCCTTTTTTTCTTGATGAGTCTGGCTAATGGTTTATCAATTTTGTTTATCTCCTCCAAGAACCAGCTTTTAGTTTTATTGATCTTTACTATCGTTTCCTTCATTTCTTTTTCATTTTTCTCTGATTTTTATGATTTCTTTCCTTCTGCTAACTTTGGGGATTTTTTGTTCTTCTTTCTCTAATTGCTTTAGGTGCAAGGTTATTCGAGATGTTTCCTGTTTCTTAAGGTAGGATTGTATTGCTATAAACTTCCCTCTTAGAACTGCTTTTGCTGCATCCCATAGATTTTGGGTCGTCGTGTTTCCATTGTCATTTGTTTCTAAGTATTTTTTGATTTCTTCAGTGATCACTTCGTTATTAAGTAGTGTATTGTTTAGCCTCCATGTGTTTGTATTTTTTACAGATCTTTTCCTGTAATTGATACCTAGTCTTATAGCGTTGTGGTCGGAAAAGATACTTGATACAATTTCAATTTTCTTAAATTTACCAAGGCTTGATTTGTGACCCAAGATATGATCTATCCTGAAGAATGTTCCCTGAGCACTTGAGAAAAATGTGTATTCTGTTGTTTTTGGATGGAATGTCCTATAAATATCAATTAAGTCCATCTTGTTTAATGTATCATTTAAAGCTGTGTTTCCTTATTTATTTTCATTTTGGATGATCTGTCCATTGGTGAAAGTGGGGTGTTAAAGTCCCCTACTATGAATGTGTTAGTGTCGATTTCCCCTTTTATGGCTGTTAGTATTTGCCTTATGTATTGAGGTGCTCCTATGTTGGGTGCAGAAATATTTACAATTATTATATCTTTTTCTTGGATCGATCGCTTGATCATTGTGTAGTGTCCTTCTTTGTCTCTTCTAATAGTCTTTATTTTTAAGTCTATTTTGTCTGATATGAGAATTGCTACTCCAGCTTTCTTTTGGTTTCCATTTGCATGAAATATCTTTTTCCATCCCCTTACTTTCAGTCTGTATGTGTCTCTAGGTCTGAAGTGGGTCTCTTGTAGACAGCAAATATATGGGTCTTGTTTTTGTATCCATTCAGCCAATCTGTGTCTTTTGGTGGGAGCATTTAGTCCATTTACATTTAAGGTAATTATCAATATGTATGTTCCTATTAACATTTTCTTAATTGTTTTGGGTTTGTTGTTGTAGTTCTTTTCCTTCTCTTGCGTTTCTTGCCTAGAGAAGTTCCTTTAGCAGTTGTTGCAGAGCTGGTTTGGTGGTGCTGAACTCTCTCAGCTTTTGCTTGACTGTAAAGGTTTTAATTTCTCCATCAAATCTGAATGAGATCCTGCTGGGTAGAGTAATCTTGGTTGCAGGCTTTTCTCCTTCATCACTTTAAATATGTCCTGCCAGTCCCTTCTGGCTTGCAGAGTTTCTGCTGAAAGATCAGCTGTTAACCTTAGGGGGGTTCCCTTGTGTGTTATTTGTTGTTTTTCCCTTGCTGCTTTTAATATGTTTTCTTTGTATTTAATTTTTGACAGTTTGATTAATATGTGTCTTGGCATATTTCTCCTTGGATTTATCCTGTATGGGACTCTCTATGCTTCCTGGACTTGATTAACTATTTCCTTTCCCATATTAGGGACGTTTTCGACTATAATCTCTTCAAATATTTTCTCAGTCCCTTTCTTTTTCTCTTCTTCTTCTGGAACCCCTATAATTCAAATGTTGGTGCATTTAATGTTGTCCCAGAGGTCTCTGAGACTGTCCTCAGTTCTTTTCATTCTTTTTTCTTTCTTCTGCTCTGCAGTAGTTATTTCCACTATTTTATCTTCCAGGTCACTTATCCGTCCTTCTGCCTCAGTTATTCTGCCATTGATCCCATCTAGAGTATTTTTCATTTCATTTATTGTATTGTTCATCATTGTTTGTTTCATCTTTAGTTCTTCTAGGTCCTTGTTAAATGTTTCTTGCATTTTGTCTATTCTATTTCCAAGATTTTGGATCATCTTTACTATCATTATTCTGAATACTTTTTCAGGTAGACTACCTATCTCCTCTTCATTTGTTAGGTCTGGTGGGTTTTTATCTTGCTCCTTCATCTGCTCTGTGTTTTTCTGTCTTCTCATTTTGCTTACCTTACTGTGTTTGGGGTCTCCTTTTTGCAGGCTGCAGGTTTGTAGTTCCCATTGTTTCTGGTGTCTGTCCCCAGTGGCTAAGGTTGGTTCAGTGGGTTTTGTAGGCTTCCTGGTGGAGGGGACTAGTGCCTGTGTTCTGGTGGATGAGGCTGGATCTTGTGTCTCTGGTGGGCAGGTCCACATCTGGTGGTGTGTTTTGGGGTGTCTGTGGACTTATTATGATTTTAGGCAGCCTGTCTGCTAATGGGTGGGGTTGTGTTCCTGTCTTGCTAGTTGTTTGGCATAGGGTGTCCCGCACTGTAGCTTGCTGGTCATTGAGTGAAGCTGGGTGCTGGTGTTGAGATGGAGATCTCTGTGAGATTTTCACTGTTTGATATTATGTGGAGCTCGGAGGTCTCTTGTGGACCCGTGTCCTGAAGTTGGCTCTCCCACCTCAGAGGCACAGCACTGACTCCTGGCTGCAGCACCAAGAGCCTTTCATCCACATGGCTCAGAATAAAAGGGAGAAAAAGTAGAAAGAAAGAATTAGTAGAAGTAGAAAGAAAGAAAGAAAGAAAGAAAGGAGGGAGGGAGGAAGGAAGGAAGGAGGGAAGGAAGGAAAAAAGAAAGAAAGAAGATAAAGTAAAGTAAAATAAAGTAAGATAAAATATAATAAAGTTATTAAAATAAAAAAAATAATTATTAAGAGAAAAAAAAACGGACGGATAGAACCCTAGGACAAGTGGTGGAACCGAAGCTATACAGACAAAATCTGGCACAGAAGCATACACATGCACACTCACAAAAAGAGGAAAAGGGGAAAAAATCATAAATCTTGCTCTCAAAGCCCACCTCCTTAATTTGAGATGATTCGTTGTCTATTCATGTATTCCACAGATGCAGGGTACATCAAGTTGATTGTGGAGCTTTAATCCGCTGCTTCTGAGGCTGCTGGGAGAGATTTCCCTTTCTCTTCTTTGTTCTCACAGCTCCCAGGGGCTCAGCTTTGGATTTGGCCCCTCCTCTGCTTGTAGGTCGCCGGAGGTCGTCTGTTCTTCGCTCAGACAGGACGGGGTTAAAGGAGCCGCTGGTTCGGGGGCTCTGGCTTACTCAGGCCGGTGGGGAGGGAGGGGCACGGAGTGCGGGGCGAACCTGCGGTGGCAGAGGCCGGCGTGACGTTGCACCAGCCTGAGGCGTGCCATGCATTCTCCCGGGGGAGTTGTCCCTGGATCCCGGGACCCTGGCAGTGGCGGGCTGCACAGGCTCCCCGGAAGGCGGGTGTGGATAGTGACATGTGCTTGCACACAGGCTTCTTGGTGGCGGCAATAGCAGCCTTAGCGTCTCATGCCTGTCTCTGGGGTCCGCACTTTTAGCCGCGGCTCATGCCCGTCTCTGGAGCTCCTTTAAGCAGCGCTCTTAATCCCCTCTCCTCACGCACCAGGAAAGAAAGAGGGAAGAAAAAGTCTCTTACCTCTTCGGCAGGTCCAGACTTTTCCCCGGACTCCGTCCCGGCCAGCCGTGGCGCACTAACCCCCTGCAGGCTGTGTTCATGCCGCCAACTCCAGTCTTCTCCCTGTACTCCGACCAAAGCCCGAGCCTCAGCTCCCAGGCCTGCCTGCCCCGGCGGGGGAGCAGACAAGCCTCTCGGGCTGGTGAGTGCTGGTCAGCACCGATCCTCTGTGCGGGAATCTCTCCGCTTTGCCCCCCGCACCCCTGTTACTGTGCTCTCTTCCGCGGCTCCGAAGCTTTCCCCCTTCGCCACCCGCAGTCTCTAACCGCGAAGGGACTTCCTAGTGTGTGGAAACCTTTTCTCCTTCACAGCTCGCTCCCACTGGTGCAGGTCCCATCCCTATCCTTTTGTCTCTGTTTATTCTGTTTTCTTTTGCCCTACCCAGGTACGTGGGAGGTTTCTTTCCTTTTGGGAGGTCTGAGGTCTTCTGCTAGCGTTCATTAGGTGTTCTGTAGGAGTTGTTCCACGTGTAGATGTATTTCTGATGTATCTGTGGGGAGGAAGGTGATCTCCACGCCTTACTCTTCCGCCATCTTCTCGGAAGACCCCCTTCCAGTTTTAATAGACTAAAATTTATGTACTTATTTGTGGGGCAAATGTATCTCAGCTGCCTACCTGAAGTCTCCACCTTTTTTCTTCTACTGGGAAAGTTCAAGGGAATGTAATCGTTTTTCCAGAAACTATTTGTGCTGGTTGTTCTGTTTACCCTCATGTTCCATTCCATGAGGGATAAGAATGGCCATAGAGCCTAATTTATAAACCACATATCCTATGCATCACTTATGTAAAAATATTCTAGCCCACACATCTTAAAAATAGAATATTAATGCATCCAATCCAGAGGACCAGCTAAAGCGCACACACACACACACACACAAATGCTTAGACCAAAGAGCTGTGTCACTCAAATTTCTTGTTATCAGGATGAGATGAGGCAACTGTTTTCCTATGAAAGATGCCAGTATTTCCTAAATCCTCATATATTTTGTTGGGAATTACATTATTTTATAACGCCTCTTACTAGAATTTAGTTTTATCTCAAACACATGGTTTAGAAATATTGGCTTAAACTTCCAAAAAGAGAGTGTCATTTTCATGAATGTGAGATGTTGTAGGTGTGGGTATCTATAGGAGAATGATGAGCTCGTCTAGTTAGTAAATATTATTGATTGGCTATTGGAGGACATCTGTGGCTACTTTCCAAAGTTCTGTGATTCCATAACATAAGAAAATGTCACAAAGGGAGCACATTTCAAAAAATTAATAGCTATGATTTTTAAAAATATTTTACAGCCTGAATATTTGTTTTTCTTAATTAAAAAATATACACAGGACCCTCACATCAGCTCACTCTTCTCTTTTGAGAGAAAGGACCATGACACTGTTACCCCACAGAGTAACCTGAGAGACTTAACCAGACATAATACTTGACATCTGTACATTATCCAGATTTTACCATGTAAAGGGCAACAGAATTTATGACCAATGAGAAATATGTAGTCTCAACTGAGTGCAGTTTGGAAAGTATTAGGCAGACAGTGAGACCTCTATTATTATTATAATAGAAATGCCGATTAAAGGTATACTTTCTTTAACAGATGTTAAAATGCCAATTCCCAAGCAATATGAGGTAATATATATTTCAAGCACCAATTAAGTGACATCTTTTCTAAGATTTCAAAATTCTTTTAAGCAATGTATCCTTTTTGTAGCCCTGTAATAAATAAATAAAACATAAATTTCCTGAGTCTTGGAAAATGCACATTTCTTAGAATTATATAAAATATGAATTCTTCTAAATGGTTCAGAAGTTTAAGTTATCACAGGTGAACATTAGGCTTTTTTCATGTTCTAGAGACATGCATACCATACAACCATCTTGACTGTACTACTATATTTTAAAAGGAGTAAAGTAAACAATATCATTTAATATTAGGCAGTTAAGTACAAATATGCCAGTTAATGTAATAGAGACATTGCCAAAAATCTGTCACATTTGTGAATAAGCTTCGTGTGTTTGATAAGGTGGCTCACTTCATTGAAAAATGAAGCAAACCTCACAAACCTGACACAAGCTCTTCTGTGCGAAATCCCATGCTGTTTGCACAGCTAGGAAGTAGGGGTTAGATGCCTCTTTGCTGGTTCATTTCACCATGGATCCCACTTGCTGTAGGCCTCTCTGCATCATGTTTCCAAAGGAAAGAAGTCATTTGAGTGCAGGAACTTGTCCCCAGCAAAACAAAGCATGTGACCCCCTGATGCCATTTGACTGAATGATATTTAAAATTGGACAAAGATTTTTCCCTCATTAGATGCTGGCAGAGTTTTGCTCCTTTTCAAAGTCTGTCATTCTTTCAGCTGTGAGTCAGAGCTCAAGCTAAGTAAAACCCGTGAAGGAAAGGATTTTGTGGGTTTTCTTGGGGAATGTGTAATTCTTTTTTTTTCAGAAGTAATTAAAAACTACACAAGAATTTTCTCTGTGGGCACTGGTACTGATCTCTTCTGCACCTTCAGTTTGCTACATGGCTTGGGGTGCACTCAGAGCCAGCTGGTGGCTCAGGCTCATTTGAGTGGGTGTCAGGCCGCTGTTTGAAGGGTCTCTGTGGTCTCGGTGGGGCACTGGGTGCCTGTGTGTGGACTGCATGGAACTGTGTGCAGGTCTCTTGAGATTTCTCTTCTCATAGAGGGCTCTGTATAAGGCTCCTGTGAGAGGTCTCTGTGAAGTCTGTGTATTATCTCTGAGAGGTCCCTGTGTGGGGTGAGTGTGGGTCCCCGTGTGGAATCAGTGTGGGTCCACGTGTGAGGTCACTGTGGGTCCCCGTGTGGAATCAATGTGGGTCCCCGTGTGGGGTGAGTGTGGATCCCTGTGTTGGGGACTTTTAGTGAGGGGCCCTCCATTGCTGGCCTTTCTGCACCTCACAGCAGAAGGGCAAAGGGACTTGCACCTTCTTGTTTCTTGCTCTTCTGTCAGTGTCCCTCTGTGTCACTTCTCTCGACATGTGCCTTGGGCGTCCAGCACCCTCAAACCCAGCACTCACCTCTTGGTGCCCCTGAGAGGACCCGGCAGCAGTCAGGCTCAGGGTCTCCGCTCTGTGCCACCCTCTCCTGAGCTCTGGAGGTTGTTCTGTGCTCTGGGTTCCAGCCCCTCCCTCAGGCCCTGGCTGTGCCCCCAGTGCTGTGTCCACCCTGGAGGATGGAACCCAGAGGTGAGACCTGGCTTCAGGGAGAAACCACAGCACAAGCAGGCCTGTGCCTGCTCCCCCCCAGCAGGTCCTGGTCCCACATGTTGGGATCCTGACAGGCGTAGGGCAGGGCCATTCAAGCTGTCACCTGGATCAGGGGACCCTCTTGGAGCAGGACTCTCCACCACGGGAGTGACTGTGACACAGAGCCCCAAATTGCTCTGTAGAATTGCTCCTGTCTCCCTGGTTTCCTGTGTGGACGGGCCGGAGAGGAAAGCTGACGGCACCCTCGTTCTCCACAGGTCACTTCCCACCCACTGGGTGACACATCCTGTCTGCTGGCCTCTTCCCTCTCCAGGCTCTGGGGTGAGCAAGGCTGATAGCAGATGAGACTTGCTACGACCCCAGCACAGTCCCTGAGCCTGGTAAGTCCCACCTGTCCCCTGAGAGCCTCCTTGGGCCACATGTGTAGGTAAAGGTCACAGACCGCGAGTCTGTCGTGAGCTCCCAGTCCTGTGAAAGTTGATTAACTACATTGTGGGGAAGTGAACCTTCCCTGCTTGGCGGCTCCGCGGCCTCTGGGAGCCTGACCCTCTGTGGAGGGGAGGTCCAGGCGCCTTCCCTCTGACTGGGCTCTGGGAGCTGGAGTCGGGGGAGAGTCTGGGCTGGGGCCACCGTGAGCCACTGGCCCCTAACTTCTTTTCTCTGGGCCTGTACACGGTGGTGGGACGCCAGGGGCTCCTTGATCACTGTGCCATTTATGGGCACCTCTGCCACTTGCCTCCGTCCCCCGCATCCCACCCTAGGGGCACATGACAGACAGTGAGGTGACTGCAAACACAGTCACATCCCTGCTTGCTCCCTGGGGGAGGTGGACACTGTGAGTAGGGCTGTCCTCTCCTCTGGGGCAGGAGTGGACAGCCCTTGGCGGCCTCCATGGTCCTCACCTCACACCCTCAGAGCTGGGAGTGCATGGTCTTTGTTCTCACCGCCGCTCCAGACTGTGAGAAAGGCAGAGGCCGGGTGACACTCCCAGCCCATCTCAATCCCAGCTCCATCAGGGAGAGAAGGAGCTTCCAGGGCAGGCATCATCTGTCCCCACCAAGACATGGGGGCAAGGTTTCTGCCACCTCTGGACTCTGGGCTAGCACTGCCCCCAAACTCCCCTCCTTATTCTGACATGTGAACTTGTCTGTGACACTTTCTGGAGCCTGAGGGGAATTTCAGCCTCTGCAAACCCCTCCCCTACAGTCCCACAAGTTCAAGGTAGAGAGAGAGCAGGAGAGGACTGAGCCGGTTCCTGAGAAGGGGGAGGTCTTTAGGTTTAGTTCACCTTAACACGTCCTGAATGCTGTTGCTTGTTTCTGTAATGCTGCTATTATGGAAACTTAAGTGCAGTGAGGGAATTGAGGTGAGGATGAGTATTCCACGCTGGGATCAACCTCCCTCCATGGCCCCATCCCATCTGGAAGCCAGAGCAGGCACCTGGGAAGAGTGGACCCTGATCCCTTCCCTTCCCCCCAGCAGGGCACAGACAGAGACCACCACCTCTCATGAGAAAAAACATGTATTTTGGGAAACAATAAAAATTGTGGTAGGAAGAGAAGCCATTAGCACATAGATGATTTGTTAACGTGAGAAGAAGCAGGTTTTCTTTCCATGAACTGAACTTTTTTTGGCACCACTTTCCCCCCAGGAAAGGCATGAGAAGCACACTCTGGCTGACCAGAGGGAACACATTTTTGAGGACATGCTGGGTGATGGCGCAGGTGGCCTGAGTCACCGGCCAGCCTTGGTCCATGCTGGCAGCGTCTGACTGGGGACTCCAGTTCCCTGGGTGGGAAGGCTAACTTGTCGCCCCTGCCTGTGGTATGCCTGCTCTTGTTAAGGTAGCTGTGGTCCTTGGGGCTGGCTTGGTGACTGTAGGCTGTATCTTTCAACACCCTTCTCTGTTCTGAAGAGGAGAGAACCCTGTGGTAGTGGGAATGCCCCTGTGCTGGGGCCTGGAGCTGTTCTGGGTGCAGATTTAACTTTGAGGCACAGAGTCCTTGGTGAAGCCCCAGTTTCTCTCTTAGGACCTGTCCAACAGCTCTTGCAGTCGCACAAGGGTCAATAGCCCTGCTCTCTCCAACAGGTTTGCCTTTGATTGGTTTCTGCTGGTGAGCGGTGGCTGATGCAGGCTTGCCTTTTTGAAGGGATTCTTCTATTCCTTTGCCTTTTTTATCGTGGCTGACATACTGCTTCGTCCTTTTTTGGCTTTCTGGTGAAAGCTGTCTCTTCCCTGGTGAGAGCTGAGGATGTTTGCTCCCAAGGGACTCTTCTCTTTCCCTGACCTGAGAAGCGTGGCTCATCCCACTTGCTTGCGAAGCCTTTAGTCCTGAAGACCTTTCTTTATACTCTCCTGGTTTGGGCTTCCAGTTGTCCTCCCTCCCCTCAGTCGAGGCAAACTGGCCCTTCCACGGGTCCCTAACTTTTGGTTTCCTGGGTTCCTGTTGTTCCTGGTTGCTTCTCGTTTCTTCATGTTCTCCTGGTTGGAGGCTCCTAACGCACCTCCACTCCTCAGCTGGGGCAGGCACGTTGCTCTGGCTTTTTGTTTCTTCATGCTGTCCTTGTTGGGGCTTCGTGAAACCCCTCCACTCCTCAGCTGATGCGAGCATCTCCCTCTGGCTCTTCATTTCTTCATGCTCTTTTGGTTGGGGCCTCTGAAAGTCCCTCCACTCCTCAGTTGGGGCCGACATCTCCCTCTGGCCTTTAAATGGGTCCTGAAGTTGTGGTGTTTTGAATGTCTGCTGCCCCCGGCTGCTCTGTTCCCTGACGTTGAGGTCATATGGCACCACCTGGAAAGCTGGTGCGTCCTCACTAGCATGTTCCCTCTGGGAACTAGAAAGAGACCTGTGAGAAGCCAAGATGTCTGAAGAAAGGAGCACATCAGTGCGATGGTCCTGAAGGAGCACATTGGTGGCAAAGTCCTGGAGGGGCATGCCAATGGCATAGTCTTGAAGCAGGATGTCACTGTGAGAGTCTGGAAGGAGTGCACCAGTGGCACGGCCTTGAGCCACCTGTGTTTTAAGGCATGGCTCCTTTGGAGGTTGGCCAACTGACTTTGTTGGTGGTGACAGGGTTTTCCTAGTGGCTGGAAACCCCAAGACAGTCCCATTCTCGCAGCTTCTGCCCATGAGGTTGACTATGGGCATCTGATAAGGCAGCCTGCCCTCCTGTCCATTCAGAGGGGCCTCTGAGGGCCCATACCTGTCACCAGGTGAAGTCTTTCCCAGGGCCCTCTGGATTTCTGTATGCTCAGGTGAGGGAACAGGGAGGGGACTCACCAGGGTGGGAACTGTTGCTTTTGTTATCACTTTCATTCCCTGATGGGGCTGAGGTTTTCCAGAGAGCTTATTAGCCAAGTTGGCTTTTGAGTGTGCTCTAGATTGACAGGTGGCAGAGGGGGAAAAGGTGGACCTTGGAGAGGACAAGGATTGAGCCCCACCTGGCTTGAGATTTATGGGCTCAAAGGCCTGGTTGGGTAAGCCCCACCCGTGCCTTACCCGCCACCTTATAACATGTGCTTCCAGCATCTGCCGAATGCTTGGACTGAGGAAGGAAAGCTCACGGGAGGAGTCTACACAGGGTTTCCAGTACTTCGAGGATGCTAGATTTCTGATTTCCTCACGAGGGTGGGGCTTATAAGAAGCATAGTTGGCGGCAAGCCAGGATTGACGCACCATCACAGGCGTCATACCTTGATTAATCTGCCTCAACTTTGTGCTCAAATGGGCTTTCAAGAATTTTTCTAGATGTTTCTGCTCTGGGCTACTGGGTAAACAGTTTCCAGAGTTACTCTTCAAGGGCCTCATCAAGTATCTTTCTGACTCCTTTTCAGAGTTTCTTTGCAGAAACTTCACTAGGAGGCTGGTCCTGGAGGAAGCTTTTGAGATCCTCCTCAGACATGGCCTTAGACCCTTGCCGAAATCCTGCCCTGGTTGGAATTGTATTTGACCCTTCCTATGGGATCTCCTAGGGCACCTGGCCCTTATCTTCTGTCGGTCCAGTCTTCTTTTGCCTGTAAAAGCAGAGGGCTGCCAGGGTCCCTGCTTGCCCTGTGCCTGATAAGTCCGTAAAAATTGGCACTGAGAGGAGCTCAATTCCAGAGACGGAGACAGGTGGATACTGCGGGCCAGGCCCCTCTTGGTTTGCTCTTTGATGAGCCTCTTTTGAAGATGTTGCTTCTGGAGATCAGGGCCAATTAAGTCCTCATGATGAAAGGAAACTGCTGACCTTTGGGCCTGGGAGCGTCCCCTGTCTTGAGGAAGGGTGAGAATGAGTTGGTTAAAGCCTTTCTGAGATCTTTTGACCACAGAGGGTGAAGGCTCCCCACTTTTCAGTTGCTTCTGCAACAAGGGGCAGACATTGAGTTTCAGTTGGGATAAAATATAGTGTCTTGTTCTGAAATGTAGGACAGTCTAGTCCACAGGTACTCATCTGGGGTGGAGAATAAGGTGGTCTGGATAGGAGAGAAGATGGGAGGTAGGGCTGCGCCTGGATCTGAGCCAGAGGTGGGGGCTGGCAGGGAGGCAAGTTTTGAGTGAAAGGCTGGGGTGGGACCCCCGGGCAGGGCAAGACTGGGGCCTGGGAAGCACCTAAAGGTATTCTAGGTTGAATTGAAACTGAAAAGCCATGAGAAACTCCACTGAATAAAACAAAGGGTGCCTGCTGTTGAGCAGAGCTCCTAACAGCCACCAGGGACTCGCTGTGCAGAGAGGGGAGACCCCAGTAGAGTTGGCTGTATTTCTGTTCCAGGTGGTCCCTCAAGACCTCAGAGTGTAAGAGCTGCTGAGGACCAGGTAGCTGCTCTAGCTGCTCTGTGTTGTCTTTCATGTTCCAGAAAGATTGAGGGGTTGTGTTGTCCTGCTCAGCACCCAGTGATTTCCACATATTCCCTAAAGTGTTCAGGTGGTAGTCTGAGCTCATTTGTTCTGAGAATGACCCATCCTTTTCTTTCTCCTTACAAGTCTTTAGTTTTACTTTCTTGGTGATTAGAAGCTCCAGCAGCTTCTGGACTTCAGGGTTGACAAATAAGGGGCTACCAGTCTCTACCTGCTTGTTTGTGGGCCCTCCCAAGGACGGGGCCCCTGGTGGCTGGTGGGACAGGTGTTCTTGCCAGGACTTACTCTGTGATGAGGTGGGGAAGAAGAAGGCCTTGGTAATCTTCCACCAGAAGGACAGGAACAAATTGTGATAGCATGCGAGGCCAAGACTCAAGATGGCTGCAGTGGTAGATGCCAAAAAAGAATTACCTGGAGGTGAACACTTTGCCACAGTGCCAAGGGTGACTCTCTTCAAGTTGGATTGGTCTTGAGGTTCTGTTGACAGGGTGGAGGCCACAGGTAAAGAGCCCTGGGTCAGAGGAACCAGGGCAGCTGATGGGCACACGGCAGGAACATCATCTTCTGCAGGTTCCCTGCAGGGCTGGTGGGCTGCAGCAGGCGCTGCTTTGCCCACCTCACCAAGGGGGTCTTGACAGGAGAGCTGATGGAAGCCGCCCTTGTCAGGGAGCTTGTGCAGGTGGCTGCAGGAGACATGAGGCACAAGCTGCAGCCAGGAGCCCCCAGGGCCAGGAGGGCTGGGCAGGGCAGGCAGGGGTGGGCACCTGTGGCCCCACGGCCCTCCACGGCCCCCATGCTGACTTCACAGTGCTCCTGCTGTCCCTCACCCCAGGGCTTTAGACGCACGCTGTCCTCAGGGCTCCCCCTGGCATTTCAGCCCCAGGCTCCCTGCAGCCCAGGTGTCACACCATAGGCTTTGGGTGGAAGAAGAACCCAGGAGAGAAGGGAAAGATTCTTTACCTTCGCAGAAGTGAAATCAGGTCCCTAGCCTTTTCCAGCTCTTTCAGGGAATTTCTGCAAGCTGGAAATCAGCAGAGTGGGTCACGATGGTGAAGGCAAGGGCCTAGGGGGTCTTACAGGAGGCTGAGTGCAGTGTCCCTTTAAGGGGACACCATTGGGAGATTGCAGCCCAGGCACCAGCGTCCAAAGCCACATGATCCCTGACAGTGATGGCGAAGCTCACGAAAGGGTTTATCATTTACAAAGTACTTCCGTATCCATTACCCCTTGCGGCCCTCACATCCTCCATGTGGGGGAGAATGGGCAGGGGTCACCTTGCAGAGGAATCTAGCAAAGTTAAACAACTTGTCCACGGTTGGACCTGGAGGTCCCACCTCCCAACCCAGGCGCTCTTGGTCCACTGTAGCCCACACACCCCGCTGGGCCACACCCTTTTCCAGGCCCCTTACCACTTCATTGTGCACATGGAATCTGGGAGGTATCTGGGTTCTGCTCTCCTTCCCAGGAGCCTCCCTGAGGGTTCTGTTTCTTGAGGGACAGGCCCTGCCCCTGGCCTCCTCGGAGCCTGTGGAGCTGGGCCCTCAGGGCTGGGAGAGATGGGGGCTAACCCTCGGGGCACACAGGGATGAAAGGCACAACTTACCTTTCACAGCTCTCTTTTTCTCGTTAATCTTGCGTCTCCCCTTCGGCTCCATTTGATGCTGAGAGACAGAACAAATGAGGACCTGGGACCCAATTCTCACTCTCTCCTCTCTAGCCAAGCCTCAGACACTCAGTGTCCATAACATAATATGACTTTCTACGTTTAACTAACAGAGCTCTGTGGTTTTTCTTTCCTTTCACTCATTTTTAAAGAGGATAAAAATATTTTCTGTTTTCCTTCTCTGAAGAACATAAAGAAGGATTTTCAATGTGCGATTCACCCTGGATTTCTTTCGTCACTGTTCCTCTGCTCAAAAAACACAGACATTCTCTGAACTACAGATTCATCTGAGCTCCAGCAGGTGGGTCGCTGCTTCCCAAGGCCAGGGCCACTCCAGCGCCAGCTCTGAGGCTCTCAGGGCCTCAGCACTGCCAGCAGATCAGCCCTCATCCGAGACACCTGTTCACAGCTGGTGATCCAGTGCTCATGGGCCTGTCCTCTGGCTGAGATTGAACTCGGTATCCCGTCCTCGACCTCCGGTCACTGTGTGTGAGACTTGCCCTGGAGCCCTCTACCATACCTGGGCAACTGGTCTGAGACCTTTGGATAGAAATCCTAGTGTTCACTCTATCCCCTGCCCAGGCTGGCTTGTGTCCTTACAGGGATGATGTTCTATACTTGAGAGTAGATGTCCTATTCTTTCCCATTTCAGGAGTCTGTGTAGTTGACTGAGAAAAGTGGAAATAACAATAGAAAAGAAGAGAGAATCATGTGCTTGTGGGTCTGGCCCAAGGGTTCCTTACCTTCCTGATGTTTTCATGTTTCCTGGGAGGTGGTGAAGATACATTATTCTCAAGGTAGCGGAGTAACAGGAAAAAGAGCCCCAGTCCCCACAGGAAGGCTAGGATGATGTCACTCACACAGAGAGTGCAACTGGAGTACTGCCAAGTATCAAAAGGAAAGAGAGCATTCTCCATTATCTGAATCACACAGCTGCCAGCAGGCAACTGAGCACAGGGCAAGTACTTGGAGACTAAAGCCCTAGGCCTACATCATAGAGCTGTGGTTTGGTCACAAAGGGCTCCTGAGGGTGTGGGAGGGAGTCATAGAGGAGGAGGCTGTACCACGGCCCCTCCCTAAACATCCACCCCACAGCTCTATCCCTCCACCCTCATGGGTCTTCTAGACCTTAGTCAATTTTCTATTCATTCCACCTGGAAATCACATTTTTCCTGGTTCCTCAGATCTCTTGGGGATCTTGGCTTGAACCCACCATTTTCATAGCCTTTGAAACTCTGAAATTCTCCCAGGATTTTGGCCGTTTCCCAGTGACTTATACTCTCAGAATCTCCTTTGTTCACAATTCCATCGTTTTTTCATCTCGCATATTTACATTTAAGTTGTATCAATACTTTCTCAGCAAATTTCAATTATACAATACAGTATTATCAACTCTGGTTACCATGTTGTACATTAGATCCTAAGACTTTCATCTCATACAAAGTTTGTACCCTGTTGCCACCCTCTCCTTATTTCCCCCAACCCTAGCCCTTGGCAAACATTCCTCTGTTTCTATGAGTTTGACTTTTTTTTTTTGTAGATTCTGCATATAATTGATAATAGGCAGTATTTGCCTTTCTCTGTCTGGCTTTTTCTTAGCATGATGTCCTCTAGATTCATCCACATTGTTGCAAATATGAACACCACTTTTCCCATATAAGTTTGTTACTTTCATCAATCCAGAAATAGAGCTTTTTTTATGCTTAATTTTGAATATTTAATTTGTTATAGTTTCCATCCACCTTTGCCAACTTCACTCGGAATAATTAACACAAAAATTCAAACTAATGATTATTATTTCAAATTTACAAAACCAAGTATAATAAAAAGATAAGTAATTAAACTTCTAAGTGATATGTTTTGCGTTAGTAACATTTTATACTTCTGAAGGTAGAAAAGCCTCACAAAGACTGTACACACACACACACACACACACACACACACACACACACACACACACACGTTTCGACAGACCAATGCAGTATAGTCAAATCCAAAAATTAAGCATGTCCTCATTTTCTCTAAATCTTTTGTATATTGTCTTGACCACATTTCTTCTCACTCTGCCCGAAATAGACAGTCTCCATTCTCCAGAGTTTAGAAACATGTGTGGAACTCCCAGAAGTCAGAAATGGGTTAGGTGAGCTTAGGTTCTAATCTTGAGTAGACACTGGGACTGGAGGACCAAGGCCTGGGTTAAAGTCGTCTACAGCAGCCTTTTATGATATCCCTAGGGTGTTCTACACATTTTCTTTTTCAGAATACACCTTGCCTTCGCCCTCCTACCCTACCCTCTCCAGACCCTGGAGCTTCGAGTCTTGCCTGTACCTTATAGAGAGGGCACTTTGAGTCTTATAGGAAATCCCCTATAACATCATTGGACATCCCTTTTGGCAGGTGGAATTGGGTATTCACTTAGGGATTGTACTTTTTAATCACTACCTGGTTAGTTTTTCTTAATATGTGAAATATTTATTTGGCTATACTGTCATGAATGTACATGTTCAAGAACACGTCTCTAGCATCTACTGTTGCTTTTATTACAGGCTCTTCACCCTTTATGATATTGTCACTGGGGCATGACAGTCCTCAGTGTGAACAACTAGGGTACCTGAGGAGCATGGAGGTCCCTAATTTAGACAACTAGAATCAATGGAGATCATGGTGGGTCCTGATTTCTGCTTCATTTGCAGGGGGACTTATGGATGACTAATTGAGAGAGAGAAAATCCTGGGAGCCAGACTCTTGTGGGGTGTTCCCTTCAGGAACCCCTGCAGGCTCTCATGGTGAGGATGGAGAGAGGTGCCCTGGTGGCTCTGGAGGGGGTGGGGACGAAGGGGTGGCAATGGAGCTTTCTGTGTAGCAGAATCTTACTCTCCAGAGAAAGGACTTGGCCAGAGTGCGATTCTGAAATCTCATCCCAGCTAGAGGAAATAAATTCTCCCCCAATTCAGCCTTCTACATCCTTCCTTTCTCATGTGATGTGGTGTGTTGGGGGAACATATCAGCAGGGGATAGGGCTTCAAGGAAATGCTGCAGCCAAGGCAAGGAGTAGGGGGAGGGGAAAGAGCCATATCCCTGGGGAGAGTCAGAAACACTTGTGAAGGCCACACCCTCAAACAGAGGCCCGCTAGAGACCGGGATTTACTGCAAGATTATAGAATGTTTTCCCTCCCTCACAGTTGACCGTCACACCTGCAGGCCTCCAGGATAGTTAAGAGTAGATCACTGCCAAAAGAACTGCAAGACAGAGACTCAAGCTGAGCAACAGTACCTAGGGAAGCCCCAACATCAAGATGAGAGACAAGGGACTTACCTGGTGGTCCAGTGGTTAAGACTCTGTGCTTCCAATTCAGGGGGCCCAGGTTTGATCCCTGGTCAGGGAACCAGATCCTGAATGCCACAACTAAGACCCGGCTCAGCCAAATAAGTAAATATTAAAAAAAAAAAAAAAAGGAGGAGAGACAAAAACAAGGACATTAGAGGAATTTGAAGCCTTTGGCACCTATGTTACCACAAACATTAAAAACAGAACAACTGACAAAGATCAGAAAATTATATCTACATAAAGGAGGAACTTCCAAGGAGAAATGAATGCTGGTAAAATGAAACCCTTGAGTTTTCTGCTTCTTAATCAATCTAAAAAATAACTTTTTATCAGCCCTGGTGGCCTAATGGATAACATATAACTGTTTTAAGGGAGAGTAGTAACAATGTGTTAAGGAATTATGGCACATGGATAAATGAAATTAATGACAGCCACGTCACAAGGATGGGAGAAAAGAATTGGGAATACTATGTTATAAAGTTCCTGAACCCATGAAATGGTGTGGTGTTATTTCAAGGTGGGAGTAGTTTATTTCAAAAATGCATATTGTAAACTCTAAGGAAACCATAAAAAATTTAAGAAGTATAACTTACACTCTTAAATGAGGAGATAAAATGGAAACATTAGGGGAAACTGGGAACTGGGTACAAGGAACAGTCTGTACTATTTTTGCAACTTTGCTGTTATTCTAAAATTATTCCCAAAGTAGTAATTTAATATGCTCCTTAAGTGTACTTGCTTAATTATGAAACTATCTCAAATAAATTAATGGTGCATCTCTTGCCCTCAGTTCCGAATTTTTGAAAAGTAAAAAATCCTGGAAAAATTAGCACATTTAAGTCAGTTTCTCCACCCCACTCCAGGTGATACTCTCCACATTGTCCCTCATATGGCTATATAAATTATTTAGTTCTTTTTAGGATGCTAATACAGCTTTCACTATAGCTATGTATGCCCCATTAATGTATGTAACAGAATATGCCCAGATAGAATGCTGGATATATATGCCCTTATTCATGTTTTCAAAGACAAAAAATAAGTAAGAGGATTGATTTTATTCAGGCTTTTGCAATAAGAAGATCAGAATGTCTTGCAGGGTGGTTTTTGCCTTAGACTTTTTTAGGGAAAGTAGGAAAGTTACAGGTGGGGCTGATTTACAATTGGAATTATTTTGCAATTAGGTGAAGTCTCAGTCAGTTAGATGAACAGGAAGGTTCATCTCTGTGTCTGGCTAGTTTTAGAAGGACACCCAGTTCTGAGCTCAGCTAATATTTCATGAAACAAAGAAAGGGAAGTTGAGAGATCAGTGTCTGGTCTTATCAGCAGGTTAAAGCAAAAGGGGAAAAGTTGGTGTTTCCCTGGTCACAGATAAACAAGGGAGTGATCTCCAGGTCTTAGGGGAATCCTGAGAAGGCCTGGGTAGCAAATCTTATCTTAAGTGGGGTGGTTCTTTGTGGTACACGAAAGGTGGAGGATTTCAGAAAACAGAGGATAAGGTGATTTCTTAACTGTTGCTATTTTCTGAGATCACAAATCACAGGTAAAATTCAAAACTGTTGGGCCTCAGTTTTGTTCATGACCAAGAAATGTCATTCATTGTTGAACAACACAGAGACAATCATAAACCTTTGAGTGGGTCAAATCTGGGTCTAAGGAATAATCTCCTGAAGACTCTTGTTTGGCGTTGTTCCTGCAAAATCATTTGAACAATTGTTGAGAGGAAGTGG
Source organism: Globicephala melas (assembly GCF_963455315.2). Classification (NCBI taxonomy): domain Eukaryota; kingdom Metazoa; phylum Chordata; class Mammalia; order Artiodactyla; family Delphinidae; genus Globicephala; species Globicephala melas. The sequence continues at coordinate 96,902,490 of NC_083319.1, read as the reverse complement.
AAAAGATGAGTGTTTTAGAGTTCTGGAGATCAGGCGTCTTATAAGAGGGATTCTAAAATGAAGGAGAGAAGTATTAACATAAAATATTATAGTAAGGAAAAAGTCTGTACCCTCTCTTTGCCGTGTGAAAATTAGAGGCAAAATCATATCAACTTAAAATTATGTTTAGTAATGAATTTTCAGGATTTTAGCTTATTTAAAAATGTATAGGTATCTAAAGAATACTATTATTTAACTCAGTTTAGCATAAGTCTAATGTTTTGAGTTACCTAAAGATCTTGGAAACTATCTTCGTACCACAAAGCATAAGCACTGTTAAGACAAGATTGGTTTGAATATTGATTCAATTTGGTTAAACAAAAATTTACATTTTTCATAATCTGAAACATCTGGTAGATACAATGCTAGTTTATTCAATCAGAAAAATTTTATAAGTTTAGGAAGAGCATATCCAGGTAGAATAAAAATGTATGATGTTGAAAACATAGCTGTTTTTATTAAACCAGTAATATTAAACTAGTCTTTTTTGACAAAGATTTGCCTTAATTATGTAAACTTGAATTTTAAAAACTTTTTAGTTAGTTTCCATAAGAATACTTTTTTAAGCATATGAAAATATCAGAAGTTCAGTTTCCTTAATTTCTGGTAATTTTAGAACTATTTATGTGTGTTTGTTTATGTTTAAGCTAATCAAAACAAAATTCTCTTTAAGAAATTTCATAGTGCAATTTTGTAATACCATCCAAAGATAGAAACTTATTACACATTCATAGACAAAAATACATACAGACAGACACAGATAGAGAGCTTCAAGTCTACAATTTTAGCCATGCGTTGGACAAAAGCACAGAGATACTAATACATGATCCCTGGGCCATATAAAAGAGTTAGCTTTCATCCTTGTCCCACCAATACTTGTAAAAGAGATCTTCAAGATTCCCTTTGTCCTGATGTGTAATCTAATGGATGCTGTGTAGTAAATTTTCGACAAGTAACCAAGAAGAGACCAAGTGGCCATCTGGGTGTCTCCAAAATCCATCTGAGTGGCAAAACATCCAGCTTGTTTCCAATGAGATTTTTCAGCCTAGGTTTTAGCAGGCTGTTGTGCCGTAGGTTCCTTAAGTAGAGTTTCCCATCTCTAAAAAAAGGTTGAGCAAGGGGAAGTATGTAGGTGGCAGAGGACAGATTTTCTTGGGAAGTGGCTATGTTAACATTTTTGTCAGTCAGGTAGTTTCCTTGGCTTTGGGAGTTATGGCTTCCAGTGTGAGCTTTGATTTTGAGAATAGCCAATTATTTGGTTTGCAATGTCTTCTAATAGGTCAGTGACTTGTGTTCCGTTTTTGATGGGTATTCCTGCAACTGTCATTGAACACTCTTTGTTTCCATTAAAGGGGGCTTAGGGGTCTTGACAGAAGCAAAAGAAAGTCAGGTGGTCAGTGAGAGAAATTCAGGGGCAAAGGTGCCTAGGCAGAGTCAGGGGCCCAGAAGGTAAGGCCATTGGGAGAGCAAAGAATACTGTTTTCCAACTGGAAAGTTATTCTCTTCCCAGAAAGTTTACTGCAATTTTGGGGCTAATGCTGGGTAAACCATGCCAGGTAGTAAGAAGTTCTAGTGAGACAGAAAGAGGTTTAGATAAAGGCAGGTCACACACAGCATAAATGTATGTCAGTTCTAGAGTTCTCTGCGCCTCCTTGGGCCGCATGGCTTCCGTTAGAGAGACCTCCTGCAGGAATGCAACTTTCTATTCTCCCGCACAGATGGTCAACCTGCTACTGCATGCTGAACCCTTGCTCTAACTGACTAATAAATTTTTCTTCTCCACTTACTTCTGCTTTTAGTAAGTGAGCCAATTCACCCCATTTCCTATTATAAATTAGATAAACCAAACATCAAAAACAAAGAGAGGGATAAAGAACCAGTTTCTTGGTTAAGCTTGGCCTCTTTTATGTGTATCCAGTTGTTGTGTTTCTCTGCTTTAATGGGATGTGGTATTAATAGGAATAAAGTCAATGAGGCAAACAAGTCTGAGGGGTGTGAACATCACATAATAAACACTGTAGGAGGGCTGGTTTCCATAGTTGTATGTCAGCATCACTAGGCACAGAATATTCTAGAGATACCTGAGTGGTTTGGGACCACTGGGTCAGGGATAGCAATTCTTGTGTGAGGAATTACAAATAAATAATTAGCATGTGTTCATGCAGAAGAAACCCTATTCACAGTAAACCAATTAAGGGTGCCTGAGGATAGGAGCACAATAGAGAATCACTGTACTTACAGTTAAATAGAAAAAGGAGACTACAGAATATGCCTCTATATTGGTTTAATTTGTAAATTAAAAAAATATTGTGAGGTTTTATTTGAATAAAGAAAATGATATATTCAAATACATATATATGTTTCACATATATCTATAAAGACATATAATGAAATATTATTTATCCATAACAAAGAATGATATCCTGCCATTTGCATGAACCTGGAGGACATTATGCTAAGTGAAATGAGCCAGACACAAATAGGTAAATGCTGTGTGATTTCACTTACATCTGGAATCTGAAAAAGTTGAACTCATAAAGCCAGAGAGTAGAATGGTAGTTTCCAGAGGCTTGGACATGGACAAAATGGGGAGAAGCTGGTCAAAGGGTACAGACTTCCAGTTATAAGATGAACGAGTTCTGGGGATCTAACGTACAGCCTAGTGACTATAGTTAATACTATAATGTATACTTGAAATTCACTAAGAAAAGCTAACTATGTGAGGTAATGGATGTGTTCATTAACTTGATTGTGGGAATCATTTCACAGTAGATATGTATATTAAATCATCACATATGGCATTTAAAAAAATCACATGTACAGCCTAAATATATACAATTTTAATTTGTCATTCATACCTCAATAAACTGGAAAAAATACTGAAAAAAATAGTGGAAAGATAAGCCACAGACCGTGAGAAAATATCTGCCATTCATATCTGATAAAGAACTTATAGCCAGGATATGTAAAGAACTCTTAAAAACTCAATAAGAAGAAGACAAAATAATTCAATTTAAAAATGGACGAAAGATTTGAATAGACATTTCCCCTAAAGAAGGTATACAAATGGTGAATGCCACATGAAGAGACGTTCGATATCATTAGCTATTAGGGAAATGCAAATTAAAACCCCAGTCACATCCACAAGAATGGCTAACAATGAAGAGAAAGAAGATAAATATTGGTGAGGATGTGGGGAGGAACATTGCTGGCAGGAACGTAAAATGGTACAGCCACTTTGGAAACCAGTTCAGCACTTTCTTAAATTGTTAAATTTACCACATGTCCTAGCAAAATTCCACTAGTAGGTAACTACTCAAGAGAAATGAAAACATTATGTCTACAGAAAGACTCAACACATGACTGTTCCTGGAAGAATTATTCATAATAACCAAAAAGTGAAGCAACCCAAATATCCATCAAAAGCTGGGTAAATAAAATGTATAAGTGGTTAATTAAACCTGTGATAATAATAGCAAAAAGGCCCAAGGGGAGAAAACAGTACACTGCTGTAAGGTTCTTATACTACCTGTGAAGTGGTATAATAAAAGCTGAAGATAGGCTGTAATAAGTAAAAATGTATATTTGAAACCCTGAAGCTACAGCTAAAACAACACAACGAATCACAACCGGTAAATTCTGTGTTCCAGGTGATGCTACCCACTGAGTTATAACAAACCTGCCAATATCTAACAAAAGGTAAAGTAAAAGATAGGAGATTTTTATACCTGCTTTCACTTGGCTTTTTAGTTATCTGAATTCATTGACATAATATATGTCTTGTGTGAAGAAGATGGCAGAGAATAGTATTGAGAGTTGTTTTCTGCTCTCTGTTTTTATGTTTTCAAGGAACTATTTAACCTTTACCCTCTCCAATCTTAGGCAAAATTGCAACATTTTGCTCTCTATCTCCACACAATTAGCCTTTCATGTACATTAACCAAACAAGATTATTTACTATAACACTATTTGATAACCATAATTCAATGTGTTTTAAAATGAGGTATGCTCTGCAGAAAGAAGAGTCAATAATGCTTCCCAGGTGAGAAACTAAGAAGTATGAATAATGATTGTAGGACTCATGTGGCTTTGTTATTACAAGGTTTATAAAGCTAAAGCTCCCCAAAGAGTTTACATGCTTTAAAACCCTGAACTGTAGTCAATCTGAACTTGTTTAGATTGCACATCTTTATTCAGAGTGTTAAAATGTACATAGATACCTTTGAAATATATTCACAGTGAAAACTCAACATTCAAAACTATGTTGCAGTTTTTACTTCACTCCTCCCCATACTCTCTGAGGTTTTTTCATTCTCCTAAAATCTGGGCATTGTCAATCCCTGAATGAATAAAATAATTTTTTCAAGTCAGGTGCCCTTTGGGAAATCACATCTAAATTAATCGAGCAAAATGTTGTAGAAAAACGTTCCGTAGGAAAACTTTTGAGATACACAGAAAACCTCTGTCTAAGCCATGTAAAAACCAACCAGAATAGCCAAGAAGTTTGGGAGTTGGAAATAAAAAGACATAGACCACAACACATGCACAAATATACATCTCAATATTTTCTTGTTTTCTATTTATAATCAGAGTAAAAAAATGTCACTAGGGCTTCCCTTGTGGTGCAGTGGTTGAGAATCTGCCTGCCAATGCAGGGGACACGGGTTCGAGCCCTGGTCTGGGAAGATCCCACATGCCCTGGAGCAGCTAGGCCCATGAGCCACAACTACTAAGCCTGTGCATCTGGAGCCTGTGCTCTGCAACGAGAGGCTGCGATAGTGAGAGGCCCGTGCACCATGATGAAGAGTGGCCCTCACTTGCCACAACTAGAGAAAGCCCTCGTACAGAAATGAAGACCCAACACAGCCAAAAATTAAAAAAAAAAAAAAAAAGAATTGTCACTAAATGGTTATGAAGGAATTTTAAAATAAATCTGATGTTATAACTATTGAGATAAATTAGTAAATCAAACTGAACCAAAAACAAATGTGTTTATGGGGGCAGGGGGCAGGCTCATTCATGGAATGGTTTTGGAGAATTAAAAATATAAACTAAATGGAATATTCTTTATTGAAAAATATTGTGAGGTTTTAATTTGTTTATAAACAAAGTCCTTTAAAATAATCTGTTGAGCCAAATAATTCCTATTTCCCTTCAATATCATTAGGAAAACCAGTGAGCTATTCTTATACATGGTAATTAATAAGTCAGCATATTGATTAGAAACCGAGATGTATTTATCATATTTCATTGTTATACAGACATCAAAGACTGTAAGCATCTTGTTATAGCAAATTTGATATATTTTATTTCTAAGTGGCAGCTAAGGAAGTACATTTTCCAGCTCACCCTTCAAAAGAACCTACTGTGAGAAGTGTGAGAAAGTGACAGCCTCCAGCTGCTGTGCCTCTGGACCTTTGGGACCTCCAACAGCCTTTACACTGAGGCTATGCTCTCCCCAGGCTGCTCCCAGCCAACGTTTGGATAATGGAATACGGCCCTCCCTGCCCTGTGTGGGATTACCATAGCTGGCAGCCTTTGCTCCGGGACTCCCTATACGTGTAGCCAAGACTTTCTCAGAGTTGCATTGAAGTCTGAGGCTCTTCTTCCACAATCCTCCCTCCTTCCCTGTCTCCTTTCACAGGTGTCAGATCTGCAGGGCAGTTTGAATGCTTTTCCCTCCTACTCCTGCTCCATCACTTCTTTATCCTCCACAGGTGTTTCCCCAGCAGATCACTTACATGTCTGATTTCATCTTGGCATCTGCTTGCAAGAGAACCCTAAGTGATCCACTAAGAAAAATTTCCTTTGGGCTCCTCTAGACTCCACTTGATCAACAGCAAGTGAATCCTTTTCTAGGAATTAATGGCGACACTCAACTCAGCTTAACATTCAAGGTAGGAAAGCAAGGATTATTTTTCACACCAGAAAATGAATGACCCATTGGGACTGCAGATAATAAAACTTGGAGAATAATAAGAGGCATCTCCAAAGGACTGGAAATGCTTCATCTAGATTTAACACAGACAGGGCATTGTCCTATAAAACCACACAGATCTTAAATTCAATAGATCAAAATTTGTTTAAATTGTGTAAATCTAGAAAGATCTTAATTGTTCTTTTAAGTTTAAAATATTCGCATAATTCATGACAGGTTAATTTTTTTCAAGGATTTTAAAAAATTTGTTTTCACATGTGATTTTTTTTATAATGCAAAGTAATTCAGATCCTAATTAAGAGAATAAATAGGCACCATGTATGGCTCCCTCCACGCCCCCTTTTCATACCCAAAGCTCTGTTTTCTCTTCAACACCATCTGTTTAAATCTCCCAGTCTAGCTGAGATCCTTCTGGCCTGTTCTCTAACTCATCAACTAAAAATACTTAGTTTCAGCACTTAAAAGGAAAGACTGTTCTGCCTCTTCTTAGAGCTGGAACCCACTTGTTCTGCCCTGCAGCCCCCTGCCCCTACCTCACTACCTGGCTCACCCCATCTTGTCACTTGTTTCTAACACTGATGACCCTCCATGGGGAGATCTCTCCCCTGATCCTTCTTCCTAAGTAACCCCTTTCCATCTTTTTCTCCTTGACTTGTTTATTTTTCATGGCATTTATTAATAACTAAAATTATTTTTCTTTGTCTGCTGCCTTAGTAATTAAGGAAATGTAAATTAAAACACAGTGAGATACCATTTCCTGAACAACACCAAATTGGACACATTTAAAAAAGGTGACATTGTCTTTAAACTGCTTGTAGGGATGTAAATTGTTACAACCACCTTGGAAAACAGTTTCTCATAATTTCGTAGGTGTGAATGTGTAAACATTTTGACACAGCAATTGCACTGTATATAACCTAGAGAAATTCCAGCTCCTTTACATAGAAAACTCATTTAAGAATATTCGTAGCTGTTTTTATTGTAATATCAAAAATGGGGGAAAAACAATCCAATCAATTGGAATAGATGCATTTGCTTAATATAAATTTATAAGGGATACAATAAAGCAATGACAATAGACTACAGTAAAATTTTCATAATAATATTATAACACTGAGCAAAAAGCTAGTTGCAGAATACGTACAGTATGATTCCATTTTTTTAAAGTTCAAAATATGCAAGTCAAAGCAATATCTTATTTAGCAGTATATTCATATTGATGAAACTGTAAAGAAAAACAGTGGAAATAACAAACAGGTTAGGATTAAAGAAGGACCAACAGAGGCCTTCAAAGATATGGGTAAGTTTTCTTTTTAGGAAGAGTGGTTACGCATGAGTGTTCATTTATTTTTATTCTTTACATCTTCTGCATAACTTTCACACATTATTTTGCAAGTTTTAAAAGACAAATCAAAACAATAATGTCAACAAACAATTGGGGAAAAGGAATATAGCAATAGCAACAAGAAAAAGTGAGCCCTGTCTGCTAGAAAGTATTACAGAGGACACAGAAAAACACATTCAAATGGGTTCTTTGTACACCAGAGGAAAGCTTTGCTTCACAACATCTTAATGATTTCAGTGAGGTTCCTAGCTTTTGAAACAGTGATTCTCTGTTCCCTCCCGCTACCTTGTTTATGACAAGGTGGATTCGACTAAGATACTTCTGACAGCTTTTAAAGCTAAAACGCAATATAGAACTCTATTTCTTCTTTGACACATGCCACTTACATCTTTTTTTGGAGTTGGACTGTAGTTGTTTCATAGATGTGGGTCTTATGCCATGATCTGACCACACCCAGTCCCTGGTGTACCACTGCAAAGCCTCTTAGGATCAGGAGACCCTCACAAATGGAAAAACTGAATTCACACTGGGACGTCAGATCAAATGTGTATGACATCAGTCTAGTGGCTTTCTGAGTTAACTGACCCTGGGGTATATACGCAGTAGCCATAAAAGGTACTTTTAAGGAGATTAAAATGTACACTACTGAAAAAGATCAAAATTAAAATACATAACTGTCTTCATAGAAATTTAAATACCATTTTTACACATAGATTGTTTTGTTTGTGTAGTTGTAACAAAATAATCCTGAAGATGCATAACATGTTCTGTTTTGTAAGACAACTGTGAAGATTGTAGGTATTTATATTGAGTAGTGAGAATGATAGCATTTTACAACTGGCTTTGACATCCCTCATCTCACACACTGGATAAAAAAACTGATGATCAGAGAGATTAAGTAATTTCTCTTCAGTCAGGCACTGAGCTGGGACCAGAACCCAGGTCCTCCTGACTCAGGGGTGGTTCCTCCTTTCACCATCCAGCCCTGTCTGAAAAGGTTTACGGTCCATGGCAGTATCATATAGTGTATCTCATACCACCTTATTCTCTGTGATTAACACTGTTATTTATGAAGCTTACTCAGTGGTCCAGGATGCAACTTCCCATAATCTATGAGTGCTTCTACATCATTTAGCCACATCCGCAAGACAGTAAACTAAGGACTTTCCCCAAACTCTAGGCTGTAGTAGTAGATATCCCAGGCAGTAAAACATGTCCTGGAATAAAGAAATTCTTATGATTCATACCAGACTGCTGTAGCCCTGTTGGATTGCCTACAGCTTTAAATTTCGTATTCTTTTTTTTTGTTTTTTGCGATACGTGGGCCTCCCACTGTTGTGGCCTCTCCCGCTGCGGAGCACAGGCTCCAGACGCGCAGGCTCAGCGGCCATGGCTCACGGGCCCAGCTGCTCCGTGGCATGTGGAATCCTCCCAGACTGGGGCACGAACCCGTGTCCCCTGCATCGGCAGGTGGACTCTCAACCACTGCGCCACCAGGGAAGCCCCAAATTTTGTATTCTTGACGCAAGACTGCACAAAGCAGTTTAGAAAACAATGTAAACTAAGTAAACTAAGGCAGTGGTTTTGTTTTCTCCCATTTCCTACTTATTGAATGTTCTTGCTGCAAATAAATCAGATCTCTTTATTTTCCTATGAAATATCCAGTGCTATGCAAGAATGTTGGAATCAGATGATTCCAGTGTGTCTGACATCTTGTTGTTGGTGTCCGTTGAGTGTCTTTGTCCTTTCTCATATATGTTGTGATCATCTTGGTTCTTACTATAAGTGATTCTCAATAAAAACCTGGGTGTTTTGAGTATTACATTATGAGATTCTGGATATTATATAAATTTTCTGTTTGACTTGCCTCTTCTGACACCATTCTAGCAGGGGATGACAAGCCATCTCATTACTGCCTGGTGGAAATGGGGGTCCAGGTCATGGTCTCCAGGTTTTGGATTTGTCTCTGTTCTCACCCAGGGAGCGAGGGGTTCCTTGTTACTGCTCAGTGGGGTTGGGAGTTCTGGCTCCCACTGGACCTTCACTGATACCCCCTGCTGGGAGGGGCATGGGTGCCTTGTTCCTGCACCTCCTTTTGCCTAACTTGACATCACGGAAGAGCCTCATTACCTTTGGATGGTGGTGAGAGTCCTGACTCTGAAACCACCTCTGCAGGGAGGGGTCAGTGTGCCTTGTTCTTGCTGGGTGGAAGTGGAAGTCCAGGGTCTCTGTGGTCTTCAGGGACACTGCTGAGATGGTCACTCATTACCACCGGCATTACCACCTGCTGAGGATGAATATCCTGGCTCCTTATGTTAAGTCGTATGGACCTTGTTCAGGCCCAGCTCAGCAGGGGAGGGTTCTTTTTTTTCGAGTAGGCGAATAACGAGAGATCCACACAGCACAAGCCTTATTCAATGGGCAAAAAAAAAAAAAAGGAGAAGCAGGAAGTAAGTTCATGGATCAACTTCTCACCCACCTGGTAAAAGTGATTTAACTGTAAAGAGTAAAGACAAAGGGAAGGGAGTGAGGCAGAGGATGGGGAGGCACATGCCTTAGTTAACCAGGGAAGGGGCAGGGCTTTTTTGAGGAAGTGGGATACTACCCCCTTTATATACATTTTTGGTCCTTAATGTCTGGTTCTGGCCACGAGTAGGTGTGTCATTTAATATGCTAATGTAGTAAAATCAACATATAATGAGACTCAGGGTCAGTTGGAGGTCAGATTCGTTGCCATCTTGGTCTCAAGCGGTTCCATCTGTTTCTTTTTTTTCTTTTTTTTGTGTGTGTATCTTCCTTTCTTATCTGTGGACCCTTTAGCTTAAGGATTTATGTTCACTCCTGCTAAAGGTTGGTGGGGGGAGAGTTGGAGGGTTGTGAGCAAGGACACTCCTACTAAAGTTGGGGGTGGATGGGTTTTGAGCAAAGATCTGGAGCGACTCTGGCAATACCTTTTCAGGCCTTCTCTGACGCCCAGGGACTGGGGGAGTCAGTACTGGGTTGCCTTATTGCAGACTGGCAGGGGTGGAAGTCTAGACTCCCAAATTGGACTTTGCTGGTAGGGTTGGGGAGGGGGCTGTAGTTTTTCTGTGGTGTTTGGCTAGAGTAGAACAGTTACTGCCTAAAAGTTTTCTGTATCTTTAGGCCTCACGTATTCTGGTCCGTTAGCTAGAGAGGACAGGCTTTTATTGGGATTTTATTTTACTTTGTACACTATTTTGCCTTTTGCAATTGGCATTTATGGGTGCTGACTTCTCCAGACCCAAGTCTGGAATATTAGATGCAAAAAGGGAAAAACCCAGGCAACTCACTGTCACCTATAAAATTCTAACACTTTACCAATTCCAAAAGAATATGACCCAACTATTACCTGCATTTCACAGTGATTTTTCAATACAGAAATATTTTTATCAGTAGAATCAGAGTTATTCTGCATACCTACCACCTCTTATTCACCACGTAACACCTATTTGGGGGAAAATTTCTATTTATCAGCTACTAAAAACCATCTTAGATATTCCAAATGTTGCTATCTCAATCAGCAATATATCATTTGTTAATAGCCCAATGGCCAACAGCAAATGTATATAAATCATGGCTTGCATCCATTTGTAATTCACTAGAAATGCAGAAAGAATTTGGGAAGAAAAAGTATTCAGCTAGGTAGAGGTCATGGTAGATACTTTAAAGACTAGAAAATAAATTACTAGTTCTTAAGCATATGTCAGAATTACATAAATTTAAAGAAGAAAGACTGACAATTTGGAGAATAGTAGCATGAGCAGTCACGTGTAGGAGGCCGAGAGCATAGCATGAGTGAGGGGACAGGGGCCTCCCTGTCTCTGGTGGGAAAGACATGTGCAGGGGCCACTAGGCACACAGGATAAACAGAGGTAGGCAAGAGCATGGCAGGTTTTAGGAGACAGACATCAGCATTTTAAGGGGATTTCAAAGGTGAAGGAAACTGTTGACTATTGGAAATGAGGAAAAGGGAAGAGATCAGTTATTGGGAATAAGTGAATCTAGATACTCTAAAGGTAGTAGATGATGAGACTGAGGTCAGCAGCAAGGTTAGTTTGAGGCAGAAGATTCTTGAAGGAGGAGGTAGAGGGAGTCTGGAAATAAAAGCTGAGGAAGAGGCAGGAAGCAGCCTACTGAACGGCCTTTCCAGAGGCTCTTCTCTGAAATGTTACCCAAAGCCTCCTTCCTCAGTCCAGTGGCACTCCCCCAGGCCTGGCCCTCACCGACCTTCTCGTGACATCCTCCTCCCAGTGAATTAAAGGTAAACATAATCATCAGACTTAGGGCAATAGAATAAAGGGAATGAGTATGAAGAAAGAGGCAGACGTCTCTATCCTAGAAATCCACGAGAAAGGGACCATCTCTGACCACATAACACAGGGACGACTGAACTTTGGGGAGAAGAGAGAGGTGGATTAAAGATGTCTTAAATTGAAGGAGAGAGCCAAATTCCCAGGTCAGGGCATATGGCACATCCACTTTAGAGGCCCTGGAAACCCCTTCATGACTGAACTGAAAGACATTAAATTGGGCAGGTAGATAGGAAGATGCCAGGCTGATCCTGGGGATCACCAAATCCCCTTCCCACCTAGGCCCTCCTCTTTTGATTATTCATTTTTCCAGTTCACAGTTTTATTTGCTAGAAAAAGTTACTCTTGCTGCACAGATTTAAAAAAAAAAAAAAAGCCAAAATGTTTCCAGAAATGCAAAGAACTTTTCAGAGGGGCTCACAGCCTCACTGAGGAAGAAGGGAAATTTTGTCTCAATACTTCTTTTCCTTCCAAAACTCTTCACACAGTCTTCTCTGAGTCCTGAACCATCAGACCTAGTCCTCCCCCACATCCCCACACAAAGCACTGCCCTCCATATCCTTGAACTCAAGGTGGGGATGTACCAACCCCCATCCTTATTCTCTCCAATCTCAAATCCTCCAAAACCTGGGGACCAGGAAAGGTCCCAGGCAGTAATACTTCTCTCAACAGAGGCAAAGAAATATTAATAAAAACAAAAAGAAAGAAAGAAGAAAGAAAGAAAGAAAGACTTATTACTTTTTCTGTTAGATGCATGATCTCATTGCTTAACTATACCTAATGAGGCCTAATTCTTCCTTCTAAATCTGGCCTCTCAGTCAGCAACAGATTTCACCAGTCCCACTGTGTATCCTGATGATGCGCTGATAACCAAATGTCATTCTTGAAAACACGTGGAACTTTTGACTATTTTCTAGTGCAGGAATTTTGCAACCAGATTTCTAAAATACATAGTGAAACTGGTTTAAACACTAAACTTGAATAATTGATCTTAGGTTATGAATACAAATTATGAATAACCATAATATTATGAATAACCACAAATTATGAATAATCATAAGTCCAGTTTGGTTTACTAACATCTAATCCTCAGCAGAATGGAAAATGAAAAACTATAGCATTCTCTATTACATTTGCTATCAAATTTTAGCCAGTCTTGGAGACTCTCTTGGTTCTAGGACAAGGCCACATTTTGAAAGCAAATTCTTTAGAGTAGTGTTTCTCAAACTTCAGAGAATGTAAGAATCACTGGGAGGACCCCCCCAGACCCAGAGATTCTGATCCAGTATTTTGGGACTAGGGGGAGGGAATTTGCTTTTCTAATACAAGATGTTGTTGATGCTGCAGTCATCAGCACATTTTGAGTCGCACTGCCTTGAAAGATTCCCTGTTTATTTCCATTTTCATCATTGCTGTGTTCTCCATACCTAGTAGCTTAGAACCATTCATTATAATATAACTGAAGAGAGGTAAGTTATAAGAAATTTTGCTCCCTTTAATTGCTTGATTTTGAATTGCATCCTTTGCTCAGTAAGCTACCACTGAACCAAGAATATAAAATAAACCCCTAAATTCTAGTAGTTAGAACATCAAGTATTAAGAATGTGCAGTTTGAATGAGCAAGACATCCTTGGTCCCTCAATGCAGCCCTCAAGTAAAACAGTGCCAGGAACTGTTTTGATTATTATGTCATCATGGCAGTCAGAGCTCATTGCCCACAGAGTTTAGTGCGGTGACATTGGCTGCTGATAGCGTTTTCTCATTAGCCCTTACCTGTAACATGCTTGGAGAATAGAGGGATACTTAAAATGAACTCACCATCTCTTGGTTTGACCAATCTCCATTTAATTGGAATAATTAGTTTTTCCAAAAGTCATACTGATTTAAAGGATATTTTTACTCTTCTGTAGATTTGAAAATTCTCATTGGTGAGGATCCCTTGAAGATATGGCCACTCCCCAGGGCCAGAGAATGACACTCCCCAGCCCCAGGGCCTACCTGACTGTTGGCAAGAGGCCCAGCGTCTACCATGTGGGCCTGTCCATAGCGCAGCTTATAGCATGAAACTGGCTTCTTCCAGAGCAAGTGAGTAAGAGAGGGAGAGCAAGTCATTTTGTCACTTATCTTGGAAGCAGTACCTCTAGGAAGTCAATAAGTCTAGCCCATATTTAAGGGAAGGGGGAATCATACAACAGTGGGGATACAAGAAGATAGGGGCCTTTGGGGGTCACCTTAGAGGCTGCCTCCCATAAGAACACTTTTTTGAAATGCTTTCTACATATACAAAATGAGCCAGTCTCCACAATTTATTCATCATAAAATTTCTCTGGTCAGTCTTAACATCAAACCAGCATACACTGCAATTAGCCTTAATTGTTGGCATGTCACAATACATAGTCCATTTTTCTAATTTGATAATACAGTTGAAATTTTTGATCACTCCACATTTAATTTGTTTTGTTTCTCTTATAAAAATTTTTTGTATAGAAAATTTTTAAAAAGTTTAGAGGACAGTGTTGAACTTAAATGTATACTTTTATAGGTCTTAAGCTCAAAGAAAGTTATTTTTTATTTTGGGATGATTAAATGGTCCTCAGAAACTTACTTGTACTATGTGTTTGCTTATAGAACCTTTCAAGTTTGAGTACATAGTTGAACTTTCAAATAGTAATTTGGCAGAAGTAAAATGGTTAATGTTGACAAATTCACATAGAATATCGTCTCATCAGTATCCAGCATAGATCTCACACTTCATACACCCAGAAGGCCCACTTGAGACCAAGATGTCATGATGAGGTTCCTCCCTCCCCAGTAAGGACCACAGCTCAGCCAGCTGCAGACAGGGCTGATCAACAGGTTCATGCTCTAAAAGCAGAGTTGCATTATCTCATTCAAACTCCCTAGTAAAAATTTCTATTCTAGGTATGCTTCTTACCTTCATCCCAAAGGTACGCAGAAGAAACTAGAGGAGAGTTTTCTGGAAAGACACATCTGGTCCTTCTGTGTGAACTTCAGTCACTCAAAATGGGTATGCTGCCTGTAGAAACATTTCAGCTTGCAAAAAACCTGGCCCAGTATCAGACTTCACTTGAATTCTACACTGGTAGCAGTGAGTGGAGAGGAAAGTCGTGCAGGGACAATATCCTGCAGAGGAACACAGTCTTGCGTGTAAGTGTCTCCTTGGTTTTGCCAAGCCTCAGTTTCCTCTTCAGTAAGAATTAAGTAAAAGAGTGACCTTGGGTTAGGCAAAGTCCTAGATACAACATCAAAAGCACAAGTGATTGGACTTCCCTGGTGGCGCAGTGGTTGAGAGTCCGCCTGCCAATGCAGGGGACACGGGTTTGTGCCCCGGTCCGGGAAGATCCCACATGCCACGGAGCGGCTGGGCCCGTGAGCCATGGCTGCTGCGCCTGCACGTCCGGAGCCTGTGCTCCGCAACGGGAAAGGCCACAACAGTGAGAGGCCAGCGTACCGCAAAAAAAAAAAAAGCACAAGTGATTAAATAAAGATAAGTTGGTCTTCATCAAAATTCAAACATCTTGAACTTCAAAAGACATCATTAATACATGAAAAAACAGGCCATAGAATGGGAGAAAAAAATTTCAAAGCATATATATGATAAATGACTTGTATCTAAAATATATTTTCAAAGCATACTCAATTACCAGAAGAGAAAAATGCAATAAATAATAAACAAATATTTTTGAATAGACATTTCATCAAAGAAGATATATATAGGAGTGACCAAGCACATATATGATTCTCAATATTTTTAGACATTTTAGTAATGCAAGTAAAAAACACAATGAGATCCTAATTCACAATCACTAGAATGACTACATAAAAACACTGGACAATAACAAGTGCTGGAGAAGATGTGGAGAAATTGGAATCCTCATTCATTGCTCAAGGGAATATAAAAAGATGCCACTCTCACTTATTTGAAAATTAACTCCTGAGCATCCATCTAAGAGAGATAAAAATATGTGTGTCTGTACAAAGATTTGTACAGGAATGGTCATAGCAGATCATTTATAACAGCTAAAAAGTGGAAATAACACAAATGCCCATCCATGTTATAACACAGATGAACCTCAGATATAAGTAAATTTTAAAAAGCACAGATTATAAAATTCTATTTATATGAAATATCCACAAAATATAAATATGTAGAGACAGAAAGTACATTAGTGATCACTTAGAATTGGAGTGGGAATGAAGAGTGACTGCAGATGAACACGAGGGATCTTTATGTGGGGGTGGAAATGTTCTAAAGTTGGGTTGTGGTCTTAGTTGTACAACATTACAAATTTACTAGAAGCTATCGAATTGTACACCTAAATTTGGTGACTTTTATGGTATGTATATATGTATACTTATACCATATAATATATAATTTTATGTGTATATATATATGATATATATACATCAATAAAGCTGGTAAAAAAATAAAATACACTGGTAACTTTCAGTGTTGTGGTAAAAAATGCATGGTGTATGGGGCTAGTTAATGAATGGCAGCTATTAGTATCACTATTGTCTTGATTTCTGACTCTTCTTTGTCATCATTTCGACTTCTTAACTACTATGTAAGATTAAGAGACCAAACTTGTATACATACTCAAAAAATGGAGTGATAACTCACCTTTTCCTGCCACATTCTTGTGCCATTTAGATAAAAAAGAAAATGAAGAATATGTAATATCATCACCTACAGATGGGATTATGTCCATAATTTAATTAGACCTTATCAGTATTTGAAATTATTTTCCCTAAATTCTAATCCATGAAGGCACAATCATTTCTGTTAGAAGTCTTCACTTCATAGCGAAACCAAATTATTTAATAGTATTTGCATCAACTGAATCTTAGGAAGCCATTTATATTTTTAAACATTTGCTAGTTTTCTTTTATAGCTCTTGTAAAATATAAAAATAAAATTATTTTAGCTTATAGTCTATAATTAGAGATACCATCAAGAAAAGAGAACAGAAACTGAAATTCTAATAGCAGAATGAATTTTATAGGCCATTAGAAACTTTGAGAGCCACAAATTTTAATTAACATTTTATGTTTGCAAGTTGTTAGAGCCATTGCATTTTGCTGCCCTTCTATGTGTAAGAAGCATATTTTAAATAGTGAATGTAGAAAACAAAATGGGAAGAGCTCCACCAATAATACAAATACTTTGTTTTTCTATATTCTCGAGGGTTTCTGCCAAGTTGTATGCTTGCTTCTTTTTATTACTGGGGGTGGGGTAATCCTCTACTAGAGTGGGGTAAAGCAGTAAGAAAACACAGGTAAAAACCAAATATTTTTTAAAAACAATTTTAACAAAAGTAATGCTAAATATCTAGAATTTTGTTTCATTGCAGAGTTACTTAGCTCCTTTTTAGACTAAGGCTGGGAATCATCACATTCTTTCACATTTCAAAATAGACCATGATAGTGTTGGGTACAGACAAGAAAATTCCCAAGTTCCTGAAAATTACCTTTCTGTTTTAAGTAAATAAACCCTGGAATCATCTATGGTTTTAAGAGGCAAGAAAATACACTGCGTGTACAAAAATTAGAAAATTAAAGCAACAAGAAAATACTATGCAGTGGAGGCAATGGGCAAAATTCAGAACAATGTGAATTTAGGAACTCCTAATGAAAGGAAGGAGGAAGAGGAGGGTGGATATGGGGAAGGTGGTATCTACTTCCTGCTGACACAAGGAGTGCTCTTGAGTTTAGGTCTCAAGCTCCCTTGGGAGATGAAGAAGAGATCCTGAGTCCTTGGATCATTTGGTAACAATGACCTGTGACCACTCCTTTCCCCTGAGCCCCCAATGTCTATTAGATGAAATTGTCCTTCTGGCTAACTCTGCAGTGATGTGTAACTCACCTTCTTTTCTGGGTCTTGTTATTTGTTTTTTTTCTGGACACTTATTGTTCTATCTGTCCAGTGTTCTCTTTTTGGGAGACACTTTCTACCCTGTTCATCTCTGCAATGCCTTCCATCCACATGATCTCTACAGAAGGTGTCACATTCTTAGCTGACGAACCCCTGGTTGATTCATCAGGGATGAGCTTCTGACCTAGGGTTGGATGATCAGGATTCTTCCCTAGGAATCTAAAATGAGACTAAAATGTTTCACTTCCCCACTCCCATCTGATTCATCTCGTGAACAAAAGACATAATCTTAGGTACCCACATTCATTGAAGGAACAAAAAAGCCACCCCACCCAGGAGGATAAGAATAAAGTACACACATATAGGGAAGCAGAGAAAAGAGAAACAATCTCTTTTTGTTTATTTTAGCAAATTCAAGTTGTATTTCTGTAATGTTATTTTGAGAAGACGTATTTCTAATACCAAGATTGTAGTTACATGTCCATTGAGCTCTCCCCCTTGTAGGTAGAGAGTATTCACTTTGTTTAAAACTTAAACTGTGTTCTTTTCATCTAAATATTCAAGCCAGTTTCACGTAGAAGCACACACTTTTCTTTACCGTTGAGATGTTACATAGATTCATAGATTGAAGGACAAAGCTCTCAGAGAAGGATTTTTAGACAAACGCCACCCTTCTCAATGAGAGAGATCATTAAAAAAATCACTGGAGATCAAATCTCTTGGCCTCAGTCAAGTCTTGCCTGCCTGTCCTTGCCAACCTATATGATATGTATTTGACATATATAACTAAGAAATCAGTGTTGTTTAACAGCTAAGATTTTTGGAGTTTTTATACCACAGCATAACCTTACCTGACCTCACTGGCATGAATATTTATTTAGTTTTTATACATTTTTTGACTTTTACTTACATGGAACTTATTTTATTGATGTTTTATATGAGAATATAAATAAAAATAAATTTGCATTTCATCACCACACAATTATACAATGTAATGTTGATTGGTTTTATCTATATATTTATATCTATATCTATATATTTATCTGTATCTGTCTATCTATATCAAGAAGAGTAGTAGGGAATTATGTTGAGATTTTTAGTAACTTCTATGTAAGCATAAGAACTGTTCTTTGAGGGGAAGCAAGAATGGGAGTGAAAAACTGGAAACTGCACTCAATTGCAAGAAATACTAGCCCCAGAACAATTAAAAAGGTTATGTGTATATCTATATCTATATATATAAAGGTTATATATATGGGAAATATAGATATTATTAATATAATATACATAATATATAATAATTAATATGATAATATTGTATAATTTAATGTAATATTACTATTTCATAATATATAATAATTTACTATAATATTAATGTAGTATATATATTATTTTTATGAGAGGGAAAAATATATATATATAAAGGTTATATATATATATTTCTCTCTCATAAAAAACCAAAGGGACAGCACTTTGTGGGTGTAGCACCTCCATGATATGATTTCAAGAGTCTTCTTAACAACTCCTCTATGAGCTCAAGAACAAAACAAAAAATCCCCACTCATTTTTGCTCTAATTCTCGTATACATATATATATCCCTGATCTATACATCTTGTAGATCAAGATCCTGCTAGTCATTCCATTGAACTGTTATATTTTATTTCATTTGGTACTCCATCAATTACACTCTTTCACATTTTCTCCCAACTTCCATCAGAAGTGCACACATACTTTGTTCATGTATCAAACACTGTTGATACCACTTTCATGGACCTAGGAAGGTTTACACCAGCCTTCTTCTTCAGGGATTTCCATGCAGAGGCTGCATTGATAAGGAATACATATTATCAAGAAACACTTGGCTCTGGACAAGATGGTAACAGCCATGTTATGAGATAAAAGGACAGAACTCTGAATTTGGAAGCAGGTCAGAGTGTTATATGACGCTCGTGGCTGCATTTTGATATGTGTATGTACTTGGCTGGATAAAATGTTGAAAGAGACAAAAGAATTTGGCCCACAAGTTGCCTATATACTCCTGACCATAAATAAGTTCTTATAACTTAGTTTGTATCAGAAAGCAACCTCCACAACATTAACATCGGTCACGGTCAGGTAGCATAACAAAAAGATGAAATCATGATATTGGAAACATTTAAAAAAACATGGAGCTGCTTACTTCATGAAATGTTGGGAAATTACAAGTGTTTTAAAAATGGCTTTATTGGGCTTCCCTGGTGGTGCAGTGGTTGAGAGTCCGCCTGCCGATGCAGGGGACACGGGTTCGTGCCCCGGTCCGGGAAGATCCCACATGCCGCGGATCGGCTGGGCCCGTGAGCCATGGCTGCTGAGCCTGCACATCTGGAGCCTGTGCTCTGCAACGGGAGAGTCCACAACAGTGAGAGGCCCGCGTACCGCAAAAAAAAAAAAAAAGGCTTTATTGATGCACAAGTGTTATGTTAGACCTCATAATAAGGTCTTCTATGAGGTGAATATTTTTATAACTGATAAATTTGAGGAGAAACCAGCAGGAAGGGTAGGGAGTCTTCTTTAGTGAGGGGTCCAGTCACACCAGCACCGCGTAACAGAGAAAAGCAGCACACAGCCATTCTGTACTCCACAGAGAGAACAAGAGAGGGAGAAATAGAGCATACACATCAACGAAAATGCAACAAATGGATAGAATAAACCGGAGTCTGAAAAGTAATAGTAAATATGGTGTGAAAATATGAATGAAACTTACTGTTAAGATTCCTGGGAAAATCACAGAAACCCTTCAGGGGACCTTAAGCTCTGATGTGTAAAACGGCAACTATATGCTCAAAGTACCAAAACAAATTGTGAACTTATCACTTCAGAAATCAATCAGATCAAAAGGAAAATTCAACACTGGGGGCATAATGAGACAAATTCTAATTTACTTGACAGAAAAGGAGGATCACTTTAAATCACCATGTGGCTAACAGGATTTTAAAATGGGCCAAACAGGCTAGAGAAGAACATTTCAGTAGGAGAAAAATTCCTTAATACACTATCTTATCTATCTTATATAAGCAAGCTCTGGCAACTTTTTAAATATAATAATTTTCTTGAAGTATAACTAACCATAATGGGTTGAATAGTGTCCCCTCAAAATTCATGTCCTCCCAGAACCTCAGAATGTGATGTATTTGGCAATGGGGTATTTGCAGATGTAATTAAGGTAAGGATTATGATGAGATCCTATTAGGTGAGAGTGGTCTCTAAATCAAATGAGATTGTCCTTATAAGAAACAGAAAAGAACACACACAGAGACGCAAAGGAGAACACCATTGGAGACGGAGGCAGAGATTTGAGTGATCAATCCAGTAAATGCCAAGGATTGCCAGCAACCACCAGAAACTAGGGGAAAGGTATGGAACAGATAGTCCCTCAGAGCCTCCAGAAGGAACTAACCTTGCCCAAACCTTGATTTTTTGACTTCTGGCCTTCCAGAACTGTAGGGAGAAAACAATTCTGTTGTTTTAAGCCACCAAGTTTGTGAAAATTTGTTTTGGCAGCCCCTAGGAAACTAATAGAGATTCTGGGAACTAAGGTGCCATAGTAACAGATACCTAAAAATGTGGAAGTGGCTTTGAATTTGGGTAATGAGTAAAGGCTAGGAGAATTTAGAGGTTGGTGATTGGAAAAGCCTCGATCATCTTGATGAGAAAGTAGAAATATGTTGTCAAAGGTGATTTTGATGAGAGCTCAGAGAGAAGTCAAAAGCATTGTGAGGAAAGTGTCTCATCATGAACATCCCATTGTTCATGAACAGAATCTTGACATAAATATATAAATATAAATCTCTCTGGTGAGACTTTAAAAGGAAATGAGGAACATTGTATTGGAAATTGGAGAAAAGGTATTTTTTGTTATAAAGTGGCAGAAAACTTGGCTGAATTGTATTCTTTCATTCTGGGTGGAAAATAGAACTTACACGCAATAAACTTGGATATGGAGCTGAAGAGATTTCCAAGCAAAGCTCCTTCCTGCTGATAGTAAAATGCCTGAGGAAAGAGAGAAACTGAACAAGGAACTACTAGGCAAAAAGGAACCAGCCCTTGATTATTTGGAGTGTTTCAAGCCAATCCAGATTACAAAGTATGAAGAAACGAGGAAATTCATTTTTTGGGGGAAGTGTGCTGGGGAGAGAGGGCCAAGGTGTGGCTGGAAAATGTGTTGCAGAAGAGATTATGTAGGTGACTCCTGGGTCCACTCAACCATCTCAGCAGAAGCCTGGAATAGAGATGGGGTTATACAGGAAGATTCAGTGAAGAACTCTTTTGCCTAATGGAGTAGACCCCCTTGACATGCACCAAAGACCAATGGGGTTTTTGAGAATGTTACATCAGCAGAAACACTGCCAGCTTAGACTGAAGGGAACAGAGACAGGAAGTAATGAAGGGAAGCTATTAAACTCCTGAGATTTTACAAACAGGACGTGGGACTGATAGAACTACTTGGTTACAAACATGGGCTGCCCTTCAGGAAAAAGGATGAACAGTTCCAAAGACAGAGTGTGGGCATGGAAGTAGAGCCCAGAGACACAGGCTTAGGGCCAGGGGCCAACAAGGCCACCACCATGGGCCCAAAGGACAGGGCATCAAGCCACAGAGAATCTTCATTGAAACCTAATGGGATTTGTCCTGCTGGGCTTAGAGTTGCTTGGTGACCCCTTTCCATTCCTAGATGAAAACGAGAATGTCTCTTCTGTACCTGTACCGCCACTCTATTCTGGAGGAGAAAGTGTTACCAAGTCTAAGACCATACTGCTCGCTGCACAACAGGCCAATAATCAAGAGACGGGTTGTAGGGTCAAGGAATATGACTTTATTTGGAAAGCCAGCAGACCGAGAAGATGGTGGGCTTGTGCCCCAAAGAACCATCTTGCCTGAGTTAGAATTCAGGCTCCTTTTATACTAAAAGGGGAGAGAGTAAAGTCAAACACTTCCTAGTTTCCATCAGCCTCTGGAGGGGATGTGTTAATATTTTCCTCCCTGCAGTCATTCACAGGTGGGCCTGATCAGGATATTTCCTGTGAGCTAAACAAAGGTATTTTAGCTTAATGCTCATTACCTGGAAAGCAGGGTTCCCAGAGATGGGCCATTATGTATAATTTAAGCTTATAGTGATTAACTTGTAACACAATACAAAAGATTCTTTCATATTACAAAAGGTTGTTTTCTAGTTTAATAGGTCCACAGATGGGGAGACAGTTTTTCCAGGCATGGACCATACTACCCAGAGTCTCACCCATGCCTGATTTAGATGATGAGATTTGGGACCTTTTATGTTGATGATATTTAGTTGAGAGTTTGAGCTTAGAGTTGATGCTGGAATGGGTTAAGGTTTTGGGGGATATTAGAATGGGGTGAATGTACTGGGCACATGAGAGGGATGTGAATGTTTACTATCAGGTAGGAGCCGTTACACTTTATTGCTCCTTTACTCAGAGTTTTACTAAATGTTTTTGTTTATTTTTTATGTGAACTTTCAAATTGGCTTGTCTAAAGCACCTCACCACTCACCAAAACAAAAATGAAAACAAAAACTGTTGTTATTTTAATTGGGATCACATTAAATGTATACATTAATTTATGAATAACTAATATCTTAATGATACTAGGTCTACTTAAAACCTATTGTTTAAGACATATTTACCTGGCTAATTTATTATTGATTTCCTCTTCCCTTCTATCCATATAGTTCTTTCTTTCTTTTTTTTTTATTTATGGATCTTTGCTTTATTCAGTTTGTCAAATAAGAGTTGACAAAGCAATAAAGAGGCATGGACATGTATACACTACCAAACGTAAGGTAGATAGCTAGTGGGAAGCAGCCGCATAGCACAGGGAGATCAGCTCGGTGCTGTGTGACCGCCTGGAGGGGTGGGATAGGGAGGGTGGGAGGGAGGGTGACGCAAGCGGGAAGAGATATGGGAACATATGTATATATATAACTGATTCATTTTGTTGTGAAGCTGAAACTAACATACCATTGTAAAGCAATTATGCTCCAATAAAGATGTTTAAAAAAAAAAAAATCCAAAAAAAAAAAAAAAAAAGAGTTGAAAAAATTATTGCTTTCCACCCCCCAAAAAGTAGTCACAGAAGCACATCGCTTATTTGAAAAAAGTTTCCTAAGTTACAAAATTTAATCATAAGGATCAAACAGTGGTTATTGGTCAAACCAATCGACATCAATAGCTTTGAAGTGTGCAGAAGATAGTTTTAAAATAAAGGGGACAAATATCAATCAAATTCTTATAACTGTTCAAGATCTAAACAAATGTGATTCTGGAAGTTGAATACAAAAGGCTAAGAGAATGATAGTGCAGTCATCAATAAGTAAACCAAAGACATAATTTTCTAAATCATTTTTAAACAGAATAAATTCTAGTTTTAAAAAAAGTTTAAAGCTACATAAAACTCAAAGTAATCTGTTTTCTACCTGAGATCAAAACAAGTTTCTTTTTTCCTATCTAAACATAATTCTTGGCATTGAGATAAATCTGAATTCATGTGATATACTTTGTCAAACTTTTCAAAAAAATTTTAAGCCCTGCTGTAGAAAGAAATTCTCATATATACATATTTACATATTTTTTCTTCAAAGACTAATGACACATTTATGAGGTTAATAGGCCTGTAATGCGACCATGATACTATTTTTAAAAATTAATTTATTTTGGCTGTGCTGGGTCTTCATTGCTACATGTGGGCTTTCTCTAGTTGTGGTGAGCGGGGGCTACTCTTCATTGCGGTGCGCAGGCTTCTCATTGCGGTGGCTTCTCTTGTTGCAGAGCACGGGCTCTAGGCACGCGGGTTTCAGTAGTTGTGGTGCGTGGGCTCAGTAGCTGTGGCTCGCGGGCTCTAGAGTACAGGCTCAGTAGTTGTGGCTCATGGGCTTAGTTGCTCCACGGCATGTGGGGTCTTCCCAGACCAGGGCTTGAACCCTTGTCCCCTGCTTTGGCAGGTGGATTCTTAACCACTGTGCCACCAGGGAAGTCCAAATCATAGTACTAATAATATGAAAATAAAAAGCCATTCATTTATACATGTGTTCCTATATGGTGCAAAATGAAATGGGATCATAGAATTTATGCACATAAATGAATCACCAAGAGTTCAGAAATTAAGCTCACTTTAAGAAAACTCATTCAATTCTTTTTTGAAGCAGAGGTTGCAAAGTTGTGATGTATAACAAAAATATTGTGTATACAGACTCCAAAACCAAGCATTGACCTAAATTGGCAATAACTGCAACTTAAATAGAAATTAAACCCAACTAGATCTTCACTGTGGTTATGCAACTTTGGGCTTTAGGGTCTGCAGATTTTACTGAGGTAACAACCTCTTATCTCTTGGCTCTCCTCCTTGTGCCTGCCCCCAATGCCCCCAGCTTCCTTTTACATGGCTGTGTTTGGCAATGCTTCCAAATTTTGAAAGCAGAAGAACCTGCTAAGTAAATGGAGAGAATGAAAAACAACACCATATATGATATATGGATACCAACCTAAGAGTATGGACTGAGAAAGAAAATACTAGAGGGAAAACTAAGCAGCAGTCTACCCTCAAGGGAAAAAGAGAAAATAAAAGAATAGAGGGGCTGTTACTCCTAGATCTTCTTCCACATCATCTCCCGATTAGAAGAGTGTGGAAACAAAATTTCAAACTCTGGAAAGGTAATGACTTTGAAGGAGGAGCTAGGGAAGTGAATAAATGATAAAGAAGTACAGCAGTAGCTTTAGCTGTCAATGAGTTTCTTTGCTCTGGCATTGGCATTGTCAATACGACCTTTGTTGGTGTCAGCCTTTCCTGTGATCCGTTCTGTTTGTCGATTTTGAGCCTCAATCTCATTGCCCATGTCCAGGGCCATGTTTTTTAGATTTCCTAGGATACTGCCCACTTGATTCAGGTTCTCTTCCATTTCGTCTTCCCTGGCATCATTTGTTAATACTATTACATGGGCATATATAAAGGCCACAGCACTAGTTTAGTTCTGTTAAAGTCTTCTCTGCTTCTCTCATGTCTTTGTTTATTTGGTCCATGCCTTCTTCTATGTGTTTTAGTTGTTCCCCTTGTTCATCCAGCATAGTGATAGTCTTGATTCGTGCATCCTGAGACTCAATGTCTAAACCCAGGATTCTCCTTGTACTTTCCAGAGACTCATCAGTAACCTGGTTAGCCCTCAGCTGAATTTCTTCTGCCGACAGATTATCCATGATGAATTAAAACTCTTGATAGGGCTTCCCAGGTGGCGCAGTAGTTGAGAGTCCACCTGCCGATGCAGGGGACACGGATTCGTGCCCCGGTCCGGGAAGATCCCACACGCCGCGGAGCGGCTGGACCCGTGAGCCATGGCCGCTGAGCCTACGCGTCCGGAGCCTGTGCTCCGCAACGGGAGAGGCCACAACAGTCAGAGGCCCGCATACTGCAAAAATAAATAAATAAATAAATAAATAAATAAATAAATAAACTTATAAAAGCAGAGTAAAATCTCTACTAGTTTCACAATCTTTAGGAAAAAAAACATTTCCCTGTGCCCTCCATCCTGGTGAAGGTGAACAGACCCAGAAAATAAAACAGACTGGGAAGAAAGTTCTAGAGAGCGGTGAATTGACACTGAGGAACACAACTGTGTTTCACTTGGACATATTTTGTGCTTTTGTCAGAAGGCATCTTCCGAGGGACAGAGAAGTTGGGAGAGATTCTTACACTTAGCAAAATGCCTTTCAGATTCATCCATGTTATTATGTGAATCAACAACTCATTGTTTCTTATTTCTGAGCAGTATTCCATTGTACAGGTGGACCACAGTTTTTTTAGTTTCTCATCTGTTCAAGGATACGTATAGCTGATTCACTTTGTTATACAGCAGAAAGTTTTTGGCAGAAAGTTTCCAGTTTTTGGCAACTATAAGCAGTCATGTACAGGCCATTTTTGTGTGAATATAATTTTTCAATTAACTTGAGTAAAGCACAGACATGAGATTACTGGGTTGTAACATAAGCATATGTTTAACTTTACAAGAAGCTTTACACTTTACACTTTAAACTTTACACTTCCAAAGTGGCTCTGCCATTTTTGATTCACATCAGCAGTGAAGGAGAATTCCTGTTCTGCATACTCACCAGTATTTAGTGTCATCATTTTATTGTTTTAATTTTACTAATTCTAACTGTGGTATCTCATTCTGATTTTAATTTGCATTTCCCTAAAACCAGTGATGTTGAGTTCTCTGTTGTGTTCCGTTGATATTTTTATTCCAGGCTGGTTAGGGTGGTGCTTGGGATGGAGGTTGGATGATCGTTGAATCCTCTGATTATTTAATTAAACCTCAGTTTTAAGCAGTCACTCTGAATCTGGGTCTTGGGAGATGGACCTCATTCATGTTCTTGCCCCTCCTCCAGGTTCCGTGGATTTCCATCAGCCCCCTCCCCTATGGTTTGGCCACTCTTCCCTCTGAAGATTGAGGCTTTTATTCATTTGGAAAGATAGGGGAGATGGATCTGGGTAGATTTTCAGTGGTGGCCTCCATTGTTCTTCCCCAGCTCCCCAAACTGCACATTTAACTGATCTTCCTCCTTTAAATTAAGATCTTTGTTCTTTAGGATAAATAAGGAGGGAGGGGTCTGGGTGGGGTTTTGGCAGTGGCTGCTGTTCCCTCACCAGCCAGTACCTTTCTCAGCATTCTCCCCATCTTCCCTGTGGTTGTCTGGTGGGGTTTCTAGAGGGAAAAGACTGCAAGATGGCAAAATCCCACCCTCATATCAGAGGCTTCACACTCTCAATATAGCCCATGCTTCAACAATTTGTTTAAAATGTCTTGTTTAACATTTCTACCTATTTATATGTTATTTGGCAACTTCTGTCTCAGGTAAGCAAATGTTCTGGTGCTGTTCTCCCTACAGATTCTCATTGATCAGCTGTGTCCTCAGTTCTCTTATAGTCTCATGAAAATTAGTTAGTTATAGCTTTTTTCTTGTTTTAAGGATGGGGGCAATCCTCTTTCTAACTCCTTACATCACCAATCTAAAACTGAAGTCCAGTTTTCAAATTTTGAAGCTGTTGGCTGATAGACTAAGCTACAAATCTTTAAAGGGCAAAAATGAGTCTCTCTTAAACCCATCTTTTGTGTTTTATTTTAAATAATGTACTTTTAAATTCTAGAATATCTACTTTAGGGCTATGTTGTTTGGAGGATCTAACAATCTGTCAATTGAAAGCTATTGAGGACCCAGCCTTAGAAAGAAGGATGAGGGAGAGGTAAATGAAATCTTACCCAAACTGAAATTTACTAATTGGATGGAAGCAACAAGCCACTTATGGTTTCTGTCTAATAGAAGAAATGGATATGTAATAAAAGGTACCATCTAGATCCTCAAAGGTTCTTTTATCCAAAATCTGTGACATGCGATTAAATGTTACAAGACATGCAACAAGGTAACATGGTGTGGCTAAACCCACAAGAAAAGAAGAACAGATAGTAGAAAAGTTCAATGGATGATCCAAAAAGTAACCTTAGCAGACAGGACCTCTAAGTAATCATGATTAATATGCTAAAAAAATAGAGAAAAAGACACAAAAATGATTGAATGGATGATTTTATCAAAGAATTTAGACATTCTATAGAAGTAAAACCCATAACTTAAAATTGAAAAATGTGATATCTAAAATTAAGAACAAAATGGATAGCTTTAAGAACAGATTGAATAGAACAGGATTACTGAACTATTCAATAGAAAATGCCCAAAGTATGGCATTTCTTGAAATGAATTCAGGAGAAATTTTTTTTTATTTTATTAAGCCAAATGATAACTCTTTTTAAAAAGTCTGAAATGCCTATCATGAAACGTGATGATAATTACATCTAAAACTTTTATCTATTTCGTAGTAAATATTATGATTAAGGTAATCCACAAACCCATACTGACAGTGTTAAATTAGTTATAAGTAAAAATATGATTGAAGAATCATTTAGCTCACAAAACCTTAAAAACAGCAATAATATAATATAAAAAATTACACTTGATAGAAATAATCAGCACAAAATAATATTGATGACAGGTAAGATTTACATGATAAGATTTTAATTTGGTAAAATGTTGATAAATAATTAAAAAAAAATTTTTTTTTCTGGTACGCGGGCCTCTCACTGTTGTGACCTCTCCTGCTGCGGAGCACAGGCTCCGGACGCGCAGGCTCAGCGGCCATGGCTCACGGGCCCAGCCGCTCCGGGGCACGTGGGATCTTCCCCGACCAGGGCACGAACCCGCGTCCCCTGCATCAGCAGGCAGACTCTCAACCACTGCGCCACCAGGGAAGCCCAATAATTAAAAATTTTGAAAATGTTTAAAATCTTTTAAAATTAAATTAAATTTATTTTTTATTTTTTAAACATCTTTATTGGAGTATAATTGCTTTACAATGGTATGTTAGTTTCTGCTGTATAACAAAGTGAATCAGCTATACGTATACATATATCCCCATATCTCCTCCCTCTTGCATCTCCCTCCCACCCTCCCTATCCCACCCCTCTAGGTGGACACAAAGCACCAAGCTAATCTTAAATAATTTCACTTAGTTAACAACTACAGACAAAACAAAATGCACATTGACATAAGATAGACTTAGTAAACTTTGGTCAGGAAATTAAATTTTTTTCTATAATAGTACTTCACTAAGGAATTGGAACCAGTGAAATTACTTTTAATGCAGTTTTTTAAATGCAGAAATTAGATTTTATCTACAGTGGAAATACATTTAAGGAAGACAATATTAATTGAATATTTTAAATGAAATAAAATGTAAATTGTGATACGATTTTGACTAAAGTTTTGTATTCTTTTGATAAATGTGAAAGTAGTGGGGTCAAAATATGAATTGCATGAAGATGACAGGAGCAAAGCTACGGAATCAAGATACCTTATAATATCAGGTTTTCTAATCTTTGCCTTGAATTTTGGAAGGCTTTCATCCTTCTCTGAGAAGGAAACAAACAGACAGTTCACTTACTTTTGAACCCTAGCTCTGAGGACAGGAAAGCCACTTTATTTCAGAAAAAACAACAACAACAATACACTTTTCCAATTTCCTTTTCCTTTAACAATCTTTTAAACTCTCAAATGATTTAAATAATTTCTTCTAATGTCAATAAGTTACTGTGAAATGGCCTCAATTCCAAAACTTCTGTATATTTCTCTAAGTTTGAGGAAATCTAGATGTATATTTTGGGGCTTCCCTGGTGACGCAGTGGTTGAGAGTCCGCCTGCCAATGCAGGGGACACAGGTTCGTGCCCTGGTCCAGGGAGATCCCACATGCCGCGGAGCAGCTGGGCCCGTGAGCCATGGCCGCTGAGCCTGCGCGTCCAGAGCCTGTGCTCCGCAATGGGAGAGGCCACAACAGTGAGAGGCCCGTGTACCGCAAAAAAAAAAAAAAAAAAATTGCAAATTTTGTTGACATAATTTAGGGCAAAGACAAAGGAAAATGAAATCCAGAGACTGGAATTTTGATTTTAGCTATATCATCTTAGGTTAGTCTCTTAAACACACTGGCTAATCTTTTTTATCTGACTAATAAAGGAATTAGAGCAGACTCAGTTTGCAAACTCAAATAATTTCAAGTTTCAGGCAGATAAAATCAGCAATTGATAGTGATTTGACAACCAAGGTGAATTTTCACAAACATAGAAAAAGCCAACTTCTATACCTGTTAGGAGTCAGAATGGTGACTGGGGTTACCCTGGTGCTTGCATAGTCAAAATGCATTTAGAAGTGTGTGTCTTTGTGTGTGTGTAACTAATTAAGATATCTTCAGGGGCATAGCATTTTATGATAAAATCCTCTTTAGAATAAATTTAAGGTTTAAAATTCTATGATTTTTGTAATGTTATCTCTAATTTGAACATCATAATCAGAGGAGCTTTTCAGCTGATTTCTCTTGTTTCAAATTTCATAACACTCAGTATTTTAAGATTTTCCTCTTTCATGGAAATGATAAACAGCAAACAGATATTAGAGGAGTTTTGGAACAGCTGTATGCAAAATCAAGCTGCCTCTTTATCTAGAAAAAAATCAGGACCAATGTGAATACTGCTATGCCTGATTTTATTTCATTCTCTAGGAATGAATTTTTAATGGCTTTATTAAGATATAATTCACATACCATAACAGCTCTGTTAAGATATAATTAATATACCATAAAATTCCCCCATTTAAAGTACAAACTCAATCTTTTTTAGTGTAGCATCAGAGCTGTGCAATCATAACTACTGCCTCATGTTAGAATATTTTCATCACCCCCCCCCAAAAAATACCCATATCCACAAGCAGTCATTCTCCATGCCCCACCCCTACTACCGCCTAGCATCTGGCAAACACTAATCTACTTTCTGTATCTATAGATTTGCCTATTCTGGAAATTTCATATAAATGTAATAATATGGTAGGTGGCATTGTGTGTCTAGTTTCTTTCACTCGGCATAATGTGTTCAAGGTCCACCTACGTTGTTGCCTGTATCAGTATTTAATTCCTTTTAATTGTAGAATGATATTCCTCTGTATGGGTATATCACATTTTATTTATTCATTGATCAGTTTATGTTTCCACATTAGTTATATGGGTAATGCTGCTATAAACATTCATGTACAAGTTTTTGTATGGATGTATGTTTTCATTTCTCTTGGGCATATGCCTAAGTGTAAAATCACTAAGTCACAGAGTAACTCTATGCTTAACATTTGAAGAAACTGTCAGACTCTTTACCAAAGTGGCTATACAATTTCACAATCAAACCAGCAATATATTGGCTTGGGATTTCTCCACATCCTTGCCAACACTTGCTTTTTTAAACATATTTATTGCAGTATAACTGCTTTACAGTGGTGTGTTAGTTTCTGCTTTATAACAAAGTGAATCAGCTATACATATACATATATCCCCGTACCTCCTCCCTTTTGCCTCTCCCTCCCACCCTCCCTATCCCACCCCTCTAGCGGATCACAAAGCACCGAGCTGATCTCCCTGTGCTATGTGGCTGCTTCCCACTAGCTATCTGTTTTACATTTGGTAGTGTATATATGTCCATGCCACTCTCTCACTTGGTCCCAATTTACCCTTCCACCTCCCCGTGTCCTCAAGTCCATTCTCTATGCCTGTATCTTTATTCCTATCCTGCCCATAGGTTCTTCAGAAACTTTTTTTTTTTAGATTCCATATATATGTGTTAGCATACGGTATTTGTTTTTCTCTTTCTGACTTACTTCATTCTGTATGACAGACTCTAGGTCCATCCACCTCACTACAAATAACTCAAATTCGTTTCTTTTCATGGCTGAGTAATATTCCATTGTATATTAGTGCCACATTTTCTTTATCCATTCATCTGTCAGTGGACACTTAGGTTGCTTCCATGTCCTGGCTATTGTAAATAGAGCTGCAATGAACATTGTGGTATATGACTCTTTTTTATTTTTATGTTTTTTTATGACTCTTTTTGAATTATGGTTTTCTCAGGGTATATGCCCAGTAGTGGGATCGCTGGGTCGTATGGTAGTTCTATTTTTAGTTTTTCAAGGAACCTCCATGCTGTTCTCCATAGTGGCTGTATCAATTTACATTCCCACCAACAGTGCAAGAGATTCCCTTTTCTCCACACCCTCTCCAGCATTTATTGTTTGTAGATTTTTTGATGATGGCCATTCTGACTGGTGTGAGGTGATACTTCACTGTAGGTTTTTTTTGTTGTTTGTTTGTTTGTTTGCAGTATGCGGGCCTCTCACCGTTGTGGCCTTTCCCGCTGCGGAGCAGAGGCTCCGACGCGCAGGCTCAGCGGCCATGGCTCACGGGCCCAGCCACTCCGCGGCATGTGGGATCTTCCCGGACTGGGGCATGAACCCATGTCCCCTGAATCGGCAGGCGGACTCTCAACCACTGTGCCACCAGGGAAGCCCTCTCATTGTAGTTTTGATTTGCATTTCTCTAATGGATAGTGATGTAGAGCATCCTTTCATGTGTTTGTTGGCAATCTGTATGTCTTCTTTGGAGAAATGTCTATTTAGGTCTTCTACCCATTTTTGGATTGGGTTTTTTGCTTTTTTTGATATTGAGCTGCATGAGCTGCTTGTAAATTTTGGAGATTAATCCTTTGTCAGTTGCTTCATTTGCAAATACTTTCCCCCATTCTGAGGGTTGTCTTTTCATCTTGTTTATGGTTTCCTTTGCTGTGCAAAAGCTTTTAAGCTTCATTAGGTCCCATTTGTTTATTTTTGTTTTTATTTCCATTTCTCTAGGAAGTAGGTCAAAAAGGATCTTGCTGTGATTTATGTCATAGAGTGTTCTGCCTGTGTTTTCCTCTAAGAGTTTTATAGTGTCTGGCTTTACATTTAGGTCTTTAATCCATTTTGAGTTTATTTTTTTGTAGGGTGTTAGGGAGTGTTCTAATTTAATTCTTTTCCATGTAGCTGTCCAGTTTTCCCAGCACCACGTATTGAAGAGGCTGTCTTTTCGCCACTGTATATTCTTGCCTCCTTTATCAAAGATAAGGTGACCATATGTGTGTGGGTTTATCGCTGGGCTTTCTATCCTGTTCCATTGATCTATCTTTCTGTTTTTGTGCCAGTACCAAACTGTTCTGATTACTGTAGCTCTGTAGTATAATCTGAAGTCAGGGAGCCTGATTCTTCCAGCTCCGTTTTTCGTTCTCAAGATTGCTTAGGCTATTCGGGGTCTTTTGTGTTTCCATACAAATTGCAAAATGTTTTGTTCTAGTTCTGTGAAAAATGCCAGTGGTAATTTGATAGGGATTGCATTGAATCTGTAGATTGCTTTGGGTAGTAGAGTCATTTTCATAATGTTCATTCTTCCTATCCAAGAATATGGTATGTCCTTCCATCTGTTTGTATCATCTTTAATTTCTTTCATCAGTGTCTTTCAGTTTTCTGAATACAGGTCTTTTGTCTCCTTAGGTAGGTTTATTCCTAAATATTTTATTCTTTTCATTGCAATGGTAAATGTGAGTGTTTCCTTAATTTCTCTTTCTGATTTTTCATCTTGAGTGTATAGGAATGCAAGAGATTTCTGTGCATTAATTTTCTGTCCTGCTACTTTACCAAAATCGTTGATTAGCTCTAGTATTCTGGTAGCATCTTTAGGATTCTCTATGTATAGTATCATATCATCTGCAAACAGTGACAGCTTTACTTCTTCTTTTCCGATTTGGATTCCTTTTATTTCTTTTTCTTTTCTGATTGCTGTGGCTAAAACTTCCAAAACTATGTTGAATAATAGTGATGAGAGTGGACAACCTTGTCTTGTTACTGATCTTAGGAAATGGTTTCAGTTTTTCACCATTGAGAACAATGTTGGCTGTGGTTTTGTCATATATGGCCTTTATTATGTTGAGGTAAGTTCCCTCTGTGCCTACTTTCTGCAGGGTTTTTATCATAAACGGGTGTTGAATTTTGTTGAAAGCTTTTTCTGCATCTATTGAGATGATCATATGGTTTTTCTCCTTCAGTTTGTCAAAATGGTGTGTCACATTGATTGATTTGCATATATTGAACATTCCTTGCATTCCTGGGATAACCCCGCTTGATCATGTTTTATGATCCTTTTAATGTGCTGTTGGATTCTGTGTACTAGTATTTTGTTGAGGATTTTTGCATATATGTTCATTAGTGATATTGGACTGTAGTTTTCTTTTTTTGGACATCTTTTCTGTTTTGGTGTCTGGGTAATGG
The DNA here is from genome assembly GCF_963455315.2 of Globicephala melas. Lineage (NCBI taxonomy): Eukaryota > Metazoa > Chordata > Mammalia > Artiodactyla > Delphinidae > Globicephala > Globicephala melas. The sequence continues at coordinate 96,868,176 of NC_083319.1, read as the reverse complement.
TGGCCTGGTAGAATGAGTTTGGGAGTGTTCTGCCCTCAGCTATATTTTGGAAGAGTTTGAGAAGGATAGGTTTTAGTTCTTCTCTAAATGTTTGATAGAATTCGCCTGTGAAGCCATCTGGTCCTGGGCTTTTGTTTGTTGGAAGATTTTTAATCACAGTCTCAATCTCAGTGTTTGTGATTGGTCTGTGTATATTTTCTATTTCTTCCTCGTTCAGTCTCAGAATGCTTTTTGTAAGAATTTGTCCATTTCTTCCTGGTTGTCCGTTTTATTGGCCTATAGTTGCTTGTAGTAATCTCTCATGATCCTTTGTATTTCTTCAATGTCAGTTGTTACTTCTCCTTTTTCATTTCTACTTCTTTTGTTTTGAGTCTTCTCCCTTTTGTTTCTTGATGAGTCTGGCTAATGTTTTCACCAATTTTGTTTATCTTCTCAAAGAACCAGCTTTAATTTTATTGATATTTGCTATTGTTTCCTTCATTTCTTTTACATTTATTTCTGATCTGATCGTTATGATTTCTTTCCTTCTGCTAACTTTGGGGATTTTTTGTTCTTCTTTTTCTAATTGCTTTAGGAGTAAGGTTATCTTGTTTATTTGAGATGTTTGTTGTTTCCTGAGGTAGGAGTGTATTGCTATAAACTTCCCTCTTAGAACTGTTTTGCTGCATCCCATGGGTTTTGGGTCATTGTGTTATCATTGTCATTTGTTTCTAGGTATTTTTTGATTTCCTCTTTGATTTCTTCAGTGATCTCTTGGTTATTTAGTAGTGTATCGTTTAGCCTCCCTGTATTTGTATTTTTTACAGAATTTTTCCTGCAATTGATATGTAGTCTCCTAGCATTGTGGTCAGAAAAGATACTTGATAAGATTTCAGTTTTCTTAAATTTACCTAGGCTTGATTTGTGACCCAAGATATGATCTATCCTGGAGAATGTTCCATGAGCACTAGAGAGGAAAGTGTGTTCTATTGTTTTCAGATAGAATGTCCTATAATTATCAATTAAGTCCATCTTGTTTAATGTATCATTTAAAGTTGTGTTTCATTATTTATTTTCATTTTGGATGATCTGTCCATTGGTGAAAGTGGGGTGTTAAAGTCCCCTAGTATGATTGTGTTACTGTCAATTTCCCCTTTTATGGCTGTTAGCATTTGCCTTATGTACTATGTTGGGTGCGTAAATATTTACAGTTGTTATATCTTCTTCCTGGATTGATCCCTTGATCATTATGTAGTGTGCTTCTTTGTCTCTTGTAATAGTCTTTGTTTTAAAGTCTATTTTGTCTGATATGAGAATTGCTACTCCAGCTTTCTTTTGATTTCTATTTGCACGGAATATATTTTTCCATCCCATCACATTCAGTCTGTATGTGTCCCTAGGTCTGAAGTGAGTCTCTTATAGACAGCATATATAGGGTCTTGTTTTTGTATCCATTCAGCCAGTCTGTGTCTTTTGGTTGGAGCATTTAATCCATTTACATTTAAGGTAATAATCGGTATGTATGTTCCTATTAACATTTTCTTAATTGTTTTGGGTTTGTTATTGTAGTTCTTTTCCTTCTCTTGTGTTTCTTGCCTAGAGAAGTTCCTTTAGCATTTGTTGTAAAGCTGGTTTGGTGGTGCTGAACTCTCTCAGCTTTTGCTTGACTGTAAAGGTTTTAATTTCTCCATCAAGTCTGAATGAGATCCTGCTGGATAGAGTAATCTTGGTTGCAGGTTTTTCCCTTTCATCACTTTAAACATGTCTGCAACTCCATTCTGACTTGCAGAGTTTCTACTGAAAGATCAGCTGTTAACCTTATAGGGATTCCCTTTTATGTTATTTTTTGTTTTTCCCTTGCTCCTTTTAATATTTTTTCTTTGTGTTTAATTTTTGATAGCTTGATTAATATGTGTCTTGGTGTGTTTCTCCTTGGATTTTTCCTGTATGGAACTCTCTGCACTTCCTGGACTTGATTAACTATTTACTTTCCCATATTAGGGAAGTTTCCAACTATAAGCTCTTCAGATATTTTCTCAGTCCCTTTTTTTTTCCTCTTTATCTTCTGGGACCCCTATAATTCGAATGTTGGTGCGTTTAATGTTGTCCCAGAGGTCTCTGAGACTTTCCTCAGTTCTTTTCTTTTTTTTTTTTTTTATTATGCTCTGCAGTAGTTGTTTCCACTATTTTATCTTCCAGGTCACTTATCCATTCTTCTGCCTCAGTTTTTCTGCTATTGATTCCTTCTAGAGAATTTTAAATTTCATTTATTGTGTTGTTCATCATTGCTTGTTTGCTCTTTAGTTCTGCTAGGTCCTTGTTAAACGTTTCTTGTATTTTCTCCATTCTATTTCCAAGATTTTGGATCACCTTTACTATCATAACTCTGAATTCTTTTTCAGGTAGGCAGCCTATTTCCTCTTCATTTGTTTGGTCTGGTGGGTTTTTACCTTGCTCCGTCATCTGCTGTGTGTTTCTCTGTCTTCTCATTTTGCTTAACTTACTGTGTTTGGGGTCTCCTTTTCACAGGCTGCAGGTTCATAGTTCCCATTGTTTTTGGTGTCTGTCTCCATTGGGTAAGGTTGGCCAGTGGGTCGTGTAGTCTTCCTGGTGGAAGGGACTGGTGCCTATGTTCTGGTGGATGAGGCTGGATATTTTCTTTCTGCTGGGCGGAACCATGTTCGGTGGTGTGTTTTGGGTGCCTGTGACCTTATTATGATTTTAGGCAGCCTCTCTGTTCATGGGTGGGATTGTGTTCCTGTTTTGCTAGTTGTTTGGCATAGGGTGTCTAGCACTGTAGCTTGCTGGTCTTTGAGTGGAGCTGGGTCTTTGTGTTGAGATGGAGATCTCTGTGTGAGCTTTTGCTGTTTGATATTACATGGAGCTGGGAGGTCTCTGGTGGATCGATGTCCTGAACTCGGCTCTCCCACCTCAGAGGCACAGGCCAGACACCTGGCCGGAGCATCAAGACCCTGTCAGCCACACAGGTGAGAAGAAAAAGGAGAAAAAAAGAAAGAAAGAAAGAAAAAAATAAAATAAAGTTATTAAAATAAACAATAAAAATTATTAAAAATAATAAATTTTTTAAAAAAACAATGGTCAGACAGAACCCTAGGACAAATGGTAAAACTAAAGTTATACAGACAAAAATCACACAAAGAAGCATACAGATACACACTCACAAAAAGAGAAAAAGGAAAAATATATATATATCTAGATACTAAAAAAAAAGGAAGAGAGCTGCCGAATCAATAAACAAATCTGCCAATGATAATAAACTCTAAATACTAAATTAAGATAAACATAAAACCTGAAACAAATTAGATGCAGAAAGCAAACCCCAAGCCTACAGTTGCTCCCAAAGTCCACTGTCTCAATTTTGGGATGATTCGTTGTCTATTCAGGTATTCCAGAGATGCAGGATACATCAAATTGATTGTGGAGGTTTAATCCGCTGCTCCTGAGGCTGCTGGGAGAGATTTCCCTTTCTCTTCTTTGTTCTCACAGCTCACAGGGGCTCAGCTTTGGATTTGGCCCTGCCTCTGTATGTAGGTAGCCTGAGGGCATCTTTTCTTCACTCAGTTGGGACAGGGTTAAAGTAGCAGCTGATTAAAGGGTCTGGCTCACTCAGGCCAGGGGGAGGGAGGGTACAGAATATGGGGTGAGCCTGTGGCAGCAGAGACCAGCCTGATGTTTCAACAGCCTGAGGCGTGCCATGTGTTCTCCCAGGGAAGTTGTCCCTGGATCATGGGACCCTGGCAGTGGTGGGCTGCACAGGCTCCCAGGAGGCGAGTTGTGGATAGTGACCTGTGCTTGCTCACAGGTTTCTTGGTGGCTTCAGCAGCAGTCTTAGCGTTTCATGCCCGTCTCTGGTGTCCACACTGATAGCAGCGGCCTGTGCCCATCTCTGGAGCTCTTTTAGGTGGTGCTCTGAATCCCCTGTCCTTGCACACCCCGAAACAATGGCCTCTTAGGCAGTTCCAGAGTTTCTCCCAGACTCCCTCCCGGCTAACTGTGGCACACTAGCCCCACTCAGGCTGTGTTCATGCAGCCAACCCCAATCTTCTCCCTGGGATCTGACCTTTGAAGCCCGAGCCTCAGCTCCCAGCCCCCACCTACTCCGGTGGGTGAACCCACAAGCCTCTCAGGCTGGTGAGTGCCGGTCGGCACCAATCCTCTGTGCTGGAATCTCTCTGCTTTGCCTTCTGCACCCCTGTTGCTGTGCTCTCCTCTGTGGCTCCGAAGCTTCCCCTCCGCCACCCCCTATATCCACCAGTGAAGGGGCTTCCTAGTGTGTGGAAACTTTTCCTCCTTCACAGGTCCCTCTCAGAAGTTCAGGTCCTGTCCCTATCCTTTTGTGTCTGTTTTTTCTTTTTGCTTTTACCCTACCCAGGTACATGGAGAATTTCTTGCCTTTTGGGAGGTCTGAGGTCTTCTGCCAGTGTTCAGTAGGTGTTCTGTAGGAGCTGTTCCACATGTAGATGTACTTCTGATGTATTTGTGGGGAGGAAGGTGATCTCCACATCTTACTCCTCCACTGTCTTGAAGGTCTCCACCCCATCACTTGTTATTGTCTGTCTTTTTCATATTAGCCTTCCAGTGGGTTTCTCATTGTGCTTTTGTTTTGCATTTCTCAGATAACTAATGATGTTGAACACCTTTTTGAGTTGCTGGTCATTTGTATATATTCTTTGGAGAAATGCCTATTCAGATCCTTTGCCCATTTTAAAAAATCAGTTTTTTTTCCAAAATATCCTTGTTGGAATTAAATTTTTAAATGTCAGTTAGAATCAGTGCAAATAATAATTGTTTGTGTAGATACTCTTCTATGTTCATTATCTTTTCAAGAGTACTGAATTATTACAAAATAAAAACCTTTAATATTTAGCACATGTGCATATGAACTCATTCAGTTTCATTAGTAAAATGAGAATTATTTGCTTGTTGTTTTTTAAGAATATTTGGAATGGATTCATTTATTTACATTTAAAATAAAATGGATTCACTCAGCTCACATTCCTCTGTAATCTCATTTATTCCTGACTCACCCAAGTTTATGTCTATGCTGCAGTCAAAAAATGAGCCAGTCCTTTTGGCAAACTATGCTTCCTGAAAATGAGCAATCTAAGTGAATTCTAGTGGGTAATTCAATTATTATCACTTCATAATAGCAGTACCAATAAATATGTAATTGTTCTTTTCTTCTTTTACTTTGTACTTCCAGATAAAAGCAAAATACATCAGTTGGTTGGGAATATAATTAAATTTTCCTGAAGAAAAAAAGAAACAAACAAAGTTCAATATCAAATAATTCTAAAGCTTTACACTCCAACATTGTGTATAAAATTTCTAAGTATATTTTTGAGTTTATAAGATTACCTGAAATTTTTTTGTTGAACAGTATTAAAATCAACTTTATTGAATTATAATTTACATACAATGAAAATCACTCATTTTAAGGGTATGTATAGATGAATTTTGACAAATGTATGCACCTGTTACCCAGTTTTACAACCAAGATATAGAACATGTCTATCACCACAAAATAGTCCTCATTTCCCTTTCCAACCAACTCCCTCTCCCATGGAAATAGAACCAGTGTATATATATTTTGCCTTTTTTTTTTTAATTGGTATAGTACTTTTGAGATTAATCTAGGTTGTTACATACATCAGAATCTCTGCTTTGGGAAAATGAGAGAGTAGAAAATTAGAATTCAGGATTATACCAGATGTTAGAAAAATCTGGCTCTGCAGTTACCAAACATGTGACATCTGAAATAAATGACTAGAATGTAAACTGGAGCTTAGGTGTGCAATGTGGACTATTTAATCAGTGTCATTCTTGAGCACAGATCCTGAAGAACAAATTTAGACAGATCATCATACAGAGATTTCCTGAGTTTCTACTATGTATTAAAATGAGAGGAAGAATAATGTGCAAAAACAAACAAACAAAAAAACATTCACACCCCTGTCTTCATGCATCTATAGACTAGTGGGTAACAGAGCTAACAAGTAAAAAAGAATTACACACGCCAACAAATAAAAAATTGTGACTTATAGAGTGCTTCAGAGGGAACAAAGGATCCCACATCAATGATATCCAGGATGGAGCCAAGTCATGCAAAGGCTGAGGGAAGAGCCTTCTACATAGAGTGTATAACTGACAATGGAAAGATGCATCATTGGAAAGAGCCCAATTTTCTTAATGAATTGAAAAATGGCATCTGTGACACTAGCGGAGTGAAAGGGAGAGGAATAGTATGGCTAAATGGAAACAAAATCATACAGGTGTTTTAGCCCAAGGAAGGCATCTATATTGCATTCCATTTTTTTAAGAAAATTTTAATTTTTAAAAATGTTTAGCCATGCTGTGCAGCATGTGGGATCTTAGTTCCCTGACCAAGGATTGGAACCCACACCCCCTGCAGTGGAAGCACAAGTTTTAACCACTGGACTGCCAGGGAATTCCCTATATTGCATTTTAATCAAATGATAAATCTTTGAAGGGGTCTTGTCAGAGAATAGAACAATCTTCTTTACATTTTAAATAATTTATTTGTTGTTCTTAGAAAACTTTATGGGAGATACAAAAGGAAGACTAGAGAGACAAGTTAACAGTCTATTGCAACTTCTAAGTGAGAAATAAGAGTGTCTTGGATCCTAAATAAGCTGGTGAATGTGGGAAGGTGCAGAAGGATTTGGAATTTGTTTTGGATTTTGGGAAAGATTGTCACAGCAGTGGTCGCTGTAAACCACTCTTGTGTCTACACTCATGTCTGGTCCTTCTCACACTGACTCTGGACTTGTTTAGCTGACATGTTTTGACCAATAGGACATTAGCAAATGTGATGCAAGCAAAGACTTGAAAAGTGTCGGCACAATGGGGTTTGTCTTCTCCTGCTGCCCTTAGAACACAGTGTGAAGAAGCCTAGGCTGGCTCAATGGAGGATTAGGCCATGTGTAACTGATACAAGCAGTCACAGCTAAGGCCTCCAGACCCACCAGCCACCAGCCAACCCACCAGCTAATGCTGCTACTTGAGTGAATTAAGTGAGACCAAGAGAAGAACCACATAGTTGTATGTAGCCCAAATTCTGACCCACAGAACAGTGAGCTAATAAATGTTTATTGTTTTAAGCTACTAAATTTTGTGGGTTTTTTAGTTACACAGTAATAGATAACTGATAGAATTAACTGATGGAATGGATAATTTGGGGAAAAGAATAAACCAAATATGTTACGAAAGTTTCTACTTCAGCAACAGGGTTGATGGGTTTAACATCTGGGAATAGGGGTTAGAACAGGACTCGGAGGAATCAAGGGTTTGAATTTAGATATGTTCATTTTCATAGAGTAGCCGTCTCCAGACATAAATTAAGGAATTGGCAAGATAAAGCTGGCAGAATAAAATCTGCAAAATAAGCAGCCTTTGTGTTTTTGTAAGCCAAGATATTTAGAAATATATTTTAGAAGAAAAATTTCACTCATGTTTTTATGGGGTACCTATTAGTTTCTTGTGAACAGCAGTGCTTGTTTTGGAAAATCCTGAAAGGTCCAATCCCTTTACTTTATAAAGGATTACCAATGTTGGAGAAGTGAAGTAGCTTGTCTGAGGTCACAGAGCTAATTACTGGAGGTTCTGATGCACAAACCTGAGTCTCTTGACTTAATCATTGTCCATGATCCTTTCTTCATGGTACGGAGCGACATCAGTGAGAAAATGTAAATGATAAATACAACAAAGAAAGGATGCTCAACCTCAGTACACAATGGGAGTGGGGCTTGTGATATGACAAGATGGAAAATCTCACGTTTCATCTTACAGAGGCAGCTACTCCTCACTCCTAACCACTGTCACCAAGCTTGGAAGATCTTTTCTTTATTTTCTTTTATTTATAAGAAGCTAAAAATCTAGATTTTTATGACAAATGTCCTCATTTTTAAATGCAGGCAGAAAATTTACTGTAAAGAACAAAAACAAAACAAAACATGAAATGGAGTCAGTCTCTGGGATACCAGTTGTCAAGCTCTGGAGTGATTTACATCTAAGAGCATTTGGTTCCAGCAGTGATTGGAGATGCTGGACCATGGTGAAGATGGGTCTGTTCCTGTGAGGACCCCTCCATGGGCCAGCATCAGTTCCTGCAGATGATGCTGGATGATCTCAGCTACTTCTGCATCTTGAGGATACTCCATTTTCTAAAACCATTATCAATCACCCATTACATTTGGGGTCTATGTTCCTTGGAAATCCTAAATTGAAAAGATTTCCTTGAAGCCTAAATTGAAGACTTGAGGTTCTTAGACATTAATGGCTCCTCTAGAAGTAAATAAATTTCTTAATCCTAAAACAATGTATTATCTAACCAAAGTATGTGAACTAGGTATCCTCTAAGGCTCTAAACAAAACCAGTTATGCTCCAAATTTCTAAAATCTAGTTAACATATGTTCTTTAGAGCTATGCCAAATTTTAAAGAAAAAACATTTATATTCTTGGGTCACTAGAACATTATTGATCACATTATAATGTCTCATGAATAAAGGTGAGATAAATTTTGAGTCTTTGATTTAGGACCTTATGTGTGTAAACCAAACACTTAGTGAGTGTTTACTGTGCAAGAGGCAATATAGTGTCAGAATAGCTGGATTCTACTTGTAAAATCCAATGCAGTATATTCAAAAGAACTAGAATGATTATTTACATTATACTTTTTTTACTAACTCAGTTAAAAATATGTCTTCCTCATATTAAAACATTCTTCAGCAATTCCATAATGTTGACCCTGCATAATGTTGACTAGTGTCATCAGTGACAGCAAAGTGTTGGAGCATCTGCGCCACTAGGGGGATTGAAATTTTAAATGTGATTCATGAATGCTCTGTAACACCATAAAGCAGTCAGAAATAATGCAGTAACACAAATAAGATGAAAAACCATAATGTTAATGAAAAAATATGAAACAATAAAATTACTAGCAAAATGCAATATTTTGCACACTAAAGCACACACACTTTAAGTACTAAGGAAGTGTGTATGTGTGTAGGTGAGTTAGAAGAATCTACACTTTACAAGGTAATTAAAATTGAAGCGAATAGACTGGGAGTTGGGTGTGATAAGGAAAAAATAATAAAACAAAACCAAAGGAGAATCCTGCACAGGCCAATGGTGGTCCATATGCCATAACTGGGGTGTGTTCATCTCCATCTTGGCACCTAAGTCACTATGGAAACCTTGCAGTTTCATATTATGTAGATGGGATTTGGGGAGGGTCTGTTGCATTCTTGTACTTGTTCCCTTCCTCTCAGCCAACTCCTCAGTCTTAGAGATTCTAAATGCCTTTTCCTGCAACTCGGGGAATTTGTCTCAGGACTTTGTTTCCTGGCTTCTGCTATGAGCCTTCTTGCTTGCCTGTGATTTGCCTGATTTCTCTTCCGTTGCCCCTTATATCACCCTAACCCCCATTATGGGATGTCTCAGGAAGACAGTCTGGCTAAACTTTGATCTGCAGCGCCCCCTCTGACACTGCCTCTGTTGTCTCCCATTTCCCAGAGCTCAGATATCAGCAGGTGTGCCAACTCCAGTCGGGCTGGCCTCCTGGAAATCACCTCAGCCTGACCTGTCCTAGGGCCCCAGCGTCAGTCCTTACAACAAGGGGGGCCCTGGACACCTGCTCTTCAAGTCTGATGAGGAAGGCACTTGATAAGGGAATAGACTTAAACTCGTACCAGGCATCAAGTAGTAATTTGCAATGAAGTGTTTTACCAAAGACCCTTTATTCTTGTCAGGCTAATGAAAATAATGAACAGGTGTGTGTTCTGGTTTAATTTAGTGCAGCTCTGCTGAGAAGTGGAGCAGGTGCTAGACTGCTTATCAATGGGCCAGGCCTGGCAAATATGTCAGATGTGAAAATGGGTTGGTCCTATGAGTTCTGAGAGACCCAAGTAAACAAAAGAGGGTGCCAGCCAGAGAGAACATATTTTAGAGGGGAGAAAACAATACCATTTAGAGCATGAGGCTATTGTAAAGTTCTGTGATGTCCTCAGAAACCAAGGAGATGAACAAGATACCAGGTTTGAGTAAGTGAACTCAAGTCACCCCAGTGGAATGAACAGTTTTTAAGACAAAAGACCCGATAAAGTAAGAAGGGAAGTAGCCTTGTAGACTCAGAAGAAAAGCAGAAGGGAAGGGTGGTCCAGGCAGGAAGTAAGGATTGGTATCTAGAAGATGAAGCTACAGGGATCAAGGGCCTAGATAAGTAATATGAAGCTGGAGGTCAGGGTCAGAATCAGCAACAGACTCTGACAATTGCCAAGATAGCATGCAGGGAGCCGGGAGTCTCCTCCAGCCTGGTGCTACCCCACAAGTTCATGGGCAGGTCAAGTGGTAAAGGAGACTGGAGGAGAGGGGAAGAGCTAGACCAAGTAACTGATTGACATTCACAGTCATCCTTAGAGTTTTGAATCATGCACATAACCACAGCTACAAAGATATAACCAGGAACCAAGTCTGATTCTTTTAACCACATACTAGGGGTTTGAGAAAATCAGAATAAAAGCTCTGCCCTCTTCCTCCATAGTCGCATGTAATTGATTGGCAAGTTTTAGGGCTATGATCCCTCAGTGTCTCCCAAATCAAAGTTCTATTTCAAATCCACATAGTCTCTTTTATTTAAATTATTTACTTTGGGCATTCATCACTTTTACAAAAATTTTTAAAGAATTTATAGTTTAAAAATAACACTAACATCTTATTTTCTCAGAGAAAAGACAAACTGCAGACGTCTAACATTTTTCTGTTGGCCCCGTCTAGAAATCATATTGGATAAAAGAGAGACCCTTTGGAAGCCATAAAACACAGAACAATTTTACTTGTTCACTTACTTGTTTCTAAAGGTTTTTCATAGGAGTGAGTCTGCAAGTGACATTTCAGTTCATCGGCTAGCAACACATTTTAGGATGTGCTCTTTTTCAGAATTTGAGAAGGTTAAAGCTAGAGCATGCCATCAATCTGTTTGTTACATGTCTGCATTAAGCCAAATGCAATAAAGTTCATGTGATCAAAGAAAAACAGCAGAGCGTTGACTCTGGCCATTGCAGGCCAGAGTTACTTAAACATTGAATGAGAGTTTTTCAAATGGAACAAAAATGTGCAGTTTTTCAAGTCTAGTAAAGTCAAGATAAAAAATAGACAGGATTTTATATATGAATGTGATTTTCATGACTCACCATCACTGGTACATATATTTTACATTATTTTTTTTTGTAGAGGATGAGGTTTGTCTCCTGGTCTCTCCTTCAGAACCAATTTTCAGAGCTTAAGAAATGCTTCCTCATGTCACTGGGTCTTTGCATGTGCTGTTCCCTCTTCCTGAAATGTCCCTTCCCTCCTCTCATTCATTAACTATTTAACTTTCCTCATCCTTCCAAGAGCACTTCTAAAGTTTTCTCACCCTTGCCCTGGCAGGTGCCCCTGTTGGGCATTTTCTGAGCTCTAAGCCTTTATTTCAATTATCACAAAGTGTAAATAGAGATTTTATTTCATAATGATTTGTTGTCTCTGTCACTTGATCATAAGCTCCATTAGGAAAATGAGCAAGTTTTGCTCATTATTGTATTCTTCAAATCTGGTTCCGTAACAGTTTGCTAGAAGAATGAATGTGTGTAACATGTATGTCTGCATGTGTGTAATCTGCACGTTTACATGTACACGTGTAATGTGCATGTCTGTGTGTGTGTGAGGTACATGCCTGCATGTGTGCAGTATGCACGTCTGTGTGTGTGTGTGTACGTGTGTGTGTATCCTTTCCAGAGTGATCTACAGGAGACTAGAACACTGCGGGAAGAACTCAAGGGCACATCCTTTGTAAGAACTCAAAGGGGACCCAGCTCAGAGTGTCAGAGCCCTCCCTGGACTTTCCTTCTTGACTTGGACAGTTCAACCCTGGGATATTCTGGGAAGCACAGCTCTGGAACAGTTAGAGGGTAGAAAGCTCAGACTGCAGGAGGATGCAGCTGGAGAATTAATGTGTCCAGTGAACTGTCATGGTATGAGGAAGAGGCACACTCTATGCCAAGACCAATGCCTGTATTAAGAGGTTTGGGGGCTTCCCTGGTGGCGCAGTGGTTGAGAGTCCACCTGCCAATGCAGAGGACACGGGTTCGTGCCCCGGGCTGGGAAGATCCCACATGCCGCGGAGCGGCTGGGCCTGTGAGCCATGGCCGCTGAGCCTGCGTTTGTCCCTATGTGAAATCTTGAACTGGTCATGTTTATATCCAGTTTCAAGCTTTGTTCATTGCATCACAATTCCTCTTAGATATCCAACCCCACAGCATCAATGACATATGTTACAATCACTCATCTTTACTCTGGTGTTGCTTTTCAAGTGGAATTGAAGAATGAGATTGTAAAGTGCTGTAGCCACACTGGTCTGAGGAAGCAGTAGTCCTGGATTTCCTGGTTGCAAAATAAAGTAAAAAGATACCCAAGGGAGAGCTGAGAGTGAGTGAGAAAAACATCTACAAAATGGGTGAATAGAGAAACTCATGGGAAATAAGCCTTCACTTCCCCAAAACCACAGGATGAATTTTATCTCGGAAGAGGAAAGGTGGAGGGTAAACCCTTGGTCATAGGCAGGTTATCAGGGAAGGGAGGGATGGAGAAGATGCCAGGGATTGTGACAAGATGGGGACACTATGAGACATTATTGTTAAGTAGACCAGGTCTTGGCCAGGAATGGGGTGAACTGGGGAGGCTTCAGAGGTTTCTGAGCATCAACACAGGGGGATCAGATCTGTGATTCAGAACTACAACTCAGGCATCTGTGTGAAATATGAAAGGGAGTAGGACATTATGTGAGGGTGAGACCAGCTTAAATATCAGAACATCAGCCTCCAAAAATAAATGCTGATTTTTTAAAAGAAAAAAATCTACTTTTCTATACCCTGTTTTTAAAATTTGTCTATGTATCTTATTGAAAAAAGGGGGAAATGTTAACTTTATAGATATACCAGGAAGGGGAAAGGGTGACTCATATTAAGAAATTACTTTACGTGACTGGGGTAAGTGGATATCCCATCCCTGACTGCATTGAACAGAACTAGATCACCAGGAAATGTGAAAATGATTTTCATTGTGTGTTCAGTGAATGTGTCTTTAGACTGCTAGAAAAAGAAAAAATACATTAAAGAAAATCCATATGCATTGATCAGAATCTATTTTTTCTACCAGCCTCATCCTCATACTTTGCAGGCATAGAATTTATAAAGTTGTAAAACCAATTTTATGATCTGAGAGATCTTGCTGATAACAGCTCTGCCAGAAATAAATACTAGATCAGCAGCCTTCAAGGGTACTTATTGGATTGGGTCCTATGACAGATTATATGCAATTTATATTACATAAGATCCATAAATTTAGGAAACAGGTTAATTTTGTCCTGAAAGTGGATTAATTGGTTTAATATTTCCAAGCTTAACTACAGTCTTCAGTGCATAACATAATTGATTCCATCTCATCCTTTCACTAATTTAAATATAGAGAAAACCAAGTAATCACAAAATGCCAATTCGTTTGATAGGTTTTTAAATTTATGGTGGCAGAGCTCTTGATACTTAGAGATTTTTATTTCTATTTGGTCTTTATTTTTAGATATATTTTTTACCTGAAAATGTGATCTCTAAAGGGTAAAGTTGAGAAAATACTAAACAATGTTGCTCTTAAGTCCCAAAAGCATTTGTCCAGAGAAAATATAGAGAATCAGTATGAAGTGTTAGGAGGGCTTTCTGAGGAAGGACCTGTAACTATTCCCCTTATAGAGATTAGGTGCATGTAACATCTCTAAATGACTCAGGTAGAGATTGGCACAACCAGACTTGAATTCAGGTCCATCTGACCATAAAGCCCATGTTTTTAACCACTGTACTATATTGTCTTTTTATGAAAACAAAGCAATGCAATATTTAGGCACTGTGTCTTTCCTTTATTTATTCAAAAGGCATTTATTTAGTCTACAGTATGAATTTTGTTGGATACCAGAAATGCAAAGATAAAAAAGCTAGTCTTTGTCCTAATGGATTTCATGTATATGTATTATGACATTAAAATAAAGATGAAGCTATATGTAAATATTTCTTTCAGGTATCTTTTTTTTTTCAGCATTTACTTGACAGCCAATGATATTAGCACAAAAGATTTTTTAAAAGGGCAGGTGGGAGAAGTCAGATTTAGAATGAAAAAAGAAAGCAGATACTTCTTTAGACACATTTCTTACTACTTCCAAGTCTACATATAAAACTTTGAAATGGCTATTTACTCAAAATTTTTAAACCATTAATGGTTTCTAAACTAACAATCAGTTTTTCCCATTAAGAACAATATACTAGAAATTGGTTGATATTTCAATTCAACTGTCAAAAACCTATCAAATTCATAATGTATGAAATGGTAAAAAATAAAGAGAACTTACAAACTAGTGCAAGTCTATAGTTATGGACTTCATCAAATTTCAGACACTGAGCAGCTCCAGCTCCATCCCTCAGCACTCTCTCCTGCATGTTCTGGTTTCTTTTTCCAGATGTCCCTCCTGGTAGAGAAGGGCCATGGCAGTTCCACTCAGCCATACACTGGACTAAACAAGGAGAAAAAGAGCATTGTTTTACTCAAGCATTAAACAAGCTCCAAGTCATTACTCTGATTGGACCTATTTAGGCTACATACCTGTTCATGATTAAATCACCAGGGCAATGGTGATGACAATCAGCTTAAGCCTGTGTGGAATGGACTATGAAGTTGAGATTGGTGTCAGTTCCACAAAATCTTCATAGATGTTGTGGACATGAAGAGCAAAGCCTACTATAAGTATAAACTGACAAAAAATAGAAAACAGAGTTACATCTTTAGAGAATCTCTAAACAAAACTCACAGATTATTGATTCTGAATAATTTCTTCTATTTAATTCAGTGATTGATTTGGAAGACTTTGAGTATAACTTTAATGACCCTAAATGCTCGCAATGAAATAACATCTACTTATTAAACAATTTTCAAGTGTTTATTTATTATAAAGTGCTTATATATTTTAATATTGTATTTTCTAAAATTGTCTTTTGGTAAGAATTTTAAAAATCAAAACAAAGATGATTTGTAATATATTTCAATTCAACTTGTTATTTTGTGTGGAAAGCATTTTTTTAAAATTTATTTAATTAATTAATTAATTATTTTTGGCTGTGTTGGGTCTTCATTGCTGTACTTGGGCTTTCTCTAGTTGTGGCAAGCGGGGGCTACTCTTCATTGCAGTGCGCAGGCTTCTCATGAGGTGGCTTTTCTTGTTGCAGAGCACAGGTTCTAGGTGCACAGGCTTCAGTAGTTGTGGCTCACAGGCTCAGTAGTTGTGGCTCGTGGGCTCTAGAGAGCAGGCTCAGTTGTTGTCGTGCACAGGCTTAGTTGCAATGCGGCATGTGGGATCTTCCCGGGCCAGGGATTGAACCCATGTCCCCTGCATTGGCAGGCGGATTCTTAGCCACTGCACCACCAAGGAAGCCCATGGAAAGTATTTTTAAAATTTAAATAAAAGAGTGTAACAACTATAGTCTGAATGTGTGTATCTTCTCAGTTGATTATTTCTAGGGAATTGATAATGATTCTCATGCATTTTGTGAATTCAAGTACAACCCTACAAGTCCTATCTTGGAGGAGATGTAAAGGTTTCAAAATTGAATGCACAATAAAGAATAAAGTGATGGGGTCCATTCTTCCACCAGGAAATTCATTGATTTCCTATTAAAGTTAATTGCCAATGGATGGCAATGGAAGAGAAGATCCAATTTATTTTATTTATTTATAAATCATCCTTTTAGAATATAAAATTTTAGATAAGTATGCTAGCCCTTCATATTGGACACGAAAGTGTTTGAAAGACAACTTAAAAGTTGGAATCAAACCTTTACCTCATTTGCAGAATAGGGTCAGAAACAACAAAAGTTTTCCTGAAATACTGACATCTTAACAAAAATAGTTTAATGGAAGTTTAGAAATGCTGAATTAAAACCATTTGGCACTTCATATATAACACATTTGATTTTTTGAAATTGAATTTTTTGTAAATGCTATTTTTTAAACTGAATGAGTTTAATCATATATTGGTTAATAAATCTAGCAATAAATGAATGGCAATAGAACCGAGGAAAGCTCACTAAGATACTTGATATCATCTTTTCTTAAAATTTTTACTAATTGATATGCTTTCTTAGAGCTCTGATGACAAAGAAAAGTCCATGTCTAAGAAGTCAAGAGATTCTATGAAGATCAAGAGAGCTTTGCTGAGCAAAGTAAGGCAGTGATTAAATGATGCATTGGACTCATCAAGCAAGAATAGAGGTAAGAGATTTGCAAGCCATGCATAGTCTGAATGAGGACCCTGAATAACAGAGGGAGTCATTGACTCGCCCAAGGTAATGCAGGTCGAGATGAACAGTGATCCTCAATCTCAGTTCTCTGCTATGGCATCAAGTGAGAGTTAAATTTCAAGCTCCCATACATGTCTCCCTGTCTCTTACCAGAGTCCCTTCTTAAAAATATTGTAAGCATTTTATTCACACTCTGATTCTCTGGTGCTTGAATTAAATACAAAGCATTTTTTATGGTGATATTTGATGACATAGGCTGGATATGGCCTCGTTCCTTAATAATACCCTATAAATACCCCATAAATACTTACTGAATTTAATAGACTTCAGTGCACTTTAAAATACTTTAGAATGTATTCTGAAATTATATAATTGGAGCCATCCAGTCATATATTTTCCCAGCACAAAGTTGTTTGAAAGAGAAAGATGTTAAAATCAGACAATGTTGCTGTCTTCTAATTCAACAGATTTAGTGAGCAACATTAGTCTAAGAAGCATTTTAATGGAGAGATGAGTTTTCTCTTTTCTCTTTTTTCATTCTCTCATTTCTTTTCAATAGCTTTACTTTCATATTGTTGAATATATGACACCAGAAATATGCATAATTATATTTGGAGAAGTTTACTTTAGGAATGCTATCTCAAGTCACATTCTAAATCTTGGAATCATAAAAATGTCTCTTGCAATGTGGCATATGTGTTAGGTAAGTGAGAAGATTTCACAATTTTTTTTATTTGAAAGGACACACAGGACTCCATTGAGCATACTCATGTACATTTTTACTTTAAAGCAAAAGAATACAGGGCACCAAGAGAAAAATAGGTTAGGAAAGCACTGAGGGTTGAAACATGTCCAGGCACAAGCTCCTCAGGGTTCTTATTTGCACACAGACATGTTTGTCTCTGATTGAACCACCAAATCTGTGCAACAAATCTTGGATTTGAGAAAGTTCAAGCAGAATCTCCAGTGAGATTTTTTTATGTTCATCTGGTCACATAGTCAAACTGGTTGTTTACACAGCTATGCCAGATGAAAACTGTATTTATTTAGCATACTGTAATTTAAAACATTGGAAACATTGAGAATTAGAGTGTTTTGGATTTTTTTTGTAAAAACTTAGCAAGAGTATTTTGAATAGTTCCTGCCTTCTTCTTTCCAGTTCAGGATGATCAGCCAGTTCCTGATGTCCAGCAATGGCTAGAGGAACTGGAAGTAATACTGAGGAGAAGACAACATCTGGGTATGTTCCTCTATTGAAAAAATCACATTGCAGCACTATTTACAGTAGCCAAGACATGGAAGCAACCTAAGTGTCCATTCGCAGATGAATGGATAAAGAAGGTGTGGTATATATATATATACACACACACACACACACACACACACACACACACACACACACACACAATGGAATATTACTCAGCCATAAAAAAGAATGAAACATTGCCATTTGCAGCAACATGGATGGACCTAGAGATTGTCATACTAAGTGAAGTGCCAGACAGAGAAAGACAAATATCATATGATTTATATGTGGAATCTAAAAAAAATGATACAAATGAACTTAAATGCAAAACAGAAATAGACCCACAGACATAGAAAACAAACTTATGGTTACCAAAGTAGAAAGTGGGTGGAGAGGGATAAAGTAGGGGTTTGGGATTAACATATATATACTACAATATATAAAATAGATAACCATCAAGGACCTACTGTATAGCACAGGGAACTATACTCCATATTTTGTATTAACCTATAAAGGAAAAGAATCTGAAAAAATATATATATACATATGTATATATACACACACACACACATATGTATCACTGAATCACTTTGCTGTATACCTGAAACTAACACAACCTTGTAACTTAACAATACTTCAATAAAAAACAAAATTAAATTAAAAATACTATAAAAAACCCACACATGTAATTTTAAACCTATTACATCAAGTAGAGAAACTAAATCCACCAACTTAAATTGAAAATATTCCTAAGAGACAGCAAGGCGCATATCGCACTTTAAAATATATTGCACAAGTACAATTTAGGGGGAAACAAAGGTAAAGCAATATCTGAATGGGAATTTAGTGTGGAAGTCTAAGAAATTTTTAAAAGTCATTATAATCTATTTTTATGTTTTTCAGTTACACAGCAGTTTGTCATGATGTCTGCATTGCTTTACATTAGTAAAATTTGTTTATTCTTTCACTCCTGATTTAATCTGGGAATTCTGCAATGCTTGATGTTTAAATGTATAGTACATGAACAAGCATGTGGAGGGGCACAGCACTTCCCTGGGAGGAAAAGTCCTATGTAGCCCTTTGCCATTTGTTATGTGAAGGAATCTATAAGCTGTGGAATACATTGGGATTCGTTGGAGTCTTAACCACTTTGTGTTATCTTGCAGCAGTGATACAGTTTCTGTTTCCCATTACATGAATTGTCATGCCTCTTTGGGGAAAGTAGCTTTTTCTTTTGGCTTAACTTTTTTGGATATTATAAAGGTATTTAATTTATTACACATTTAATAAGTACGTAGTTAAATATTTTTCTCTGCTCTGATTAACAATATTAAAAATGTGTGGCCAGAGTTCCTATCAAAAGAGATGCTGGAATAAAGGAATGTTATAAACATTCTAACATGACTCCCCCCCACAAATTCTAAATGATAGAGATCATGAAATTCCCATTTTCTGGTTATACAGGTCTAAGAAAGCACCATTTCCACACATTGTCATCTACCCTTTGCTTACTTTGAAAGGGCCAGTGCTCAGGGAAAAAAAATAACATCACAAATAAAATTCTTATCCCTCCCAAACAATAAAATGAGAACAGTTGCTAACTGTAAAATTGTTTTCACTCTCATTTAGCCACTCCCCCTATTAGAGTGTGGCCTTTGCCCACGCTGACTTTCCCCATGTGCCTCCTGAGCTGAACAAGCCCAGGGCAGGTTGGATACCAGTAAGTGTTTATATAATGAATAAATGAGTCAAGTGTACTCTCTCCCAGGATGAATTTTTTTTAATAGATTCAACATTTTAAAGTTTAATGAAGAATGGTTTAATAAAGATAGGCAAGGGTACAAAGGTTGTGTGACATCCTCAAAGCAATTGGGAACCCTAGTGGTTGGGGGGGATAGCTTATTGACATCCCAGTGTTAATGGGGTACCAAAGTTGGTACAGTCTGGCACCCCTGCACAGGGGCAGCTCTCCTGATCCTGATAAGTCATGTGTATGACTCCAGATCTAGGCTCTTCAGAGCTCTCGCAGGATGCATTTTTGATCACCCAGACTGAAAGTCATTCCTCCCAATTCTGCATTTCCGGAGCCTCTGGTTTGCACATGGCCAGTGGTATTTGAAGGAAAAACAGTGAGTGTTTCTCTATATTTTGAACTCCTTTAGGGAATAGCTCTGTCTTCACATCTCCTGCATCCATCACTGGCAAACAGTCACTGGAGAAAATTTTGTAAGATGTTAATGCTACTGCCCATTAAAAATACAGAACCCTGTATAGAAAATAGTCAGAAAATTACCCTGATGATTGTTCAAATATGAGGCACAGGAATTTAGGAATTCACAAAATACAGAGAGTACTGCAGGCTGAGATAGTCATGATGTAGGCCTGAGATGGGCCGTGAAGAAAGCCTTATGTTATCAACAGGTTGAAGAGGTAAGGAGTATGTTTCTGGAAGCAGGAATAAGATGAGCAAAAGCATGAATACTGAAAGCACAGGAAGCAGTGAGATGACCTTGGAGACCTGGGTGGAATATTCCATTAAAAGAGAACTACGAGATGATGAAAAGCATAAATACAGTGAAAGTTGTAAATTGCAGGGACAAAGGCTTTCATGTTTGGATCATCACAGTTTTCTGAAAATATTTGAGAAAATTTCTTGGAAAGCTATACCAACATCTCAGTTCAAGCCCTTCTTGGAAGCATCACTCTATTTATTTATTTAGTAGATTTGCAGTTGAATTCTAGGAACATAGCCTTAGAAATGTGAACTGAACCAGGTTTGTCATCAGATTCTCATCTAGATAGGTTTCTTGGTTAACATTTTCTCACCACGACCATTTTTATTTTACTGAAGTAAATCTCTCTAGTGGATAATTGCTAATGTTATGCTAACTATTTCTTTCAAAAGGACAGCCAGATATTTACTGGTCCCCTACATTCTGTAAATAATTTACAGAATAAATTACTTATAAATTCTGCCTTTTCCTGGAGCATTAATGTTAGATAAAAGTGGTTGAGGTTAACATGAGTTAGGATATTTATTCGTACTAATGAAAGTATTAGTATTCTTAAATGGTGAAAGTAATATACCTTTATAAGCCTCATCAACCTATGTATTTATTTCCTAGGACTGCTGTAACAAGTTACCACAAACTTGGGTGGATTAAAACAACAGAAATTTATTCTCCCATAGTTCTGGAGGCAAGAACTCTAAAATGAAGGTGTTGGCAGGGACATGATCTCTCTGAAGACTCCAGAGGGCGACTCCTTCCTTGCCTCCCCCTAGCTTTTGCTGATTGCCAGCAATCGTGGGCATTCCTTGGCTTATCGATGCTTCACTCCAGCCACTGCCTCTGTCTTCGTGTAGTCTTCTCCTCTGTGTATCTCTGCCTGTGCTGCTACTTTTCTTATCTTAAAGACACCAGTCAAGGACTTCCGTGGCTGTCCAGTGGTTAAGATTCCACACTTCCACTGCAGGGGGCATGGGTTCGATCCCTGGTCGGGGAACTGAGATCCCACCTGCCACGTGGTTGTGGCCAAAAAAAACAAAAAAAAAGACACCAGTCATATAGGATTAAAGGTTTACTGAATTCGGTATGACCTCATCTTTAATTGCTTTACAGTGACCCTATTTCTAAATAAGGTCACATTCTGAGGTTAGGACTTCAACATATATTTTGGGGACACAATTCAACCTATAATATCATATTTATATGTTTCTTATATATATTTTTCCCTCTCCAAACACGTGTCACTGGATCTAAAAATACTGTTTAAATGACATATAGGATAATCCAATTGCCTTACGTGACCATTCTGTCTTGCAGTTGGTATTATGTTTTCACTATGACAGATTTAAGTTGCAATGGAACCACCTGCTTTTAGCTTCATTGCATTAATCTCCTTCCCCCAGGAGAATGGAGTTCTCTTGTAGGAGGCCTACTTTTTTCACTTTTATAATAAGAACACATTAAAAGCTCATTCTCTAGCTTTATGTGTTTCCCCGATGCTCTCCTTATCCTATTTTTGTAAATGACTTTAGTATTTGTCTGTCTGGGTCTATCCACCATCCATGTTAATGATGACTATTATTAAAGGTCCACATCCCTTATCTGCAATTCTGAATTACAAAATACTCTAAAAGAAACAAGGACTGTCATGATGTAAAAACCTGGCTGGACCTGAACTCAATAAACAGTAAAGCCTAACTTGCTTGATGATATTTATAAAGTTTTTACCCTGTTTAATATAAATACTCATAAGTTTTTGCAGAAATCATAATGTATATGATTACCACCTAGCAATCAATATGTGCATATACATGATGTGACCATTCTAACATATGAAAAACCCTGAAGTATGCATCACATTTGGCACCAAGTACTCCAGATCAGGGGGCTGTGGACCTAACCTACCAATCGCTGAAAGTTAGTTGTGCATATGGATTGTAGTTTAGCCTCTGTTACTTATTAATCAATGTTTTACACTAACCGCGATTAAAGCAATTAATGTAAAGCATGTATGAAATCTCCACTTATGAATGCTATGTTCAAAAGAAAGACCCTGTTATTAAACAAGAGTGTGTAATTTTCTCTTAACTACTCAAGCAATTTTATTATCTATTACATTTCAGGCAACAGCATTACCTCCGGCACATACTCTTGTGAAGTGCATGGTAAATAACCTCGGTTAAGCATCATTCATGCCATTATTCAAACACTATAGAACTACTGTTTACACTAAGAGAAACGGCAGATGTGTGCAAGACGTGGGTAATTGTGCTTCTGCTTGTTGTTTGTTCATCTGAAGAACTACTTGTCTAATAAGGCCAAATGTTCAGAAGTAGCAACAGGATAAAAGATGACTCAGAAATCCAGCCTAGCAGTGCTAGACAAACCTTCTGTGGTCATAAGTTTTAGCAGCCTGTTTCCTGCCAGTAGAATTTTAGGGGTTTGATCACCTCCTTTTATTTTGTACTATGTCTTTTTCAGTCCAAGCTGGCAAGACTTTTACTGATATAATTTTATCAAGAATTTGTGGGTCTCATTTCTCCAAAGTAGACATACAGATGACCAATAGGCACATGAAAAGATGCTCAACATCATTAATTATTAGACAAATGCAAATCATAGCTTCAGTGAGGTACCACCTCATACTGGTCAGAGTCGCCATCATTAAAAAGTCTGCAAATAACAAATTCCAGAGAGGGTATGGAGAAAAGGGAACCCTCCTATACTGTTGATGGGAATGTAAACTGGTGCAGCCACTATGGAAAACAGCATGGAGGTTCCTCAAAAAACTAAAAATAGAGTTGCCATATGATCCAGCAATCCCACTCCTGGGCATATATCCAGAGAAAACTATAAATTCGAAAAGATACATGCACCCCTATATTCATAGCAGCACTATTTACAATAGCCAAGACCTGGAAACAACCTAAATGTCTATCAAAAGATGAATGGATAAAGAAGATGTGGTATATATATATAATGGAATATTGCACAGCCATGAAAAGAATGAAATAATGCCATTTGCAGTTACACGAATGGACCTAGAGATTATCATACTAAGTGAAGTAAGTCAGAAAGAGAAAGACAAATACTATATGATATCACTTATATGTGGAATCTAAGATATAACACAAATTAACTTATCTATGAAACAGAAACAGTCACAGACTAGAAAACAGACCTGTGGTTGCCAAGGGGTAGGAGAGGTGGGGGAGGGGTGGATTGGGAGTTTGGGATTAGCAGATGCAAAGTAGTATATGTAGAATGGATAAACAACAAGGTCCTACTGTATAGCACAGGGAACTATATTCAATATCCTATGATAAATCATAATGGAAAAGAATATGAAAAGGAATATATATGTATAACTGAGTCATTTTGCTGTACAGCAGAAATTAACACAGCATTGTAAATCAACTTCAATTAAAGTGAAAGTGTTTCAATTAAAAAAAAATAAAAAAGTGAAAGTGTTTCAATTAAAAAAAAATAAATAAATTGACCAACAAGGAAAAAAAAAAGAACTTGTGGGTCTCCCATGGACTTCCCTGGGGTTCACATCTGTAGATAAAAGCCCTCATGTGTTTTTTTAGATAAGCCTTTCTTTACCTCTCGTTTCTGCTCTGAAGGCTGAGGGACAATATTCCTTAGGTTTTTAGAGGCCTCTGGTGTAACTGAGAGGATCTGAGGACACCTGAAAGGCCTTTTGAATACACTGAGCATTTGAGTATTGCTCAAATGTATTGTAAAAAATTGTAAAGTATTGGGCTTCCCTGGTGGCGCAGTGGTTGGGAGTCTGCCTGCCAATGCAGGGGACACGGTTTCGTGCCCCGGTCTGGGAGGATCCTGCATGCCGCAGAGCGGCTGGGCCCGTGAGCCATGGCCACTGAGCCTGCACGTCCGGAGCCTGCACGTCCGGAGCTTGCACGTCCGGAGCCTGTGCTCTGCAACGGGAGAGGCCGCGGCGGTGAAAGGCCCGCGTACGGCAAAAAAAAAAAAAAAAAAAAAAAAAAAAAAAAATTCTAAAGTATTGTAAAAAAAATGGCTTTTTTGCTATGCCATCTGGAGGATTTTCAAAATCATCAAAACTTGGCTCCTTTTTTTAAAATAGTTCTTCTCCCAATTAATTTATCTCTCTCCTCTCACATTTTATTGTAAATAGCAAGAACACACCAGAAGGAACCTACATCTTTTCTTGGAAATCTCCTTAGCTATAGAACCAAGTTCATCATTTGTAAGTTCTACTTCTCAAATAACTACAAGAGACAGTTCCTGCAAGCTCTTGAAACTACATAACAAGAAGCCCACTTCTTTCAGACTCCAGTAACATTCTCTTCACTTCCTTTTGAGCCCTCAGCAATAGCATCCTCAATTCTCAAATTTCTACTAACAGTCTATTCCAGGCAATTTAGATGTTATCTCATGCTCCTTAAAATTCTTTCATCCTCCTCCTTCTGCCTGCATCCACAGTCACTCTCACATTTTTAGGTAGTTGTTACAGCAAGATAACATGTCCAGGTACCAAATCTGCATTATCTATTGCGGCTTGATAACGTATATTTACTATCTATTAGTTTCTGTAGGTCAGGTTTATCTGTGTCCTTTGCAAGACTTCAGTGAAAGTGTCAGCCAGGGCTGGGTTCTCATCTGGAAGACTGAATAGGGAAGAAGGATCTGTTGCCAAATTCAGTCAGACTACTGGTAGAATTTATTTCCTTGTGCTGTGGGGCTGAGGCCCCAGCTTCTTCCTGGCTGTTAGCTGGGGGCTGCTCTCAACTCCTGGCCATGGGGTCTCCCCGAAATGATCACATACTTCATGAAAGCCAACAAGGGAGAAAACCTGTAGTGCATGCCTATTTTTTTTTTTTTTTACTCCATTCCTTCATTATATGTCTTCTCCTAACCTCTCTTGTCTATTTTTTTTCTCTTGCATTGCTACTTTCATGCTGTGGCATTTGTGATTCCCAAAGTTAAAACAACTCAAATTAGTATAGGCAAATGGGAAATCCTGCTGTACAGTGGGAATGGGAAGACCCAGCCGAGCTTCAGGGGCAGCAAGAAGCAAGGTTCTCCACACAGTCTTTCAGTCCCTCCCTCCTGAAGTTCAGTCTCTGCCCTGTGGTAGGAGTCTTGCCTCTTGCAAGCTCTGAGTTTTACATCTTCCAGTTTCCACTACCAGAAAGACATCTTTTCTTGCTCTACTCTGATTTAGAAATATCTTAGAAGAGCACTCTGCATACTCAGCCTTTGTGGAAAGCAAACTTCAAAGGAACGGGTAATAAGACTGGCCAGCTCCGGTCTGGCCTCACCTTGGTTTAAGCACATGTGGCTATTGGGAAGCCATCTAGGAACATTGTAGCCCTATGCATACGGGCAGGGGTAGCGGTTTTAACCATAAAGGCTGGGTGCTGAGAGGTGACACCATCGCATCACATGCTCTTTTCTTTCTTTCTCTTTTCCTGCCCTTTCCTCTCTTTATTTTATGTTTTCCTTCTTCGAATAGATTATTTTTCTTTTCCTCCCTGTTCCTCTTTCTTGTACAATGAAACAGATCTAGGCTACCAAGGACATCTAAACTAATTCTGTTCCTATAATTCCCCATTTAGCTGCCTGGAATAATAATTATTATGCCCACTTTAGGAAGTAGCTTCCTTCCGTCCATCTGTCAGCCCAAGCAGATGACTCTCACTGCAGTTGACCTAAGGAACCTTCCTGCTCCTATGATGGGGCAGCAGCCAGAAGCCTGTGTCCTCCTGGCAGGCATCAGCCTGGAACACAAGGTGTAAGAAATCAATAAATAACAGCCAGATGTTGAAGATTTTAGAGAACCATTACTTAATCCTTAATCTGTACTTTCTGCAGTAAGTAGGGCTTTGTTGTTTTCATTAAAAACTCATCAGAACCCTAATTTAAAAAGTTATTATAGCTCTTACAAATTCAAGATGGGAGTTCTTATTCTGAATATACTGACCTCTTAAAACTTAAGTGGATTCTCTTATCATGTAGTTTCTACATGTAATAAAAAGTTTTCTTTTCTAAGAACAGGTTAGAAAAATATATTTGAGGAAAATAAATAAATTACTTTAAATATATATGTTTTAATTTTAAAAAGTGTTTCAATTAAAATTTCTTTTATTGTTTTTTAGACTTGAAGAAATATAAACTAGTAGGTTCTTGGATTTAGAAATATGATTGTGCTCATGATTTATTTGATCATTTAAATAGAGAATGGTTATTTCAAGTCAAGGATACTAAGTTACTCTAACAGAGTTCCTGTCCATTTCTACCTGCTGGGGTTTCTGAGTGAACTTGCTTTTGTGGATAATGAGTTGTTGACTCAGACATAGCTCAAAGAGCTCCAAATCCCACATCCCAGGAAGAAGCTGCAGAAAGGGGAGGTTCTCAGAAGCTCCCCCCAGCCATTGCATCTTCAAGGCCTGGCTTGGTTGTCACAGCCAGTATCACCAGCTCCAGGCCCTACTTCCAGACTTGGTGGTTGAGCACTCACAGAGCACTACTAAAGCATTATGAGGCCATAACGACTCAGAGGTTGACTCACCACAGGGAGCCAAGGGCGTCCCTCCTCTGTAGGACTTCTGTACCTTGAGAACAAACACA
This sequence comes from Globicephala melas, assembly GCF_963455315.2. Taxonomy (NCBI): domain Eukaryota; kingdom Metazoa; phylum Chordata; class Mammalia; order Artiodactyla; family Delphinidae; genus Globicephala; species Globicephala melas. Next base: position 96,841,416 of record NC_083319.1, on the reverse strand, counting down.
CCTATGATTGTGCTTAGAGTGAACTGCAGCCATTTTTCCATGTGCATTCTGGAACTGATATTCCCCAAACCTCAAGCTCATTATAGTTCTGTAATAAAGGCATGTTGAGATAAACGTAGAAAAAGTTATTGCATTCAAATGCATCCCAACCCAAAACAGAAGTGAAGGGATACAGAACACTTAGCCAACAGAATGTGCTGCATGTGTGTTGGAGCACTAACTCCAGGTGCAAGAGGGAAAAAATAGACGATGTAAAAGGGTGAGGTCATGGAAATATAAGAGAGAAGGGGGAACAGTTTGCTACCAGCAGCAGATCATGAGGGCCATTGGCATAAATTCTGGCCAAGACTTGATTAAAAAACCCCTAGGGAGCACCTTGTAGGAGAATTACTTACCTGTTGGGGGAGAGAGACAGAAGGACATCTAAAAGTAAAATCATCAGAGATTTGTACAAACCAGGTGGCTACTGCCCTCATGCCTCTCCCTATGGGATTTTCTGTGAAATGCCCCTCCATCTCTGTCTGTTATAATTCTACCCAACTTTGATGGCCCCACTCTTCCAGATAACTGTCTTAACACATTCTTTTCTTTTCCTGAACTTTAGTATTTTATTTTTATTTCTCACATTTATTTCTCTTTTACCATACTCATCCATCTCTTATATGGATCATGTAAATTCTCTTATTTAAACTTTAATCTCCACTGAGGCAAGGGACGTGTTTATTTATTTCTCCAGTCCTGGTTCCTAATCACTTGCTTTGCAAAGTTGATTCATATATATATATATATATTCAGTTATATATATATCATCTTTTTCATATTATTTTCCATTATAGGGTATTAAAAGATACTGCATATAGTTTCCCTGTCCTATGCAGTAGGTCTTTGTTGTTTAGGGCAGCTTTTCTTATTAAGCAGTTGGTCTATAGTACCTCTATCCAGTTTTGCTCATATATACAAAATGTCATAACATAAATATATACAACACGTAATTAAACTAATGTAATGAAAATGGTTGATCTTGCCTTATTTACTCCAAATCTATTAGTCTTGAAAAAGCAAATCAAAAAGAATTTGTAGAGAAAAAGTCAAAGGAAACATGAGATCGTGTTTGATGCACTCCAATGAATAAACACACGTCTAAGGACCTGAAGCAGTTCATTATTTGGAGATGATAAAATGTCCTAAAACTCATGTCTCATATAATATCACAATATACTACACCATGGGCACATTTCCCCATCTCTTCTATATTGCTCTAAACTCATAGACTTCTATTTCTGATTTTTTCTCATAACTTGATCCCAGAAAGGATGAACTTGGACCATCCTTTATTTTGGTGGCAATAACTTCCTTTTTAAACCCTTATCCCAATATTGCAAACCTCCTTCCTAAGTCTCTATTCTTACTTTCTCAATTTATGAAGCACATTCAATTAGAGAAGGGCAAAAAACAAGAAACATAAACATTAGAAATAAAATTATCATTATTTGCTTGTTGAAAATGCAAGACAACATCCTGAAAAACAATAAATAAACATTAAGAGAATTCAGTAAAGTCCTTCCCTATTAAAGCAATTAAAGAAATCAATATTATATATATATATATATGAGACAAAAAATTAACAGGAAATGTTCCAAGATCTCTGTGAAAAAATATTCAAAACACCATTGCAGGGCAAAATAGAAAATTAAAAAAAATCCCTGACCTTGGATATCAGGACTTGATACTATAAAGATGTTAGTTCTCCCTAAATTAACACCTAAGTACAATGAGATTATTCCATTTTTACCTTGAAATATTATATGCAAGAATAGTCAAGGCAATTAGTAAAAGGAATAGTAAGAATAAGTTCTACAAGTATAGAAAATATAAAGCTTGACTCTAGCTGTTAGATACTAGCATATTAATACAGATATCAGTGAAGAAACATAATAAGGTCCATTAATAAATTCAAATACATATACAGGTTTAGCATATAATGAATATGGCAGTTTAATTCAGTGACAAAAACCGGAGTAGTCAATAAATGGTACTGGGTTTAATAACCATCTAGAAATACATAAATTGAGTTGGATCCATCCTTCACACCTTATATTAAAATAGATCTATAATGGAATAAAATTTTAAAATAAAACAAATTCAGAGAAAGAATGAGACAAAATCAAGGGAGAATGTTTGAGTATATAATGCTGGAAAAGAAATGTATTTCTTTTTTTTTTTTAACATCTTTATTGGAGTATAATTGCTTTACAATGATATGTTTGTATCTGTTTTATAACAAAATAAATCAGCTATACATATACATATATCCCCATATCTCTTCCCTCTTGCGTGTCCCACCATCCCTCCCACCCTCCCTATCCCACCCATCTAGGTGGTCACAAAGCACCGAGCTGATCTCCCTGTGCCATGCGGCTGCTTCCCACTAGCTATCTGTTATACATTTGGTAGTGTATATATGTACATGCCACTCTCTCACTTTATCCCAGCTTACCCTTTCCCCTCCCCGTGTCCTCAAGTCCATTCTCTAGTAAGTCTGCATCTTTATTCCCGTCCTGCCCCTAGGTTCTTCATGACCATTTTTGGTTTTTTTTTAGAGTCCATATATATGTGTTAGCATATGGTATTTGTGTTTCTCTTTCTGAATTACTTCACTCTGTGTGACAGACTCTAGGTCCATCCACCTCACTACAAATAAGTCAATTCCGTTTCCTTTTTTGGCTGAGTAACATTCCATTGTATATATGTGCCACATCTTCTTTATCCATTCATCTGTCGATGGACACTTAGGTTGCTTCTATGTCCTGGCTATTGTAAATAGAGCTGCGATGAACATTGTGGTACATGACTTCTTTTGAATTATGTTTTTCTCAGGGTATGTGCCCAGTATTGGGATTGCTGAGTCGTATGGTAGTTCTATTTTTAGTTTTCTAAGGAACCTCCATACTGTTCTCCATATTGGCTGTATCAATTCATATTCCCACCAACAGTGCAAGAGGGTTCCCTTTATTCCACACCCTCTCCAGCATTTATTGTTTGTAGATTTTTTGATGATGGCCATTCTGACTGGTGTGAGGTGATACTTCATTGTAGTTTTGATTTGCATTTCCCTAATGATTAATGATGTTGAGCATTCCTTCATGTGTTTGTTGGCAACCTGTATATCTTCTTTGGAGAAATGTCTGTTTAGGTCTTTGCCCATTTTTGGATTGGGTTGTTTGTCTTTTTGATATTGAGCTGCATGAGCAGCTTGTAAATCTGGAGATTAATCCTTTGTCAGTTGCTTCATTTGCAAATATTTTCTCCCATTCTGAGAGTTGTCTTTTCATCTTGTTTATGGTTTCCTTTGCTGTGCAAAAGCTTTTAAATTTCATTAGGTCCCATCTGTTTATTTTTGTTTTTATTTCCATTTCTCTAGGAGGTGCATCAAAAAAGATCTTGCTGTGATTTATGTCATAGAGTATTCTGCCTGTGTTTTCTTCTAAGAGTTTTATCATGTCTGACCTTACATTTAGGTCTTTAATCCATCTTGAGTTTGTTTTTGTGTATGCTGTTAGGGAGTGTTCTAATTTCATTCCTTTCCATGTAGCTGTCCAGTTTCCCAGCACCACTTATTAAAGAGGCTATCCTTTCTCCACTGTACATTTCTGCCTCCTTTATCAAAAACAAGGTGACCATATGTGCATAGGTTTATCTCTGGGCTTTCTATCCTGTTCATTGAGATATATTTCTGTTTTTGTGCCAGTATCATACTGTCTTGATTACTGTAGCTTTGTAGTATAGTCTGAAGTCAGGGAGCCTGATTCCTCCAGCTCCGTTCTTCTTTCTCAATATTGCTTTGGCTATTCGGGGTCTTTTGTGTTTCCATACAAATTGTGAATTTTTTTGTTCTAGTTCTGTGAAAAATGCCATTGGTACTTTGATAGGGATTGCATTGAATCTGTAGATTCCTTTGGGTAGTACAGTCATTTTCCCAATGTTGATTCTTCCAGTCCAAGAACATGGTATATCTCTCCATCTGTTTGTATCATCTTTAATTTCTTTCATCAGTGTTTTATAGTTTTCTGCATACAGGTCTTTCACTTCCTTAGGTAGGTTTTTCCTAGGTATTTTATTATTTTTGTTGCAATGGTAAATGTGAGTGTTTCCTTAATTTCTCTTTCAGATTTTTCATCATTAGCGTGTAGGAATGCAAGAGATTTCTGCGCCTTAATTTTGTTTCCTGCTACTTTACCAAATTCATTGATTAGCTCTAGTTGTTTTCTGGTAGCATCTTTGGGATTCTCTATGTATAGTGTCATGTCATCTGCAAACAGTGACAGCTTTACTTCTTCTTTTCTGATTTGGATTCCTTTAATTTCTTTTTCTTCTCTACAGGCCAATATCACTGATGAACATAGATGCAAATATCCTCAACAAAATACTAGCAAACAGAATCAAACAGCACATTAAAAGGATCATACACCATGATCAAGTGGGGTTTATCCCAGGAATGCAAGGATACTTCAATATACACAAATCAATCAATGTGATACACCATATTAACAAATTGAAGAAGAAAAACCATATGATCATCTCAATAGATGCAGAAAAAGCTTTTGACAAAATTCAACATCAATTTATGATAAAAACCCTCCAGAAAGTAGACATAGAGGGAACTTACCTCAACATAATAAAGGCCATATATGACAAACTCACAGCTGACATCGTCCTCAATGGTGAAAAACTGAAACCATTTCCACTAAGATCAAGAAGAAGACAAGGTTGCCCACTCTTACCACTATTATTCAAAATTGTTTTGGAAGTTTTAGCCACAGCCATCAGAGAAGAAATGTATTTCTGAGCAAGACCCAAACCCAGATGCCACAGAAGAGAAAACTGATAAATTAGATTAGTTGAAAGCAGATGAATGAAAAAAAACCCCTGCTATTTGAGGACTTCAAATGTGAATAGGGAAAAAATTTTTAGTGTATATGACAAAGAGCTAATCTTTTATATTTATTAAGCCCTCTTACAAACCAATGGATGAGGACCAAAAGTTCATATAAAAACAGGTAAAAATGTAATAAGGCCATTTCCAAAAAAAATGGTTTATGACCATATGAAAAATGTTCTTATAACTTTACTTATATTTAAAGAAATGAATATTGTAACAACAGTGTGTTACTTCTTTTTTTGTTGTTTGTTAAATTAATTAATTATTTTTGGCTGTGTTGGGCCTTTGTTGCTGCGCATGGACTTTCTCTAATTGTGGTGAGCAGGTGCTACTCTTCATTGTGGTGTGTGGGCTTCTCATTGTGGTGGCTTCTCTTGTTGCGGAGCATGGGCTCTAGGTGCGCGGGCTTCAGTAGTTGCAGCAGGTGGGCTCAGTAGTTGTGGCTCTTGGGCTGTAGAGCACAGGCTCAGTAGTTGTGGCACACGGGCTTAGTTGCTCTGTGGCATGTGGGATCTTCCTGGACCAGGGCTTGAACCCATGTCCCCTGCATTGGCAGGCGGATTCCCAACCACTGTGACACCAGGGAAGTCCCAGTGTGTTACTTCTAAATCCATCTGATTTGAACAGCTCAAGACATTTGCTAATAATGCTCTTGCTGAGGACAGTACTTTCCAAATTGTGACATAGTATAAACTCTTTTTTCTTTTGATTTTATAGTTATGCATTTACTATCTCTAAGTGTAAAATGTGAATACAGTTGACCCTTGAACAACACATGTTGGAACTGCTGGGGTCCAATTATACATGGATTTTTTTCAATAAATACATATTACAGTACTACACGATCCCCGGTTGGCTGAATCCAAGGACGCAGAACCACAAATACTGAGGGCCAATAATAAAGTTATACATGAATTTTCAGCTGCCGGGCAGTCGGTGCCCCAATCCCTGTGTATTTGAGGATCAACTGTAATACATTAGATCTATCATATCATAGGTATTGCTTAGAATAACGCTAAGTTTAGAAAAAAAATAATTATAAAGAAAATATTAAATAAATACTAAGGGTTGACATTTATACAGTGTGTGCCAGATCGTATGTCATATGCTTTATACACATATTTATTCAGCACATCCTCACAATAACACTTTATGCCCAGTTCTCAGACAAGGAAACAGTCATGAAGTGTTCACTATCCTCAAAGAATAGAGCTACTAATTATGTCACAAGGACTTAAACCAAGGTAGTCTGGCCGCAGGGCCCACACTCAGACCACTTCACCACAGTACAAGTGATTCATGCTGGAGATGAAATGGTGTAGGTAAAACTCAAATGATACAGGATTGGGAATTCTTCCTTAGGCTGTGGGAAGCAGTGGCACAAGCCCTTGAAGGATGATTTCTATAAAATTAAAATCTCTAAAAGCACCCACTATCCAGAGCTCTGGAGTTGACAATCCAAAGGGAGTGATGCTTTAAGTCCCTTCAATATACAGTCTACAGCAAGTAGCAATTATACTTTTAGGAATTAATCACACAGAAAGTGCTTGAGAGAATATTGATCACAGTATTTATACAATCATGATCTAGTTCTCTGTCAGTAGAAGAAGAGGTAAATAAATCATGATGCTTCCATGAAACAACATAATATGGAATACTTTTCTGTGAAAAGAATAAGTATATACATACATATTTATTTATTTAAGAAATTTTATAATCTTTTTAAAAAGTGAGGTACATAACAATATATATATTATGTTCCTCTTTGAAATTCCCAAATGAATACACATATACATGAGTGGGATATTTCTGGAAGGATATACAAGAAATCATTAATAGCATTTTTTTCCCTCGGGATAAGGGTCTATGGCCTAAAATTATTAAATGAATGCCATTTTAACCCATCACGGATCATTTCTATGTGCTTCTATGTTCATTGCAACATTATTTACAATAGTCAAGATACAGAAACTACCTAAGTGTCCATCAACAGATGAATGGATATAGATGATGATATATACATGTATACACACACACGCAATGGAATACCACTCAGTCATTAAAAAAGATAAAGTACTGGGCTTCCCTGGTGGCACAGTGGTTGAGAGTCAGCCTGCCGATGCAGGGGACACGGGTTCGTGCCCCGGTGCGGGAAGATCCCACATGCTGTGGAGCGGCTGGGCCAGTGAGCCATGGCCGCTGAGCCTGCGCCTCCGGAGCCTGTGCTCCACAACGGGAGAAAGCAAACATATAGATACAGAGAACAGATTGGTGGTTACCAGAGGGGATGTGGGGTGGGGGAGGGCGACTGGGTAAAGGGGGTCAACTGCATGGTGATGGATGGAAACTAGACTTTTGGGGTGAGCACACTGTAGTATATACAGAAACCAAATTATAATGTTGTACACATTATATGAAACATATAATGTTATAAACCAATGTGACCTCAAAAAACAATTCTAGGTTTCGCAAGAATTAAAAAAAAAATACTAAATAGTGTTTCTATTTGGTTCCCTTATGCACTGACATACCTTCAAGATTTGTAAGGAGAGACAATCTGTCATGGACCCTGAGCAAACCTACATGTGCTTGCTGGGTGGGCCAAGAATGCAAGACCCTGGCTGCCCTTCAGTGAGGCCAGCTGTGCTTTCAGCAACAATCATGAGAGATGAGGTCCTGCCTCCCCCAAGAAAAAGAGCAGGCCTTTTTCTGTTCCCTATAAGAGCAGTGAATCCCTCAAGTTCAGTGCTTGTTCCTTTTCTGTAATGCAGCCCACACAGTGCCCCGGCATCCATCCTGGACCCTTTGCACGGCCCCATGGGAATGATGGAGACCATCAGGAAACTTACACAAATCAACAGAAAGCTCCGGCTACTGTTATTTCCAGGAGTAAGAAAGTTCTTTGTCTCCGACTAGGAGTCTCATGTCTTCTAGCAGCATCCATAAACAGTTGTAGGGTAGTTTGCTAATTTGTAAATAGGACAAAATCTTGGCTCCTTCAGGCATCCTGCACCATTCCTGACAGGATGGAGGCCAGTTGGTAAACTCAGCACTGATGAACATGGACCACTCTTTGAAATAACGAGTGACTGGTCTTCAAGAGCAAGGGAGAGAGTAGGGGGTAGTAGGTGAGACATCACTGAATTTCAGCTGAAAAAGAGACTTTCGTGGGGTTTCAAGCAGAGTGGGAAAAAGAGGGAGGGGTAAGAGGATAGGGTAGCCTGCTAAAGCAGAATGGACGGAACATGATCCAGTCATTCAGTTTTTATCATAAGTAGGTAACATATGTCTCCTACAGGTTATATGTTATTGTAAGTTTGTGATACTTATTAGGGGTATAAGCCCTAATATTCAATATTCAGTGTGGTGCTAATGGAAGAATGAATAACCATCTTGTCCTTGTCTCTGACCATCTTGTAATGTGGTGGATGAGCCACTGGCTAAGGCACAGCTGGACCTTGTTCCCAAGTTGATGCCCAGTAAGTCATGTGATCACAAGTAAGTCACTCATTTTCCTTGATTGCAAAAGTAAAGGGAGGAAGCGGGGTCCAGGGCTGTCTGTAGGTTGAACCATATGAAATCACCAATATCCAACCAACTTGACTTGCACAATGACAGTTTTAAATGGCTCAACTTAATGAATGATTCCAAATTCCCTAATGCATCTTAAGTTCATTAGTAAATATATTTACCTTTTTCTTTTTACATATCACACATTAAGACCTTTTCCTCATGCTAATATTGCAGGAGAATACAAAGTTAGCAAAAAAGTTGTGTTATAATATCCTGAAGGAGAGAAATCTGAAAGAAGCTTGCAGAGTGGGCTACGGCCTCTTTAGCAGATCTTCTGAACTCATTAACACACAGATATAACACTTGTGGGGGAATCCTTTGAATACAGTGGAAGAGATAAATTTTGAAAAAAATTGAAGGGTCAGGGCAATTGTCCAGAAGTAGCTGTGATCTTGAAAGGAGAAAAATCAGCAGTGAAAATAGCAGAACAAAGCCCCAGTGCTGTGTCTATAAAACAGAAAGACAAGTTTAGAAAAACCTCATTTCATCTCCATTGAGCAAATAAAATTTTTATTTGGATTTGAATTTCTGTCTTCCATTTTCTGTTCTTTAATATCCTCTTTAATCATTCGAACTGCACAGCTTATCTTCCTTTCAGCACTTCAAATTCAATATCCTTTTTTTTTTTTTTAATAGCGAGAAAAATAAATTGCTTGAGCAGTAGGAAGGGAACCTCAAGGAGCTCTCATGATACCTCCAGTAATAGTTGTGTTACTAAAATTCCTACAAAGGGAAAATTCAGATATAGGAAAAGGCTTATATTTATTATAGGGAAGTGCCCCAAAATATCCTCTAAACTCAATGCAAAATTACTGTGGCGGTCTTTTTTCCATTCTTACATCCCATAATAATATTAAGAAAAATGATCAGTGAATTACATTGCCAATAGTCATTTGACCCTTAAATTAAATAAATATACTTACTAATACTTAAGGAAGCTCATAGTGATATCCAGGCTCTTTTGACAAACCTGCCTGTTAGAGACACCAGAGCACCTCTGAACTGAAAGGAATTGATTTCCTGTAGTTAAATCTTTGATACACACATATTAAGTTTCTCTGTAGCTATTTTAATATGCGTAGCTGTTGTTGTTAGATTCAGGTCTTCAGAGATTATTCTCTGTCTGAGCTAAATTCTCCATTTAAACTATGACTCAAATTATTTTAAGAAAGCTTTTGCCCCAAAGTAATTCCATTGGTGGGATGTAAACCAGCATGGCATGCTCTAGGTAATATCTATATTTAGGAAAGCAAAGTAATGCTTCGTCTCTTTCTAAATACCTTTGTGATATCTGCTTGGGCATCACCTGGGGTTTCCAGTTGTCAGAGGTCCTGTTGGATCTCATTGTAGAGCAAAGCGCTCTCTGCCAGAGCTCCGTAGAAAGTCCGTGCTGGACTGTCCATCTCCTCGATGTCTAGGCTCTGTGGATGGAGGCCCGGAAAATGTGACGGTTACTCTGAGCTAATGTGCTAGTGGACAAAGTTTAGTGGAAACCATCAGGACACTATTAACATGTGATGTATTCTAGCGGTGGTTCTCTGAGAATATGGCCCTACCTCTGCTGTTTAACCCTAGAGGAACTTGATTGGTAAGAATGTCAAATCAGGGCCAAATATCATTTTAGTAGCTAGTAAATACAGAGGAGATAGAAGGCAGGGCAGCAAGGCAGATCAGAATGCAGACTCCAGGCTCAGATTAAGTGAATTCGCACATGGCCTCCACCATTTGCTTGCTATAGTTTCTGGGAAGTCTGCACCTGTGGCTGGGACGGGTGGAGTTTGTTATCACCACAGAAAGTTGGATGTGTAGGAATCTCTCTGTGTTTCTCCCGGTATCACAAATTAGTCTGGGCCTTAATGGCAACCATCACGTTAACGAAAATTTCCTTCATTTAAAAAATAACTTTTAAAGTCAGTTTTGTAAAATAAACTCATTTCAGAATGCACTGATGGGTGTATTTTAGTGTTCTGCAATTCTCCTGCCTTGTTAAATATTTTAAAAAATTAAAACAAAAATGTAAATAGATTCCAGTCACTGCTGGAAGAAAAGGGTCTTTACTCTGCCAGCCTGTCACGTGTGATGGATAAAAGGGCCCTTAGGACTGCACGTGGACACTGTCACTTTTTTACAGAGAACCAATTGACCTTGTATAACTGGAGATGCTTCCCCTCAAACACAGCTCTGCTCTGAGGGTGGTGTCAGTCTCTCCAGATGTAGTGACTTTCAAAGACCGAGAGAAATCGTCTAGAAAGAGACAGTAAGGAAACATTGTGCTTTCCTAAACTGGTTGTATTTGGAATGAAAATAAATCAATTTTCTGCCAATATTACCTCATTCTCATCCTTATTTTCCTTCTTCAGAGTGAGAAAAGCAAGGTCTTACTTTGATCATGCCCAATATAATTTTGAAATACTGTACATAGCTTTTTGGTTCACAGAAAGTTAAAGAGAGAAAAATAGTGTGTTCTGTTCTTGGTATTAATGGTTATAGAACGTTTTTAAAAGGTGGCATTTTGCTGAGCTTTCCACGGTGTCTACAGACATGTGGGAGGTTTGTCTACAAAGCATCCAGTAGCTTTCACCTTTAACACTCCCAGGTGCATTTATCAGAGTGCAAACAATAGTAGTGCAAGATATTTTTTCCTTCCTTATTTTTCTTCTTTCTTTCCACCTTGCCTCATTCTAAACAGATCTGAGGAGTAAATCACTTGTGGTCTTATGATGTGTTGTGTTTACAGAATACTTAGTTGTATTCTCTTAGATAAAGTATTTGGAACAATCCTCAGTATCGCCATTATTAATGAAATATAGAAGTTCAAAAAGATTAAGTGAATTAAACCTGGAGTTGGAAGAGACAGGACAGGAATTCTGATCTAGACCTTCTAATCTTAAACTCCATTAATTTTCTTCCCCAGCAGAATCTAGTGCTGCATCCTAAACTTATGAGTAGATCAAAATTGGGCAGAAGGGTCCTAAAAATTCACCATCTCTGAAGACCACATCACTCCTGAGAATCAGCCCTGGCAGTACCACACTTGGGTTTAGGAAAAGAGCCCAGAGAGCTGCCATGGGAAGGAAGCATGGGGCAGCGAGTTATATGGGAAGTAAAATGGTCTGAGAATTCTCATCACCCTTGGCCTTCCCTTTGAATCTGCAGGGAGTGATGAGTCTCCTGGGGAGACGCTCCGTGGCTACCAGGGCTCCACTAATGGGTCCAACTTAGAGGGCAGGCTCACCAGCTTCCTATAAACTGTGGCTGTAAGGAGGGGCTCTGTGAGAGGCCAAACATTGCACCCAAGCAGCTGAGGGTGTTGGCTACCATTCTGTATTTAATGGAATATTTGAGTTACCATGTTGAGCTGGAACTGTCCTCCTACATTTAGAAATTTCTAGATCAGTTCAGGTTGTGCATAAGAGACATCTGTCTTAAACATAGTTAAGACTTGTAAATTCAAAACTCAAAATCTGCAAAAGAAAAGCCTCCTTAGGGGGCGGGAACAACAGAGGAATTATTTTTCTATACTTCAGTTCTACCTCGAGTATTTAATATTAAAAAGTAGTGAAATCTATTTCAGTGTTTTCATTTAGAGTTACAGCTTACACAGCTATACAATTTTTAAGAAAAATAGTCTCATGTAGAAACACTCAGAAGAGAGATTACACACCTCCTTGAATAAATCTGACTCCTAACAGGCTCAGCATGAAAAGTGTGAAATGGCTGAAACCTCAGGAGTGTAATTATAGATCTTACAGATCTATAGAATGATAAGATCTTATAGATCAAAATGGCCTTCTGATCACACTGCTTGCTCAAGATTTGTCTCTGAGAAGTACTGGAAGCAGACACTTTTACAATAAAATTGATAGAATGAGCCATAATACTGTCTTAGAAATGCTCACTACATGAGCCATTTACTTTGGCACAGTCTTTACACATATTTTATGTTCTACAGGGCCAACTTTAGACAAAATAGTGATGTAGGCAAAATTAGTCTTTTGCAATTTTTCTCTTACCTTTCTTCCCTTTCCCCACATTTGTTTTGAAGACTGAATACATATTTTTTTTTACATCACAATATCACAGTTACTTACCATCTTTGCATGTGAGGGATAGTTTTATAACAATATGGAGAAATCCCTAAGCAACTATTTGTTTCCTGTTGTTTTTCCCACATATTTATTATCATCCATAATAACCTATTGTTATGTTTTTGCTAGGTACTTGTCTTTTTCTTCATTGAATTTTATTTTTACTTTTTAATTTTTTTTAACATCTTTATTGGAGTATAATTGCTTTACAATGGTGTGTTAGTTTCTGCTTTATAACAAAATGAATCAGCTACACATATACATATATCCCCATATCTCCTCCCTCTTGCATCTCCCTCCCACCCTCCCTATCCCACCCATCTAGGTGGTCACAAAACACCAAGCTGATCTCCCTGTGCTATGTGGCTGCTTCCCACTAGCTATCTATTTTACATATCGTAGTGTATGAATTTTACCAAATTCAGTGCCACTCTCTCACTTTGTCCCAGCTTACGCTTCTCCCTCCCAATGTCCTCAAGTCCATTCTCTATGTCTCTGTCTTTATTCCTGTCCTGCCCCTAGGTTCTTCAGAAACTTTTTTTTTTTTTTTTTGGTTTCCATATATATGTGTTAGCATATGGTATTTGTGTTTCTCTTTCTGACTTACTTCACTCTGGATGACAGACTCTAGGTCCATCCACCTCACTACAAATAACTCAATTTCATTTCTTTTTTGGCTGAAGAATATTCCATTGTATATGTGTGCCACATCTTCTTTATCCATTCATCTGTTGATGGACACGTAGGTTGCTTCCATGTCCTGGCTATTGTAAATAGAGCTGCGATGAACATTGTGGTACATGACTCCTTTTGATTTATGTTTTTCTCAGGGTATACATCCAGTAGTGAGATTGCTGGATTGTATGGTAGTTCTCTTTTTAGTTTTTTAAGGAACCTCCATACTGTTCTCCATAGTGGCTGTATCAATTTACATTCCCACCAGCAGTGCAAGAGGGATCCCTTTTCTCCACACCCTCTCCAGCATTTATTGTTTGTAGATTTTTTGATGATGGCCATTCTGACTGGTACGAGATGATACCTCACTGTAGTTTTGATTTGCATTCCTCTAATGATTAGTGATGTTGAGCATCCTTTCATGTGTTTGTTGGCAATCTGTATATCTTCTTTGGAGAAATGTCTATTTAGGTCTTCTGCCCATTTTTGGATTGGGTTGCATGTTTTTTGGATATTGAGCTGCATGAACTGCCTGTAAATTTTGAAGATTAATCCTTTGTCTTTTGCTTCATTTGCAAATATTTTCTCCCATTCTGAGGGTTATTTTATCATCTTGTTTATAGTTTCCTTTGCTGTGCAAAAGCTTTTAAGTTTCATTAGGTCCCATCTGTTTATATTTGTTTTTATTTCCATTTCTCTAGGAGGTGAGTCAAAAAGGATCTTGCTGTGATTTATGTCATAGAGTGTTCTGCCTGTGTTTTCCTCTAAGAGTTTTATAGTGTCTGGCCTTACCTTTAGGTCTTTAATCCATTTTGAGTTTATTTTTGTGTATGGTGTTAGGGAGTGTTCTAATTTCATTCTTTTCCATGTAGCTGTCCAGTTTTCCCAGCACCACTTATTGAAGAGGCTGTCTTTTCTGCATTGCATATTGTTGCCTCCTTTATCAAAGGTACGGTGACCATATGTGCATGGGTTTATCTCTGGGCTTTCTATCCGTTCTGTTGATCTATATTTCTGTTTTTGTACCAGTACCATACTGTCTTGATTACTGTAGCTTTTGTAGTATAGTCTGAAGTCAAGGAGACTGATTCCTCCAGCTCCATTTTTCTTTTTCAAGATTGCTTTGGCTATTCAGGGTCTTTTTGTGTTTCCATACAAATTGTGAAATGTTTTGTTCTAGTTCTGTGAAAAATGCCATTGGTACTTTGATTGGGATTTCATTGAATATGTAGATTGCTTTGGGTAGTATAGTCATTTTCACAGTGTTGATTCTTCCAATCCAAGAACATGATATATCTCTCTGTCTGTTTCTATCATCTTTAATTTCTTTCATCAGTGTCTTATAGTTTTCTGCATACAGGTCTTTATTTAGGTAGGTTTATTCATAGGTATTTTATTATTTTTGTTGCAATGGTAAAAGGGAGTGTTTTCTTAATTTCTCTTTCAAAGTTTTCATCATTAGTGTATAGGAATGCAAGAGATTTCTGTGCATTAATTTTGCATCCTGCTACTTTACCAAATTCATTGATTAGCGCTAGTAGTTTTCTAGTTGCATTTTTAGGATTCTCTATGTATAGTATCATGTCATCTGCAAACAGTGATAGCTTTACTTCTTTTCTAGTTTGGATTCCTTTTATTTCTTTTTCTTCTCTGATTGCTGTGGCTAAAACTTCCAAAACTATGTTGAATAATAATGGTGAGAGCAGGCAACCTTGTCTTATTTCTGATCTTAGTGAAAGTGGTTTCAGTTTTTCACCATTGGGAACAATGTTGGCTGTGGGTTTGTCATATATGGCCTTTATTATGTTGATGTAAGTTCCGTATGCCTACTTTCTGGGGGGTTTTATCATAAATGGATGTTGAATTTTGCTGAAAGCTTTTTCTGCATCTATTGAGATTATCATATGGTTTTTCTCCTTCAATTTTTTAATATGGTGTATCACGTTGATTGATTTGCATATATTGAAGATCCTTGCATTCCTGGGATAAATCCCACTTGATCATGGTCCTTTTAATGTGCTATTGGATTCTGTTTGCTAGTATTTTGTTGAGGATTTTTGTATCTATGTTCATTAGTGATATTGGCCTGTAGTTTTCTTTTTTTGTGGCATCTTTGTCTGGTTATGATATCAGGGTGATGGTAGCCTCGTAGAATGAGTTTGGGAGTGTTCCTTCCTCTGCTATGTTTTGGAAGAGTTTGAGAAGGATAGGTACTAGCTCTTCTCTAAATGTTTGGTAGAATTTGTCTGTGAAGCCATCTCGTCCTAGGCTTTTGTTTGTTGGAAGATTTTTAATCACAGTCTCAATTTCAGTGCTTGTGATTGGTCTGTTTATATTTTCTATTTCTTCCTGGTTCAGTTTCAGAAGGTTGTGCTTTTCTAAGAATTTGTTCATTTCTTCCAGGTTGTCCATTTTATTGGCATATAGTTGCTTGTAGTAATCTCTCATTATCCCTTGTATTTCTGCAGTGTCAGTTTTACTTCTCCTTTTTCATTTCTAATTCTATTGATTTGAGTCTTCTCCCTTATTTCCTTGATGAGTCTGACTAATTCCCTAATTTAAAAAAATTTAATTTATATCTGTCATTCTCAATTAGGAGCAAATGAGGCTAAAATGTAGGCTCTCACAAGGGCAGGAATCATGTCTTCTCTTCTTCTTCATCTACTTTCCAGAGCTTAACATAGTGCTGGAGAAGAATCACCATGAAAGGGGTTTTGCATTTTTAATAAGAAATTCCATGAACCTGAAAAATATTTAAGCCTCCAAATCGTAAGTATCGATACTTAGATGTGGCACTTGGTCATCCACAGTGAGGAGGCTGGAGGTTATAATGGCCTCTTTTTTTCTCCTCCAAGTAGGGTCTGTATACCATGATTCCTTCGACACATCTTCTGCCACACACCACCTAGAATTCCAGTGAGACGATTATTTCATGTGAGAAGCAAAACGTATTTGAGAAATTAATTTGGAGAATATCCGTCACAATTGATAAGGCTTAATTATCAGTTACAATTTAATGTATCTTAATTTAATCAACTATTTCCTGGGCACCCACTATGTAGTAGCTATTGTGCTACGTTTGGTATTCAGTGGTCAAAAAACGCAAACAGCACTGGGGAGAGATGGTCAGTAAACATGAGGACTGTCGACTTAAAAAATATTCACAATCTAAAAGTTGAGAGTTATGTTTTATTCAGCAGGAATTTTTAGGACTTCAAGTCTGGGAGGCAGCATCTCAAGTAACCCTGAGAGAACTGCTCTGAGAAGGCGAGGCGGGGAGCCAGGTTATACAGAAGTTTTGCAGCAAAGGGCAGGTATTCAGAACATCAAAATATTACTGTTAATAAAAGAAAAACAGAAATAGCAAATTAAGGAATTTAGCACTTTTCTATGTATGGGAAGATGCAAGTGTCTGGGCTCACTGAAATCATTTCTTTGATATGCACCTCAGGTATCTGGGGCCAGTATCCTGTATTTTCACATACTGAGTTTCCTTAGGGCTCACAATAGCAATGGCTGGAGTCTGATGGCTGCAGTCTGATGGCTGCTAGATGACAGGTATTCTTTCCTTCCTAAGTTTTCTCAGGGCTCACAGGCTCACGTTGGAGGGCTGCAATTGCTGATGACATCCTTTGTTTGCTGATATGGCAGGAAATATTCCATTTCTCCGGACAAATTTGTCTCAGGACAAATTTTCCAGTATGACCATTCTTGAGAGTGAAAGAGACAACAACCACCACAATGGGGAGTGATGACACAGCATGACTTTTGGGATGGGGAGAGAGTGTTAGTCAGGGGATCAGGGATGCTACACAGAAGAGGTGCTGTTTGATTTAAAACCTGAATGGTTAAAGGAGCCAGCCAGGGTACAACTGGGGAAGAATTTATAAGCTAGAATGAAGAGTAAGTCTAAATGTCAGGAGTCAGGAATAAGCACATTATTAAGGTGAAGAAGAAAGGTCATCTCAGATGGAGATGAGTACATGAGTGAGTCATGGGAGCAGAACTGACAAGGGAGTGGTCCAGCCAGGTGACTCTTGTGGTCACAGTGATGGAGGGTGATCCCTGAGAACTGATGGGCTGGGCAGTTACCAGATGCAGGTGGAGCAACCCTGTTAGGAGAATTACCCAAGAACCTGTAAGATGCTTCATGAGAAGCTTCCTTGCTGTTCACGCATCTCAGAAAACTAGAACATGTTCTATTCATCAAGGAAACTGAAGCTGTGGGTTAGACCTAGACAGTCCATGCATATGCATAGTGCACATATTTTTTTTTAAAAAAAATCAGTATCCTACATGGTTGTTCAAAACGGTAGCCAACAAGTTTTGAGGCTCACTGTTAATTGACTGATTAAAATTCTGGTGTTAAAGAAAATAATACCAATTGCAAGGTAAAACATTCTGGAAGGAATAGGCATTCTGGAGTTCACTTGAGAATTTAATAAGAGTTCTACTGAATTCACAGTTTAAAATAAAGTGTACTTAAGCAAAAATTAGTCTCTGTGAAACCCATGCTTGAAGTGAAAATGTGAAGATGTGAAAAAAAAAGCAAGACCCTTAGTTTTCTGGTATTCAGCAAATGTCTGGTCAGTGAAAAATAGTTAATATTACCTCTGAATTTAAATAAATTAATTAGAATTTCATAATATGTATTACCTAATGGTTTCTTAATTGTAGATGAATAAGACCTTCTTTAAAAATTGTCTTCACTAAATCAAACTGAAAAAAATTCAGTTTTGAAAAAAATTAACAGTAAAACTGGGCTTTTCTCTATGGGGAAATTGGTTCCTCTCTATCCCCAAATTTTGTTTTTACTGTCTTCCTTAAAAACAAAAACAAAAGGAAAATACCCCAAATATTCTTCATTTAGAAAAGCATCCAGTACTGTAGCTACTGGTCATAACTGTGTTACCAAACTCAGGTCCAGCTGCTTGCTGCTTGAAAATCAATACCCGAGAGAGAGGCAAATGTTGCTAGAAAGTAAAGTTGCTTTTAATCAGAATGCTGGCAATCTTGGGAGATGGTGGACTCAGTGTCCTCCAAAACCATCTCTGAAGATTCTGCTTGGCCATGAAAGTTTTTAAAGGGAAAAAAGGAAAGTAATCTTAGTTAATCATTGAAATAGGGGGTCAGAGTCTTCGCCATCCCCCACTGAGTGCAGGCTTGTTGATTTCTTATGATCTTTCCTTAGATGTTACCTTGTTCACACAGTTTGTGAGATTACTGAAGGGGAAGCTAGGGAAGAGATCTGGTCCTCTGTTAATTACTTATTCTTCGTTTCTACTTCTTTGATCTACAGAAAGAACCAACAGGTTAGGCAAGGTATTGTGTGATCAAAAGATTTGAAAGGTGTGCTAGGACTGGAGATGAGTTGAGCATGGGGGTGCCTGGTTTAAGGTTGGTGACAAGACAAAAGGGGCCTCCTGCAGAGAGCTCTTTCCTTCCAAAAGCTGCTTACAAATGGATGAAATTAAAAGTTCAGTTCTTCAGTCACACTAGGTACATTTCAGGTGCTCCCTAACCACATATGGCTGGGGGCAGCTGTGCTGGACATCAGGGATAAAGCACTTTTCTATCACCACAGAAAGTTCTATTGGACAGCACTTTAAAAAGTAAAATTTATTGGAGTCTAGTTGATTTACAATGTTGTGTTAGTTTCAGGTGTACAGCAAAGTGATTCAGTTATATATATATATATATATATATATATATATATATACATATATATATATATATACATATACACATACGTTCATTCTTTTTTAGATTCTTTTCTCATATAGGTGATCACAGAATATTGAGTAGAGTTACCTGTGCTATACAGTAGGTCCTTGTTGGTTATCTATCTTACATATAGTAGTGTGTGTATGTTCATCCCAAGCTCCTGATTTATCCCACCCCCCCACCACATTTCCTCTTTGGTAACCATAAATTTGTTTTTGATATCTGTAAGTCTGTTTCTGTTTTGTAAATAAGTTCATTTGTATTATTTTTTAAAATTATATTCAACATATGAGTGATATCATGTGATGTTTGTCTTTCTCTATCTGACTACTTCACTTAGTATGATAATCTCTAAGTCCATCCATGTTGCTGCAAATGGCATTATTTCATTCTTTTTTATGGCTAAGTAATATTCCATTGTATATATGTACATCTTCTTTATACATTCCTCTGTGGATGGACATTTAGGTTGATTCCATGTCTTGGCTATTGTAAATAGTGCTGCAAGGAACATTGGGGTGATGTATCTTTTTGGATTATGATTTTCTCCAGATATATACTCAGGAGTGGGATTGCAGGATCGTATGGTAGTTCTATTTGTAGTTTTTTAAGGGACCTCCATACTGTTCTCTATACTGGTTGTACCAATTTACATTCCCACCAACAGTGTAGGAGGGTTCCCTTTTCTCCATGCCCTCTCCAGCATTTACCATTTGTAGACTTTTTGATGATGGCCATTCTGACCGGTATGAGGTGATACTTCATTGTAGTTTTGATTTGCATTTCTCTGATAATTAGTGATGTTGAGTATCTTTTCATGTGCGTTTTGGCTATCTGTATGTCTTCAACAGCAGTTTTCTGGACACTTCCCAGGCATGCACTTATTTATGAGATCCTCTTGTTTCATGTTGATTAATAATTGTGAACACATAACTTCAAAATGAACAACTGCAGAAGACTGAGTTCTTTGTGAGACTTACCCAGATGTAGATGGAAAATTCTTTCCTAGACAAACTTGTTTTTCTACTTATATAAGTCATTCACATTGATGCCTTACATTTTCTAGTACTTACATGACTTTAAAACCCTTTATTTTAAAACAGTAATACTTCTTGTGCTTCAGCTCTTATCGTGGGGTGATATAATTCTCTCTCTGTAGAAAGACCCAAATGAAATCATTTATCTTTTGAAGTGTCAGGGCTGGGAATGAGTTTCAGGGTAAGACCAAGTAAAAGCCAAGCTTTAGACTATGAACTAACACCTTATGTTTGGGGCAAATGATCAACTCAATGGATTTTTTTAAGGTTGAATAGCAGAAAGAAACCTATGGTGTGAGAATGCACTTCAGTTATCTGTGATCAGATAAAAGGAGCCCTGCTCCAGGGAATATGCACAAACAATGAGCGTGCAGACAGGCCTGCTGCTGCCTTGCTCTGGGATATGGCTCAGAGTCACCATCAGCTTTGCTCCCACTGCTTTACATAAATATTAGAGGAAAAGGTCTCTATCAATGAGAGTTTAGAACATACTTACAATATAAGCCCCAGTTTTGATTTCTGGAAGTGGATGTCATCAAGCCTGAAAAGGAGGAGAAAGGGAAGCCACATGGGTAAGGAGTGAAAGGGGAGGGACAGTTAGAAGAGGGGTGCTTATGCACCAGGCCCTGCCCAGGGTGATATACATTTATCACGTGTAATTCTCTTAATCACTCTGAGGGACAGACCATATTATCCTGGTCAGTAGATGTGGAAACAGGGACTCAGCTAAGTCACCCCATGATTCACCTAGCTGATGAATGGACTGGAGAAGGTGGAATCGCACACAGAATGTATCAGCCTATTCTTTCTTTGCTATGCTGAAATCGGTCTGAGGCGTGCTCTGAACGTAATGCCCTGCACATTTTGGATTTCGTGGAGCCATCAGTTTTCACCCCTCATCACTTCCCTGTCTCCCTTCATTCTTCCTCAGGTGGAAGACAGAAATATGGCCACAGCTGGCTCTTCTCAGAGCTAATTCAGCATGGCTGTATGAAAAGGACAGTGGTCCTATGAAGATGACCCATGTAGCAGGTGGGGCTTTGTGGGACCCGATGCTTATACTCTGTACATGTCAGATGGGGGCCCAGTGCCTGCTAACCTCTGTCCACACACATTCTAGTGAGGGCGGATGTGAGGTGAGAGGATGAGGAGAATTTCTATTTTCTAATACTGAAAGTGTCACTTTTATGTGCCAAAATGGGGAGAGATAAAAGGAGAAAGAATGAAGCAGTTCAGGGAAGAGATTTAGAAATGTCTTTCAGAGTAGAAGCACTTCCTGTTGTAATCAGTGACAGAAAAAGGACACTGAATTAGGATATATTGGTAGCTGCGCTGAAATTAAAAAAAAATAAAGAAAAGAAAAGGAGAAGCAGATGACTTACATTTCTGTTGCTGTGAGGTATGATTCAGAGAGAAGGTGTGAGAAAAGCTCTTCTAAAGGAACCCAG
Organism: Globicephala melas; assembly: GCF_963455315.2. Classification (NCBI taxonomy): domain Eukaryota; kingdom Metazoa; phylum Chordata; class Mammalia; order Artiodactyla; family Delphinidae; genus Globicephala; species Globicephala melas. The sequence continues at coordinate 96,819,932 of NC_083319.1, read as the reverse complement.
GATCCTTGGGAAATGCATCCAGTGTGTCTGGAGAAATCTGCCCCCCAACCTGGTGGTTTCTGATGAACAGACCCCAAACCAGCCTCCTCAGGCTCTGCTCCCCTCCCTCTGGGGAAGGACACAGCTTATAGGTGTCCAGTGTCACACAGACTGGCTCTCCTGATGGCCTGAGCTGGAGCCCTGTGCTAAACCACACGGATGTAAATAAATGCAGACCAGAAAGAATGAGCCAGTACAGGGCATGGGTGCAACAGGCAAAAGTGGGTCAAGGCTGCCTTTTCCAAGGGGAAAAGTGGCCCCTTTCCCCAGGCTGCAGATCACAGGGTAATCTCCAGAAAGGTAGAGAGGGGAGCAAGGCGCACTCACACACCTCACAAAGGAACAAAGAACAAAGGAAGGGACCTTCCCAAGTTAGATTAAGAACAAGGTAGGGAAAAGCATGGAGTCAATGAAAACACACTTCAGGGAGAAGAGGTAAGTGGTCATGATGTCAGCTGGAAAAAAATAAAAGCACAATCTAAAAGGTGAGAACTATGTTTTATTCAGCAGACTTGCTGAGGACTTAAGTCCAGGAGGCAGCTTCTGTGATATCTCTGAGGGACTGCTCTGAAGAGGTAAAGAGGAGCCAGGATATATAGGAATTTTTGTAAAAATCAAAACAAAACAGAAGAAAACAACAACAAAAAACCAGATAGAACACCAAAAGATAATAAGTAAAGAAAAACCAGACATCTCAAGTTAATGAATTTAGTGCTTTTTTATAAATGGGAAAATGCAAGAGTCTGGGCTCATTGAAATCATTCCTTTGATATGCACCCTAACTATCTAGGGTGAGTGCCCTGCTTTTCACCATCCTGAATCCCCTCAGGGTACACAGTCAGTTGGGCTGCAGGGGCTGATGGCTTGATGGCTGCAACATCCTTTGTTTGCTGATATGGCAGGTGACATTTTTCATCCACAATGATGAGAGCATTCTAGATGATGCAACTGAGGAAAAAACAATTCCTTATAAATATTTCAGGTCATAGTAAATTTAGAGAATAATATGTTTAGTTAGAAAGGGGAACAAAGGTGAGCCGATAAAATCAATGAGTTGAAGAGATACAGCAGACTTTTCAGTTAAGATTGAACTGCCACAACACCATCGCAGAACTAATAAATTATATAAAAGAATGAACACAATAGACATAGTGGAAAATGAATTACTGGTGAAGAAAAATGTTAAGATGAACACAGAAAATGCAGAAGGAAAAGACAATCACATTAAACACTGAAAAGTGGGTAAATATGGGATTAGGGAAAAGGACACCTTCTGTTTTTTAAAAACTAGTTCTATTTAAATTTTTTACCCAATCATGCCACATACTAACTTTTTATATGTTTTATCAATGTATATCAACAGAATTTTTTGGCTAGTGAGACACTGGCCTACATCTTGTTTTCTCTTTTTTCTTTTCAATCTAGAAACAAAGGAACAATGTGATACATAACAATTTTAGAAAGGAAGCAGAATGAGTGTTCAAAAAACTGAATAATTCACCAATAACAGCAAACAAAAATTCAAAACAGGTACCTGTATTGTAAATTCACAAGCCAGTTGCTGAGGGATTGCCAACTGCTTTACATATATGTTATTCCAATGGGATCCTCATTTTCAGATGTGATAGAACAAGGGACGTGTGGACCCCTGTGTCATCCTTTCACTGTTGTGTCATACTTAGGTCTGTATATTCATGTCTGTTCTAGAAACAGAGGAAAATTGAAGAAACTGAATAATAAATTACACAACATATTTTTACAGCAAAACATTATTTTAGTAAAAATTACAAGACCAATTCAGTCATAAGTCCCAAATATCATGTTAGTGAAATCCTCCTTGCCCAAACTGATTCCATTTAATTTCTATATCATTGGGGAAAAAATGCACATTATTTTAGATTGAGGTACATGGACATTTGAACCTATTGTCCATGTTTGAACATATTGAAAGCCTCATGGAATAAACATTTTATTTTCTGCACAGATCTCAGAAGATTTTTACCTATAGAGAAATGTTAAGTTTTAATATTTATTTAAAAATTTTCATGTACAGCTAAATTGGCTGTAGTTTGCAAATAATGTGTAGATATACCTTAAAAATAAGATTTCCACCAAGAAAAACATTTACTTACATAAAGTTATCTCTTTAACAGAGAGCAATCTTCTCACATGAGCACATTCTGTTGATTTGTATTAAAATATTAATAGAAAGAGAAGGGATGTGTAAAGTGATAATTCACCCACTAACCCTCCTTCTTGACTTCTTGGCACAAACCCAATCTGCATCCACTAGTCATCCCCACACCAACTCCAGAACCCCAAGCCTTCCTTGGTGATGGGAAAGGCTTCCAGATGCTCGCTGGGAAGCCTGCTCACAGGGCAGAAGGCAGCTCCACTCATTTGTTGGGAATCAGGAGGAGTTTTCTGGTCCACTCACGTTGTGAGTGAGGAGAGCTGTCTTCAGCTGCAATCCAATTGTAACTTTCCCTGCTTGTACAGTAGTACTTTGATTTTGACTTTATTTCTTGTCAATTCACTCATAAAATATGATTTACTCACAACATTTTTGCAACCCTTTTATACCATAACTTTAAAACCTGGAGTCTGAAACACAGACTCCAGGTATTTTTACATAAAAAATCCATATTGCCTGCTTTGTTCATGTAGCTCTTATAGTAAGGAAAAAAAAGATTAAAAGTAAAAAAAAATAGAAATATATAAGTACCAAGCCTAAAATGGATTTTCATAGATATTTGCCAATTTAGGATAGACCTGGGTATTAAGTTATTATTATTATTATTATTTGAACAAAACTTTCAGCTAATGGAAAATAGCTATGAGTCTTTTAGATGGCAGACAGATTTGCAAAAAGTTGCTCTTTTATGCTTGGATTGGTTTAACTTTTGGAATCACCTTTTACCTTATCTTATTTTCGTACTCTTGAGAGGAAGAGTTTTTTCTTTGCCTTTTATGCCAGACCTGCTGACATGATTTCCAATGCACCATTAAGTGGAATTTCTTCAGGACGGAAGAAGGAGAGGGAGGGAATCACTATTTCAGTTAATCCTCACAAAACTCCTATGAGTTACATCTTCCAAAAGCAGAATTTGGAAATTCACATGTTCCAGAAGCAGAGACAGCACAGTGAGGTCCAGAAAATTACCCGGGGTCTCTGCGCTAAGGAGGGGAAGAGGGAGACCCAGATCCAGGCTCTGCTTCCAGAGCCCCTGCCCTAACCACTGTGGCTGCTGGCCCCTCTGCAGGCCTCCTAGGAGCAAGGCCAACTGTGCTGATAAAGGCAACATCTACTACTGAAATGTGAGTGGTTTATATCAAATAATATAGGCCATATAGAGAACTTAATTATATGTATATAAAATATAAAAGGTTTTTAATGGTTTAAATTTACGCTATAAATTATTTTGTAAAGTGCACAGAAAATTTAGAAATAAGTTTGAAATTTAAACTAGAACAAGAACCACAAATTTGAGCCACACTAGTTCATCTAACAAATGTGCCCCTCTTCCAGTAGTTAAAATGAGTGCTTTATCAGGAAAAACAGTCCTGGGACACAGTCCTGAAGAGGACAGCAGAAAACCTACTGTGTTTCAGACTCCAGGTTTTAAATTTTAGATAACCAAAATTTGTCTAAGGCTTACATGGGCTCCTGGGCTCACAAGAACACCATCTGGAGCATCCCTGAGCAAGAAGATGATGGCCACACATGGACCATGCTGAGCAGGCCACTTTCCTCCCTTCACACCCCTCACTCCCTTTCCTTATACTAATCTCCAATGTCCTTGACATCTTGTACTATATTTAAGGGTATTTTTAAAATATTTGATAGTATAGCTACATGATAATTATTCATCATAAATTCTCTATAAGTTCCTAAAAATACTCTCCCAAAATATTTTTAGGTTAATATATATATATATATGTCCCTTGTTATCATATAACCATGGCTTTACATCTTTTAAAAATATGTGGAATCAAGCATGATCTTGAAGATTTCAATTATGTAAAAGGAAGAGCTGTTGCTTGTGTCAAAAAAGGGGACAAGGGGCTGGAACCTCCTGCAGCCTCACCAGCTCCATCTGCCTGTCTTAGTGACTTATACTTGTACTGATGGTCCCTCTACCCATAAGCCAGACCACACACAATTTACCATGCTTTGGTCCTTCAGGTATTTGAACAGTCGTGGTTTTAGGTGCCTGCTACTGCCCTTCCTGTTGATTCCAATAACTATCATAATCTCTAATGCTGCCCCATCACTCAATCACTTTGTTCAGTCTTCCTTAAGTGTAGAAGCATCTCTTGCATGTTGTGCATGGGGCCACACCCTCTTGACAAGGAGACTGTGCTTCTCTTGAGTGTGGACCAAGCCCACATCACCCTCTTGTATCGATCCAAGACTTTTAGTTGTGGTTCACTCGGGGTTTGATGACAGTTGGGTGCTGGGGTCTGGGCAGGCCAGGGACGCTGTCGACCCTCATGTCCTCCTCAAGGGAGCCCTAGACAGGCAAATTCAGGCCCTTGAAGCCTCCCATCAGCTTCCATCCCACCAGCTCCTTCTTAGGCCTTGGCCTCCACTGCCAACCAGGGGTCTCATCTCAGACCTCCTGGCCCCTCTCCTACCCCTGACCCACAGTCTCTCCTTACCAGCCCTGGCTTCTCAGAGTGAACTTTTGAGCCTTCATTTCCTCTTACCTCCCGCACAACATTTCCTTGGTGGATGGAGATGAGGGTGAGACATAGGCAGTGGTCCAAACCCCAATTGATGAGGTGAGGGCAGGGGTGTTTTTGCCAGGCTTGAGGGCAGTCACCACCATCCCAGGGTAGAGCACCCACCCCACTGCTATGTGCATACCTGTGTGCATGGCAGGACCCCTCCCATGTCCTCCCAGTAGTCCTGGGCAGCAGGCAGGTGACCATGGTCACCTCAAGTGTATGTATGGGACAGTAGAAGCCTGGAGAGAGCAATTTTCTCTTGTGGATGAAGAATGTCTCCTGCCATATCTGTAAACAAAGAATGTTGTGGCCATCAAGCCATCAGCCACTGTAGCCACCCTGACTGCACACTCCGAGCACTGAGGAAGGAGAAAAACAGGATACTGACCCTAGATAGTTAAGGCGCATATCAAGGGAATGATTTCAATGAGCCCAGACTCTTGCACCTTCTCATACATAGAAAAGTACTAAATTCATTAACTTGAAATATTTGTTTTTTTCTTTAACTAGCAGAAATCTTTGGATGTTCAACTACCTGATTTGTTTTTGCAAAACTCCTATATATCCTGGCTCCTCCCTTTCCTCTTTGGAGCAGTCCCTCAGAGCTATCTGAGAGTCTGTCTTCCAAGTTTAAGTCCTCAGCAAGTCCACTGAATAAAACATAATTCTCAACTCTCAGGCTGTGCATGTTTTTTTCAGTCAGCCCTCTTAGTGGTATTTGTTCTACTTTTTCCATTTAGTGGTCAGCCCCCTTGGGGTAGATGACATGAATAAAGAAGGAGATGCATGTATTTTTCTTCTCCACATGTTCACAGTGGGCAGCTTTCCCCTGTGCAGGGCTCTGTTCCCCTCCGTGTTCCCCAGGAAAGCTTCTCATGCTTTCTCATCTTGAAACGAGTTCTCAATCTTTGGCTCAGTTTCAGGCTTCCTTTATGCCTTTTTTTTACAGTTCATATCCATTTTTCTTTGCTTCTTGAACATTTTTTACAAGAAAATAATTCAAATGTCTGGCCTTAAATGTTTCATAATTTTTCTCAGTTATTTTTAAGTATAATGATGTGATGAATTTTGGTTTAACTATCTCCGGTTTCAGTGAAACTTTATATTCAATGAAAGTCTTTTGAAAGATAAATTGAGAAATAAAGGGAGTAAATGTAAATAATTATCTTATAAAATCTCTTCAGATTTGTGGATGAGAATCTAACTGCACAAGTTCACATGTAATGAAATTAATACTGGCTATGACTCAGGAGCTAGAGAAAGAATGATGAGGATAGTTCTATTGTGCAGGATATGACTTGTCCAAAGAAAGGTATAATAATATACATATTTAGACAGTTGCATGTTTTCTTTTTTTAAAAAGAATAATATGGCCTGAAAATGCCATTTTTGTAATTATAGGTGAAATGGTTGTATTTTAATGAATTTTTTAATTTATACTTTAGTCCCATGATGAGGGAACTTTGAGGACAACCCCAATATCTCTCATCAAGTTGAATTTTCCTGTTCACATTGCTGTTGCCACATCTATTTCACATTAATCTGGTTTTGGTCAGTAAGAGTGTGTCCATCTGTCATAAACATGGGGTGACTGTTGCTGGTTGTAAACAACTCTCCTGTCAGGACCAGTCACATAATGCACAGGGCCCAGCACACAATGCAAACGTGACCACTTGTTCAAAAAGAGGAAAAAGGAGTCATTAAAGGTAAAGTTTTTTCTTCATTCTGTAGGTGCTCTCTTGCTTTCTCATGGTGTTTATTATTTGCTATGTAATATTGTTCAAAACTCTGTACATATTTAGCATATACAACTCACTGAGTTTGGAGATAAATACACACTGGTGAAATTATTGCCAGTCTATGCCATGAATGTATCCATCCCCTCTACAAGCTCCCTCCAGCCCCCTTTACTTATTATTATTATTATCATTTTGGTGACAGGAATACTTAACATGAGATCTACCCACTTAGCAAAATTTTAAATACACAATACGGTATTGTTAACTATAGACACTATGCTGTAAGCAGACCTTTCCGCTCACTCATCTTGTATGAATGAAACTTCATACCTTTGACTAACAATCCCCCATTTGCACCTCTTATTGGTCCCTGACAACTACTATCCTATTCTCTGCTTCTAAGAGTTTGACTATTTTAGATTCCTTATTTAAGTGGTAACATGCAGTATGTACTCGTCTGTGCCTGGCTCATTTCACTTAGCATTCTGTCCTCCACTTTCCCTTATGTTGTCACAAACAGCAAAAGTTCCTTCTTAGTAAGGCTGAATAATATTCCATTTTATATATCTAAAATGGAATTTTATTTTATATCATATATACGCATATATCATTTTTTATCTATTCATGTGAATAGATATTTTTAATCCTTTTTTTTCTTTACAATGTTGTATTAGTTTCTGCTGTATAACATAGTGAATCAGCTATATGTATACATATATCCCCATATCCCCGCCCCCTTGAAACTCCCTCCCACCTTCCCTATCCCACCCCTCTAAGTGGTCACAAAGCATGAAGCTGATCTCCCTGTGCTATGCGGCTGCTTCCCACTAGCTATTTATTTTACATTTGGTCGTGTATATATGTCAATGTTACTCTTTCACTTCATCCCAGCTTCCCCTCCCCCCTCCATGTCCTCAAAGTCCACTCTCTATGTCTGTGTCTTTATTCCTGACCGGCCTCTAGGTTCATCGGACTTTTTTTTTAGATTCCATATATATGTGTTAGCATACCGTATTTGTTTTTCTCTTTCTGACTTACTTCACACTGTATGACAGACTCTAGGCCCAACCACCTCACTACAAATAACTCAATTTCATTTCTTTTTATGGCTGAGTAACAGTCTATTGTATATATGTGCCACATCTTCTTTATCCATTCATCTGCCGATGGAAACTTAGGTTGTTTACATGACCTGGCTATTGGAAATAGTGCTGCCATGAACATTGTGGTTTTTAAATTACAGTATTCTCAGGGTATATGCCCAGTAATGGGATTGCTGGGTCATATGGTAGTTCTATTTTCAGTTTTTTAAGGAACCTCCGTACTGTTCTCCATGTGGCTGCATCAATTTACATTGCCACCAACAGTGCAAGAGGGTTCCCTTTTCTCCGCACCCTCTCCAGCATTTATTGTTTGTAGATTTTTTGTTGATGGCCATTCTGACCAGTGTGAGGTGATACGTCATTGCAGTTTTGATTTGCATTCCCTAATGATTAGTGATGTTGAGCATCCTTTCATGTGCTTGTTGGCAATCTGTATATCTTCTTTGGAGAAATGTCTAATTAGGACTTGTGCCCATTTTTGGATTGGGTTGTATGGTTTTTTTTTTTTTTTTGATATTGAGCTGCATGAGCTGCTTTTAGATTTTGGAGATTAATCCTTTGTCAATTGTTACTTTTGCAAATATTTTCTCGCATTCTGAGGGTTGTCTTTTGGTCTTGTTTATGGTTTCCTTTGCTGTGCAAAAGCTTTTAAGTTTCATTAGGTCCCATCTGTTTATATTTGTTTTTATTTCCATTTCTCTAGGAGGTGGGTCAAAAAGGATCTTGCTGTGATTTATGTCATAGAGTGTTCTGCCTGTGTTTTCCTCTAAGAGTTTTATAGTGTCTGGCCTTACATTTAGGTCTTTAATCCATTTTGAGTCCATTTTTATGTGTAGTGTTAGGGAGTGTTCTAATTTCATTCTCTTCCATGTAGCTGTCCAGTTTTCCCAGCACCTTTTATTGAAGAGGCTCTTATCAAAGATAAGGTGACCATATGTGCATGTGTTTATCTCTGGGCTCTCTATCCTGTTCCATTGATCTATATTTCTGTTTTTGTGCAAGTACCATACTGTCTTGATTACTATAGGTTTGTAGTATAGTCTGAAGTCAGGGAGCCTGATTCCTCCAGCTCCATTTTTCTTACTCAAGATTGATTAGTCTATTCAGGGTCTTTGGTGTTTCCACACAAATTGTGGAATTATTTCTTCTAGTTCTGTAAAAAATGTCATTGGTAGTTTGATAAGGATTGCATTGAATCTGTAGATTGCTTTGGGTAGTATAATCATTTTCACAATGTTGATTCTCCCAATCCAAGAACATGGTATGCCTCTCCATCTATTTGTATCATCTTTGATTTCTTTCATCAGTGTCTTAGTTTTCTGCATACAGGTTTTTTGTCTTTAGGTAGGTTTATTCCTAGGTATTTTATTATTTTTGTTGCAATGGTATATGCAAGTGTTTCCTTAATTTCTCTTTCAGATATTCCATTATTAGTGCACAGGAATTCAAGATATTTCTGTGCATTAATTTTGTATCCTGCTACTATACCAAATTCATTGATTAGCTCTAGCCCTTTCTGGTAGCATCTTGAGGATTCTCTATGTATAGCATCATGTCACTGGCAAACAGTGACAGTTTTATTTATTTTCCAATTTGGATTCCTTTTATTTCTTTTTCTTCTCTGATTGCCTAGGCTAAAACTTCCAAAACTATATTGAATAATAATGGTGAGAGCGGGCAACCTTGTCTTGTTCCTGATCTTAGAGGAAATGGTTTCAGTTTTTCACCTTGAGAATGATGTTGACTGTGGGTTTGTCATATATGGCATTTATTATGTTGAGGTAGGTTCCCTCTGTGCCCACTTTCTGGAGAGTTTTTATCATAAATGGGTGTTGAATTTTGTTGAAAGCTTTTTCTACATCTACTGAGATTATCATATGGTTTTTATGCTTCAATTTGTTATTAAGGTGTATCACATTGATTGATTTGAATATACTGAAGAATCCTTGCATTCCTGGGATAAACCCCACTTGATCGTGGTTTATGATCCTTTTAATGTGCTGCTGGCTCCTGTTTGCTAGTATTTTGTTGAGGATTTTTGCATCTATGTTCATCAGTGATATTGGCCTGTAGTTTTCTTTTTTGTGACATCTTTGTCTGCTTTTGGTATCAGGGTGATGGTGATCTTGTAGAATGAGTTTGGGCGTGTTCCTCCCTCTGCTATATTTTTGAAGAGCTTGAGAAGGATAGATGTTAGCTCTTCTCTAAATGTTTGATAGAATTTGCCTGTGATACCATCTGATCCTGGGCTTTTGTTTGTTGGAAGATTTTTAATCACAGTTTCAATTTCAGTGCTTGTGGTTGGTCTGTTCATATTTTCTATTTCTTCCTGGTTCAGTCTTGGAAGGTTGTACTTTTCTAAGAATTTGTCCATTTCTTCCAAGTTGTCCATTTTATTGGCATATAGTTGCTTGTAGTAATCTCTCATGCTCCTTTGTATTTCTGCAGTGTCAGTTGTTACTTCTCCTTTTCAATTTCTAATTCTGTTGATTTGAGTCTTCTGGGTTTTTTTCCTGCTGAGTCTGGAAATGGTTTATCAATTTTATTGTCTTAAAGAAGCTACTTTTAGTTTTATTGATCTTTGCTATTGATCCCTTCATTTCTTTTTCATTTATTTCTGATCTGATCTTTATGTTTTCTTTCCTTCTGCTAACTTCAGGGTTTTTTTGTTCTTCTTTCTCTAATTGCTTTAGGTGTAAGTTTAGGTGGTTTATTTGAGATTTTTCTTGTTTCTTGAAGTAGGATTGTAATGTTATAAACTTCCCTCTTAGAACTGCTTTGCTGCATCCCATAGGTTTTGGGTCATCGTGTTTTCATTGTCATTTGTTTCTAGGTATTTTTTGATTTCGTCTTTGATTTCTTGGTTATTTAGTAACATTGTTTAGCCTCCATGTGTTTGTAGTTTTTAGAGTTTTTTTTCCTGTAATTGATATTTAGTCTCATAGCATTGTGGTTGAAAAAGATACTTGATAAGATTTCAATTTTCTTAAATCTACTGAGGCTTTATTTGTGGTCTAAGATATCATCTATCCTGGAGAATGTTCCATGTGCACTTGAGAAGAAAGCATATTCTGCTGTTTTGGGATAGAATGTCCTATAAATATCAATTCAATTCATCTGTTGCAATATTTCATTTAAAGCTCGTGTTTTCTTATTTATTTTCATTTTGGGTGATCTGTCCATTGGTGCAAGTGGGGTTTAAAGTCTTCTACTTTTATTTTGTTACTGTCGATTTCCCCTTTTATGGCTGTTCGCATTTGCCTTATGTATTTAGGTGCTCCTGTGTTGGGTGCATAAATATTTACAATAGTTATATCTTCTTCTTGGATTAATCCCTTGATCATTATGTATTCTCCTTCTTTGTCTCTTGTAATAGTCTTTATTTTAAAGTCTATTTTGTCTGATATGAGTATTGCTACTCTGGCTTTCTTTTGAAAGAAAGAAAGGAATATCTTTGCATATATTCCATGCAATCTCCATATTGCATGGAATATCTTTTTCCATCCCCTCACGTTCAGTCTGTATGCGTCCCTAGGTCTGAAGTGGGTCTCTTGTAGACAGCATATTTATGGGTCTTATTTTTGTATCCAATCAGCCAGTCTGTGTATTTTGGTTGGAGCATTTAATCCATTTACATTTAAGGTAATTATCGATATGTCTGTTCCTATTGACATTTTCTTAATTGTTTTGGGTTTGTTTTTGTAAGTCTTTTTCTTCTCTGTGTTTCCTGGCTAGAGAAATTCCCTTAGCTGGTTGTAAAGCTGGTTTGGTGGTGCTGAATTCTCTTAACTTTTGCTTGTCTGTAAATGTTTTAATTTGTCTGTCAAATCTGAATGAGATCCTTGCTTGGTAGAGTCATCTTGATTGTAGGTTTTTCCCTTTCATCACTTTAAATATGTCCTGCCACTCCCTTCTGGCTTGCAGAGTTTCTGCTGAAAGTTCAGCTTTTAACTTTATGGGGATTCCCTTGTATGTTATTTGTTGCTTTTCCCTTGCTGCTTTTAGTATTTTTTCTTTGTATTTAATTTTTGTTAATTTGATTAATATGTGACTTGGTGTGTTTCTCCTTGGGTTCATCCTGTATGGGACTCTCTGCATTTCCTGCACTTGACTATTTCCTTTCCCATGTTAGGGAAGTTTTTGACTATAATCTCTTCAAGTCATTTCTCAGACCCTTTCTCTTTCTCTTCTTCTTCTGGGAACCCTATAATTTGAATTTTGGTGCATTTAATGTTGTCCCAGAAGTCTCTGAAACTGTCCTCAATTCTTTTCATTCTTTCTTCTTTATTCTGATCTGTGGCAGTTATTTCCACTATTCTATCTTCCAGGTCACTTTTTCATTCTTCTGCCTCAGTTATTCTGCTATCAATTCTTCTTAAAGTATTTTTAATTTCATTTATTGTGTTGTTCATCATTGTTTGTTCACTCTTTAGTTCTTCTAGGTCCTTGTTAAACATTTCTTATATTTTCTCCATTCTATTTCTGAGATTTTGGATCAGTCTTTACTATCATTACTCTGAATTCCTTTTCAGGTAGACTCCCTATTTCCTCTTCATTTGTTTGGCCTGGTGGATTTTTACCTTGTTCCTTCATCTGCTGCATATTTCTCTGTCTTCTCATTTTTTTGAACTTATTGTGTTTGGGGTCTCCTTTTCACAGGCTGCAGGTTCATAGTTCCTCTTATATCTGGTGTCTGTCCCCAGTGGGTGAGGTTGGTTCAGTGGCTAGTGTAGGCTTCCTGGTTGGGGACTGGTGCTTGTGTTCTGGTGGGTGGGGCTAGATCTTGTCCCTCTGGTGGGTAGGACCATGTCTGGTGGTGTATTTTGGGCTGTCTCTGAACTTAGTATGACTTTAGGCAGCCTGTCTGCTAATGGGTAGGCTTGAACTCCTGTCTTGCTAGTTGTTTGGCATGTGGCATACAGCACTAGAGTTTGCTGGCCATTGGGTGGAGCTGGGTCTTAGTGTTGAGATGGAGATTCTGGGGGAGCTCTCGCTGATTAATATTACATGAGGCTGGGAGTTTTCTGGTGGTTCAATGTCCTGAACTTGGCTTTCCCACCTCAGAGGCTCAGGCCCAACACCTGACCTGCACACCAAGACACTGCCAGCCTCACAGCATGGAATAAAAGGAAGAAAAAAAAAAAGAACAGACAGAACCCCAAGAAAAATGGTAAAAGCAAAACTAACAGGACAAAATCACACAAAGAAACATACACACACACACTCACAAAAAGAGAAAAATACAAAGGAAGAGAGCAACCAAACAAATACACAAACCCACAAATGAAAACAAACACTAAAAACTGAAGTAAGGTAAACATAAAATCAAAAACAAATCAAATGCAGAAAGCAAACCCGAAGTCCACAGTTGCCTCCAAAGTCCACCGCCTCAGTTTTGAGAACATTCATTGTCTATTCAGCTATTCCACAAATGCAGTGTTTACCAAGCTGGTTGCGGGGGCTTAATCTGCTGCTCCTGAGACTGCATGGAGAGATTTCCCTTTCTCTTCTCTGTTCGCACAGCTCCTGGGGTTCAGCTTTGTTCTTGGCCCCACCTCTGCATGTAGGCCTCCATCACGGATCTGTTCCCCACCCAGACAGGAGGGAGTTAAAGCAGCGGCTGATTAGGGCTCTCTTGCTCACTCAGGTCGGGGAGGGAGGAGTACGGCAGTCATAATTGGGATGTGGGGAATGCCTGCGGTGGCAGAGGCTGGTGTGTAGTTGCAACAGCCTGAGGCATGCCATGTGTTCTCCTGGGGAAGTTGGCCCTAAATCATGGGACCCCAGCAGTGGTTTGCTGCACTGGCACCCGGGAGGATGTGGGTAGTGACCTGTGTTTGCACGCAGGATCCTTGGTGGCAGCAACGGCAGCAGTAGCGGTCCGCCTGCCTCTGGGGTCCGAGATGATAGCCACGGCTCAAGTCCGTCTCTGGAGCTCACATATGCAGTGCTCTGTCATCTCTGGGCACAGAGCAGGAAGCCCCTCTCCTTGTGCACCCCGAAACAATGGTCTCTTCCCTCTCTGGCAGGTCCTGACTTTTTCCCAGACTCCCTCCCGGCTAGCTGTGGTGCACTAGCCCCCTTCAGGCTGTCTTCATGCAGCCAACCTCGGTCCTCTCCCTAGTGTCTGACCTCTGAAGCCTGAGCCTCAGCTCCCAGCCCCTACTCACCCCAGTGGGTGAGCAGACAAGTGTCTCAGGCTGGTGAGTGCTGTCAGCACCGATCCTCTGTGCAGGAATCTCTTCGCTTTGCCCTCTGCAACCCTGTTGCTGTGCTCTCCTCCATGGCTCCAAAGCTCCCCACCCCCCATGCATGCCAGTGAAGGGGCTTCCTAGTGTGTGGAAAGTTTTCCTCCTTCACAGCTCCTTCTCAGAGGTGCAGGTCCCATCCCTATTCTTTTGTCTCTATTTTTTCTTTTGCCCTACCCAGGTACATGGGGAGTTTCTTGCCTTTTGGGGTGTCTGAGGTCTTCTGCCAGTGTTCAGTAGGTGTTCTGTAGGAGTTGTTCCACATGTAGATGTATTTCTTTTTTTTTTTTTTTTAAACATCTTTATTGGAGCATAATTGCTTTACAATGGTATGTTAGTTTCAGCTTCACAACAAAATGAATCAGTTATATATATACATATGTTCCCATATCTCTTCCCACTTGCGTCACCCTCCCTCCCACCCTCCCTATCCCACCCCTCCAGGCGGTCACACAGCACCGAGCTGATCTCCCTGTGCTATGCGGCTGCTTCCCACTAGCTATCTACCTTACGTTTGGTAGTGTATACATGTCCATGCCTCTTTATTGCTTTGTCACCGTTTACCCTTCCCCCTCCCCATAGCCTCAAGTCCATTCTCTAGTAAGTCTGTGTCTTTATTCCTGTTTCACCCCTAGGTTTTTCATGAAATTTTTTTTTTTCTTAAATTCCATATATATGTGTTAGCATACGGTATTTGTCTCTCTCTTTCTGACTTACTTCACTCTGTATGACAGACTCTAGGTCTATCCACCTCATTACAAATAGCTCAATTTCGTCTCTTTTTATGGCTGAGTAATATTCCATTGTATATATGTGCCACATCTTCTTTATCCATTCATCCAATGACAGGCACTTAGGTTGTTTCCATCTCCGGGCTATTGTAAATAGAGCTGCAATGAACATTTTGGTACATGACTCTTTTTGAATTTTGGTTTTCTCAGGGTATATGCCCAGTAGTGGGATTGCTGGGTCATATGGTAGTTCTATTTGTAGTTTTTTAAGGAACCTCCATACTGTTCTCCATAGTGGGTGAACCAATTCACATTCCCACCAGCAGTGCAAGAGTGTTCCCTTTTCTCCACACCCTCTCCAGCATTTATTGTTTCTAGATTTTTTGATGATGGCCATTCTGACTGGTGTGAGATGATATCTCATTGTAGTTTTGATTTGCATTTCTCTAATGATTAATGATGTTGAGCATTCTTTCATGTGTTTGTTGGCAGTCTGTATATCTTCTTTGGAGAAATGTCTATTTAGGTCTTCTGCCCATTTTTGGATTGGTTTGTTTGTTTTCTTGTTATTGAGCTGCATGAGCTGCTTGTAAATTTTGGAGATTAATCCTTTGTCGGTTGCTTCATTTGCAAATATTTTCTCCCATTCTGAGGGTTGTCTTTTGGTCTTGTTTATGGTTTCCTTTGCTGTGCAAAAGCTTTTAAGTTTCATTAGGTCCCATTTGTTTATTTTTGTTTTTATTTCCATTACTCTAGGAGGTAGGTCAGAAAGGATCTTGCTTTGATTTATGTCATAGAGTGTTCTGCCTGTGTTTTCCTCTAAGAGTTTGATAGTTTCTGGCCTTACATTTAGGTCTTTAATCCATTTTGAGCTTATTTTTGTGTATGGTGTTAGGGAGTGATCTAATCTCATACTTTTACATGTACCTGTCCAGTTTTCCCAGCACCACTTATTGAAGAGGCTGTCCTTTCTCCATTGTACATTACTGCCACCTTTATCAAAAATAAGGTGTCCATATGTGCATGGGTTTATCTCTGGGCTTTCTATCCTGTTCCATTGATCTATCTTTCTGTTTTTGTGCCAGTACCATACCGTCTTGATGACTGTAGTTTTGCAGTATAGTCTGAAGTCAGGGAGCCTGATTCCTCCAGTTCCTTCTTTCGTTCTCAAGATTGCTTTGGCTATTTGGGGTCTTTTGTGTTTCCATACAAATTGTGAAATTTTTTGTTCTAGTTCTGTGAAAAATGCCAGTGGTAGTTTGATAGGGATTGCATTGAATCTATAGATTGCTTTCGGTAGTAGAGTCATTTTCACAATGTTGATTCTTCCAATCCAAGAACATGGTATATCTCTCCATCTATTTATATCATCTTTAATTTCTTTCATCAGTGTCTTATAATTTTCTGCATACAGGTCTTTTGTCTCCTTAGGTAGGTTTATTCCTAGATATTTTATTCTTTTTGTTGCAATGGTAAATGGGAGTGTTTTCTTGATTTCACTTTCAGATTTTTCATCATTAGTATATAGGAATGCCAGAGATTTCTGTGCATTAATTTTGTATCCTGCCACTTTACCAAATTCATTGATTAGCTCTAGTAGTTTACTGGTAGCATCTTTAGGGTTCTCTATGTATAGGATCATGTCATCTGCAAACAGTGACAGCTTTACTTCTTCTTTTCCGATTTGGATTCCTTTTATTTCCTTTTCTTCTCTGATTGCTGTGGCTAAAACTTCCAAAACAATGTTGAATAATAGTGGTGAGAGTGGGCAACCTTGTCTTGTTCCTGATCTTAGTGGAAATGCTTTCAGTTTTTCACCATTGAGGATGATGTTTGCTGTGGGCTTGTCATATATGGCCTTTATTATGTTGAGGAAAGTTCCCTCTATGCCTACTTTCTGCAGGGTTTTTATCATAAATGGGTGTTGAATTTTGTCAAAAGCTTTCTCTGCATCTATTGAGATGATCATATGGTTTTTCTCCTTCAATTTTTTAATATGGTTTATCACGTTGATAGATTTGCGTATATTGAAGAATCCTTGCATTCCTGGAATAAACCCCACTTGATCATGGTGTATGATCCTTTTAATGTGCTGTTGGATTCTGTTTGCTAGTATTTTGTTGAGAATTTTTGCATCTATGTTCATCAGTGATATTGGCCTGTAGTTTTCTTTCTTTGTGACATCCTTGTCTGGTTTTGGTATCAAGGTGATGGTGGCCTCGTAGAAGGAGTTAGGGAGTGGTCCTCCCTCTGCTATATTTTGGAAGAGTTTGAGAAGGATAGGTGTTAGCTCTTCTCTAAATGTTTGATAGAATTCGCCTGTGAAGCCATCTGGTCCTGGGCTTTTCTTTGTTGGAAGATTTTTAATCACAGTTTCAATTTCAGTGCTTGTGATTGGTCTGTTCATATTTTCTATTTATTCCTGATTCAGTCTTGGCAGGTTGTGCATTTCTAAGAATTTGTTCATTTCTTCCAGATTGTCCATTTTATTGGCATAGAGTTGCTTGTAGTAATCTCTCATGATCTCTTTTATCTCTGCAGTGTGAGTTGTTACCTCTCCTTTTTCATTTCTAATTCTATTGATTTGAGTCTTCTCCCTTTTTTTCTTGATGAGTCTGGCTAGTGGTTTATCTATTTTGTTTATCTTCTCAAAGAACCAGCTTTTAGTTTTATTGATCTTTGCTATTGTTTCCTTCATTTCTTTTTCATTTATTTCTGATCTGATTTTTATGATTTCTTTCCTTCTGCTAGCTTTGGGGTTTTTTTGTTCTTCTTTCTCTAATTGCTTGAGGTGCAAGGTTAGGTTGTTTATTCGAGATGTTTCCTGCTTCTTAAGGTGGGCTTGTATTGCTATAAACTTCCCCCTTAGAACTGCTTTTGCTGCATCCCACAGGTTTTGGGTCGTTGTGTCTCCATTGTCATTTGTTTCTAGGTATTTTTTGATTTCCTCTTTGATTTCTTCAGTGATCTCTTCATTATTAAGTAGTGTATTGTTTAGCCTCCATGTGTTTGTATTTTTCACAGATCTTTTCCTGTAATTGATATCTAGTCTCATGGCATTGTGGTCAGAAAAGATACTTGATACAATTTCAATTTTCTTAAATTTACCAAGGCTTGATTTGTGACCTAAGATATGATCTATCCTGGAGAATGTTCCATGAGCACTTGAGAAAAATGTGTATTCTGTTGTTTTTGGATGGAGTGTCCTATAAATATCAATTAAGTCCATCTTGTTTAATGTATCATTTAAAGCTTGTGTTTCCTTATTTATTTTCATTTTGGATGATCTGTCCATGGGTGAAAGTGGGGTGTTTAAGTCCCCTACTATGAATGTGTTACTGTCGATTTCCCCTTTTATGGCTGTTAGTATTTGCCTTATGTATTGAGGTGCTCCTATGTTGGGTGCAGAAATATTTACAATTGTTATATCTTCTTCTTGGATCGATCCCTTGATCATTATGTAGTGTCCTTCTTTGTCTCTTTTAATAGTCCTTATTTTAAAGTCTATTTTGTCTGATATGAGAATTGCTACTCCAGTTTTCTTTTGGCTTCCATTTGCATGGAATATCTTTTTCCATCCCTTTACTTTCAGTCTGTATGTGTCTCTAGGTCTGAAGTGGGTCTCTTGTAGACAGCATATATAAGGGTCTTGTTTTTGTATCCATTCAGCTAATCTGTGTCTTTTGGTGGGAGCATTTAGTCCATTTACATTTAAGGTAATTATCGATATGTATGTTCCTATTCCCATTTTCTAAATTGTTTTGGGTTCGTTATTATAGGTCTTTTCCTTCTCTTGTGTTTCTTGCCTAGAGAAGATCCTTTAGCATTTGTTGTAAAGCTGGTTTGGTGGTGCTGAACTCTCTCAGCTTTTGCTTGTCTGTAAAGGTTTTAATTTCTCCATCAAATCTGAATGAGATCCTTGCTGGGTAGAGTAGTCTTGGCTGCAGGTTTTTCTCCTTCATCACTTTCAGTATGTCCTGCCACTCCCTTCTGGCTTGTAGGGTTTCTGCTGAGAGATCAGCTGTTAACCTTATGGGGATTCCCTTATGTGTTATTTGTTGTTTTTCCCTTGCTGCTTTTAATATGCTTTCTTTGTATTTAATTTTTGACAGTTTGATTAATATGTGTCTTGGCGTATTTCTCCTTGTATTTATCTTGTATGGGACTCTCTGTGCTTCCTGGACTTGATTAACTATTTCCTTTCCCATATTAGGGAAGTTTTCAACTATAATCTCTTCAAATATTTTCTCAGTCCCTTTCTTTTTCTCTTCTTCTTCTGGAACCCCTATAATTCGAATGTTGGTGCGTTTAATGTTGTCCCAGAGGTCTCTGAGACTGTCCTCAGTTCTTTTCATTCTTTTTTCTTTATTCTGCTCTGCAGTAGTTATTTCCACTATTTTATCTTCCAGGTCACTTATCCGTTCTTCTGCCTCAGTTATTCTGCTATTGATCCCATCTAGAGTACTTTTAATTTCATTTATTGTGTTGTTCATCGTTGCTTGTTTCATCTTTAGTTCTTCTAGGTCCTTGTTAACTGATTCTTGCATTTTGTCCAATCTATTGTCCATTCTATCTCCAAGATTTCGGATCAACCTTACTATCATTATTCTGAATTCTCTTTCAGGTAGACTGCCTATTTCCTCTTCATTTGTTAGGTCTGGTGCATTTTTATCTTGCTCCTTTATCTGCTGTGTGTTTTTCTGTCTTCTCATTTTGCTTATCTTACTGTGTTTGGGGTCTCCTTTTTTGCAGGCTGCAGGTTTGTAGTTCCTCCTGTTTTTGATGTCTGTCTCCAGTGGCTAAGGTTGGTTCAGTGGGTTGTGTAGGCTTCCTGGTGGAGGGGGCTAGTGCCTGTGTTGTGGTGGATGAGGCTGGATCTTGTCTCTCTAGTGGGCAGGTTCACGTCTGGTGGTGTGTTTGGGGGTGTCTGTGGCCTTATTATGATTTTAGGCAGCCTCTCTGCTAATGGGTGGGGTTGTGTTCCTGTTTTGCCAGTTGTTTGGCATAGGTTTTCCAGCACTGTGGCTTGCTGGTCGTTGAGTGAAGCTGGGTGCTGGTGTTAAGATGGAGGTCTCTGGGAGATTTTCGCCGTTTGATATTATGTGGAGCTGGGAGGTCTCTTGTTGATCAGTGTCCTGAAGTTGGCTGTCCTACCTCAGAGGCAGAGCCCTGCCTCCTGGCTGGAGCACCAAAAGCTTTTCATCCACAGGCTCAGGATAAAAGGGAGAAAAAGTAGAGGGAATTAGTAGAAGTATGAGGAAAGAAAGATAGAAAGGAGGGTAGGAAGGAAGGAAGAAAGAAAGAAAGAAGCAAAGAAGGAAAGAAGGCAAGAAGGAAAGAAAGGAGGGAGGGAGGGAGGGAGGAAGGAAGGAAGGAGGGAAAGAAGGAAAAAAGACAGAAAGAAAGAAGATACAGTAAAAATAAAATAAAGTATAATAAAGTTATTGAATTAAAAACTTCTTATTTAGAAAAAAAAAAAAAAAGGGACGGAAAGAACCTTAGGACAAATGTTGGAAGCAAAGCTATACAGACAAAATCTTACACAGAAGCATACACATACACCCTCACTAAAAGAGGTAAATGGGGAAAAATCCTAAATCTTGCTGTCAGAGACCACCTCCTCAATTTGGGATGATTCGTTGTCTAAAGGAGGGAAGGAAGGACGGAAAGAAAGAAAGAAAGAACGAAGGTAAAGTATAATAAGGTTATTAAAATTAATTATTAAGAAAAAAAATTAAAAAAAAAAACACGGACGGATAGAACCCTAGGACAAATGGTGGAAGCAAGACTATACAGACAAGATCTCACACAGAAGCATACACATACACATTCACAAAAAGAGGAAAGGGGAAAAAATCATAGATCTTGCTCCTAAAGTCCACTTCCTTAATTTGGGATGATTGGTTGTCTATTCAGGTATTCCACAGATGCAGGGTACATCAAGTTGATTGTGGAGCTTTAATCCGCTGCTCCTGAGGCTGCTGGGAGAGATTTCCCTTTCTCTTCTTTGTTCTCACAGCTCCCAGGGCTAAGCTTTGGATTTGGCCCTGCCACTGCGTGTAGATCGCTGGAGGGCGTCTGTTTTTTGCTCAGACAGGATGGGGTTAAAAGAGCCGCTGATTGGGGGCTCTGGCGCACTCAGGCTGGCGGGGACGGAGGGGCACAGAGTGCGGGGCGGGCCTGCGGTGGCAAAGGCCGGCGTGACTTTGCACCTGCCTGAGGCGCGCTGTGCGCTCTCCCGGGGAAGTTGTCCCTGGATCCCGGGAACCCGGCAGTGGCGGGCTGCACAGGCTCCGCGGAAGAGGGGTGTGGAGAGTGACCTGTGCTCGCACACAGGCCCCTCGGTGGCGGCAGCAGCAGCCTTAACGTCTCCCGCCCGCCTCTGGGGTCCGCGCTTTTAGCCGCGGCTTGCGCCCGTCTCTGGATTCCGCGCTTTCAGCCGCGGCTCGCGCCCGTCTCTGGATTCCGCGCTTTCAGCCGCGGCTCGCGCCCGTCTCTGGGGTCCGCGCTTTCAGCCGCGGCTCGTGCCCGTCTCTGGGGTTCGCGCTTTTAGCCGCGGCTCGCGCCCGTCTCTGGAGTTCCTTTAAGCAGCGTTCTTAAACCCCTCTCCTCACGCTCCAGGAAACAAAGAGGGAAGGAAAAGTCTCCTGCCTCTTCTGCAGGTACAGGCTTTTCCTCGGACTCCCTCCCGGCTAGCTGTGGTGCACTAACCCCTTCAGGCTATGTTCAAGCCGCCAACCCCAGTCCTCTCCCTGCGCTCCGGCCTCTGCTCGCAGCCCCGCCCGCCCCAGCGGGTGAGCAGACAAGCCTCTCGGATTGGTGAGTGCCGGTCGGCACCGATCCTCTGTTCGGGAATCTCCCCGCTTTGCCCTCCGCACCCGTTGCTGTGCACTCCTCCGCAGCTTCGAAGCTCCCCCCTCCGCCTCCCGCAGTCTCCGCCCGCGAAGGGGCTTCCTAGAGTGTGGAAACTTTTCCTCCTTCACAGCTCCCTCCCACTGGTGCAGGTGCCGTCCCTATTCTTTTGTCTCTGTTTTTTCTTTTGCCCTACCCAGGTACGTGGGGAGTTTCTTGCCTTTTGGGAGGTCTGAGGTCTTCTGCCAGCCTTCAGTAGGTGTTCTGTAGGAGTTGTTCCACGTGTAGATGTATTTCTGGTGTATCTGTGGGGAGGAAGGTGATCTCCGCGTCTTACTCTTCCGCCATCTTCCGCCTTTATTCTCTAATTTTTTTTTAAATCCTTGCTGCAATCTTTATTACTTCTTTCTCCCTGGTAGTTTTGAGTTTAATTTGTTCTTCTTTTTCTAGTTCTTTAAATTGTAAAATTGAGTTGTTAATTGGAGATTTTTCTTGTTTTTTTAAATGTAAGCATTTTTAGCTATAAATTTCCCTCTTACCAGTGCTCTTGCTGTTTCCCCATAAGATTTGCTGTGGGGAAATGCTGTGTTTTCATTTTTATCCATCTTCAAGTATTTTTAAATTTCCCTTCTGATTTCCTTTTTGATCCATTGGTTGTTTAAGAGTGTGTTATTTAATTTCCACAAATTCACAAATTTTTCAGTTTTCTTTTTATTGATTTCTGACTTCATCCTGTTACAGTCAGAGAAGATACGTTGTATGATATCTTTTAAAATCTGCTGAGATGTAATTTGTGGCCTAACATATGGACTATTTCTGGAAACTGTCTCATGTGCATTTGAGAAGAATTCATATTCTGTTGTTAGGTACAGTGTTCTATATATGTCTATTAGATCTAGTTTGTGCATTGTGTTGTTCAAATCCTCTATTTCTTTACTTATCTCTATCTAGCTGTTCTATCTTTTTTTGCGAGTTGAGTATTGAAGTCTCCAGCTATTATTGTAGAACTCTCTATTTCTTTCTTAAATTCTATCCATTTTTTTCTCATATGTTTTGGGGATTTGTTATTTGATGTGTAAATATTTATGATTGTTATAGCTTCTTGCTGAATTGAAACTTTAATATGTAATGTCCTTTGTCTCTTGTAATTTTTTGATTTAAAGTATACCTTGTCTGATATTAGTATAGCCACCTCTGTTTTCTTTTGGTTATTATTTCCTTGAAATATCTTTTTTGCATCTTTTCATTTTCAACCTATTTGTGTTTAAATCCAAAGTGAGTCTCTTGTAGTGTATAGTTGGATCATCTATATGTTTTTAATCCTTCTGCCAATCCTGACTTTTGATTAGAAAATTTAATCAACTTACATTTAAAGTATTTACTGAATAGGATGGATTTACTTCTGTCATTTTACTATTTATTTTCTATATGTCTTATACTATTTTTTTGTATTTTCCTATATTACTGTTTTCTTCTGTGTTCAGTTGATTTTGTATAGTGAAACACAAATTATTTTCTCATTTCCTTTTGTATATTCTTTAGATATTTTATTTGTGGTTTCCATAGGGATTACATTTAATCTGAAGTTGTAACACTCTAATTTGAATTTATACCAGTTTAACTTCAATAACAAACAAAAACTCTGCTCCTTTAATGGCTCTGTCCCCGCCCCTTTTAGTTGTTGAAGTTAAACTTATATCTTTATAGATTGTGTGCCAAAAATATAGAAGAATATTTTTTTAACTGCATTAGTCTCTTAAATTATGTAGTTACAAACCAAAATTACAGCTACACTATCTTTTAGACTAATAATTTGTTTAAAATATACCAGTCTCTTAAATCATGTGGAAAACAAAAAGTGGAGTTACACAGCTTAATTACAATGATACTAGGTTTTATAATTGATCTTTTATTTACATTTACTGAGATTTTTATTTCTTCATATGGCTTTAAGTTGCTGTGTATTATTCTTTTATTTCAAACTACATGACTCCCGGTAGCATTTCTTGCAAGGCAAATCTAGTGGTAATGAGCTCCCTGAGCTTTTGTTTTTTTGGAAATGTCAGTTTCTTTCTCATTTTTGAAGAACAGTTTTGCCTGATAAAGTATTCTTGTTTGACTGTTCTCACTTTTATTAAAAGCACTTTGATTATATCAGCTCACTGCATTCTGGCCTCTGAAATTTCTGATGAGAAATCTGCTGATAATCTTATTAAGGACTCCTTGCATGTGATGAGTCCCTTCTCTCTTGATGCTTTCAAAATACATTTTTTGTCTTTGCCTTTTGACAGTTTGAGCATGACGTGTTTCAGTATGGATCTCTTTGAGTTCATCCTACATGGAATTAATTGTTTTTTAGATATTTACAATTGCTTCTTTTATCAAATTTTGGAAGTTTTCAGCTATTATTTCTTCAAATATTCTTTGCTCCTTTCTTTCATTCTCCTTCTGGGACTCCCACCAGGAGTATGTTGGTCTGTTTAATTGTATCTCACAAGTCCCCTAGGCTCTCTTCACTTTCCTTTAACCTGTTCTTTTTATTTCTTTCTCTTCCTCAGACTAGATAATTTCCATTCTCTTATCTTCGAGTTCACTGATTCTTTCATCTCAAATTTGCCTTTGAAGACTTCTAGTGAATTTTATATTTCAGTTATATTTTTCAGTTCCAAAATATTTTTTGGCTTTCTTTTTAGGTTTTCTATCTCTTTATTTATATTTACATTGTATTAATACATTATTTCCTTGTCTTCCTGCATATCTTCTTTTAGTTCTTTGAGCATCTTTAAGATAGCTGTTCTCAAGTCTTTGCTTAGTAGATGTGTCATTATGTCTTTTTTCAAGGACAATTTCTCTTTTTCTTTTCCCTTTGAATGAGTCATACTTTTCTATTTGTTTGCATGCCTTGCTTTTTTCTTGTTGAAAAGTGGACATTTAAATGAAATAATGTGATAACTCTGGAAATTAGATTCTCCACCTTCCCCAGAGTTTGCTATTGTCTGTGTGTGTGTGTGTGTGTGTGTGTGTGTGTGTGTGTGAGTGTGTGTTTAGATCATTGTAGTCTGTATCTGTGCTGAGGATCAGTTTGAGGATAAATTTAAGGTCTCATCAAGTCTTTTCTGCACCACACATTCTTTTGCTCGTATGCAGTGACTTTCTAATTTTCCCCATATAAGTAGTTGCATTTGAGTGTTCTAGTCTTCAGTGTCCACTCTCAAAAAAGGAAGAGAGTAAAACAAAGAGGAGGAAAAGGCACCATCTCCCTAAATATCATAGATACCACTACAGCCAGAGAGAGAGAGGCTTGCAACAATGGGAAGAGGTGCAACAAAAATGGTCACTGTCTGCCTTTTGTCTGCACCTCTGTGATCAGAAGCAGCAATCAGCAATAAGAACACAGATCTCCAATATTTGGAGGACAGAGTCCTTTTTATTCACCCTGGCTCCTGAAAGGTGTATTCAAATTGCTCCAGAAACATGTACACAGCTGTCTGCCATGGAGCTGAGGGGTGGGAGATAGGAGATTTTTTTTTTTTTTGGTTAAATGTACAAAAATACTTTCTTTGCCCATCAGTGTAGGAATTGCTCAAGTATCACAAATGCAATACCCAGGTATTACAATTATTTAAAACTCAAGTATTAAAGCCCGCTTTTTTAAGTTTCAAAGCATTCTTTGCTACTGTACTAGGAGCTGAAATTGACCAAAATTAACCGCAATTTACTGTCCAAGTTTTTCCCTGGATGTTGCAAGTCTTCAATAGACTCTAGAGTTCCAAAATTATTCCATTAGACAGATTCTGCCAGTGTAATTGTTATCTACATGGGGAGACTGATTCCTGGTGCTTCCTACTCCACCATCTTTCTAGAATCCTTCAACATTATATAATTTTAAATTTTATTTCACAATAATTAACAACAAGGTCTCCCAGTATATTTTCTCATAGACCCTGTGTTCTGTCTAAACATATTGCAACACAACTTTAAAACAGAACATTACAGCAAACACATTGCAATGCAAATCTCAGTTTTAAAAAAATCACTATTTATTATGACCAAAATATTTTAAGAATTTTAATGTTGACTTCACACCTTAAAGAGATTTGATGGGGCTTCCCTGGTGGCGTAGTGGTTGAGAGTCCACCTGCCAATACGGGGGACATGGGTTCGTGCCCCAGTCCAGGAAGATCCCACATGCTGCAGAGTGGCTAGGCCCGTGAGCCATGGCCACTGAGCCTGTGCGCCCAGAGCCTGTGCTCCGCAACGGGAGAGGCCACAGCAGTGAGAGGCCTGCGTACTGCAAACAAACAAACAAACAAAAAGAGGTTTGTTGATTAGAAAAAAATCAAATAAAAAATGCTTCTGCTTTGTACATATTCTGCTGACCTCAGCAGCCCACTGATGTCTTTCCATTCTCACAAGATGCTGTGTGGACCATGGTGTGGCAGGGCAGCCCTCATGTGGTGATAGAATCTTCCTCCTGAGGGTACTCACACACAAGCATCCTTTACTAGGTTGTGTGGCTGACCTGGGGCAACTTGCATGGACTTCATTGAGTGCTGTGAGCAGCAGCTGGCTCTGCACTCCCAGAGGGCACAACTTTTGGACATGCAAGATAAGGGCCACAGTCGTGGACTTTTTGCTACAAGGGTGTGTCCTCCCCTTTCATAGTCCCTGTGACTCCTTGTGTCAGACAACCTTGCAGTCAATGTTGATAGTTGCATTTCCAGGAAGAACAGGCTGAGGCCATTTTCATGGAGCTTAGTTCAAAGCCCTGACTGCTCTCTCAGTCTTTTCCCAGCATTGATTGGACAGCAGCGCAATAAAGACTTCCTTTCTGGTAGTTCATAAATGTCCAGTGTTCATCCCACGTTGAGGACAAATGACATGTAATTTTTTAAATCAAAGGAGATTTTGCTAATAATATTATGGCTTCATTTTCTGAAAATTACCTTTGCGTGAGATTCTTTTCATATACTTTTCACAATTAGGAGAGAAGAAGTAATTAGCATGGATTGAGTCTAACACAACTTTTCCTGGAGATAAGAGTGGGATCCAGAAGTGCCTCCTCACTCTTTTCAAAATCAAACGCATGTAACATTTTGTTTTTCTCCCTTTAGATTATCTCAACATGTTGCTGTCTATTCCTCAGCCCCATTCATCCCCATCTTGGCTTAGGCCTTAAATATTTATTGAAATTATTCAAACCTGTCCAGTTGGTCTCCCAGATTAACAATTATCCAAAATATTAATCTTCATAGATAAAGATAATCACTATGAAACACAGCTTCCATAAAACCCTCTCCTGTTTCAGCAGCTCTAATGCTTGGGGGTATGTCTCTGGGATGAAGTGCAGACCCCTCTGCCTGAGTTCCAGGACCTCCCACAGTCTGTGCCCACCTGCATATCTCAGAGCCACACTGTGAAGTGACTTGGGAGCCCAAGCCTCAAGAAACAACCAGAAACCTAGTTAAGAGTGACTGAAGGAAGTTCTTAAGCCAGTAATGAAATGATAGAAAAAGGAAACTCGTACCATGAAAACTAAAGAAAAATGGAAAGAATAAAAATGTGGGTAAATACTAATACCCTTTTTGCCTTGAGCTTCCAAATTGTGTTGGCCAATTGAAGCAAAAATTACTACCTTGTTTGATAGGGTTTTCAATGTATATAGATGAGATATTTAACGCAAATTATAAAGTGGGAAGTTTAAGCTTCCTCCACTTCATATGGTAAAATGTCCACACCAAGGAACTGCAATAAGTTATGTAATACCCAGAGTAACAACTAAAAGATCTGTATGAAGTGATACATTTAAAAACAGTATAGATAAGCCAAAACAAAATTTTAAAAAGTGTTACCCCCTCCTAGTTAATGTGGATACTGTGTTCTTGAAGGCAGAATCAGCCAGACCAAGAACTATTGCAAAATCAGCTTAGGTGGCCATCCCCCAAATTTCCAAGCAGTTGGTCCCACAAAAACAACTTTGAGTCTACTGGGATCCAGCAAACTTGTATATATCCCCCTTAGAGTAGAATGAAAACCCCTACATTTACAATAAAAAAAATCTTTTGATGCTATCCTTAGGGAATCTTTAATGAAACGAAGGAACAGAAGCTAGACTTAGAACAAATTTTTTAAAAATCTGATGTAAATCCCCTTATTTTCCCTTTTATACTCCCCTTCATTCCCAGCTCCCTACACATAGCTTCCATAAGATCATTTGGACCTCTGGGATCCTGGTATGACCCATCACTCAAAACCCAGCTCTACCAGCTCACCCAGTTCTCCTAAATCATTTTTTTTAAACATCTTTATTGGAGTATAATTGCTTTACAATGGTTTGTTAGTTTCTGCTTTATAACAAAGCAAATTGGCTATACATATACATATATCACCATATGTCCTCCCTCATGCGTCTCCCTCCTACCCACCCTATGCCACCGCCCTAGGTGGACACAAAGGATCAACCTGATCTCCCTGTGTATGGGGCTGCTTCTGACTGTTATCTATTTTATATTTGGTAGTGTATATATGTCCATGCCACTCTCTCACTTCGTCCCAGCTTACCCTTCCCCTTCCCAGTGTCCTCAAGTCCATTCTCTAAGTCTGCATCTTTATTCCTGTCCTGTCCCTAGGTTCTTCAGAACCATTTTCTTTTTTAGATTCCATATATATGTGTTAGCATATGGTATTTGTTTTTCTCTTTCTGACTTACTTCACCCTGTATGAGAGTCTCTATGTCCACCCACCTCAGTACAAATAACTCAATTTCATTTCTTTTTATGGCTGAGTAATATTCCTTTGTATATATGTGCTACATCTTTATCCATTCATCTGTCAATGGACACATAACTTGCTTCTATGTTCTGGCTATTGTAAACAGAGCTGCAATGAACATTGTTGTACATGACTTTTTTTGAATTATGGTTTTCTCAGGGTATATATCCAGTAGTGGGATTGCGGGGTCGTATGGTAGTTCTATTTTTAGTATTTTAAGGAAGATCCATACTGTTGTCCATAAGGGTTGTATCAATTTATGTTCCCCCAAACAGTGTAGGAGGGTTCCTTTTCCTCCAGACCCTCTCCAGCATTTATTGTTTCTAGGTATTTTGATGATGGCCATTCTGACTGGTGTGAGGTGATACCTCATTGTAATTTTGATTCACATTTCTCTAATGATTAGTGATGTTGAGCATTCTTTCATGTGTTTGTTGGCAATCTGTATATCTTCTTTGGAGAAATGTCTATTTAGGTCTTCTGCCCATTTTTGGATTGGGTTGTTTGTTTTTTTGACATTGACTGGCATGAGCTGCATGTAATTTTGGAGATTAATCCTTTATCAGTTTTTTCTTTTTGCAAATATTTTCTCCCATTCTGAGGGTTCTCTTTTCATCTTATTTATGGTTTCCTTGGCTGTGAAAAAGCTTTTAAGTTTCATTAGGTCCCATTTGTTTATTTTTGTTCTTATTTCCATTTCTCTAGGAGGTGGGTCAAAAAGGATCTTGCTGTGATTTATGTCACTGAGTGTTCTGCCTATGTTTTCCTCTAAGAGTTTGATAGTGTCTGGCCTTACATTTAGCTCTTTAATCCATTTTGAGTTCATTTTTGTGTATGGTGTTAGGGAGTGTTCTAATTTCATTCTTTTCCATGTAGCTGTCCAGTTTTCCCAGCACCACTTATTGAAGAGGCTGTCTTTTCTCCATTGTATATTCTTGCCTCCTTTAACAAAGATAAGGTGACCCTGTGTGCATGGGTTTATCTCTGGGCTCTCTATCCTGTTCCATTGATCTATATTTCTGTTTTTGTGCCAGTACCATACTGTCTTGATTACTGTAGCTTTGTAGTATAGTCTGAAGTCAGAAAGCCTGATTCCTCTGACTCTGTTTTTCTTTCTCAAGATTGCTTTGGCTATTCAGGGTCTTTGGTGTTTCCATACAAATTGTGAAAGTATTTGTTCTAGTTCTGTGAAAATTGCCAGTGGTAGTTTGATAGGGATTGCATTCAATCTGTAGATTGCTTTGGGTAGTAGAGTCATTTTCACAATATTCATTCTTCCAATCCAAGAACATGGTATGCCTCTCCATCTGTTTTTGTCATCTTTGATTTCTTTCATCAGTGTCTTTTAGTTTTCTGCATACAGGTCTTTTGTCTCCTTACGTAGGTTTATTCCTAGGTATTTTATTCTTTTTGTTGCATTGGTAAATAGGAGTGTTTCTTTAATTTCTCTTTCAGATTTTTCATCATTAATGTATAGGAATGCAAGAGATTTCTGTGCATTAATTTTGTATCTTGCTACTTTACCAAATTCATTGATTACCTCTAGTAGTTTTCTGGGAGTGTCTTTAAGATTCTCTATGTATGGTATCGTGTCATCTGCAAACAGTGACAGTTTTAATTCTTTTCTGATTTGGAATCTTTTCATTTCTTTCTCTTCTATGACTGCTGTGGCTAAAGTTTCCAAAACTGTGTTGAATAACAGTGGTGAGTGGGCAGCCTTGTCTAATATCTGATTTTAGTGGAAATGGTTTCACTTTTTCACCATTGAGAATGATGTTGGCTGTGGATTCATCATATATGGCATTTATTATGTTGAGGTAAGTCTGCTCTATGCCTACTTTCTGGAGGAATTTTTTCATAAATGGGTGTGGAATTTTGTTGAAAGATTTTTCTGCATCTATTGAGATGATCATATAGTTTTTCTCCTTCAGTTTGTTAATATGGTGTATCATACTGATTTATTTGCATATTTTGAGGAATTATTGCATTCCTGGGATAAACCACACTTGATCATGGTTTATAATACTTTTAATGTGCTGTTCGATTCTGTTTGCTAGTATTTTGTTGATGATTGTTGCATCTATGTTCATCAGTGATATTGGCTCATAGTTTTCTTTTGTTGTGTCAATTTTTACTTCTCTTTTTTCATTTCTAATTCTATTGATTTGAGTCTTCTCCCATTTTTTCTTGATGAGTCTGGCTAATGGCTTGTCAATTTTGTTTATCTTCTCAAAGTACTGTCTTTTAGTTTTACTGATCTTTGCTATCATATCCCTCATTTCCTTTTCATTTCTTTATGATCTGATCTTTATGATTTCTTTCCTTCTGCTAATTTTGGGGATTTTTTGTTCTTCTTTCTCTAATTGTTTTATGTGTAAGGTTAATTTGCTTATTTGATATGTTTCTTATTCCTTGAGGTAGGATTGTATTGCTATAAACTTCCCTCTTAGAACGGCTTTTGCTGCATCCCATAGGTTTTGGGTCCTCATGTTTTCATTGTCATTTGTTTCTAGGTATTTTTTCATTTCTCTTTGATTTTTTCAGTGATCTCTTGGTTATTTAGTAGTGTGTTGTTTAGCCTCCACGTGTTTGTATTTTTTACAGACTTTTCCCTGTAATTGATATCTAGTCTCATAGTGTTGTGGTCAAAAACAATACTTGATATGATTTCAATTTTCTTAAATCTACCAAGAAAATTTGTGACCCAGGGTATGATCTATACTGGATAATGTTCCATGAGCACTTGAGAAAAAAGTGTATTCTGTTGTTTTTGTGTGGAATGTCCTATAAATATCAGTTAAGTCCATTTTTTTTAATGTATTCTTTAAAGCTTGTGTTTCCCTATTTATTTTCATTGTGGATGATCTGTCCATTGGTGAGCTTGCGGTGTTAAAATTCTCTACTATGATTGTGTTATTGTTGATTCCCCCTTTATGGCTGTTAGCATTTGCCTTATGTATTGAGGTTCTCCTATGTTGGGTGCATAAATATTTACAATTGTTATATCTTCTTGTATTGTTCCCTTGATCATTATGTAGTGTCCTTCGTTGTCTATTGTAATAGTCTTTATTTTAAAGTCTATTTTGTCTGATATGAGAATTGCTACTCCAGCTTTCTTTTGATTTCCATTTGCATGGAATATCTTTTTCCATCCTCTGATTTTCAGTCTGTATCTGTCCCTAGGTTTGAAGTGGGGGGTCTCTTGTAGGCAGCATAAATACAGGTCTTGTTTCTGTATTCATTCAGCCAGTCTATGTCTTTTGGTTAGAACATTTAAACCATTTACATTTAAGTTAGTTATTGATACGTATGTTCCTATTTCTATTTTCTTAATTGCTT
Organism: Globicephala melas; assembly: GCF_963455315.2. Classification (NCBI taxonomy): domain Eukaryota; kingdom Metazoa; phylum Chordata; class Mammalia; order Artiodactyla; family Delphinidae; genus Globicephala; species Globicephala melas. Next base: position 96,788,379 of record NC_083319.1, on the reverse strand, counting down.
TGGGTTTGTTATTGTGGGTCTTTTCCTTCTCTTGTGTTTCCTGCCTAGAGAAGTTCCTTTAGCATTTGTTGTAAAGCTGGTTTGGTGGTGCTGAATTCTCTTAGCTTTTGCTTGTCTGTAAAGGTTTTAATTTCTCTGTCGAATCTGAATGAGATCCTTGCTGGTAGAGTAATCATGGTTGTAGATTTTTTCCTTTCATCACTTTAAATATGTCTTGCCACTCACTTCTGGCTTGTAGGGTTTCTGCTGAGAGATCAGCCATTAACCTTATGGGGATTCCCTTGTAGGTTATTTGTTGTTTTTCCCTTGCTGCTTTTTTTTTTTTTTTTTTTTGCAGTACACGGGCCTCTCACTGTTGTGGCCTCTCCCATTGTGGAGCACAGGCTCAGGACGCGCAGGCTCAGCGGCCATGGCTCATGGGCTTAGCTGCTCCGCAGCATGTGGGATCTTCCCGGACCAGGGCACGAACCCGTGTCCCCTGCATCGGCAGGCAGACTCTCAACCACTGTGCCACCAGGGAAGCCCTCCCTTGCTGCTTTTAATATTTTTTCTTTGTGTTTAATTTTCTTAGTTTGATTAATATGTGTCTCATCGTATTTCTCCTTGGTTTTTCCTGTATGGAACTCTCTGCACTTCTTGGACTTGTTTGACTATTTCCTTTCCCATGTTAATGAAGTTTTCATCTATAATCTCTTCAAATATTTTCTCAGTCCCTTTCTTTTTCTCTTCTTCTTCAGGGACCCTTATAATTTGAATGTTGGTGAGTTTAATGTTGTCCCAGAGGTCTCTGAGACTGTCCTCAATTATTTTCATTCTTTTTTCTTTATTCTGCTCTGTGATAGGTATTTCCACTCTATTATCTTCCAGGTCACTTATCCATTCTTCTGCCTCAGTTATTCTGCTATTGATTCCTTCTACAGAATTTTTAATTTTATTTATTATATGTTCATCATTTTTTGCTTGCTCTTTAGTTCTTCTAGGTCCTTGTTATATTTCTTGTATTTTCTCCATTCTATTTCCATGATTTTGTATCATCTTTACTATCATTACTCTGAATTATTTTTCAGGTAGACTGCCTATTTCCTCTTCATTTGTTGGGTCTGGTTGGTTTTTACCTTGTTCCTTCATCTGCTGTGTATTTCTCTGTCTTCTCATTTTGTTTAAATGTGTATTTGGGGTCTCCTTACTGTGTTTGGGGTCTCCTTTTCGCAGGCTGCAGGTTTGTAGTTCCCACTGTTTTTGGTGTCTGCCCTCAGTGGGTAAGGTTGATTCATTGGGTTGGGTAGGCCTGCAGGTGGAGGGGACTGGTGCCTGTGTTCTGGTGTATGGAGTTGAATCTTGTCTTTATGGTGGGCAGGACCGCATCTGGTGGTGTGTTTTGGGGTGTCTGTGAACTTATGATTTTAGGCAGCCTCTCTGCTAATGGGTGGGGTTGTGTTTCTGTCTTGCTAGTTGTTTGGCATAGGGTGTCCATCACTGTAGCTTTATGGTAATTGAGAAGAGCTGGGTCTTAGCATTGAGATGGAGATCTCTGGGAGAGCCTTCACTGTTTGATATAATGTGGAGCCAGGAGGTCTCTGGTGGACCAATGTCCTGAACTGGGCTCTCCCACCTCAGAGGTCAGGCCTGATGCCCGACCAGAGCACCAAGACCCAGTCAGCCACACAGCTCAGAAGAAAAGGGAGGAAAAAAAAGAGAAAGAAAAGAAAGAAAAATACATAGAATAAAGTTATTAAAATAAAAAATAATATTGAAAATAAAAAAGTATTAAAGAAAAAGAAAGAAAGAAGAGAGCAACCAAAGCAAACAACAAATCCACCAATGATAACAAGAGCTAAAAACTATACTAATAAAAAGAAAAAAAAAACCAGACAGATAGAACCCCAGGACAGATGGTGAAAGCAAAGCTGTACAGACAAAATCGCACAAAGAAGCATACACATACACACTCACAAAAGAGAAAAAGGAAAAAAAAGTATATATATATATAGAAAAGAAAGAGAACAACCCAATCAATAAACAAATCTACCAACTATAATAAGCTCTAAATGCTAAACTAAGACAAACGTAAAACCAGAAACAAATTAGATGCAGAAAGCAAACCCCATGTCTACAGTTGCTCCCAAAGTCCACTGCCTCAATTTTAGGATGATTCATTTTCTATTCAGGCATTCCGCAGAGGCAGGGTATATCAAGTTGATTGTGGAGATTTAATCTGCTGCTCCTGAGGCTGCTGGAAGAAATTTCCCTTTCTCTTCTTTGTTCGCACAGCTCCTGGGGTTCAGCTTTGGATTTGGCCCCGCCTCTGAGTGTAGGTCACCTGAGGGTATCTTTTCCCTGCCCCGACAGGACAGGGTTAAAGTAGCAGCTGATTAGGGGACTCTGGCTCACTCAGGCCAGGGGGTGCGAGGGGTACAGAATGCGGGGCGAGCCTGTGGCAGTTGTGGGCAGAGTGACATTGCAACAGTCTGATGCATGCCATATGTTCTCCTGGGGAAGTTGTCCCTGGATCACAGAACCCTGGCAGTGGTGGGCTGCACAGGCTCCTGGGAGGGGAGGTGTGGATAGTGACTTGTGCTTGCACATGGGCTTCTTGGTAGCTGCAGCAGCAGCCTTAGCATTTCAGGCCCGTCTCTTGTGTCTGCGCTGATAACCGCTGCTCATGCCCATCTCTGGAGCTCATTTAGGCAGTGCTCAGAATCCCCTCTCCTCAAACACCCCGAAACAATGGTCTCTTGCCTCTTAGGCAGTTCCAGGCTTCTTTCTGGACTCCTAACTGGCTAGCTGTGGTGCACTAGCCCCCTTCAGGCTGTGTTAATGCAGCCAACCCCAGTCCTCTCCCTGGGATCTGACCTCTGAAGCCCGAGCCTCAGCTCCCAGCCCCCACCCGCCCCAGTGGGTGAGCAGACAAGCCTCTCAGTCTCGTGAGTGCTTGTAGGCATTGATCCTCTGTGTCAATGCACCCCTGTTGTCGTGCTCTCCTCCATGGCTCTGAAACTTTCCCCCTGCCCACCCCCCATCTCTGCCAGTGAAGGGGCTTCCTAGTGTGTGGAAACTTTTCCTCCTTCACAACTCCCTCCCAGAAGAGCAGGTCCCATTCCTATTCTTTTGTCTCTGTTTTTTTTTTTTTATTCCTTTTGCCCTACCCAGGTACGTGGGGAGTTTCTTGTCTTTTGGGAAGTCTGAGTCTTCTGCCAGTGTTCAGTAGGTGTTCTGTAGGAGTTGTTCCACATGTAGATGTATTTTTGATCTATTTGTGGGGAGAAAGGTGATCTCCACATCTTACTCCTCCACCATCTTGAAGGTCCCCTACAATAAAGTTTTAATCCAGATGAATATTTTGATAGTGTTGGTGTTTTCTAAATCACTAAGAGCAGAGATATATAATGTCTATGTCACTCACCTTAAATTTATGATCAGAGCAGTGGAAGCTAGTTTTTTTTAAAAAATTTTTTACATATGTATTTGTTTTACATTCATCCTTTATTAATATGATCTCCTGAATAAATTCTTTTTTGTGGTGTTGCTTGATAGCTCTCAACCTGCTATACATTGGAATCACCTAATTATATAAAATGTAACTGTTAGGGTAAGCTGGGTAAAAGGTACACAGGACTTCCTTGTAGTATCTTTGCAACTTCCTATGCATCTACAGTTATTTTAAAATAAAAAGTTCAAGAAAATTAGCAATACAAAGAAATAGGAAATAGTTATACAAAATGTTAACATTGGGAAGATCTGGGTGAAGAGCAGATGAGAACTTTGTAATATTTTTCCAGCTGTATATAAATCTAAAATTATTTCAAAAGATAATATATAAATACAAAATTAGGATTCCTTGAAGAGTTTAAAATGATAATTCCCAAGTCCCCCGCCTATAGATTCAGCTTTACTGGACTCATGTATGGCCATGGTTAGAAATATGAGTAGAACTAATGGTATCAATATGTTAGAACATTTACACCTGGAGATTTCAAGTAGTCTACAATATTTTGGTAATAGGTATTGATGCTTTTCATGTCACATAGTTGTATGTTTTCTGTCAGCATAAAAGTTTTTAAAAGGAATGTATTTAAATGTGTACACTTTTAATTTCATTATCAATAGCACATGATCACTCTATGATGGGGCTTAAACAATGCTTTTAAAATTATTTAAGTGCGCTTTCTTATTAACTTGAAATGTGCACACAGTCTTAGAGACATGTATATGTTGCATTTAATTCTGAAAATATGAGCTGAAATCCAATCATAATACACTTTTATCACATTAAATTTATTTATTTTTAACATTGTTATTGAAGTAAAATTGCTTTACAGTGGTGTGTTAGTTTCTGCTTTATAACAAAGTGAATCAGTTATACATATATCCCCCATATCTCTTCCCTCTTGCCTCTCCCTCCCTCCCTCCCACCCCCCCATCCCACCCTTCTAGCTGATCACAAAGCACCGAGCTGATCTCCCTGTGCTATGCAACTGCTTCCCACTAGCTATCTATTGATTTTACATTTGGTAGTGTATATATATCCATATATACCACTCTCTCACTTTGTCCCAGCTTACCCATCCCCCTCCCTGTGTCCCCAAGTCCATTCTCTAGGAGGTCTTCATCTTTATTCCCATCTTTCCCCTAGGTTCTTCATGACCATTTTTTTTTTTTTTTAGATTCCATGTATATGTGTTAGCATACAGTATTTGTTTTTCTCTTTCTGACTTACTTCACTCTGTATGACAGACTCTAGGTCCATCCACCTCACTACAAATAACTCAATTTCGTTTCTTTTTATGGCTGAGTAATATTCCATTGTATATATCATATTAAATTTATGATTTAAGCAATTAAAATTTGTTTTGCTTCTTTTTACATATATATTTGTATCAGCATATATTTGACAATCATCTTTTCTTTCACTTTTAATGTAACAATCCTTTAAACAGAAGTATCTTCTTAGGAAAAATATAGAATAGAAAACTGCTGTCATTTGAGATTAAAGGAATCCAGAGGTAAACTGTTTTATAATACCACTTGCTTTCAGAATTCCTGAAATTTTGATATTTCTGATTTATGATGTAGTAGATGCTTGATTTATGTAGAAAATAATTTTTACCTGACTTATTAAGTGATGATGTCTGTACAGTTTCTACTTGGGTCAAAATTTATCATTTATATTCTGACTTTGTACTTTTCTCCTCATTTACTAGATGTGCAGAAGATGTATACCTGTTCTATATCACTGTCATAGCCATAAGCATCTTTTTAACAATTTATTTATTTACTTATTTATTTAATTTATTTAGTTAGTTGTGCCAGGTCTTTGTTGTGGCCGGCTGGCTCCTTAGTTGCGGCACATGTGCTTCTTAGCTGTGTCATGTGAACTCTTAGCTGCAGCATGCACGTGGGATCTAGTTCCCTGACCAGGGATCAAACCTGGGCCCTCTGCATTGGGAGCTCAGAGTCGTAACCACTGCACCACTAGGGAAGTACCACCATAAGCATTTATCAATACATAAATTAGTACCAAAAAAGTGTCAAAAATCTAAAAAGAAAAATGAAGATAGTACCAAGACTGATCTTAAAAATGAGTTCAATATTCACAATACAGTGAATAAAACTCATTAAGAACAGATAGTCAATGGACACATGAAAAAATGCTCAACATTGTTAATTATTAGAGAAATGCAAATCAAAACTACAATGAGGTATTACCTCACACCAGTCAGAATGGCCATCATCAAAAAGTCTGCAAATAACAAATGCTGGAGAAGGTGTGGAGAAAAGGGAACCCTCCTACACTGTTGGTAGGAACGTAACTTGGTACAGCCACTGTGGAGAACAATATGGAGTTTCCTTAAAAAACTAAAAATAGGGACTTCCCTGGTGGCATAGTGGTTAAGAATCTGCCTGCCAGTGCAGGGGGCACAGGTTCAAGCCCTGGTATGGTAAGATCCCACATGCCACGGAGCAACTAAGCCCATGCACCACAACTACTGAGCCTGTGCTCTAGAGCCCATGAGCCACAACTACAGAGCCCACATGCCACAACTACTGAAGCCCATGTGCCTAGAGCCCATGCTCTGCAACAAGAGAAGCCACCGCAATGAGAAGCCCACACTGCAATGAAGAGTAGTCCCCGCTCTCCGCAACTACAGAAAGCCTGCACACAGCAATGAAGACCCAATGCAGCCAAAAATAAAAATAAATCAATAAAATAAATAAATTTATAAAAAGAAAACTAAAAATAGAACTACCATGTGATCCTGCAATCCCACTCCTGGGCATATATCTGGAGGAAACTATAATTTGAGAAGATACATGCACCCCAATGTTTGTTGCAGCACTATTTGCAATAGACAAGACATGGAAGCAACATAATGTCCATTGACAGAGGAATAGATAAAGAAGATGTGGTACATATATACAATGGAATATTAGTCATAAAACGAATGGAATAATGCCATTTGTAGCAACATGGATGCACCTAGAAATTATCATACTAAGTGAAGTAAGTCAGACAAAGACAAATACAATATGATATCGCTTATATGTGTAATCTAAAAAAAAATGATACAAATGAACTTATTTACAAAACAGAAACAGACCCACAGATATAGAAAACAAATTTATGGTTACCAAAGAGGAAAGGGAGGAGGAGGGATAAATTAGGAGTTTGGGATTAGCAGATGCAAACTATTATATATAGAATGGATAAAAAACAAGGTCCTACTGTATAGCCCAGGGAACTATACTCAGTATTTTGTAATAACCTGTAAGGGAAAAGAACCTGAAAAAGAATATCTATGTATCGATCTATCCATCCATCTATCTGAATCATTGTGCTGTACACATAAAACTAACACAACATTGTAAATCAACTATACTTCAATTTAAAAAAATAATGAAAACTCAGAAAGAGTATTTCTTCTGATTGGAAGCCATGGTTTTACTTATTACTATGACAACATGACTTTCTTGCTATACAAGGGTCTCTAGTGAATGGAAACCCTGCCCTGTTCTGATAAAGGCAGTGGGTCTGCAGAGCCTCCAGCTTTCTTATGCCCAGCTTCAGCGAGAGTGCTGCTTCAGGCTCTGCTCAGTGCTGTTGCATGATCTATTTGTTTAATGTGATTTAGGTGTGGTCATTAATCAGTCTTTGGCAGTTACTGACTGTTCTGACCTGATCTTCTAAAACTGAAGTTTAATTTGCATAAACACTGTGGGTTTTAAATAGAACCAAGGCTTTGAGCTGTGGCCCTACTCTCTTAAAAATGAGACACAAGTTTTGTTTTAGAGGACTCTAGGGCTTTGTTTTATGTGACAACCTCTGTTGTGCTCTCTAAACTGTTGGCATTTGCAAAACGAGACCAGGACATATTTAAATGAGGGGCAGCTATGGAGAAAGGGGAGGTGTGGTAGTAAGAAGAGACAACAGATGGTAATTTTCATGAGGGAAATAAAGCAAAATTGTTGTTAAAGGATTTTTTTTTCTCAAAAAGACAGTAACCACATAAGCTTGTTCTTGACCTAGATGTGATTTGGTCTTGAATTGATAGGAAAGCAAATGATCTCAATATTGCTTTAGGACAATGGAATGAACGTGAAATGTGTTTAAAGAATGTAGCACATGCCCAATCCAAGTCACCCACCAGATGAAAAGTTGAAAAATAGATGTCTTAACTTACACAGTTTGACTGTATTTGGTTTTGGTTTGTGATTTGAACAGATCCTGAACATCCATGATTGAAAGGATATTTATGGGATTTTATCCACCATCAGTCACATTCTTTCCCAATGTTTCTAGTTACCTTTCACTCAAGGTAAAATTAAAGATCATACAGCAGTTAGCTTTCACTTCAAATTTAAATAAAATTTATCTGAAATTTGTGCCTGTACCTTTAGTTCACTGTGAGAGAAGCACTCAGTACAAGTTGAATACATGATGAGGTGGAATACTTGTTGGGTTGCTCTAATTTTCAAGAAATTAAACTTAGGAAATACTAATACAAATCTAAGAAAATTTCACAACACAAAATATAATTTTACTTTAAATAAAAAGCTAAAGCCCAAGTTCCAAGTATATTTTCAAATTCCCAATATTATGAATTAGAATTGATACTGCTTTTAATTTTTACCCTAGTAGATTATTCAGAGCCAATCTACACTATGATTTTTAAATGGTGGATGTTATTATGTTTTAGAATTGAAGAGAGGTAAAATATAAAAACACATGCATAGGATTTAAAAAGTAGTTACAAAGATGTAAGATGATAATTATTATAAAAAGAAATGGTTGATTTTTGAAGGAGGTGCCAATATAATTCAGTGAGGAGGGCATTTTTTTTTCAATAAGTCATCCTGGGAAAATTGTATATCAACATGCAAAAATTAACTTTGACCCTTACCACACAACATACTTAAAAATTAACTCAAAATGGATAATAGACCTAAATGTAAGAACTAAAGCTATACAAGTTCTGTAAGAAAACCTAGGAGAAAACCATCTTGACCTTGGGTTGGGCAAGAAGCAAAGAGATATGTAAGCAAAAGCATAATCCATAAAAGAAAAAATTGACAAATAGGAATTCATCAAATTTAAAATGCTTGTGTTTCACTAAAAGTAGAGTTTCCATATGATCCAGCAATCCCACTGCTGGTCATATATCCAGAGAAAACTATAATTCAAAATGATACATGCACCCCTATGTTCATCCTAGCACTATTCACAATAGCCAAGGCATGAAAACAACCTAAATGGCCATTGACAGATGAATGGATAAAGAAGATGTGATATATATATATATATATATATATATATATATATACACACACACAATGGAATATTAGCCATAAAAAAGAGTGACATAATGCCATTTGTAGCAACATGGATGGCCCTAGAGATTATCATACTAAGTGAAGTAAGTCAGAAAGAGAAAGACAAATACCATGTGATAACACTTATGTGTGGAATCTAAAATATGACACAAATGAACTTATCTGTGAAACAGAAACAGACTCACAGACATGAGAAGAGGCTTGTGGTTGCCAAGGGGGAGAGGGGGTGGGGGAGGCATGGATTAGGAGTTTGGGATTAGCAGATGCAAACTATTATATATAATCTAGATAAACAATAAGGTCCTACTCTATAGCACAGGAAACTATATTCAATATCCTGTGATAAACCATAATGGAAAAGAATATGAAAAAGAATGCACATATATGTATAACTTAATCACTTTGCTGTACAGCAGAAATTATCACATCATAAACCAACTATACTTGAATAAAATTTTTTAAAAATTTGTGTTTCAAAAGGAACAATTAGGAAAATTAAGGCAAACCACAGAATGGGAGAAAGAATTTGTAAATCATATGTCTGATAAAGGATTTATATCCAGAATATATTGAAAACTTTTACAATTCAATAATATGAAACTAAATAACCCAACTAAAATATGAACAAAAGACTTGAATAGAAATTTTTTGAAAGAAGATGTCTTATTAGCACATGAAATGATGCTCAATATCTTAGTCATTAGGAAAATGCATATTGAAATCACAGTGAGATATCATTTCACACTCACTATAGTTGTAAGAAAAGATAGACAACAACAAATGCTGTTGATGTAGAGAAACTGGAATCTTCATTATTATTCATCTTGAGAATGCAAAATATTTCCACTTTGGAAGACAGTTTGTCTCTTAAAATTTTAAATATAAACATACCATATGATGCAACAAACGTTCATATCAACATTATTGATAATAGTTCTAAACTGGAAGTTATCCAAATATCCATCAACTGGTGAATGCATAAATAAACTGTCATATATAAATGTAATGGGACACTATTTAACAATAAAAAGAAAAAAAACTGATAAGTGCAACATGAATGAACCTCAGAAAATATTACACTTAGTAGAAGAATCCTGACCTAAATTACTAAATGTGGTATGATTCCACTTATATGAAATCTCCATTAAATTATAGGGACAGAAACAGATCAGTGGTTGTCTAGATCTGGTTGTGGGAGCAGGGATTAACTCAAACAAACATGAAGTTTTGGGGTGGAGGTGCTATAAAAATGCTCTAAAATTGGGTTGTGATTCTATAAACTTTCAAAATAATTATTAAATTGTACAGTTTTAATAGGTAAATTTAATGGTTTAAATTCTACCTCAATTAAACTGTTAAATAAATATGAATGAATACACACGCAAAAAGCAGGCCAAAGATTTGAACAGACACTTTGCCAATAAACATATATAAATAGCAAATAAGATCATGGAAATTTGCACAACACTTGTATTAGTTTGTATGGTTGGTGTCATAAACTACCACAAATTTAGTGGTCTGAAACAACATATTATATTATAGTTCCATAGATTCTCAGGTCCATTCTCATGGACCTCATTGGGCTAAAATCAAGATGTTAGCAGAGCTGTATTTCTCTCTGGTGGCTTGAGGGAAGAATCTTCTCTCTTGCCTTTTCTACATTCTACAGTGAGTCCACATAACTTGATTTCTTGTCCTTTCTGTGGACAAAGCCAGCAACGCCATGAGCCCTTCTCACATCAAATTACAGTTGACCCTTGAACAATGAAGTTTTGAAGTTCATGGGTCCATTTACACGTGGATTTTTTTCAATGGTAAATACTACAATACTACATCATCCGGAGTTGGTTGAATCCTAGGATGTGGAACCACAGGTACAGAGGAGCTTAACTGTCTATCTGGAGGGCCAACTATAAATTATGCATGGATTTTCAATTGCATGGAGGGTCAGTACCCCAAAGCCCCAAGTTGTTCAAGTGTCAGCTGTACTCTACCTAATCTTCTGCCTCCCTCTTCTACCTTTAAGGATACTTTTGACAACATTGGGCCCACCTATACAATCCAGGATAATGTTCCTATTTTAAGGTCAGCTAATCTGTAATCTTAATTCCCTTGTGCCATTAAGATAACATATTCACAGGTTCTGAGGATTAGGATGTGAACATCTTTGGGGGGCCTACAGCAACATTAGGTTTCTAACACAAATTAAAACCACATTGCTATACCCCAGTAACTACACACCTATTATAATGGAAAATGAGGATGACTGACAAGGGTGTGGAGGGAAAAATGTTTGGTACCTTCTTAAAAATTCAGATGTTTGTCTAGCTATTCCACTTGCAGCTACTTGTGAAAACTAAATGAAATCATACATCCATGCAAAAACTTACACACAAATGTTCATAGCAACATTATTGATAATATCCAAACACTGAAAACAACCTGATGGCCTTGAACAGTGGAATGATCAACAAAATATATTATATCTATGCAATGGAATACTGTTCAGCCATACCAAGGAATGGAATACTTGTATCAGTGTTTCTCAACCTCAGCACTACTGGCATTTTAGTCAAATAATACTTTGTTGTGAGGGCTGTTCTGTGCATTGTAGGATGTTTATCAGCATGCCTGGCCTCTATGTGCTCGATTCCAGTAACAACTTCCTGCTTCTGACCCACAATTGCGGCAACCAGAAATGTTTCCATACATTGCCAAATGTTCCCTGTGGGGCAGAATCACTCCTGTTTGGTGGTCACTGATATAAACTTTGTCCCAGTAGCCTTGTTCAAGTATGTAATTTGTCCCTAATTCAACTATCCTTTGCAGTATGCAGATACTGCTTGGAAAAATTAATCAATCAATCAAAGATTCTATAATCCAGTGGATTAAAAATAAAGGTATCTACAATCAGAATTAATGAATAGATCTTGTAAATGATTTTTAAAGATTTTTTTTTGCTTTTTAATTTTATTTATGTTTTTACTGGGGTATAGTTGATAAAGAGCTTTTAAAAATATGCCTCCTTTGATTAATTTTTGGAATGTCCTTGTTAGGTTTCCAAAATATTCAATTTTATTGCTGTGCTTTAGGGAAAGCATTGCTTATATATTTTTAGAACCAATGTGTGTCTTTGCACTAGGTCTGTGAGTATTTGATGTGTAGTTCTAAGCAATTTAATCTTTTTAGAATTTTGTCATAACTCTAAACCTATCCATACAGTGTTTTATTGTTGTGCATTCATTAGTTACACAATGTTGCTTAGACTTGCAATTCCTTGCGATGTTGTGAACCTGAAGTTATTACAAGCTGCCCATAGAAATCAATATTGTTGTTCCAGTAAATGTGATTAAATCAGAACAAGAACTGGGGATGGAATGTGATATAGATTTGTCTATATACTTGATTTCAAAACTCCACTGAAGAGACACGGCTTTTTTAATCGATCCTGTTGCTCTTTGTGAAAGACGCTACATAAATATTTTCTAGAGGATGTTCCAAATAGGGCTCATAGACTGGGGAGGCAAATGTGAGGATCTCCTGGGCATTGCAATCACTAAATAGAGAGAAAAATACCTTTTTAAAATAAGGGAAAAAGTAATGAAACATGGCAAGATAAGAAAATACTCTTGAAAGAACCACTGCCACCTATAAAAGAAAAAGTAAATAGTTTTGTTATTGAAATAATTATAAGACCTTTTAAATTCTCATTATCTGAAGACTTATTGATCTGAAAGATTTACATATATATATTTAATAATTTACATTGCTTAAATTGTGAGTTTCAATCATAATATTACAAAAAAAAAAAAAAAAAGAAAGACACCTAAACACTATTATGGTTGGAGAAAGACCCTCTGGGAACCAGACAGGAAGACATGTTGCTTACGCATAGAGCGCAGAGAAAATTAATAAGTAAGAGAAAGGTATGTCTTTTTCTCTCTCATATGTCAGATGGGAATAAATAATCCATCCCCTTCAGGGTGAAGCCAAACAGTGTGGCTAATCATCATCTCTCATCATCTCTTAGGAAACGAAAAAATATTACCAGGGGACAATAAGCCATAGTTAATATTTAAACAATTGATTTAAAAATTTTTAAATCTACTCCTCAACTGTGTTTCATTTTTTCTTAAAACTTTATTGGAGTATAATTCTTTACACATCTTCTTTTTCCATTCATCTATCGATGGACACTTAGGTTGATTCCATGTACTTGCTATTGTAAATAAAACTGCGATGAACATTGTGGTACATGACTCTTTTTGAATTATGGTTTTCTCAGGGTATATGCACAGTAGTGGGATTGCTGGGTCATATGGTAGCTCCATTTTCAGGTTTTTAAGGAACCTCCATACTGATCTCCATAGTGGCTGTATCAATTTACATTCCCACCAACAGTGCAAGAGGGTTCCCTTTTCTCCACACCCTGTCCAGCATTTACTGTTTGTAGATTTTTTGATGATGGCCATTCTGACTGGTGTGAGATGATATCTCATTGTAGTTTTTATTTGCATTTCTCTAATTACTAGTGATGTTGAGCATCCTTTCATGTGTTTGTTGGCAATCTGTATATCTTTGGAGAATGTCTATTTAGGTCTTCTGCCCATTTTTGGATTGGGTTGTTTGCTTTTTTTGATATTGAGCTGCATGAGCTGCTTGTAAATTTGGGGGATTAATCCTTTGTCAGTTGATTCACTTGCAAATATTTCCCCCCATTCTAAGTGTTGTCTTTTCATCTTGTTTATGGTTTCCTTTGCTGTGCAAAAGATTTTAAGTTTCTTTAGGTCCCATTTGTTTATTTTTGTTTTTATTTCCATTCCTCTAGGAGGTGGGTCAAAAAAGATCTTGCTGTGATTTATTTCATATAGTGTTCTGCCTATGTTTTTCCTTAAGAGCTTTATAGTGTCTGACCTTACATTTAGGTCTTTAATCCACTTTGAGTTTATTTTTGTGTATGGTGTTAGGGAGTTTTCTAATTTCATTCTTTTCCATGTAGCTGTCCAGTTTTCCCAGCACCACTTATTGAGGAGGCTGTCTTTCTCCATTGTATATTCTTGCCTCCTTTATCAAAAAAAAAAAAAAAAAAAAAAAAAACCCAAAAAACCAAGCACACTTGGGTTTATGTCAGGGCTTTCTATCCTGTTCCATTGATCTATATTTCTGCTTTTGTGTCAGTACCATACTGTCTTGATTACTGTAGCTTTGTAGTATAGTCTGAAATCTGGGAGCCTGATTCCTCCAGCTCTGTTTTTCTTTCTCAAGATTGTTTAGGCTATTCAGGGTCTTTTCTGTTTCCATACAAATTGTGAAATTTTTTTTTCTAGTTCTGTGAAAAATGCCATTGGTCATTTGATAGGGATTGCATTGAATCTGTAGATTGCTTTGGGTAATATAGTCCTTTTCACATTGTTTACTCTTCCAATCCAAGAACGTGATATATCTCTCCATCTGTTTGTATCTTCTTTAATTTCCTTCATCAGTGTCTCATAGTTTTCTTCATACAGGTCTTTTGTCTCCTTAGGTAGGTTTATTCCTAGGTATTTTATTCTTTTTGTTGCAATGGTAAATGGGATTGTTTCCTTAATTTCTCTTTCAGATTTTTCATCATTAGTGTATAGGAATGCAAGACATTTCTGTGTATTAATTTTGTATCCTGCTACTTTACCAAATTCGTTGATTAACTCTAGTAGTTTTCTAGTAGCATCTTTAGGATTCTCTATGTATAGTATCATGTCATCTGCAAATAGTGACAGCTTTATTTCTTCTTTTCCAATTTGGATTCCTTTTATTTCTTTTTCTTCTATGATTGCTGTGGCTGAAACTTCCAAAACTGTGTTGAATAAAAGTGGTGAAAGTGGAAAACCTTGTCCTGTTCCTGATCTTAGAGGAAATGGTTTCAGTTTTTCACCATTGAGAATGATGTTGGCTGTGTGTCTGTCATATGTGGCCTTTATTATGTTGAGATAAGTTCCTGCTATGGCTACTTTCTGGATGGTTTTTATCATACATAGGTGTTGAATATTGTCACAATCTTTTTCTGCATCTACTGAGATGATCAGATGGTTTTTCTCCTTCAGTTTGTTAATATGGTGTATCACATTGATTTGTGTATACTGAAGAATCCTTGCATTCCTGGGATAAACCCCACTTGATCAGGGTGTATGATCCTTTTAATGTGCTGTTGGAATTTGCTGGTTTTTTGTTGAGGATTTTTGCATCTATTTTCATCAGTGATATTGACCTGTAGTGTTTTTTCTTTGTGACATCTTTGTCTGGTTTTGGTTTCAGGGTGATGGTGGCCTCATAGAAAGAGTTTGGGAGTGTTCCTCCCTCTGCTATATTTTGGAAGAGTTTGAGAAGGATAGGTGTTATCTCTTCTCTAAATGTTTGATAGAATTCACCTGTGAAGCAATCTGCTTCTGTGCTTTTGTTTGTTGGAAGATATTAAAACCCTGTCTCAACTTCAGTGCTTGTGATTGGTCTATATATATTTTCTATTTCTTCCTGGTTCAGTCTTTGAAGATTGTGCTTTTCTAAGAATTTGTCCATTTCTTCCAGGGTGTCCATTTTATGGCATATAGTTGCTTGTAGTAATCTCTCACTATCCTTTGTATTTCTGCAGTGTAAGTTGTTACTTCTTCTTCTTCATTGCTAATCCTGTTGATTTTAGTCTTCTCCCTTTTTATTTTTTGATGAGTCTGGCTAATTGTTTGTGAATTTTGTTTATCTTCTCAAAGAACCAGATTTTAGTTTTACTCATCTTTGCTATTGTTTCTTTTTTTTTCATTTATTTCTGATCTTATCTTTATGATTTCTTTCCTTCTGCTATCTTTGGGATTTTTAAATTCTTCTTCTCTAATTGCTTCAGGTGTAAGGTTAGGTTGTTTATTTGAGATGTTTCCTGTTTCTTGAGGTAAGATTGTACTGCTATATACTTCCCTCTTAGAATTGCTTTTGCTGCATCCCATGGGTTTTGGGTTGTCGTGTATTCATTGTCATTTGTTTCTAGGTATTTTTTGATTTCTTCTTTGATTTCTTCAGTGATCTCTTGGTTATTTAGTAGTGTATTGTTTAGCCTCCATGTGTTTGTATTTTTTACAGATTTTTCCTTGTAATTGATATCTAGTCTCATAGCATTGCGGTCGGAAAAGACACTTGATATAATTTCAATTTTCTTAAATTTACTAAGGCTTGATTTGTGACCCAAGATATGATGTATCCTGGAGAATGTTTCATGAGCAGTTGAGAAGAAAGTGTATTCTGTTGTTTTTGGATGGAATGTCCTATAAATATCAATTAAATCAATCTTGTTTAATGTATCCTTTAAAGCTTGTGTTTCCTTATTTATTTTCATTTTGTACGATCTGTCTATTGGTGAATGTGGGGTGTGAAAGTCCTCTACTGTGATTGTGTTACTGTCAATTTCCCCTTTTATGGATGTTAGCATTTGCCTTTTGTATTGAGGTGCTCCTATGCTGGGTGCATAAATATTTACAATTGTTATATCTTCTTCTTGGATCTATCCCTTGATCATTATGTAGTGTCCTGCTTTGTCTCCTGTAATACTCTTTATTTTAAAGTCTATTTTGTCTGACATGAGAATTGCTACTCCAGCTTTCTTTTGATTTCCATTTACATAGAATATATTTTTCCATCTCCTCACTTTCAGTCTGTATGTGTCCCTAAGTCTAAAGTGGGTTTCTTGTAGACAGTGTATATACGGCTCTCGTTTTTGTATCCATTCAAGCAGCCTGTGTCTTTTGGTTGGAGCATTTAATCCATTTACATTTAAGGTAATTATCAATATGTATGTTCCTATTACTATTTTCTTAATGGCTTTGGGTTTGTTATTGTACATCTTTTCCTTCTCTTGTGTTTACTGCCTAGAGAATTCCTTTAGCATTTGTTGTAAAGCTGGTTTAGAGGTGCTGAATTCTCTTAGCTTTTGCTTGTCTGTGAAGATTTTAATTTTTCTGTCGAATCTGAATGAGATCCTGCTAGGTAGAGTAATCTTGGTTGTAGGTTTTTCCTTTCATCACTTTAAATATGTCCTGCCACTCCCTTCTGGCTTGCAGAGTTTCTGCTGAAAGATCAGCTGTTAACCTTATGGGGATCCCCTTGTATGTTCTTTGTTGTTTTTCCTTTGCTGCCTTTAATATTTTTTCTTTGTATTTAATTTTTGATAGCCTGATTAATATATGTCTTGGTGTGTTTCTCCTTAGATTTATCCTGTATGGGACTCTCTGCGCTTCCTGGACTTGACTATTTCCTTTCTCATATTAGGGAAGTTTTCAAGTATAATCTCTTCAAATATTTTCTCAGTCCCTTTCTTTTTCTCTTCTTCTTCTGGTACCCCTATAATTCGAATGTTGGTACATTTAACGTTGTCCCAGAATTCTCTGTGACTATCTTCAATTCTTTTCATTCTTTTTTCTTTATTCAGCTCTGTGCTATTTATTTCCACTATTTTATCTTCCAGGTTACTTATCCGTTCTTCTGCCTCTGTTATTCTGTTATTGCTTCCTTCTAGAGAATTTTTAATTGCATTTATTATGTTGTTCATCATTGTTTGTTTGCTCTTCAATTCTTCTAGTTCCTTATTAAACGTTTCTTGTATATTCTCCATTCTACTTCCAAGATTTTGGATCATCTTTACTATCATTGCTCTGAATTCTTTTTCAGGTAGACTGCTTATTTCCTCTTCATTTGCTTTCTCTGGTGAATTTTTACCTTGCTCCTTCATCTGCTGTGTGTTTCTCTCTCTTCTCATTTTGCTTAACTTACTGTGTTTGGCGTCTCCTTTTCACAGGCTGCATGTTTGTGGTTCTCATTGTTTTTGGTGTCTGTCCTACGTGGATAAGGTTTGTTCAGTGGTTGTGTAGGCTTCCTGGTGGAGGGGCCTGATGCCTGTGTTCTGGTGGATGAGACTGGATGTTGTCTTTCTGGTGGGCAGGACCACGTCCAATGGTGTGTTTTGTGGTGTCTGTGACCTTATTATGATTTTAGACAGCCTCTCTGCTAATGGGTGGGGTTGTGTTCCTGTCTTGCTAGTTGTTTGGCATAGGATGTCCAGCACTGTAGCTTGCTGGTCGTTGAGTGGAGCTGGGTCTTAGCATTGAGATGGAGATCTCTGGGAGAGCTTTCACCATTTGATATTATGTGGAGCCAGGAGGTCTCTGGTGGACCTCTGTTCTGAACTCAGCTCTCCCACCTCAGAGCCACAGGCCTTACACCCAGCCTGAGCACCAAGACCCTGTCAGCCACACTCTATGTGTTCTTTAAGAACACTCTTAAGTAATATCCTGATTTTGTGCGGTACAACCTTACTTTTGAACTGAGAGTTGCGGTAGATGGGATTTTTGCCTTCCCCAGATGGTTGAAGTTTACGATTTTTGTTTTTGGCAATCCCACCAACTCCTTATTTCTATTATTATTTTTTCAAGAAAAGTATAAAGAGAGTTGGAGTGGAGGTGAGATTTGTGGTCGGGAAAGCCCTGGACACCCTCCTTCTACATCTTCCGCCTCTCTCTCTCTGATTATATCCTATCCAGCAGCCACATTTCATTCTTTAGTCTGAACTACATGTCTATGTAAACTCTGCCGAAACAGACCTGCCCTTTATGTTCTTGGAACTATGTAAAATAACAGTGTGACAACCTAAATTCTCCTAAGGATTCACAGAAAATTGAGATGTGAATTTTAGGAACCAATTTCTACCTTAGTTGTAAAAGCCTGCTGAAATATTTTCTGTATGTTCCACATATAACACTAGATTTTGGCTAGATGTGTTTCCTCTATTATCAATGTCACCATTATTCCTTTGTGAAAAATGAAGATTTGAAATATACTAGAGGGCTCCCCCTATTCAAGAAAAATATGTCTTCAAGGTCTGCCTACATATGAAAGTATGTGAGTGGTATACAGGATAGAAAGACCTGTTGGTAGGTGAAATATATATATACATAACTTATTCTTTGAAGATTGGGAAATTATTGTGAAAGTAACTTATGGGCAGAATAATTCATTTGTATGTTAACCAAAATTTTAGTAACAGAGATCTGATTGAAATAAAGAGTGTTTATTTGGGTTTATTCGGTCTGGGAGGCACAGATTCAAGAGACACTTAAATTGTTGTTCCACTGATTACAAAATGGGGGAGGCTTATGAAGGCAAAAACTGCAAGGCCACAATTAGTTACATGAATTTTTTGCCAAGAATTATAATCGGAGCTGGAAAGAAGTAAGGGTGCTCATTAAACAAGAATTGATTGGAATCCAAAGTAGTTGCATAGTTACAAGAGGGAATAACCTTGAGATACAGGGTTGCAGCTAGCAAATGCTGTTTTACAAAAAGCTAGTGTCCTGGGTTCAGTAGAGTTCACAGAAAGTTAGGAAAATATACAATTTATTTGTAGGTGAGAAAACTTACTGTCAGTTTTTTAGTGGCCCAATCTTTGCAACAGGTTTTGAGAATCCCTCACTTTGTAAGTTTTGGTAGAAGGCCAAGCCAACCTCTGGCTCCAACCCCATAATCTCTGACTCACCTTCTAAAGCCCCTTCTCGCTTGTCCAGGGGCTGGAGTTCAGTCAGTCCCAGAGCAGGTGACCAGGAGCAGCAGATAAATATATGTTAGGCAGCAACAGGAGGGTTCTGAGCAGCAGTGGTGGATGGTGGTGCTGTAGCAATGGGCGAGCTGCAGTGCCACACTGGACCCCTCTGTCCAGTGCCTTGGAGACTTGTCCTTGTGACCTCTGTTCCTTAAAACTATCACCCTTGACAAAAATGATTGTTTTAAATTATTTTCTACTCCATTATTTATTAAGATTTTTATCTTAAAGATCTGACTGCAGGTTTACATGGAAGTGGTTAGGTTAATAAACTTGGAATCCATAGCCAGATTTGTTACTAATTTGTTCTTTTCTCTGTGTTGTTGTTGGATTCCTTTTGCTCTCATTAAGACACCAGTGTTTTGGTCTAGCATCTTCTGGTAGGGAGTTCTATGTATCCAATTAGATAGTTGTCCGAAGTTTGGTTCTATCTTCCTTATCTTTACTCCTCTCCCAAAAAGGTCCTTTCTGCTTCTGCCACCCACACACCTTCCTCCTTGCACTGCACCCACAGTTTCCCTCTGAGAACAAGGCCTTTCACCTCTCCACCTGTTCAAATCTGCCCAGTCTTATTTCTTCAATAAATTCCTTTTGCTAATAGTTACTGGCAACAGATCATACTGTATTCTGTAATGTTTATTGTATTTGTAACTCATACAATGTAAATGGAAGAAAGATTAACTAGTAAAACCTCTGGATTACTGTTTCTGGGGAGATACTTGATAATGTGTTATATGTAGAATTGGAGTTTCAATTTCAGCAATAATAAGCTCTTCCTACAAACAGAGGCATAAAAGAAATCATTCCTCCTTCTGCAGAGCTTAGACGATTTGAATGGTGGTCAAAAGGAAGCAGCACCATAAAGACCAACAGCGAGAACTTCATCCAAGCCATGAACACTGATGGTTTGATGCTAAGGAGAAAGCATGCAAAGAAATCCACAGGTGGAGATCAACTGAGGCAGACCTCGTACCTAAAGCCTGTATTTTGAACAAATGCATAACCAAACAAGTGTGTTCTGTGGTTAGAATTCTTGCCATGAAAGAGAAATGCCTGCTAGGTAGATGGTATCAGACCAGTTAACTATTATGATGTGAAGGAAGTCCCACAACATGCCTTTCTGGATTAACATCTAAGGCTTCCAAGTTTAAACAGGGAATGGACAATTAGAATCTGGTCCATTCATATGACGGAATGTTATGCTATTTTCAAACATATCCTAGATCTATATTCATCAGCATGAACAGGTCTTTAAAAGATAATATTGGGGGGAATAAAGTATGTTGCATAATATTTCTCCAAATATGACTCTATTTTAAACCTAAAACTGAATTACAAACCAATAATATAGACGGATATGTATACATAGAAATATATAAAAGTACATTTGCATCTCTAAAATGAAGGGATATAAAGAGGATTTTAACTTTGTTAGTGATATTTTATTTCTTTAATTAAAAAGTGGAAGCAAATATTACAAAGTAATTTTTAATTTTTTTCCTTCTGGATAAAAGTACATTATATTAATTTCTGCACTTTTACAAATAGTAATTTTCATGTAATAATTCTTAGAATCCCATTTCATTTCTCAAAGTGATTTTTTTTTTTTTTTTTTTAGGTAATTAGACTTGAGTCTCTTGAGTGTTCAGCATGGAACTCCAGCTCACGGAGCTCTGATCTTGAGACATATGAAAATTAAGACTTTATAGTAAAGTGAGGTAGAAAGCAGACCCCATCAGGACAGGGGCCCCTGGGACAGGGATTAATGAGCACATTTACCCCTTGTCACTACAGGTTTCTAAGGACCTTAGCAATCCATGAGCAACCACTGCTAGTAATGAAAGAAAATTCCTTGGAGGTCAGAGATCTCATCCTCTGGTGAGAAGATACATTAAAAAAAAAAAAAAATCTAAACTAAACTAAATAAATATGTATTAGCAAAGAACAAAAATAAGTTACTTAGGTTTTTTTAAAATGGTAAATTATAAGATGTATGTTGTGAATTAAGTACCACATTCCCCCTATCTCTCCATTAAGTACCACATTCCCCCTATCTCCCATGGGCAGTATTGTATAACATAAAACATAAAATAAAATAACCCCTTTTTATCTTACTAACAATCAGATTGACTTCCTGTGATCCTAATAACAGTGTGAAATGGATTTGCCTCTCCAAGTGTGCTGGGACCTGAAATGGAAGAGATAAGGTGAAGGTTATTTCAAGCACAGAGTCAGAATGAGGAAACGTAAGTGTGAAGGATAAGTAAATAGAGAGCGTCTCACAGTGCCTACTGGTGTCAGATATTGTGGTGGTGGTGGTAGTGGTGGTGGGGAAGCTGGAAACTCATGCCACAGCAAATCAAGTTGGGTGCAATCGTTCACTCCTATCTACACCCTGAGTCACTTCCATCTGTTTTTCCTTTTTTGTCTTTCTGTTTTCTCTTCCTTTTTTACAGAAATTGCTCTAACCAAGATGAGTAATGGCCTCCCTGAAGCTTAATCCATTAGATAATTTTAAGTTGTGTTATGACCTCCAGGAAGCATTTGATAGCATTGGTCATTATCTTCTAGAAGTCCTCTCTTCCTTGAAGCTTCCATGATTCCATATTGCATTGGTGTTACTGTGACCTCTACGATCACCTCATTGGGCAGCTTTCTCAGGCTCACCTTTTTGAGCTGCCCTTAAATGTTGATGCCCAATAATTCTTCCTATACATGCCTCATAGTATACCTAGGTTGTCATCTCTTTTTCCATGGCGTTAATCATCATATATACTCTGATGTCTTCTATGTGTCTGTCCTTAGACTAGAACTCCTTCCTGAGTCACAGTGCCCTGCAGACCATGTGCTGGTCAAGTGCATAAAACTCTCTAGGGCAGACAGTTGTGGCCTCACTCACCACCTCTCACAGCAGCCAAGTAGGAACCTTGTGTCTGGTAATCTCAGATACTTTGAATACATGGAGGGGGATCAGACAGAAGGAGCCCTTCTCTCTTGCTGCACATGGTGCCTGGGAGGAACACCAGGTCCTGAATTCCCTTGTTGAAAGGGAAGCAGTTTGATCAGGTTTGGAAAGAAAAAGCACAATGCAGTAAGATGCCCTTTTTAGAATAACACATAAAATGGACAGTAATATTGAAGTTAAACAGAGATAAAGATATGCCAATTAAAAGAAAAGAAAATAGAGGGTACAGTGTTAATATTTAATAATGAGAGATTTGCCTGAAGAACTAAATGAAACATATAATTACAAATGCATAATCAACCAAGAAGATATATCAAAACATGCATTAAAAACAAACAAACAAAAAAAACATGCATTAAACAATGGGGTGACCAAATACTGATTGCAAATAGGCCTTGACAAAAATAAAAATAATTATAGTCTGAAATGTTAGTACACACTCTTTTGGAAATGTACTTACTGAATAGAAGAAGACAGAGTGATGTCAGCATCATGTCAAAATGAGATTCTCACATTATCTTTTCCCTTCAATCTATATCCAGTAACTCAACAAGGACCCAACACACCAGGATGCTGCAGAATCCTACACATCTGTACATCTAAAGGTGGGCAGACTGAAACACATAGAGGAGACAAAACTGGTGAAACAGCAGAGGTGGTACCTGCAATCTTGGTCCTCTAGGCACAGCAGCTGAGCCTGAAGCCCCAGAGAACCTGGTAGAAGCAGGGTAGGTGATGCACATGACTCCAGCCACTCTGCTGCAGCTGCATTCATGGCCTCAAGTATCTGTGCAACAACAGCCATGGGGCCTGATATCCCCTCCCTCCAGCTGCAGAGATGTCCAAGACTCTGGGTCCCTGTTCCCCTCCAAGCCCCACAGCCACGGATTCCAAGGAACTGACAATTCCAGACACAGCAGAGGCACCCATGAGATGCTGGCTCCCCCCATCCCCTTCCCCTGTGGCAGGGGTCCTGCAACTCAGGAGATAGAAGAAGAGCCCACCATCCCCTTACCCCAGGTGGCAACACCAGCAAAACCAGCAGTAGCAAGGCTTGAACAATCCCAGAGGCACAAGCACTGACAAGAAAGGCATGAGGCAATACCTCTGACAGAGGCTGTGGAGGATGGAAAGTGCCTCCCAAATATAATCAGAGGCAGCTCAGGTAAGATAAAACAAAAACATATCCTATAGTGCCCCTATTGGAAGACAAAAGAAGACCTCTAATTTCTCATCTGTTGAATCATTAGAATCATGTAGAAGGTGTCCACTACTTCAAATGAGCCAGAAGAGGAACAACTCATCAAGCACCATAAATAAACACAGTGACAATGTACCACAAAAAGAAAATGACAGTTCTCCAGAAACGAAGATTAAAGTCGCAGAATATTGCAATCTAACTTATAGAGAATTCAAAATAGCTGCCACCAAGAAACTCAGTGAGCTACAAGAAAACTCAGAAAAGCACTTGAAGTGAATTCAGTAACAAAATTAGTGAACAGAAGGAATACGTTACCAAAGAGATTGAAATGCTAAAAAAGAACCAAACATAAATTCCAGAGCTGAAGAACTCAATAAATAAGATGAAGAATACATAGGAAAGCATTGGAAATAGAGCAGACCATACAGAAGAGAGAATTAGCAAGTTTGAAGAAATGATACAAGTAGAAGAGGAGAGAGAATCAAGATATTAAAAAAAATAAGTAAATTCTATGAGAGCCATCAGACTCTTTTATGAAGGGCAACATTAGAGTAATGGGCATCCCAGAAGCAGAAGAGAGGGATAAGAGAGCAGAGAGTTTATTTAAAGAAATAATAGCTGAGAACTTCCCAAACATGGGGAAGGAATTGGATATACAAATCCATGAAATTAACAGAACACCTAATTATCTCAACACAAAAAGACCTTCTCCAAGACATATTATATTAAAGCTGTCAAAATCAATGACAAAGAAAGAATTTTAAAGGCAGCCAGGGGGAAAATGATGGTAACCTACAAAGGAAGCCCTGTTGGGCTATCAGCAGATCTCTCAGCAGAAACAGGCCAGGGGGAAATAGAATTACATTCTCAAAATACTGAAAGATAAAAACTGTCAGACAAGAATACTCTGCCCTGCAAAGTTATTATTCAGATATGAAGGATAAATAAAGATCTTCCCAGACAAACAAAATCTGAGGGAGTTCATCAATGCTAGACCTGCCTTACAAGAAATGTTGAAAGGAACTCTTCTCTCAGAAACAAAAAGGCAAAAGTACACAAAACTTTGAGTGAGGTGATAAATAGACAGAATTAGAAAGTTGCAACTCTATATCAGAATAGGTTTTTAAACACTTTATTACAGCACAAAGATGAGAGGGAAAAAAGCAGAAAAAAATAACTATTCCTACTTCAATTTGGTAACAAACTCACAACATAAAAAGGGATAATTTGAGACAACAAAAACACAAAAGGGGAAGAGGAAAAGGATAGAACCCACATAGGTAAATGAAGATATGATGCTCTCAGCACACAAAGGACTATTTTATCTATGAGACATTTTATAAAAAACTCATGGTAACCACAAAACATGAATCTAGAGCAGAGACATGAAACATAAAAAAAAGAAACTGAAGAAAACATAGAAAACCACCAAATCAAAATGGCAGACAGAAACACAAGGAAACAATGGAGATATAGAGCAACCAGAAAACAAAAGATAAAATGTCAGTACTAAGTCCTCAACTATCAATAATCACCCTAATTGTAAATGAATTGAATTCACCAATCAAAAGACACAGAGTACCTGGATAGATTAAAAAACAATATCCAACTTATATTTGCTGCATCTTAGACCTCCTATAGACCTCACCTCAGCTCTATAGACAAACAGGTTCAAAGTAAAGGGAAGGAAGATGATACTCCAAGCAAATATTAGCCAGAAGGAAGTAGGTGTAGCCATATTCATATCAGACAAAATAGACTTCAAGCCAAAAAAATATAACAAGAGACAAAATGGACAGTATATAGTAGTAAAAGGGCCAACTCATCAAGAAGATATAACAATGATTAATATAGATGCATTTAACATAGGAGCATCAAAATGTATAAAGCAATTATTAACAGTCCTAAAGGGAGAAATTGATCACAACACAATAATAGTAGGGAATTTTAACACCCCCTAATACTTCAACATGATAAAGGACCTATAAGACAGATCCACAGCTAATATAACACATAATGGTGAAAATTTGAAAGCTATCCCTCTAAAATCAAGAACAAGACAAGGACGCCAACTTTTGCCAGGCTTATTCAACATAGTATTGGAAGTCCTAGGCAGAGCAACTAGTCAAGAAAAAGAAATAAAAGGTATCCAAACTAGAAATGAAGAAGTAAAACGTTTACTATTTGTGGACGACATGATTTTATACATAGAGAATCCTAAAAACTCTACCAAAAATTATTGGAAATAATAAACAAACACAGTTAAGTCACAGGGTACAAAATCATCATACAAAAATCTGTTGTGTTTCTATATGCTAGCAATGAGCTAGCAGAAAGGGAAATTAAGAAAAGAATCCCATTTAAAATTGCATCAAAAAGAATAAAATATATGTGTTAGCATATGGTATTTGTTTTTCTCTTTCTGACTTACTTCACTCTGTATGACAGACTCTAGGTCCATCCACCTCACTACAAATAACTCAATTTTGTTTCTTTTTATGGCTGAGTAATATTCCATTGTATATATGTGCCACATCTTCTTTATCCATATGCTAACACATATATATGGAATCTAAGAAAAAAAAAAGGTCATGAAGTATCTAGGGGTAAGACGGGAATAAAGACACAGACCTACTAGACCATGGACTTGAGGATATGGGGAGGGAGAAGGGTAAGCTGTGACAAAGTGAGAGAGTGGCATGGACATATATACACTACCAAACGTAAAATAGGTAGCTAGTAGGAAGCAGCCACATAGCACAGGGAGATCAGCTAGGTGGTTTGTGACTACCTAGAGGGGTGGGATAGGGAGGGTGGGAGGGAGGGAGATGCAAGAGGGAAGAGATATGGGAACATATGTATATGTATAACTGATTCACTTTGTTATAAAGCAGAAACTAACACACCATTGTAAAGCAATTATACTCCAATAAAGATGTTAAAAAAATAATAAAAAGTAAAAAGAAGATAAAAAAGAAAAAAAGAATGAAATACCTAGGAATAAATTTAACCAAGGAGGTGAACGACTGAAATTATAAGATGTTGTTGAAAGAAATTGAACTAAGCACAAATGAATGGAGAGAGATTCTGTGATGTTGGATTGGAAGAATTAACATTATTAAAATGTCCATATTATCTAAAGCAATCTACAGATTCAATGTAATCCCTATCAAAATCCCAAGGACCTTTTTCACAGAAATAAAACCAAAAATTCTAATATCTACATGGATCCACAAAAGATCATGAGTAGCCAAGGCAATCTTAATAAAAAAGAACAAAGCTGGAGGTATCATATTCCTTGATTTCAAACTATTAAATAGCTACAGTAATCAAAAGAGCATGGTATTAGCAAAAAACAAGCAAACAACAAAACAAAACAAACAAACAAAAACAAAAAGAACACCCCACCAAATACATAGCTAAAAGGAACAGAATTGAGAGCCTAGAAATAAATCCACACATATATAGACAATTAATTTCTGACAAAGAAGGAAAGAACATATAATGGAGAAAGGACAGTCTTTTCAATAAATGATGTTGGGAAAACTGGATAGTTACATGCAAAAAGGAAAAAAGGAAAAAGAAATTAGGCCTCTATCTCACACCATACATAAAAAGCAACTCAAAATGGATTAAAGACTTGATTGTGAGGCCTGAAACCATAAAACTTCTAAAGGAAAATGTAGGAAGTATGTACTTTGACATTGGTCTTAGCAATATTTTTCTGGCTATAACTCCTGAGGCAAGGGAAACAAAAGCAAAAATAAACAAATTGGACTACATCAAACAAAAAGGCTCTGTACAGCAAAGGAAACCATCAACAAAATGAAAAAACAACATACCGAGTGGGAGAAGATATTTGTAAATCACAAGGGGTTAATATCCAAATATATAAAGAACTTATATGAACAATATCAAATTAAAACAAACAACCTGATTAAAAAATGGGCAGAGGATCTAAATAGACATATTTCCAAAGAGTACATACAGATGGCCAGCAGGCACATGAAAAGATGCTCAATGTCACAAATCATTAGGGAAAAGCAAGTCAAATCCACAATGAAATATCACCTCACACCTGTCAGATGGCTATTATCAAAAAGTCAAAAAATGACAAGTGTGGGCAAGGATATGGAGAAAAGGAAACCCTCATACACTGTTGGTGGGAATGTAAGTTGGTCTATGGGAAACAGTGTGTAGATTCCTCAAAAAATTAAGAATAGAATTACCATATGATCCAGCTCTCCCATTTCTGGGTATTTATCCAAAGAATATAAAAACACTAATTTAAAAAGATATATGCACTACTATGTTCATTGCAGCATTATTTATAATAGCCAAATATGGAAACAACCTAAGTGCCCATAAACAGATGAATGGATAAAGAAAATGTGATATATATATACAATGGAATACTACCCACCACTAAAAGAAGATGAAGTCTTGCCATTTGTGACTGTGTGAATGGCCCTTGTGAAATAAGAGAAAGACAAATATCATATGATTTCATTCATATGTGGGATATAAAAAGCAACAAACAAAAAAAGAAATGAACAAACCAAACCAAACAAACACATATGTAGATACAGAGAAAAAAGTAGTGGTTACTAGAAGGGAAGGGATGGAGGGAAGGGTGAAATGGATACAGGGAATCAACTGTATGGTGATGGAAGGAAACTAAAGTTTTGGTCATGAACATGTGTATACAGAAATAGAAATATAATGCTGTACATATGAAATTTATATAATGTTACAAAGCAGTTACCTGAATAGAAAACAAATTAAAATTAAAAATATTAAAAAGTTCTGGAAACCACTGAACTTAAAAAGAAAAATAAGGAAAAATAAGCATGCATGTTGAAGATTCAAATCATTTAATCAAGTCACATTTAATAAAGATATAGTATGTAATACCCTCTTACAAAGAATATACATTCTTTATGTCCATAGAGGATTTATAAAAATCCATCATTCTTCTTGATACAAAGAAAATTCTTATTAAACACCAAAGCCAAAATTCAAATTAAGAAATTGCAAAATAAAATAAATAAATTGGAATAAAATAAGAGTAAGATATAAATACATATAAAAGCTGAAAATAGAACAAAATATATATGATCAGAGTCAAAATTTGGATTCCTGAAAATGTCTTGGAAGTAAATAAAACTCTGATTTGGTTAGTGAAAAAAAAATGATAAAAAAGATTTTTTAAGTAATTAAGAATAAGAATGAGATTGAAGTGAAAGAGTTAAAGATATTTTGTGGTAATAAAATAGAATTTTTTGAGAAATATAATGCCCTGGTAATATATGAAGATATGTAATAAATATTACCCAGAGGAGGAAATTTGAATAGGTCAATATGTTATAATATGTTGTAAAGATAATTAGAGATCTTCTAGGCTTAATTTTCAGTTTAGAAGGGTAAGAATGGCTAATGGGGTTCAGCAGACCAGACGCTCACAATTGTATCCAACTTTGCCAGATTCTTGGCATGACCCCTCCTAAGTTTGATCTTCCTTTACTAGCCTGGCCAGCAGTTGTTTGGTCTTTTTCTTTTCTCCACTTTATAATTCTTATTAACCCAGAAATAGTACCAAATGGAGGAATTAGAGGTATTTAGAATCTGTTTGTATGAGATGAGACAGAAGATGTTTCTTTTTGTGCTCCTGATCTAAAATTTTAGGGAACACTCAATATCCAAAAAAATCACCAGTGCTGTCTGAGAGGCAAGTTCCAGATCATACTGAGATTACCCTTCTCAGTTTCCTAATCTCATCAGAAAACCATGAATAAACTGGGCATCCTGGTAAATTATCCCAAAGCCTGGCAAAGATGATTTTCTATACAGCTTAGAATGTTGTTAAGTAACTGTATCATCTGAAATATTGGGTGAAGATGTGAGTAAAATTTTCCCTATACTTTATCAGCAGTGCTGGTTTCAGTAATCCTTTCTGATTAAATATAAATTTGGAGATGGATTTTTCCATTTACCTTGGCACATCTATCCATCTAGTTAAAGGTCATGTAGGATACAATTCTTGTGCTACTCTTCGTAATTTAGGTTACTAGATATATATTTTTCTGCCAAGGAAGAGGAAAGTTAACTGTGACCTTGAGAACAGGCTCTCTCAATCTAATTTACAAAACAGAGATAAGAATTGGAGAACTTGGAGATAAAAGAAGGTAAAGCATATAACACATAGAGTGAATTCAATAAATGACAGATACATTTCACATTCATTGTGATCCTTAGCTAGTAAATCTTCAGAACTGAAATCTCTTAGATATCAGTTTTCCTATCAACCATTCTTAAATATACCTTTTTAATGTTATTTTAAATGATATAGCATTTTGTCATATTTTTAGCACAAAACAATCCTATATTTTAACTGATATTTTAAAATCATTCTTTTTCATAAAATATTAAATATACTTAAAACACTGGAATTAAATATCTTCCCCTTTAATAGGGAGCAAAAAGTGTTACCAAAATATTTGTCATTTTTCTATCTATTTTATACCCTCCAAGTATTAAAATTTTTTACTTAATTTTTATCAACATATATGCATTTGGCATTTCTGCAGTTTTGATTTCTTTTTATTTCAGCTTTATTGAGGTATAATTGACAAATAAAATTGTAATATATTTAACACATACACCATGATGATTTGATACACACATACATTGTGAAAGGATTCCTACCATAAAGTTAATTAACACATCCATCACCTCACACATTTACCTTTTTTTTTTGTAAGAACACTTAAGTTCTATTCCCTTAGCAAATTTCAATTATATAATAAAGTATTATCAACTATAGTTACTATGATATAATTAGATCTGCAGACTTTATTCATCTTATAACTGAAAGTTTGTACACTTTGACCAGTCTCTTCCTATTTCCTCCACCCTCCAGCTCCAGGAAACCACTATTCTATTTTCTGCTTCTATGAGTTTGCCTTTTTAAAAAAATTCCACATAAACGTGAAGTATTTGTCTTTCTCTGTTTGACTTATTTTACTTAGCATAATATCTTCCAATTTCATTCATGTTTGTGCAAATGGCAGATTTCCTTTTTTTTAAAGGTTGAATATAGTCTGTTTTGTGTGTATATATATATAAAGCACATTTTCTTTATCCTTTCATCAACAGTGGGCACTTAGGTTGTTTCCATGTCTTGGCTGTTGTGTATGCAATGAACATGGGCATACAGATATCTCTTCGAGATATTAAATTCATTTCCTTTGAATATATGTCCAGAGTGGGATTACTGGATCATATGGCAGTTCTGTTTTTATTTTCTTGAGGAAATTCCATCCTGTTTTGCAAAGTGGCTGTACCAATTTACATTCCCACCAACAATGCCAAGGGTTTCCTTTTCTCCACATCCTTGCTAACACTTGATACCTCTTGTGTTCTTGATAATAGCCATTCTGATAGGGGTGAGGTGATATCTCATTGTGGTTTTGATTTTGACTTGCCTGATAATTAGTGATGTTGAGCTTCTTTTCATGTGCCTGTTGGCCATTTGTATGTCTTCTTTGGAAAAGTATCTACGTAAGTCTTTGGCCCATTTTTTATTTGAATTGTTTGTTTGTTTTTTGCTATTGAGTTGTATAAATTCCTTGTACATTTTGAATACTAACGCCTTATTGGATATGTGGTTTGCAAATATTCTCCTTCGTTCCATATGTTGCCTTTTTATTTTGTTGATGGTTTCCTTTACTGTGGAGAAGCTTTTCAGTTTGGTGGCATCTCACTTATTTTTGCTTTTGTTGCCTTTCCTCTTGGTGTTAAATCCAAAAAAGTCATTGCCAAGACCAAAAAACTTAGCCCCTATGTTTTCTTCTAGGAGTTTTGTAGTTTTAGTTCTTAAGTTCAAGTCTTTAATCAATTTTAAGTTCATTTTTTGTGAGTGGTATAAAATAGCAGTTCATTTTCATTCTTTTGCATGTGGATATCCAGTTTACCCAACACCATTTATTTATTTATTTATTTTTAAATTTATTTTTTTTTACATCTTTATTGGAGTATAATTGCTTTACAATGGTGTGTTAGTTTCTGCTTTATAACAAAGTGAATCAGTTGTACATATACATATGTTCCCATATCTCTTCCCTCTTGCGTCTCCCTCCCTCCCACCCTCCCTATCCCACCCCTCTAGGTCAACACCATTTATTAAAGAGACTATCTTTTGGGAATTTAAATTTCTTATACTTTAGTGGCTTGATTTACTTTCAAATATATGAAGTCATTCCATGTCAAAGCTTATTGCAGATATAACCTCAACAACCACAAAAAAAACATTGGTCAAGAGAAAGACAGAGCACCACCCTCTCTAATCCTGCTTTCATGGCTGGCAGCTGCCGCTACTTTCCACTGAGTGGGAGCACCTACTCTGGGTCAGCTGTGGGCATTGCAAGACAGCTCATCCCAGGAGTAGGGCCAGTGGAGGGAGAGCCTGGCCCCTGGATTCCAGTGAGTCTTCAGTCTTTCTGTATTTGCAGTTGAAAATGCATAGTGGTTATGACTTTGTACTATTCCAAACTAACAAGTGGCTTGACCAGCCATTCCTTCCTTCTCTAGAAAACCTTTCTGTAGTATGTTGCTTGGGATGATCAATCTTTTCTTTTACTCTCATCAAAAAAAAAAAAAATGCTGTCATGTTTTTTTCTGCTTCTATAGAATTACAAAAGTCTCATCATCCTTAAGTCTTCCAAAATATTCTTTTATTTTACAATCAAAATCCAAGTTGATTTGAATTGAGAATCCCCTTAACACTTCAAAAGCTTGAGCCAATTTGCATTAAGCAAAGTGCCACAGAAAATACTTGAAATTTGGATTGTATTTCTGATAAAGGTCATGAGTCATGATCTAAATGTGTTTATTAATTATTCACAGAAATAACCCCTATAATAATTTCTGATATAATTTCTAATTACATATATTTTCATTGTATGAGAAAGATAAAAACATCAATTGGGAAAGTAAAGGGAAAAAATGCCAAGACCAATATGATAATACATTTTTTTATCAGTCTACTTTATTCTGCACACACTTATTATTTTTAGTTTATACCTATAGAGTCTTGTCACAGTGGTTTATTGAAATTCATTCACAAGTGTAGTTTTTTAAATTGTTACATTGTATGCCAGTTACAGCTCTTTTAAACCACTTATTGTAGAACCTAGTTAAGAACAGCTCCACAAGCAAAACAGATAAACTGACAAATATCATATATTTTATCTATAACCTCTAATATAAATATATTCTATATTTGCTACATCAAGAAATATTGGGGTTTTTTTGTCAGCTACTGGATTTACATTTTGTAATAGAAATCGTTCAGTGATGGATTTCACTGCAACATATATTTCTAATGCCCTTTGTTGTTCAGTTAAAAAGAAAGAAAAAGATGAACACACTTGTTTAACTTTTAATTATTAGGAAAAATCTTTTTTTTTCCTTTGTAAAGTAAGTAGAACCAGTGAAGACACAAAACTTGGCAGTTTTTTAAAAAGCATACTGATAAGTTTTTGTTTCTGTTTTTTACATGAAATAGTTATACACTGAAAATGTAGTATGCCAAGACTCTTTTATTCAGTTTTTCAGGATGGTCTCATCAAATAAAGCCAAATATTTTATTTTAGGAAAGTCTGCTTGCTCTTTAAATGTCATTTTCTTATCTATTTTATATTTCCCTTTGTCAATATATATTTGGGAAAACATTTCAGAGCTTTGGTTAATTCCATTCTATAGTTCAATTAAATCAGTATTATCACAGAGCTAACAAGGGCCACCTGCAACATCAATAAAAAGAGTTTTAAAAGTAGCTGGTATAGCTGGTGTTGCTGTTACTGAAAGTGTGATGTGACCTGAGAGCAGATGTCGATAGTATTTTATGAAGGTTAGTTAAGCATTACAGCCCCCAACAATATGATTAGTAGCAAAAATTATTGTGTCGTAATTGCAGACTGAAAAAAAGATGATGAAGCACTCTGTCTTGTGGAATTTTTTATAATCAACTGATAAGATCATGTAATGTGCATGGATTGATTATGACCTAAAGATAATTAAATTGCATTTGATTGGGTCATTATTTGATCTAGAAAATGAGATGCTGGATTCAGAGTCCACCATTTACCTTGTGAATAAAAATTTCCTAAATCTCAGGTCTATATGTGTCATTCATTTTGGAAGATGAAGTTTCACACCTACCTAGATAGACCTGGGCTCCCTGAATATTTAAAAATACACATTACCTTGTGTAATGTCTAATTTAAGCCACCAACGAAATTGTAAAATGGTTGATCCTAAGTAATTTTATACACAAGGGAATGTTTAAGCAACAACATGATTATCAAGATACAACTGATGAAATTATATTTTTAACTTTTAGTTTTTGACTTTACAGTTTGTTCTAGATCAACTGTAGTATTTGCCTCATTTTGGAAATATATTTCCATGACCACTTAATATAAATGCTTTATCAAATAGCCCACATTTTGCATAATATATTTAAAAATTTTTGCCTTTTCTGAAAATAATCACTACATTTTGAAAATGTATACAAGTGGCTCTTTTGAAGACCTTTAACAAGTTTAACATTTAAAGTTCTATTGTAGGGACTTCCCTGGTGGCACAGTGGTTAAGAATCCTCCTGCCAATGCAGGGGACACGGGTTCAAGCCCTGGTCCAGGAAGAACCCACATGACATGGAGCCCACTAAGCCCGTGGGCCACAACTACTGAGCCTATGCTCTAGAGCCTATGAGGTACAGCTACTGAAGCTTGTGTGCCTAGAGCCCGTGCTCTGCAACAAGAGAAGCCACCACAATGAGAAGCTCACGTACAGCAAGGAAGAGTAGCCCCTGCTCCCCGCAACTAGAGAAAGCCTGCGTGCAGCAACAAAGACCCAATGCAGCCAAAAATAAAATAAATAAATTTATTAAAGAAAATAAAGTTCTATTGTAGCTCAAAAATGTTTTAAATATCTTGAAAAAAGTAAATGAAGCATTAATACATAAGTAATTCAAAATCTATTTTAATTAGAGATCATTGTAAAATTTGAAAAAAAAGAAGCACATTATATTAGTACTTTACTGATCTGGGAAAGGAAAAAAAAATATCTTGCTCAATGTCAAATCATAGGCAATTACATACCAACAAACGGTAATTAAATTGGACTGCTTCCAATGCAGTTTGGATTGTTAAAGGTGAACAGAGGCAGTATTCACAACATGTCCTTCAAAATGTAGTTCTACATGGTTCACTTAATGACAATATAAATCATGATATAGGTTATTCATAGGTTTAGATACCTTGTGTTGAAGAAAAGTCATTACCTAGATGACCTAGAGGATATAAATGTAACACGAAACAGAGGACATTGGCTCTTTTATACATATTTTCAAGAAGGTAACTTAATGAGAAAGTAGATACCTCAGAAAAATAATGCAGCTTTGTTTTTATCTATCACTTTACAATATAGCTACACATAGATATATACAATAGACATATATATATATGCATATATCTCAAGATTAATACATTTAAATTAACATGTAAAGTAGTAAATTATTACTGCACCAAAATATTATTAGTAACTAAGAAAAATAGCTAGCACAGGTATTAAATTTAAATTCCCACTTGGAAGCCAATGTTTTTACTAAATAATTTAATAACCTGAGGCTAATGTATTGTTTTCTCATACCAAAATTTTAACTTTAATTTTATTTCATCTATTATATTTAACCAACTAAAATGAGATTCCTTTTTAATTTGATTTTTATTTTTCTAATTGAAGTATAGTTGATTTACAATGTTGTGTTAGTTTCTGGTGTACAGCAAACTGATTCATATATATATATATATATATATATTCCTTTTCATATTCTCTTCCATCATGGTTTATTACAGGACATTAGATATAGTTTCCCATGCTATACAATAGGAACTTGTTGTTTATCCATTCTATATATACTAGTTTGCATCTGCTAATCCCAAACTCCCACTCCACTCCTCCCCACCTTTCCCTTGGCAACCACAAGTCTGTTCTCTACGTCTGTGAGTCTGTTTCTGTTTCATAGATAAGTTCATTTGTGTCATATTTTAGATTCTACATATAAGTGATATTATACGGTATTTGTCTTTCTCTTTCTGACGTACTTCACTTAGTGTGATAATCTCTAGGTCCATCCATGTTGCTGCAAATGGCATTATTTCACTCTTCCACTTCTTTTTTATTCATTCATCTGTCAATGGACATTTAGGTTGCTTCCATGTCTTGGCTATTGTGAATAGTGCTGCTATAAACATAGGGGTGCATGTACCCTATGTTTCTTGTATAAACATGTATCTTTCTGAATTATAGTTTTGTCCAGATATATGCCTGGAAGTAGGATTGCTGGATCACATGGCTACTCTATTTTTAGTTTTTTGAGGAAGCTTCAAACTGTTTTCTATAGTGTTTGTACCAATTTACATTCCCCCAGCAGTGTAGGAGAGTTGGAATTCCTTTTTTAGACTGTTATTTTATTTACCATAAGAAAGAAAACATGCTGCTAATTAAGGTATGACATGCCACGGATTTAAGAACAAGCTGATTTCACTGAGGATAAGATGTGATAAAAATGTGCTTCTGTGAATTGATGAAATACTTTGTTACCCATTTGGTTCTGGGAGAAGCATAACCTGCCTGAGATGGAGATTATTAAACAGTGTGAGCTCATGGGATCAACGTCAGGAGTGAAGAAAGCAGGATGGGAAAGAGGGAGACATAGAAGGTGATGCATTCACAAACAAGGCCTCCACTGGTCCTCCAGGGAGCTCTGAGGCTGGAGGCTGGGAGCGAGCCCTCAGAGTTTCCCTGAACTGGCAGAGCATGTGACCTTGAGCAAGGCTGTTCTCTTCAGCCTCAGACTAAGGGTGGTAGAGGTGGACATTTGACAAAATTTGGAGACATTTTCAGTTCTCACAACCTGAGGAGGCGGGGATGGGGGGGTGTTGGGGGGTGTTAGAGGGTTGGGGGTATTGGGGGCATATTGGGGGTGATTTTGGGTTCAGTGGTTGCTGCTACTGTATCTAGTGGGTAAAGGCCAGGGATGCTGCTAAACACCACACTGCACAGGACAACCCCCAACGCAAAGAATTATTCAGTCCGAAATAGCAATAGTGCCAAGGGTGAGAAACTGTGCTTGGGCAGTTGCAGGGCTGGTAGGAGTAGTGGGCAGCCCTCTGCATTACAGTGTCCAATCTTCAAAACCCTCAGACTTCTAGAAAATCAGATATGGGCAGTAAATTAGAAAAAAAAAAGGCTCTTAATTTTAAAAGCATTTCTAATATAGAAAGAGTGTAATGTATATTGCAGCAGAAGGCTGCTAGGGATAATGTAAAAAGAACACCTTTCTTTTATGAATCACTCCCATATAAATTGAGGGCTGGGTTTGCCAGGATGAACAGAAACCCACAGAGCGAGTCTACTGCATTTGGGCAGCAAGTAGTGTACAATATATTTTGCCATGTACTGTTTAATCATAGTTTTTGATTAATCAAGATCTTAAGGCTAGAATTCCATTGCCTGGATCTAGATTTTATTTAGCATAACAATTAACAGCCTTTTCCTTCTGTGTTTGATTTTCATCAAACTGCATTTCCAAATACTATATGCTTGTACCCCACACTGCCTTGTGTATGTGAGTTTCAGGTTGTTCTAAATCAGCTGGTAAATAATGACGTCTTCCAGGCCAGGGATTAGTTCCACAGTGCCAACATCCTTGAATTATCATTTCAAATAATTGCACAGAGACTCCTGTAGAGTTAAAGATCATAGTTTATTATTATTTTATTTAAAAAATTTGAGATGTGCACATTGAAAGTGTTTACATTTTTATATAAAGGGAGAGGTTTCAACAAACAAAATAATTAAGATTAAAAAATCATTAGTTATGCTACAAAAGACAAATCCTTGGCCTCATTCTGAAACGAAACCTAAGCCAGTAACCCATGGGTTTAATTATAAAGAAAAGAAGAACAAAACAGCAGCAACGAACTTTAAAAATTATTATAGTAGAGAAATATTTTTAGGAAAGTTTCTAAGCATTCAGATTTATTTTGGCATTTAATAATATTTTAATTTGTCAAGACTGAAAATTCCCTTAAAACATAAGCAACAAACCAGACTGGCTGCCTGGGTAACCAGCCTGACTTGGAGCAGGGATTATCTGTGAAATGAATCCCTGCATATGCTGTAGCAGCTTTGCAGCACCAAGACACCACACAGGAATCTAACAGAATCCCTTCTAAGATTGGGGAGAGGAACTATGTCCCTGATGGTGTCGCTTTTTACTACTCTCTGCTGGAATCAACGGCAGGTATGCGAGCCCTGGTTCCTGCAGGATGAATTATGTCAGGTGCCATCCAGGACAGACCCACCTCTTCAGCACTTTATGAGAATTGATTACCTTGAGTTTTGGTTGTTTTTAAAGGAACAGGTTTCTGTTTCCAAAGGGCTGTGCTTAGAAGGAGGCTGACTCCCCCTCCAGGACATACTGCAATGGACCAGCCTCACACAAGACCTTCTTTTTGCACATTCAAATTTGGTATCAAAATAAAGGCTGCCCTTGCAGATACTGTTAGTGACCTTGAAAACTGCTCCTCTTCAAAATAATGTAAACTCATTACTTACTTAAGTACCTAAGGAATTGTGGGGAATCACACATATATCCATTACAGAAGGCATTTTAGATTGTCTGCCAAGGTTTTTCCATTTATTAAGGGCTTTTGTATCTTTGCAGTGTTGTGGTTTATTCCATTTTATAAATATTAGCTTGATTTTTATTAAGCTCTTTTTTAAATTGCAATAGTTATGTGCACACACTGAGCTCCGTGAATTAATTTTTTTGTCCAGGACTTTTCTACCCTATCTGGCAAGTATGGGGAGTTGGTGACCAAACATCCACAACTGTCTCATTTCATTAGTGGGATTATAAAACACGTGAGAGATTTCTGAATAGCAAGCCCCATTTTTATCATGCATCAGTGTGTTCTGTGTTCTTCCTCATGTATATGACTTTTCCTGGGCAGACGCATCTTTTGAGCACGGTAAAGCCATGTCCATACGATTTTACAAACTGGAAAAAGAAAGTACACAAGAGCTGTAGAGAAGAAAAGCAATTAGTGAAGAACTAGGGTCTAAACAATATTGAGAATTTTAACCTGAAATTCAGTTTTTTTGTTGTTTTTTTTAAATTTTATTCTATTTATTTTTTTTGTAGAGCAGGTTCTTGTTAGTCATCCATTTTATACACATCACTGTATACACGTCAATCCCAATCTCCATTCATCACACTCCCCCCCCACCCCACCCCCCCCACCGCTTTCTCGCCTTGCTGTCCATACACTTGTTCTCTACATCTGTGTCTCAATTTCTGCCCTGCAAACCGGTTCATCTGTACCATTATTCTAGGTTCCACATATATGCGTTAATATACGATATTTGTTTTTGTCTTTCTGACTAACTTCACTCTGTATGACAGTCTCTAGATCCATCCACGTCTCTACAAACGTCCCAATTTCTTTCCTTTTTATGGCTGAGTAATATTTCATGTATATTTGTACCACCTCTTCTTTATCCAGTCGTCTGTCGACGGACATTTACATTGCTTCTACGACCTGGCTATTGTAAATAGTGCTGCAATGAACATTCGGGTGCATGTGTCTTTTTGGATTAGGGTTTTCTCTGGGTATATGCCCAGTAGTGGGATTGCTAGGTCGTATGGTAGTTCTATTTTTAGTTTTCTAAGGAAGCTCCATACTGTTCTCCATAGTGGCTGTATCAATTTACATTCCCACCAGCAGTGCAAGAGGGTTCCCTTTTCTCCACACCCTCTCCAGCATTTGCTGTTTGTAGATTTTTTGATGAAGCCCATTCTAACTGGTGTGAGGTGATACCTCACTGTAGTTTTGATTTGCATTTCTCTAATAATTAGTGATGTTGAGCATTCTTTCATGTGCTTCTTGGCCACCTGTATGTCTTCTTTGGAGAAATGTCTATTTAGGTTTTCTGCCCATTTTTGGGTCGGGTGGTTTGTTTTTTTAATATTGAGCTGCATGAGCTGTTTATATATTTTGGAGATCAATCCTTTCTCCGTTGATTCATTTGCAAATGTTTTCTCCCATTCTGAGGGTTGTCTTTTCATTTTGTTTATGGTTTCCTTTGCTGTGCAAAAACTTTTAAGTTTCATTAGGTCCCATTTGTTTATTTTTGTTTTTATTTCCATTACTCTAGGAGGTGGATGAAAAAAGATCTTGCTGTGATGTATGTCAGCGTGTTCTTCCTATGTTTTCCTCTAAGAGTTTTATAGTGTCCAGTCTTACATTTAGGTCTCTAATCCATTTTGAGTTTATTTTTGTGTACGGTGTTAGAGAGTGTTCTAATTTCATTCTTTTACATGCAGCTGTCCAGTTTTCCCAACATCACTTATTGAAGAGACTCTCTTTTCTCCACTGTATAGTCTTGCCTCCTTTGTCATAGGCTAGTTAACCATAGGTGTGTAGGTTTATCTCTGGGCTTTCTATCTTGTTCCATTGATCTGTGTTTCTGTTTTTGTGCCAGTACCATATTGTCTTGATTACTGTAGCTTTGTAGTATAGTCTGAAGTCAGGGAATCTGATTCCTCCAGCTCTGCTTTTTCCCCTCAAGACTGCTTTGGCTATTCAGGATCTTTTGTGTCTCCATACAAATTTTAAGATTTTTTGTTCTAGTTCTGTAAAAAATGCCATTGGTAATTTGATAGGGATTGCAGTGAATCTGTAGATTGCTTTGGGTAGTATAGTCATTTTCACAATTTTGATTCTTCCAATCCTAGAACATGGTATACCTCCCCATCTGTTGGTATCATCTTTAATTTCTTTCATCAGTGTCTTTAATTTTCTACATACAAGTCTTTTGTCTCTTTAGGTAGGTGTATTCCTAGGTATTTTATTCTTTTTGTTGCAATGGTAAATGAGAGTGTTTCCTTAATTTCTCTTTCAGAATTTTCATCATTAGTGTATAGGAATGCAAGAGATTTCTGTG
The DNA here is from genome assembly GCF_963455315.2 of Globicephala melas. Classification (NCBI taxonomy): domain Eukaryota; kingdom Metazoa; phylum Chordata; class Mammalia; order Artiodactyla; family Delphinidae; genus Globicephala; species Globicephala melas. The sequence goes on along the minus strand of NC_083319.1, from coordinate 96,747,696 downwards.
CATTAGTTTTATATCCTGCAACTTTACCAAATTCATTGATTAGCTCTAGTAGTTTTCTGGTGGCATCTTTAGGATTCTCTATGTATAGTATCCTGTCATCTGCAAACAATGACAGTTTTACTTCTTCTTTTACAACTTGTATTCCTTTTATTTCTTTTTCTTCTCTGATTGCTGTGGCTAGGACTTCCAAAATTATGTTGAATAATAGTGGTGAGAGTGGACAACCTTGTCTTGTTCCTGATCTTAGAGGAAATGCTTTCATTTTTTTACCATTGAGAATGATGCTTGCTGTGGGTTTGTCGTATATGGCCTCTATTATGTTGAGGTAGGTTCCCTCTACACCCACTTTCTGGAGAGTTTTTATCATAAATGGTGTTGAATTTTGTCAAAAGCTTTTTCTGCATCTATTGAGATGATCATATGTTTTTTCTTCTTCAGTTTGTTAATATGGTATATCACATTGATTGATTTGCATATATTGAAGAATCCTTGCATCCCTGGGATAAATCCCACTTGAACATGGTGTATGATCCTTTTAATGTGTTGTTGGATTCTGTTTGCTAGTTTTCTGTTGAGGATTTTTGCATCTATATTCATCAGTGATATTGGTCTGTAATTTTCTTTTTTTTAGTATCTGTGTCTGGTTTTGGAATCAGGGTGAGGTGACCTCATAGAATGAGTTTGGGAGTGTTCCTTCCTCTGCAAATTTTTGGAAGCATTGAGAAAGATGGGTGTTACCTCTTCTCTAAATGTTTGACAGAATTCACCTGTGAAGCCATGTGGTCCTGGAGTTTTGTTTGTTGGAAGATTTTTAATCACAGTTTCAATTTCATTACTTCTGATTGGTCTGTCCATATTTTCTATTTCTTCCTGGTTCAGCCTTGGAAGGTTATACCTTTCTAAGAATTTTCCATTTCTTCCATGTTGTCCATTTTATTGGCATAGAGCTGCTTGTAGTAGTCTCTTAGGATGCTTTGTGTTTCTGTGGTGTCTGTTGTAACTTCTCCTTTTTCATTTCTAATTTTATTGACTTGAGTCTTCTCCCTCTTTTTCTTGATGAGTCTGGCTAATGTTTTATCAATTTTGTTTATCTTCTCAAAGAACCAGCTTTTAGTTTTATTGATCTTTGCTATTGTTTTCTTTGTTTCTATTTCATTTATTTCTGCTCTGATCTTTATGATTTCTTTTCTTCTGCTAACTTTGGGTTTTGTTTGTTTTTCTTTCACTAGTTCCTTTAGGTGTAAGGTTAGATTGTTTATTTGAGATTTTTCTTGTTTCTTGAGGTAGGCTTGTATAGCTATAAACTTCCCTCTTAGAACTGCTTTTTCTGCATCCCATAGGTTTTGGGTCGTCGTGTTTTCATTGTCATTTGTCTCTAGGTATTTTTTGGTTTCCTCTTTGACATCTTCAGTGATCTCTTGGTTATTTAGTAATGTATTGTTTAGCCTACATGTGTTTGAGTTTTTTATGTTTTTTTTTCCCTGTAATTCATTTGTAATCTCATAGCGTGGTGGTCAGAAAAGATGCTTGATATGATTTCAATTTTCTTAAATTTACTGAGGCTTAATTTGCAACCCAAGACATGATCTATCTTGGCAAATGTTCCATGCGCACTTGAGAAGAAAGTGTAATCTGCTGTTTTAGGATGGAATGTTCTACAAATATCACTTAAATCTATCTGGTCTACTGTGTCATTTAAAGCTTGTGTTTCCTTATTAATTTTCTGTTTGGATGATCTGTCAATTGGTTTAAGTGAGGTTTTAAAGTCCCCCACTATTATTGTGTTACTGTTGATTTCCTCTTCTATAGCTGTTAGCAGTTGCCTTATGTATTGAGGTGCTCCTATGTTGGGTGCATATATATTTATAATTGTTATATTTTCTTCTTGGATTAGTCCCTTGATCATTATGTAGTGTCCTTCCTTGTCTCTTGTAACATTCTTTATTTTAAAGTCTAGTTTATCTGATATGAGTATTGCTACTCCAGCTTTCTTTTGATTTCCATTTGCATAGAATATCATTTTCCATCCCCTACTTTCAGTCTGTATGTGTCCCTAGGTCTGAAGTGAGTCTCTTGTAGACAGCATATATATGGGTCTTCTTTTTGTATCCATTCAAACAGTCTATGTCTTTTGATTGGAGCATTTAATCCATTCACTTTTAAGGTAATTATTTATATGTATGTTCCTATTACCATTTTCTTAATTGTTTTTTGTTTGTTTTTGTAGGTCCTTTTCTTCTCTTGTGTTTCCCACTTAGAGAAGGTCTTTTAGAATTTGTTGTAAAGCTGGTTTTGTGGTGCTGAATTCTCTTAGTTTCTGCTTGTCTGTAAAGCTTTTGATTTCTCCAATGAATCTGAATGAGATCCTTGCTGGGTAGAGTAATCTTGGTTGTAGGTTCTTCCCTTTCATCACTTTAAGTATATCATGCCACTCCCTTCTGGGTTGTAGAGTTTCTGCTGAGAAATCAGCTGTTAACCTTATGGGAGTTCCCCTGTATGTTATTTGTCATTTTTCCCTTGCTGCTTTCAATAATTTTTCTTTGTCTTTAATTTTTGCCAATTTGATTACTATGTGTCTCAGCTTGTTTCTCCTTGGGTTTATCCTGTAGGGGACTCTCTGTGCTTCCTGGACTTAGGTGGCTATTTCCTTTCCCATGTTAGGGAAGTTTTCGACTATAATCTCTTCAAATATTTTCTCGGTTCTTTCTCTCTCTTTTCTCCTTCTTAGACCCCTATAATGCGAATGTTGTTGCGTTTAATGTTGTCCCAGAGGTCTCTTTTGCTGTCTTCATTTCTTTTCATTCTTTTTTCTTTTTTCTGTTATGTAGCAGTGAATTCCACCATTCTGTCTTCCAGGTCACTTTTCCGTTCTTCTGCATCATTTATTCTGCTATTGATTCCTTCTAGTGTAATTTTCATTTCAGTTATTGTATTGTTCATCTCTGTTTGTTTGTTCTTTAATTCTTCTAAGTCTTTGTTAAACATTTCATGCATCCTGTCGATCTTTGCCTCCATTCTTTTTCCGAGGTCCTGGATCATCTTCACTATCATTATTCTGAATTCTTTTTCTGGAAGGTTACCTATCTCCACTTCATTTAGTTGTTTTCCTGGGGTTTTATCTTGTTCCTTCATCTGACACATATCTCCCTGCCTTTTCGTCTTGTCTATCTTTCTGTGAATGTGGGTTTTTTTCCACAGTTTGCAGGATTGTTGTTTTTCTTGCTTCTGGTGTCTGCTCTCTGGTGGATGAGGCTATCTAGGAGGCCTGTGCAAGTTTCCTGATGGGAGGGACTTGTGATGGGTAGAGCTGGCTGTTGCTCTGGTGGGCAGAGCTCAGTAAAACTTTAATCCACTTGACTGCTGATGGATAGGGCTGGGTTCCCTCCCTGTTGGTTGTTTGGCCTGAGGCAACCCAACACTCAAGCCTACCCGGGCTCTTTGGTGGGGCTAATGGCTGACTTTGGAGGGCTCACGCCAAGGAATACTTCCCAGAACTTCTGCTGCCAGGGCTCATGCCAAGGAGTACTTCCCAGAACCTTGTCCTTATGGTGAGACAGAGCCCCCCCACCTCCCCGCCTCTGCAGGAGACCCTCCAACACTAGCATGTAAGTCTGGTTCAGTCTCCTATGGGGTCACTGTTCCTTCTCCTGGGTCCTGATGTGCACACTACTTTGTGTGTGCCCTCCAAGAGTGGAGTCTCTGTTTTCCCCAGTCCTGTTGAAGTCCTGCAATCTAATCCCACTAGCCTTCAAAGTCTGATTCTCTTGGAGGTCCTCCTCCCGTTGCTGGACTCCCAGGTTGGAAAGCCTGACTTGGGGCTCAGAACCTTCACTCCAGTGGGTGGACTTCTGTGGTATGAGTGTTCTCCAGTTGATGAGTCACCCACCCAGCCGTTATGGGATTTGATTTTATTGTGATTGCCCCCTTCCTACTGTCTCATTGTGGCTTCTCCTTTGTCTTTGGATGTGGAGTATCTTTTTTGGTGTGTTCCATTGTCTTCCTGTTGATGATTGTTCATCAGTTAGTTGTGATTCTGGTGTTCTCACAGGAGGGGAGTGAGTGCATGTCCTTCTACTCTGCCATCTTGAACCAATCTCTCAATGTTTTTTCCCTATTTATTACAAATCCATTTATTTTTATTCCTTTAGGAAACTAAACTAATCATTTATGTTATTTAATTCAATTGGTATTTTTTAAAAGAGGCATAATATAAAGCTATTTCTGTTACTGAATCAGGTCCGGCTGCCTACCGCTTGAAAAATCAATACTCAAGAGAGAGAAAAATATTGGTAGAAAGGAAAGGTGCCTTTAATCAGAATGCCAGCAATCTGGGGAGATGGTGAACTCAGTGTCCCCCAAAACCACTTCCAAAGATTCTGCTCAGCCATGAAAGTTTTAAAGGGAAGAAGGTAAGTAACCTATTAATCATTGAGACAGGAGGTCAGAGTTGTTGCTATCCCTCACTGTGTGCAGGCTTGTCCTGCAGGTTTGTGGAGTCCTCGAGATCTTCCTCTAGTTGCTATCCTATTCACACAGTTTGATCACACAATTTGTTCACAACATTACTGAAGGGGAAGCTAGTGAAGAGATCTGATCATCTGTTAATTACATATCCTTCATTCCGATTTCTTTGATCTGTGAAAAGAACCAACAATTTAGGCAAGGTATTGTGTGACCAAAGGATTTGAAAGGTGTGCTGGGGTCAGAAATGAGTAGAACATGGTGGCACCTGCTTTAAGGTTAGTGTCAAGACAAAAGGGGCCTCCTGCAAAGAGCTCTTTCCTTCCAAAAGGTGCTTACATTTCTCTATCAGCAAAGTGAGCTGCCATGGCATAATAATGGCATGGTGACAAATCTTTTCTGTGAATTTTTCTTGAAAACCTTCATTTTCAGGAGTGCATTTGTCTCTAAACAGAAAATTATCACAAGATACCTGTTTAGTTTAAAGAAGAAAGAAAAGAAACCACAGTTTGGTGTGAAGAGCTCATTCCTCTTTGCTGAGATTGTTTCAAAGTCCCAACGGGACCAGCACTTCTCTGAGCTGTTATACAGATCGCAGCCGCTCCTAGAAAGAGATGCAGGATTTTCTGTGATGAGAGGAAGGAGGAGGCCGACCACCCCTTTGGCTGAAAAGGTGAATTTTGAATAAGTCAGAAGAAGCCTTCAGGAGCCCAGCATCACAAACACTGACTTTCCAACCCTCGGGGAAGCTTTCCCAGTAAGAAACCTCCGCTTTCATTTCCCTGGAGCTGGTGGCCTCCTTGTCACACCCCTCAGCCTGGAGTTATGCTGTGAAGTGGAAATGCCACCTGAATTCCAATGTGGCAGTTCCTATTCCTATAAAACGTAAGCTTTCTTAGTTGTCCCTTGTGAGAAATTTCTAATGTTTTAGGAACTAAGGAAAACTTGATCTCCCCCGAAGGGTTGATGTGATATCCTTTGTAAGTGAATTAGAACCAGGATCTAAATGCTAAAATCATCCCAAGGGTTGACGTTTCTTTACTTTATTTAAACCTTGTTTACTTCTTTATAATTAACCTTTAAATAGTGATGTTATTTTTAATAATTTCAATATATTCGTCCTTTATATATGGTATCTTAGGCTCTTTGGTGCAAGAGATGGGAGGTGAATAAAGAATTGAATCAGCATGCTCGATACCCTGGTGGCTGCTGTCCTCTGATCCTGGGAAGTTGTTTGCCCACCCATGTGCCAGAAGGTGACATTTAGATGTGAGAACCCCAGAGGCAACAGGACAGCATGACCTCAGGAACACTGGTGCTTGTACTTCACAGACTCATCTGTTTCCCTGTTTGTCACAGTTGCCACACCCTCATCCCCAGGAACTGCAATCATGGTCCTTCTCCAGGATTCTGGGAAGGCTGCCCTTGGTGCCAGGGACCTATGGGCTTCAAGCATCCTAAAAAATTTTATAATTTTCATAGTTTATGAACTTAGGACTCCCAATAGTTTATATGACCCTGCATCTTTTCTTTGGCTGATTTGGAGATGTGATAGAGGTCAAGGGAAAATTCAAGGCAGTGATTCTGATTCCTCTTCACTACATTCTTGCTCTGTGTTAGGGCAGGTGGATGAGACAGGGAGATGAGTGGGGGGGGGTCAGGATCCTGGCTAGGTTTTATTTTCCAGACCTGAGGACATGGCTGGTGTCACCTCAGACTGTGTCCTCTTTTCTAGAGGATGGGCCTTTGGAAAATATGGACAAAGATTAATTGCACAGCTAAAATGCAGAATGTTTGACACTGTTGCCAAAACTATAGAATGACAAGTAAGGTTTTTTTTGGTTTTTTTTTTGTTTTTTTTTTTGCGGTATGGGGTACTCTCACTGTTGTGGCCTCTCCCATTGCGGAGCACAGGCTCCGGACGTGCAGGCCCAGCGGCCATGGCTCACGGGCCCAGCTGCTCCGCGGCATGTGGGATCCTCCCAGACCGGGGCACGAACCCGTGTCCCCTGCATCGGCAGGTGGACTCTCAACCACTGTGCCACCAGGGAAGCCCGACAAGTAAGTTTTTAATAAAACAAAACAACCACTTGTATTTTTTTTTTAACAATACCTTGCAGTAAGCAAATAGTAAACACAATAAACAGGCAATTCTTAAATAAATAAATTGCTGTAGTTTGGCTACATGATTATCCTAAGTACATGGAACCAAAGAGAAATGAATGGTTTCAAAATGCTTCACATCATATGAATATTTTTCTTTCCATAACCACCAGCTCATAATTTATATTTACATTTTAATAATACATAGCATATTATAGCAAAACTATAATGTAGAAAAATAAAAAGAACTTATAACAGCACCCTATGAAATTTTTTAGGTTAAAACAATGTATGACAATGGTAAAAATTTAAATAGTATTGTAGTTGTGGATAAGCAATATTTTGTTTAAACCAGTCATTTTCTGTGGGACATGTTTTCTAGAGTTATACTCTTAAAATCTATACTACAGTGGATACTCTTGTGCATATATACATATATATATATATATATATATATATAAAACACACTTTTGCAAGATAAATTCTTAGTAGTGAAATGGTTCTATCATAGGGTATATGGATTTTGATAGTTCTTCCAAATTACCTTTTCCAGAGGTCACATTAATGGACACACTCACTAAATGTGTGTGATTGCATACCCACCTTTTAATTTTTACTTAAATTCTCTCAAGTGACTCCTGTTGCCCACTCTTCAAGACCAGTAAGTGGCCAATGAAGCAGTATTATTTTTTTTCGTATTGAGAGTCTTCATTGCCTATCTCAACTCTTTGGTTAAAGTACATCATTAATAAAGACAATTTAAATTTTGGAAGATGATTCAGCCCAAACTATATCAGAGCAATTCAAACCATATTTTACAGTGTTGTAATTTTGTTAAATTAACATGTGTAAAGTCAAGTCCCAAGTGGGGAATTGAATGGTGAGCCACAGTTCAACAAAGACCACAGGGGAAAGTGAAATAGAGAAATTTATTAGTCGCAGGTCCTGGAGGAGGTACAAGGCATGCCTGGAGGGGTAACCCGGGGAGGTCAAGGCAGGGTGCAGGCAGAGAGCCTGATACCAACCAGGGTTCTCAGCCTTCCTTAATCAATAGAAATTGATAAGAGACCAGACAAGAAGTTCAGGCAAGGCTTTACTGGGGCCCCTGCTGCAACAGGGGGGAGTGAGAACAAGTAACAGGTCCCCTTGCTCACTCTCCAAGTAGGGATGAGCTGGTTCTTTATATGGAGTTAGGGTAGGGGTGGGTCCAGGGATTGGGCCACAGGGGTGGCTTAGGAGGTGGTTTGCCCACCCCTTTGCTGGTGTTGTGTGCAGGGGACGTGTGCAGTACCCTGCTTTTTCTCCTGACCCACTGCTTTTGTTCCTGCTCTTTGGAAGTGGTGGTCGTTTTCTTTTTGGTCTTTTTGTACATAATGTGCCCCAACTCACATGCATGCAGTTATTTTTAGTCCCTTATAGTTTCTTTGTATTTTGTTGCTTCAGAAGACATTTGTCCAGGTGCAAGCACTGCAGCAAAGGGTCCCAGATCATACGTCCCAGACTGTCTCAAGCCCAGCTGACCATGGGCACATGACTTTGTTAAGGTCCAAGGGTGGAGTGCTTTTGGAATTTCAGGGCTAATTCAAACCAAGAAGAACAGTGTTTTGGTAAGCTATGCAGTTGGGATGGGTTCTTATCTAAGGGGTGCACATGGGAAAGGAGTTTGGAGGCATGGCAGACTATTTATCACCCAGGGCATGGGAGAAGTCATATCAGAAAGTCATATCATATCATATCACAAGAACTTACTGTTACTTGTGACTCTACAGGCCATGTACTAGGCTTGAGGGAGGGCTGGTGTCAGTTCAAGTCTCCTGCAGGCTGCTCAGCCACACAAAATGGATGCCAAGGCAGAAATATTATGGAGTAGTTTAGCTAAATTCTCTACACTCAACTTATACCCTTTGAAATGAGTCATAAGACAACAGTTCCAAACCTTCTTGGATTAACAGGCTCATAGCTTCCTTCTGATCCTCACATGAAGAGAATATCAATCCTAAATAAAACAGTGCTAAGGAAAGTGTTAGGGCCATTAATGCTTTACTTTTAGTGAATAGCAAGAACAGTATGGAAGTTTCTTACAAATAGAGTTGCCATATGATCCTGCAATCTCACTCCTGGGCATATATCCAGACAAAACTATAATTCAAAAAGATACGTGCACCCCACTGTTCATTGTGGCATTATTTACAATAGCTATGATATGGAAGCAACCTAAATGTTCATCGACAAGTGAATGGATAAAGAAGATGTGGTATATATATACAATGGAATATTACTCAGCCATGAAAAACAATGAAATAATGCTATTTGCAGCAACATGGATGGACCTAGAGATTATTATATTACGTGAAGTAAGCCAGCCAAAGACAAATATTGTATGATATCACTTATATGTGGAATCTAAAAAAAATGATACAAATTAACTTATTTACAAAACAGAAAGAGACTCACAGACTTAGAAAACAAACTTATGGTTACCAAAGGGGAAAGGGGAGAGGAGAGATAAATTAGGAGTTTGGAATTAAAATATACACACTACCATTTATAAAATAGATAAACAACAAGGTTTATTTACAAAAACATTTTCATATAGAAATTAACTAGCAGCAGCTGCTAAATGAGATGATCTGAATTATTTATTGATTGACTCCTTTAGGTAAATGATGGGAATATTTTTGGAATTTTATCTTGCTCCATTGAAACTCTAGCTCACTTTAGAAACTGTTCAAAAGATAATATAAAATTTATTTTGATTGACATAAAAAGGAAAATGATTGAAAACTTAAATATTGATCAAAAGATGGAAAACAATGATGCAGCACTGAGGTATTATAATGTTGGTGAGCAATATTTACAATTTGCATAATGTACAGAATTCTCTACAAGTTGCCTGAGGAGTTTGACAATAAATAGAATTTCAGGGTAAATCATTGTTTTAAAAAGACAGAAGGAGAGGAAAGAACTGTATTTTGTGGATATACGTAATAAATATAGAACTGACAACCAAGTCTATTACTCACAAAAGTCATGGGAGTTGATGCAGTAATAGAGGTCGGGACATTCAATTCAGATTGGCTACACAAAGGGCATAGTTTGGAAACACTATTTTAAAACTAAGAAAAATACAAGTTGGTGGAGTTCTGGAAAAGTATTCCAGGAATTGGGGAGAAATGCAGTTGGAGGAGCACCCATGAAGGCAGGCTGTGGGTCCTGAACATTGCGGAGGCCAAGTGGTGGCGAGAGATGGCTGATAGCTGGGCATAAACGTTAAGTGGACGGGATTGAATAATTATCATCTAACTAGAGGAAAGAATTAGAGAATAATTGTTGCAAATTACATCCTGGGTTTTAAGAACCTGTTTACAATATGGCACAGTAGCATTTTCCTACTCAAAAGCATTCTGAGAAATGCAACCTTTAGAACTTCCTTTTCATCAAAGCAGCAACTCCTTGCAACACATTCAGGTTACCTAGGAAATGTCACCGGGGATCACTCAAGCATTAAGGGAGGGTACAGTCCTTGGTCCTCTCCATGGAACTTTCTCTTTTGGGATCTCATTCACCTTCCAATTCTCCCCTAATTGCATGACTGTCCATAAGCTCAGAATTAGATGTTTTGCTTTGATTTAAGAGACCTTTGGGACACATGATGGAACTGAGAATGACAGCTTATGCCACTGACATCACAACTAAGGGATAATAGTCTAATAACTATTTTTAGAATAAATTGGAGAAGATCTGAAAGTGGATAGGACTTTGGGGCACTACTGGTACTGTTCATGGACACCTGGATGGTGAAGAGGAGAGGGGGTGGTTGAGAATGCACTCTGCTGGAAGAAACGGCAGTTTTGTGCTCTCTTGAGTACCCAGGGATTTCAGATGTTATAATCCATCTCAAAGTCACAAAAGAACAATCTTCTCTTGGGTGGAAAAGAAATCATGAAGAATAACTTGGTAGTGGACTTGTGATGACCTTGAGGAAAATTGCCTGTAATTAGCCCATAACTTCCCCTGGGTGGAAAGCAGCTGCACTTGTTGTTGTAAGGGCCCAAAGGAATGAAAGTGCTCACTGGGAACCATTACATAGGTTTTTTGCCTGCACCCAAGGAAATTCTGTATACTTTGCTCTTCACAGCCCAGAAGGCTGGTGGAAGCAGCATCTGAAATCTTATGTATATCCCCTCTTGCCATGGATAGCAATAATCTAACCTGTTACTTTGCTCTGTTGAAATGTTCTCATGGTTTACTAACATGTTATAGTAATTGACAGGTTGTTCATAAGATTAATATAGAAAACAGCTGTAATTTCCACTTCTGTGAGGAGACTCATATTTTCTCCTCTAGAGTACTATTCTCAGATTTTTTTTTTAACAGGTTTGAGAAGAAACACACTTCAGAGGTAATAAATAAGAGTGAGAGAGAGAACAAATCAAACCGCTACTCTGGGTTTTACTTGAATCATTATTAGCACCATGCTGGGATTAGAGCAGGGTTCTTCATGAGTGTTTCTGTGGCATCTGCTTGACTAAAAGGAAAAAGAAATACTCTTGGGGAAGTATTCATTTTATGTTAACAAGACGTGGACAGAGAAACTTGTGTGACAATTTCTCTATTTAATTAGATGTTTGGCACAAAGTCAATTGAAGTAATTTATACCCTAATTTGTTCTTATTGGAGCCCCAGAAGAACTATTTTAGTGACATTATCTTTTTTTTTTTTTTTTTTTTTGCGGTATGCGGACCTCTCACTGTTGTGGCCTCTCCCGTTGCAGAGCACAGGCTCTGGACGTGCAGGCCCAGCGGCCATGGCTCACTAGGGCATTTCTGATATTTGGTGGCCAGACTTGGATATTGTGATAACAAAGATTGAGTTGGAGGATTGGGAGTGGAATAAGAAGGAAATGGGCAAAGTGATAAGTACAAGGGAGAAGCAAGTCAAGAACTTCCAGGGCCCTCCCCTCCCTGCACCAGCACCTTGTGTTCACTTTCTGCCCTTTCTCTGTGTCCTCACAGCTTTGGAGCATGGCTGGATTGCACTTTTCCTCTCTGCTTCCCCTCTATATGTGAGTTCCTGAAGGGCAGGGATGATGCCTTTTATACCTGCTCTCCAACAGCAACCAAAACATGGAGCATAAGATCAAATACCTAATGCATGCTCAGTGAGAGAGTGAGTGCATGAATGTATGAATGTGTAAATGAAAAGGTGGCCTGGATTTCTAGCAAAAACCACAGAGCAAGTAGAGCTCAATGAGAATGGAGTTAGGAAGACTTGGAGCTACATCCAGAAGAAAACACGGCAATAAGAAAAATCTCTACGTGTGTATTAGTCTGGGTTTTCCAGAGAAACAAAACCAATAGGATATTATAAGGCATAAGCTCACATATTATGGAGCCTGGAAAGTCCCATGATCGACAATCAGTAAGCTGGAGACCCAGGAGATTTGGTGTTACAAATTCCAGTTTGAGTCTGAGTCTGAAGTCAAGAGGAGAACAATGTCCGAAGCTCCAAGAGAGGCAGAGAGAGTGAAATTTTTCTTATTTAGATTTTTATTCAATTTAGGCCTTCAGTGGGTTGGATGAGACCCACTCATTTTGGGGAGGGCAATCTGATTTACTTAGTTTACTGATGCAGATGTTAATCTCACCCAGAAACACCCTCACAGACATACCCAGAATAATGTTTAACTAAATATCTGGACAGCTGTGGCTCAGTCAATTTGAGACAAAATTAACAATCACAACAATCTGGTTCTGGTATTATCAGAACCAGGGGGACAAGACAAGGTCATGTATATATAGCTTATTTCCACCGAGAGAACATATAAGACAAATAACATTTTGGCTTAAATTTAGTGACTACATTCTCTGATTCAAAAAAAGAAAGGAGGTTGGACTGGGAGATGAATTTATTCACTGAAATTCAATAAATAACTTTCTATAGATAACTGATTGACATGTTTGAAATATGTGTGTGTGTGTGCATATGTATAAAATTTATGTGATTTTTTTATAGCCTGGAGCCAGCTGGGTCTTCAGAGGATTTCTTAGGTGAGATTTAAAGCAGTGCCTTGATTCAAAAATAAATATTTTTTCTTCTTGTTGGGAAAATAGCTTGAATCAAGTTGGATGCATTTCCTAAGGTCAATATTGACCCTCAAGCATTTTCCATAGGTGTGGGTGTGAATTGTCTATTTTTTCCTTAATATTACAAATAATACGTTTTCCCACTTTGGTATTTCAAAAAACAGTTATACTGTTGGCAGACCCCTTCAGCATTGTGTCTTGTACCACTTTTGAGAATATTTTTGAGTTGGTTAACAAAGTTTTCTATCCTTAGGGTTTCCTTCCAAGGAAATAGCACTTTTTAAAGCTGTATAATGACATTGTCAGTGAAAATTTAATCTTGGAGTAGATGTCTGGATTCAGCTAACATTTAATAATTTTTTCCAGCTGGTCCTGTAGGTATGTATACCCCAATATCTATAACATATCCAGTTATTTGCTGAATTTCTTTAAAAAAAACACCTCTTTTTCTTATGAAAAACACACTGAGAGAAAATAAAAAATAGCTCAAAATAATAAATAGCTCAAAAATAAATAGCTCAATGCTTCATCACAGAGTACACTCTTTTGGAGACTCACATCTCAGATCAGGAGAGGGAAAATGACCAGCACCGAGGAAGCTTCCTCTACGCCCCCTATGAATAACCATGCTCCTGTTCTCACCAAGATATCCAGCATTCTGAATCCTAACACAATAATTTTGTCACCTTTTGTACTTTATACAAATAAAATCATTCATAAAGTACTCTTGAGTCTGTCCTCTTTTGCTTGTATCATATTGAGAGATTTTTCCATGTTGTTGCAGACAGCTATAATTTTTCAAATTTATTGCTGCACAGTATCCTATTCTATGATCATATAACTATATTCACTTCTTCTGGTGATGTACATTTGCATTGTTCTCAGATTTTGACTATTATGAATAATTCTATTTTGAACATTCTTGAATGTGCTCCTTGGTGCACATTTGCATCTATTTTTGTTTAGTCTATACATAAGACGGAAATTGTTGGCACATTGGGTACAGGTATTTCCAACTTTAGTAGATAATATCAAATGGTTTTCAAAGTCGTTAAAATTTACATATCCTCCAACAGTGTGTGAACATGCATGTGACTCCACAGCCTTACTAATTGTTATTGTTTTCCTGCCTTTTTTGTTTTTGTCTTTGTTTCTTTTTTGTTTATTGTTCATTTTGGAAATTTAGTCCTTTCTGTGATTGAGTAATGATATGACATGTCCTTCTGGCTTCATTTGCATTTTCTTGGTGTTTAATGAATTTAAACATTATTTCATGAGTTTAATGACCATTTGAGAGGGAATGGATGTAGGATATGGGTCAGGAAAGGGAGTACATGGAGAGGTCCAGCCTTCCTTGATCAATGTGGTTAGTCTGTTTGCAGCAGTCTTATTAGGAGGGATCTGGGGAAAGAGATCACCCAACCTTTGCCACCTCCCTCCTATCTTTACCAGTGTTATACCTACTTCTAAAGTCAAAGCATTTTTGATCCACCCAATGAGTCTCAAGGATTTAGTTGTCTGAGATGATCAACAATAATGGTTTTGATATATAAAACAAAAATCTTAGTTATTTATTTATGTGGGGAAACCTGTATTTTATAGAGCAGATCTTGTCAGTTCATTGTCAGGAATATCCTTTGTTGTGTTTCCAAGTGAACTACTGGACATGTTTTTAATTAGACAGGTATTTGTTCTGCCAAAGAAAGAGTTGAATCATTTCTGTGGGATGGTTCACAGAGTCATGTTGAAATGTTATGGATAATTCATGACATACATTAGAATACATCTTCTAAAAAAATGCTTTTGCCTCTCTTTTTCTCTCTACCCTCTAAAAAGTCCTGGACAAAAAATGCCAAAGTTTGGTTTTTGAGAATTTTCATCACCCTCCCTCTACTAATAAATGTTTACTTCAAATATATTACAAAGTAGTTAATTAGGTTTCAACTTTTTTGTTCAGAAGTTTATTTTTCTAGGATCATCCTTAGTTAAGTTGATTGCATTCAAACCTCGATGTGCATCATCTCAATGGTACATTTAGAGGTCACGAACATGGGGTGCCACTGTCCAGCTGTGTACATCATGCAGGTTTTATAAACTGCTTACATTTTTCAAATTTCTAACTTTAAAAATGGGGATAATAATATTAACCCTTCGAGTTTCTCAAGAGTTTAAATTAACTCATGTGTGACACTTTCTAAGAACACTACCTGGTATATAGCTGACATTCATGAAATGGGAAGTATTATTCTTTAAGCTGCTGCAGCTAACATCATTACTAATCTCATTCTTTCACAGTATACTCTTTTTCTTATCTGGCTCTCTGGGTAACTTGACTTACAATTTCTAGGAGAATTGAACTCACATTGTCCATACGGGATTGTTAGAGAAAGCAGCAAGTAGTATCACTGAAGAAGGATGGAGGTAAGAAAGGAATTGGACCAGCAAAAACGAGGTAGACAACAAGATACATTAAGAGATAGGATTCAGGGGTGGAGGAGAGGAACAGTTGATGAGAACATAGATTCTAAGGAACTGAGGAGGGACAGAGAAAGGCATTTGACAATTATAATTCATTTATTTAGGCAATTTTGGCCTTGAAAAATAGATGTCTAGGACGAACTCTGACTAAAATAAATTCAAAACTTGATGCTAATTGGATCTACTTGCATGGATACTGCCAGAGTTCAATGCTTATACATGTGTAAGAGTTATATCACTCATTACATAATTTATTTAATCTTCACAATAACAGTTAAAGTAGGAATGGAAACTTTCTTTGAAATTAAAAAGACTATGTTATCTCACCTAACATTTGTTTTCCTTTTGGTGCCAGGTACCAACGTATAATTTTATACACACTCATTTATTCAATCCTCACAACTTTGCCGAGGAAGAAACTGAGGGTCAAGGATAATTATTACTCTGCTCCAGCCATGTAGTTATGAGGCCCTGGATCCAGTGCTCACATGCTCCACTGGGAAAGGCCACTGGTATAACTCCTTGAGAGTCAGAGGAACCAAGATCTGAGCACGTCTGCATCATGAGCACATCATTCATACTGGGTGGGCTTTCCCTTCTTCATATATGAAATGTGAGATATAGGTCTAATGGCTTTTCAAGTGCTAAGCTTGCCCATCTCTGTGAGGATATTAGCATCTGTGTACAATTTTTAGAAATGTGAGTGGTGGGAGAAGAAGAGAGGGAGACATTAGGGAGAGGTTCCGTGGAGACATCTCGAATGTTTAACATCTGTCATGAATTTTAAATGCATTCAGAAAGAAAGAAAGAGACATGCCCCATCATCATTCCTAGGAATATATGTCAACAAGAATGATATTGTTTATAATTATTTACAAATGTGTGTTGGGGGGCATTTGAAGGTGTCAATAATAAATTCTATTTTTGCTTGTGAAAAACATGAACAATGATGAAAGAAAAACAGGTAATGGAGGGATGTTTACTTTAGTTGAAACTTGTTCTAATTTTGTTAGAATAAAGAAAACACACAGGGAGTAGATTTTTTATAATAAACAATAATTTATTGTTAATAATAAATTATTAAATGTATTCCATTAATAATAACAAATGAACTTTCCTATTGATTTAGCAGAACTGAGCTTTTCAGGATAGAAAACAACATATCTTTCAAATGACTCTCTTGATTTTAATATCCATTTTCATTACATATACCTAACTGATAGCTTCTAATTTTTATTTTTATTTATTTATTTTTTTGCAGTACGCGGGCCTCTCACTGTTGTGGCCTCTCCCATTGCGGAGCACAGGCTCCGGACGTGCAGGCTCAGCGGCCATGGCTCACGGGCCCAGCCGCTCCGCGACATGTGGGATCTTCCCGGACCAGGGCATGAACCTGTGTCCCCTGCATCAGCAGGCAGACTCTCAACCACTGTGTCACCAGGGAAGCCCTTCTAATATTTTAAAATTGCCTATTAAGCATGTTTCAAAGAATCAAATGAACATAAATAACCCGACAATTAAAGTAATTGGTAATTTACAATTTCTGTTTTTATTTCATCTAGGCCTTTGGGTTTGACTGAGAAGATATAAAAAGCAGCATTTCTTTTAGATGTTAATATTATTATTTTAATCTCGTAGATTCAAAGCCAATTTATTTTCATGTAAAGCTAATTTAAACTTAATTAAAACCAGACTGTGCTTTATTCTATAGTTATTACAGATTCCACTCACTGGTACATGTCCTTCGACATAGATTTTTTCTATTTTTATGGTTTAAATTTATAATGTGTTCCTAAACTTTACAATTTTTTCCTATTTGCAAATAACTTGCAGAAAAGTAAAATAGCAAGAAGTCTTTTGCTTTTTTTTTGCACCCCAAGTCCTTTATTACTACTAAAACAGGAATTCATATTACTTGAGAGTAGCATTGATTTTATGTGTTTCTTTCTCCTTAATGTGAATTTCATGGGCAGAAGAGTTGTTTCCAGCACTAAGGAAATATTTGTCAAATGGTGAATTCACAATCATTGATTTAAAATGAGTTGGTCTTTTTTTCTCTTAAAGTCCATAACAACTAAATTTTTTCCCTTCCCCTCTTTTTCCTTTCTCCCTTCTTCCCTCTTTCCTCCTTATATTCATGGAGGAAACTTTTTTCTCCCCCTCTGTCCTGAGTCCTCCTGGGTGGAAGCTATAACAAGGTCAAGTAAGATATATTCCATTTGATACTCTCAGTGCAGTGGGGAGGCTTGAGGTCATTGCATTTCTAGACTTTATGTAAATGAGGTCTTTTGTCTCACCATCCACCACCCCCAGGGTTTGGGATTGGATTGAGTATTTATAAAATTATCCCATAATCTGGAGTTTTGCTCCACAGATTTTTTTTTTTTTAAGTAAAGGACTTTTTCAATAAGGATACTAATTCCCCATTAGCAGAAAAATAATAAATTTGCTCTGTCACATATAATTTTATTAAACCTTTGGCACTTCTTTGTAATACAACACCTGATTTGGCAAAATGTATGACACAATTACATATTCAGTTACTCTTCAGTTTTCTTCTAGAATTTTTATGGTTTCAGATCTTACATTTAAGCCTTTAATCCATTTTGAATTTATTTTTGTGCGTAGTGTGAGAAAGTAGCCCAGTTTGATTCTTTTACATGTAGCTGTCCAGTTTTCCCAACACCATTTATTGAAGAGGCTCTCTTTTCCTTATTGTATATTCTGACATCTTTGTCATAGATTAATTGTCCATATAAATGTGGGTTCATTTCTGGACTCTCTATTCTCTTCCACTGATCTATATGTCTGTTTTTGTGCCAGTATCGTGTTTTGATTACTGTAGCTTTGTAGTATAGTTTGAAATCAGGGCATGTGTTACCTCCAACTGTGTTCTTCTTTCCCAAGATTGTTTTGGCTATTTGGGGTCTTTTGTGTTTCCATACAAATTTTAGAATTATTTGTTCTAGTTCTGTGAAAAATGCCATTGGTATTTTGATACGGATTTCATTGAATCTGTAGATTACCTTGGATAGTGTGGTCATTTTAACAATATTAATTATTCCAATGCATGAGCACAGTATATTTTTCCATCTTTCTGTGTCATCTTCAATTTCTTTCATTGGTGTCTTATAGTTTTCCGAGTACAGGTCTTTTACCTCCTTAGTTAGATTTATTCCTAGGTAATTTATTCTATTCAGTATGATGGCAAATGGGATAGTTTTCTTAATTTCTCTTTCTGATAGCTTACTATTAGTGTATAGAAACACAACATATTTTTGTGTATTGATTTTGTATCCTGAAAATTTACTGAATTTGTTTAGTAATTCTAATAATTTTTTGCTGGAGCCTTTAGGATTTTCTATATATAATATCATGTCATCTGCAAAAATGACAGCTTTACTTCTTCCTTTCCAATTTAGATGTCTTTTATTTATTCTTCTTGCCTAATTGTTCTGGCTAGAACTTCCAATAATATGTTGAATAAAAGTGACAAGAGTGGATATCCCTGTCTTGCTCCTGATCTTAGAGAAAAAGCTTTCAGCTTTTCACCATTGAGTATGATGTTAGCTTTGGGGTTGTCATATATGGGCTTTATTATGTTGAGATATATTTCTTTTATTTTTTTTTGGCTTTGTTGAGAAGTTTTATCATAAATGGATGTCCAATTTTGTCAAATGATTTTTCTACATCTATTGAGATGATTATATACTTTTTATCCTCGATTTTGTTAATATGGTATGTCACATTGACTGATTTGTGGGTGTTGAACCATCCTTGCATCCTTGGAATAAAATTCCACTTGATCACGGTGTAAGATCATCTTAATGTATTGTTGAATTTGGTTTGCTTATATTTTTTTGAGGACTTTTGTATTTATGTTCATCCTGGGTATTGGCTTGTAATTTTCTTCCTTTGTAGTGTCTTTGTCTGGATTTTGTATTAGGGTAATCTTGGCTTTGTGAAATGAGTTTGGAAGTGTTCCCTCCTCTTCAAATTTTTGGAGGATTTTGAGAAGGATAGGTACTAATTTTTCTTTCAATGTTTGGTAGAATTTACCAATGAAGTCTGGTCCTAGAATTTGCTGTGTTGAGAGGTTTTGATTACTGATTCTAGTAATGTCTATTCAGATTTTCTATTTCATCATGATTCAGTCTTGTAAGGTTGTATGTCTGGGAATTTATCCATTTCTTCTAGATTGTCCAACTTGTTGGCACATAATTGTTGGCAGTAATATCTTATGATTCTTTGTGTTTCTGTGATATTAGTTTTAATATCTCCTCTTTCATTTCTAATTTATTTGATTTTATCTTTTTTTCTTGGTGAGTCTAGCTAAAATTTTCTCAATTTTAAAAATCTTTTCAGAGAATCAGCTCTTAGTTTATTTTTATCTTTTCTATTGTCTTTTTAGTATCTATTTCATTAATTTCTTCTGTAATATTAGTTATTTCCTTCCTTCTACTAATTTTTGGCTTTGCTCTCTTCCTAGTTCCTTAAGGTGTGAAGTTAGGTCATTTATTTGAGACTCTTTTTGTTTCTTGAGGTAGGCATTTATTGCTATGAACTTCATTCTTAGAGCTGCTTTTGCTGCATCCCATAGGCTGGAGGGTAGTGGGGTGTGGGTAGGGGTAGGGTTGGGGAGGGGAGCAGCTGCCTGGCCAGGAGCAGCTGCTCCTGGGGCTGCTGCCCTGAGCGTGGCACTGGCCGCAGAGCACAGGGTGCAGGAGGGAAAGGGGGCAGCATGGGTAGGCAGGGCAAGGAGGGGGCTGTGGGGAGGTTGTGGAGGGACTCATTGAATTGTCTGCCTCCCGCCCCACCCGCCACCTGGCACTAGGAGCAGCCCCCAGTGGCAGTGTGACAGCCATGTCTACAGCCATGAGGTAGGGGTTCTACCAATTCCTTCATCAGAAGAATGGCAGTGACTGACCTCTTGGCCAAGCTCGAGGCCAACACCAGCGTGAACTGGAGCTACATGGCACTCAGTGTCATTGGGCTGGTGGCTTTGTACCTAGTGTTTGGTTATGGAGCCTCTCTCCTCTGCAACCTGATAAGATTTGGTTACCCAGCCTATGTCTCAATTAAAGCCATAGAGAGCCCCAACATAGAAGATGATACCCAGTGGCTGACCTACTGGGCAGTGTTTGGTGTGTTCAGCATTGCCGAATTCTTCTCTGACCTCTTCCTGTTATGGTTCCCCTTCTACTACTTGTTGAAGTGCAGCTTCCTGTTGTGGTGCATGGCTCCCAGCCCTGCCAATAGAGTGGACTTGCTCTATAAGCGCATCATCTGTCTTTTCTTCCTGAAGCACAAGTCCCAGGTAGACAAGGCAGTGAATGACTTGAAGGACAAAGCCAAAGAGACGGCAGATGCCATCTCTAAAGAAGCCAAGAAAGCTGCCGTGAATTTACTGCATGAGAAAAAGAAAAGCACCTAAACCACTGAGTGGATGAAACATTTCTGCCCTCTCTGTACTTTCCTATTAGAGCTTGGTGTTATATTAGGAACTGTGGTATAATCATTTTAATAATGTTGCCTTGGAAACATTTTTGATATATTAAAAAAATGAATGTGTTGTAAGTTTTTTTGCTTACTTTTACTGTCTATATACCTAGGGAGCATTTAAATTTAAATTTAATGCAATGGGCAGTGAGCAAGTTCTTAGAAAACATATTTTGCCTCTGGGTAGGAAAAGACCTATCATACCATCCTGTAGGAAATATAAACTTAAAATAAAATTATATATCTCCCCCAAAAAAATTTTGTGGGCAGTTCTAAGGTAAGATGGTAGAGTGAATGTCTTTTATGTATCCTGTGGATGGATAAGCAGGGTAAGGACCAAGAACAGATCTACATGTATGTATAAATTCTAACTGCCTTTCAAGACCTGAGAAGCACTTCATTTGCTGTATTAAGTAGCTTTATCTCATTTAATATATCTGTTATTCAGCTCAGATTAAGAATCAGAGTATGCTTCAAGCTTTTGCAATATTTTTAGAGATTAAAACTCCAAGGGAAAAAATATTTTTAAGTGCCAACCATATACTACTTCAATCACATTGTTCTGGGCTCTTAACCTATCCACAGGCAAGAAAATAAAAATTTCAGAAACAATAAAGAATTAAAAATTAGTAAAATTTTCATTACTCACAGGTGATATGATAGATTACATAGAAAAAGCCTAAGAAATTTACAAAATTTTAAAGCCAAGATATTCATTTAACAAAATTTCAGATTACACTGTCAATGTACAAAGTCCAGTTGTATTTCTGAATACTAAGAATAAATAACTGAAGTAGGAAAATGAAAAAAAATCCAATATCCTTACAAACCAAATCAATCAAACTAAGAAAATAGTTCTAAGAAATAAAATGAAGAATGGGAAAAACTTAGACAATAATAACTGGAATATATTGCAGAGAGACATTAAAGAAGACATTAAAAAAATAAACAAATAAATAACAAAGCAAGCATATCATGATCATAGGTTGGATAACTTGAAATTGTTAGGAAATGAATTCTCAAAAAAACTTATCTACTAAATCAATGCAATCTCTATCTAAATCCCAGTTGACTACTTCGTACAAATTAACAAGCTGATTATAAAATGTTTGTGGAAATTCAAAAGCCCTAAAATACTAAAACAATTTTGGAAAATAACAAACTACCTGATTTTGTGACATCCTCTCGGGCTATAATATTCAAGACAATGTAATACTGACTTAAGGATAAAGAAATAGAAGAGGAGTGTCCAGATAGACTCACATGTATATGGTCAATTGACTTTAAAGGCACTAAGGTCATTTGAAAAGGAAAATATAGTCTTTTTAAAAACTAAAGCTGATATAACTGGTTAACCACTTGGAGAAAAAATGAAGTTGGTTTCTAACTCAGACATACACAAAAATTAAGCAGAAAAGTATACATTATAGGCATAAATGTAAAAGACAAAATTTCTAGAGGAAATTATGAGAGAATAGCTGTGAAATCTAGATGTAGGCAAGGATTTCTTAGAACCCAAAAGCACCAATAATTTAAAAAAGTTATAAATATGACTGTCAAAATTTAAAAACTTGCTTTTTCAAAGACAAAGAAATAAGAAGTAAGGCACATGCTTGTAGAAAATATCAATATTTGCAAAACATATATGTATTAAGGAAATTTATACAGAATATATTCTATAAAGAACTCAATAATAAAAACCCAGTTTAAAAAACCAAATGAAGAAGGGGAAAAGATTTGATCAGACAGTTAAAGATATGACCAAAAATGACCAAAAATCACATGAAAGAATGTTGAACATCATTTGTCATGAGGGAAATACAAGTTAAAATCACAATAAAATACCATTCTACATCCAACAGAGTGGCTAAAATAAAGACTGACAATACCAAATGTTGGTTAAGATTGGGAGCCATTGGAACTCCTGTAAATTGCTGTTAAGAATCTAAAATGGTGCAGTCATTTTAGACAACAGTTTGGCAATGTTTTATAAAGTTAATCATAAACTTACCAAACAACCCAGCAATGTTATTCCTAGTTTTTAACCCAAGAGAAATAAAAATATGCCTACTCAAAGAGTTGCACAAAAATGTTCACAGTAGCTTTAATTATAACAATTTTTAAAAATGGAAAGGACTCAAATATCTATCATTAGAAGAATGGGTAAACACATTGTAGTACAGTGACACATGACTTGACAATAAGAATTAACAAAGTACTGATGCAAGCAACAAGATGAATGAATCTTGTTCATAATTCATAATTTTGTTCAAAATTCATAATTTTCACTCAGAATTATGTTTTTGAGTGAAAGAATCCATACACAAAAGAATATGTACTGTATAATTTCATTTATCTGAAGTTTTAGAATAGTCAGAACTAAGCTGTGATAGTAAAAATCAGATCAGTGGCTGCTGGGATTGAGGGTACAAGATATAGCCTGGAAAGAGGCATGGGGAATTTTTGGGGTGATGAAAACGTTCCACATCTTGATTGGGGTGATAGTTATATGGGTATACACATATATTTGCCAGAATACATTAATTACTGTATAGTAAAAATCTTTTGATTTTATTCTTTGTGAATTATGTACCAGTAAATTTAATAAAAATATGTTATGTAGAAAATAGAAGAAGAGGGAACATGCCACCATTGTGAGGTTATTGTAGCTGATCAATTTTGACATTTTTCTGTTTAAATCTATATGATGAATATGTACTATTTTCTGACGTTTAAAGAAAGTGTTAAAAATTGTAAAATTTTCAGTGGTTCCCAGATACATTTCTGGATGTTCCCAGATTATACAGTCAAGTTTTTCAGCCACTGAGTACTAAGCACTCCACATCTTCTTTCTCTAATCAGACATGTGGGTAGATAGTCATGTATATTTTCATCCATTATTTGGAGGAAAAAAGTAAGATAAGTGGCCAGAGCAGGGAATTATTATTTCCTCTACATTTCTTTGTGTTCTTCTTTATGTTTCTAAAGCCAATAAACAATAACAACACCCAAACCTTAAAGATATTTATATCAACTCTCTGGCATAAATATAAGAAATAAGCTTGTTTACTGTTGCCAAAATTTCAATCTTTCTGTTACAATTATTTCCTAAGATACTTGCACTATTTTTAATACACCAGCGTTTTAACGTTCACCCAAAATTCTTCCTGTCTTTCTCAGGTCTGTAGCTTTATTTACATTGGGAAAAGGGATACTCCTAGAAAGAAAATGATTATTTCCATGAAAATTTAAGATGTTATCTTTACACATAGGAGGAAAAATATTTCAGATATGCTTTTGGCTCACTGACTGAAGTTCCACGTGAATTGTTCCTTCATTAACTTTGCTGAGATGACAACATTAACAGCAAAAGACTTTGGGTTCTGAGTTTATTTACTCTGAAGATAAATTCGTGGCTTATCATTGATTTTTTTGAATGAGGTTAAGTAAAATTTAGATCAATGAAAATTAAAATACGTAACTTCAGAATTACCAAATGACAGCTCTTCAAAACATGAGTACGTAAAGCTGTGAATAAAAGTCAACGCTGTATTGATCTATAAGCATAATGTGAGGCCTTGTAAGGCTTGGGAAAGGATTTGAAATGAAATATTAAGCTTAAACTGCCTAATTTAATTTTTATTCAAGAATTGTTCCTAGAAGCATCTGTGTTTTGGAGTTTTCAGACTATATAAATATACTTCTTTTGTACTTAACTCTAGATAAGCATCTTTAGTGCCCTGGAATACATATTTGTTACAAGGCTATTTCTTTCTGCTTTGGGTTCTGTATTTCTAGTCGGGTAGCTTTGCCTAGAGGAATTGCATCAACATGGATATGGCTGGTGATGTAAGAGAAAAGATTTAGATTTGATTGAAAAATGGACTCTGCATGATAGATTTTCTGGTTTGATAAGAAAAGCAGTAGGCGTATATCACTGTAATAACAAACTTAGTGCTTTGAAATAAGACACACACCATGCCTAATTTACCAGTTCTGTGATTTAAAAAATGCATTCTATTTAATCAGATTTTGCAATATTCTCAACTTATAGCTACTTTTAGTATTTGGCACATATAGTACATACAATTTCTTTCTTCCTTTATGGCCCCTTTTTCTCCCTTTCCTTTCCTTTTTTCTTTTATTTTTCTTTCCCTTTCTTTTCTTTTCATTCCTTTTTTTCTTTTTTTTTTCCATTTAGCATAGCTTTCTCTTTTGAAAGATACATTTCTTTTTTCATAATTTCTGATAACTAAATGTACTGCTAAATTCTTTTATGCATAGCTATGCATTCTCTAACTCAGAGCTAATTAGTTCTTTCTAGCCAGTGAAACCACAGGAAATTATACTATGAGTGCATTCCTTAGTTGTGTTCCACTCTGTGTTTCACTAGACCCCTTCTGATTGGCATTCCAGTCTCATAGATCCTTCTTTTAGCTCTTCAATCAAGTCATTTATACACATTCAAATTTCTGTCTTATCTCATGGAGCAGTACAATAATATAAGTGGAATTATTATAAAGTCATAAAATTTGAGAAACAATTACATAAACCAGCGTTTTAAATTCTCTATTTAACTTTAATTATGATGAAAATTTTAATTCCTACCTAAATGCCTTTGTGTTGCTTACTTATCTGTTCTGAATGTAAATTACAATCTTATGCAACATAATTGAACAAATTGAATTATAAAATGAGATATAGCTTATAAATAATGTGTTTCATAATATTGACAAAAGAATTAGGGCCTCTAAATTAATAAATGACATGTCACAGTAATTCAGAAATACTATCAAATATGTAATAATCTGGTAAAAGCACATAATACAATTGTTTGCAGGAGCATTTTTTTTTTTAGCTTTTTAATTTATATTGGAGTATAGTTGATTAACAATGTTGTGATAGTTTCAGATGTAGAGCAAAGTGATTCAGTTATACATATACATGTATCTATTCTTTTTCAAATTGTTTTCCCATTTAGGTTGTTTCATAATGTTGAGCAGAGTTCCCTGTGCTATGCCTTGTTGGTTATCCATTTTAAATGGACACGGGGGCATTTTCTTGGGCAGAAAAAAATGTGGTGCAAATTTTAGATATTACAAGAAAATTTAAAGGCTAGTGGTGTGGTAATTAGAATAATGGTCCCCGAAGACATCTACACCCTAATTCCCAGAATTTATGACGAAGTTAAGTTACACAGAAAGAGGGAATTAAGGTAGCAGATGGAATTAAGGTTGCTAATTCACTGACCTTAAAACAGAGGGATGATCCTGGATTTTCTGGGTGGGCTCAATGTAATCACGAGAGTCTTTGATATGGATGAGGGAGGCTGAAGAAGAGGTAGGAGTAATGGAATTAGAGGACTATACCCCCTGCAGCTGGCTTTGAAGATAAAGGAAGGGGACCAGGAGACAAGGGATGCAGGTGACCTCTAGAAGATGAATAAGGCAAGGAAAGGGATTGTTCCCTTGAGACTCCAAAAGGGAATGCAGCCCTGCTGACACTTTGATTTTAGCCCGGAAAGACCCATATTGGATTTTCGATATAAAGAGCTGCAAGGTAATAAATTTGTGCTGATTTAAGCCACCACATTTGTGGTAATTTGTTACAGTAGCAATAGAAAACTAATACAAGCAGAATGAATAAATACATTTTAAGTACTAGTATGAAATAACATTTATTCAACAGCTAAAATTTGTGTTATGAAAAGTTTCATAAAATTTGTTAGTGTTCTACAGGTACTTAATCTAAATAAAATTTAAAATCTAAATTTGATAAGTTACTCTGCATATAAGAAAACTGTTTAAAGGTTTAAAGGCAATCATTAGACAATCAGGTAACTTGTTCTAAAATAATTTATTTTAAAGATGGCTTTCTTCTTCAGCATTCAATTGCCAAAAGATTTCAATCACATTCTTTATGAGATATTGAAAATCTGAGCATAAAACTAACTATGACAGCATTAGAAAAGTTTGACAAGGTATGGGCAAGAGTGACTTAGTTAGTCAAACTGTAGCCATGAGAAAAATTAATGAAATTATTCAGACCAAATTCCTCTTAGCTAGTCATGTGACAAGTAAAAGCAAAGAAGATTATATTTTAGAAGTGGCTTTAACATTCAAGTCTAGATGGTTTCAGGGGATCTATCTCATCATGCAATTTTGTTTCATCAAATTCTAGCCGCTCCTTGAAAATCATCTTTGTGTAGAAAAAAAGTATTATATTATGTATCTGAACTATTGTTTTACTCCAATGTACTGCTAGTAGGATGGCTGTTGACGATCTATGCATTGTCAGGAGGTATGCCATGACATCTAGAATTATCGGTAATATGTACAGAAAATAGACTGCCCTTAGGCTGTAACACAAACATAATTGTGTTGCATAATAACACACACACACACACACACACACACACACATATATATATATATATAATATCCCATACCACAATGATCCAGTTGATAACCCAAGTTGCCATCTCAACTTCTTCCAGTAATAACTTTATTCTCAACACGACTAACCTTTGTGTGATTCTGCACCTGTTCTCTCTCAACTCCTCACTCTCAATTTGTAACCCGACCCATTTCCAATCTCAGACCATTAATCTGCAAGATGACCTTTGGTTACTTTGAAAAGCAAATTAATGGACTGATTCATTCTTGCTCTTAGCAAACCTTCATCTATTTCTCTGCCTTCTCCTAATCCTGCACATAAAAGCCCAGTGCTGCCTGGAACACTTGGATCTTCCCTTGGAGGTAAAAGAGGGCAGAAACCTCAAGGAGACTGCAGAGGAGTATTTAAAGTTTGAACCTTTCCCTTTTCCCCAGTTGTATACGTATGCCTGTTTATGCTGGGCCTGCTTTAAGTCATAAAATGTAAAAAAAGAAAAAAAAAATACTCCGAAGACTTTGTTACAATTTCATTGGAAAATGGGAAGCAACACATCTTGTAATATGAACTGGAACAAAAAGCAAAGTTGAACCAGGATATTTTATGTGTCCAACCTGGAAAAAAATAAATGTGACCTGTTTTTGTTTGGTTATTGTTGAAGGAAAGAGGTGCTGTTTGCTTGATTATTTTTTTGTTTGTGACAAAGTCCAATTGGATAACATCAGAACTTAACAAATCTTGTGTCTGTCAAAAATAAAAGTCATTTTATCTTGTGGCCACCATGAGAAAGTTTATGATTGGAACATCTTTGATAAAGCTGTTTACTTGGAAAATGGCATCTCGGGCTTAGGAATTGTGGTAGAGGAACAGAATTACTGCTGTGCTCTGTCAATTATATTCCATGTTTCTGAGTCACATATATTTCCTGTAACATTTTGAAGAAAGTTTCTGAAGAATTGGCAGCTAAGCTATCTCTGTTCCTTGTGCAACTGGATCTAACTCTGTTGCCTATGACTACAGTTAGAGTTAGTTCACTAAATGAGATTTCCTAATGCTGGAGCCAGTTTTGGTAACAGTGAAAACTTAAATAGCTTTCATGATAGGTGAAAATTGATTTACTGAGAAAAATGGTACCCTGGTCACATGTGGATAATCTCAGATGCTTAATAACAAATAAATAAAAGCATCTGTGATGTTTTTCCTGCTCTGGTGAATGAGGTTAAATGCTCCTATCATGGGTGGCCATTGTCCTTCATCTCTGCCTCAGTGTTACCCTGAACTCTGCAAGCAGGCTGGAAAGTGATGTGTCTGTCTCAGCACAGTGGATGGGGACTCTTCCTTTGAATCACTGCTGTTGCCTGAGGATTTTTAAAAAAGAAATGGGTGTCCAACCATGTTGCTGCAAATGGCATTACTTACAAAACAGAAACAGACTCACAGATGTTGAAAACAAACTTACGGTTACCAAAGGGGAGATGCTGGGGGGAGGGATAAATCAGGAGCTTGGGATTAACATACACACACTACTATATTTAAGGTAGATAACCAACAAGGACCTACTGTATAGCACAGGGAGCTCTACTCTGTATTCTGTGATCACCTATATGATAAAAGAATCTGAAAAATAATGAATATATGTATATGTATAACTGAATCACTTTGCTGTACACCTGAAATAACACAACATTGTAAATCAACTACACTCCAATAAAATTAAAAAAAAAAAGAGATGGGGTTCCCTTGTAAATTTGTTGCTGTTTCATAGGAAGCCAGCTCAAATGCCAGATATCAAAATTTGAAAGGCTTGACTGAACTCCAGATAAAAAGCACTAAATAATTTTAAGAAGAGAGGGCTACATTCAGAGCAATTTTAGGGGAGTAATTCTCATACTAAGCTTACTGGTGGGTGATTTTTGGCCTAGGAATTGGAGAGATATTTCTGCTACAGACAGAAGTGGACAGTGGCATACAACTGTGACATACTAAGGTATTTTAGTCTTCAGAAGTAAAAAGTCACAATTTATTTTAAAATATTTACTGCATACCGATATGATCCATACACTTTTCTAGGCAAAAGGGATATAGCAATGAAGAAAACATACAAAGTCTCTGTCTTCATGGCCTTACTTTTTAGAGACTGGAGAACAAAATAAATAACATATTATTTCTAGGATCATAGAGTGTTAAGCAAATTAGAAAATATACAGCTAGTTATAAGCCTAGTAAGGAGTAGTATGGATGGTATTTTTGGATAGAGAGGTAAAAATTCTAGCTGAGGAGGGTTTCTTTGAGGAAAAATCATGGGGAGGGTACCTGGGGAACATATTACAGAGGAAGAGCAGAGAGCTTTGTGTAAGAGGATCACTTCCCGTGTTGTACAATTCCATAATCCCACGCTGCATTGAAGCCAAACGGCAACACATTTCACAGTGAAATTTTCCTGTGGGATTAAAAAAAATCATTGTGTCTTATCATTTGAGCTAGATGTATTAAATATCTCTTTCTTTAAAAAAAAATGGCAAACAACCATTTTGTGATGATTCTTATTTTAAATAATAAACTAAGCGAGAGTACAATCATTCATCTTCCTGCCATAGGGACTTAACCACTGTTGATATTTTGACATATTTTCATATGAATTTCATATGAAAATACACATGTACTTTTAAAATCACATAAGTAACATATTAAAGTGTCATATTAAAAAATAATATATTGCAAATAAACCCATAGCTCTTTTGTCCACCGTAATTCCAACTTCTTCCCTCCCAGAGGCAAATCATTATTATGAAGTTGGTGTCTGTGCATCCAGCCTTTTTCCAAAATATACATGCATGTACACACACATGCACACAGCAGTATCATTTTATGTGTGTTTTGCATAAGTGGTAATGCACTATTTACCTCATTCTACAGCTTTCTTCTTCTTTTTTTTTTTTTGCGGTACGCGGGCCTCTCACTGTTGTGGCCTCTCCCGCTGCGGAGCACAGGCTCCGGACACGCAGGCTCAGCGGCCATGGCTCACGGGCCCAGCTGCTCCGCGGCATGTGGGATCCTCCCGGACCGGGTCACGAACCCGTGTCCCCTGCATCGGCAGGCGGACTCTCAACCACTGCTCCACCAGGGAAGCCCCTACAGCTTTCTTCTTATAAACAATATCTCATCATGCTCAATCAATGTTGATCTAAAGATGTACTTCATTTCTTTAGCTGCTGTGTAGTATTCCATTTTCAAATGTTTATATATGTGTTCAAGTGTGCACATGTGAGTATTTACCCGTGCATGTAAATGCATGTGTTTGTGCATGAGTGTACTATTTTATTTAGTAGCCCTGTCTCAATAAATGAGGTATAACATGAAATGTTTTTAATTTTCCTACAGTCTTCAAATACATTAGTTGAATTTCTTTTTCTCATCACTTAAAATTTCCCATGCATCCCGTAATTTACTGGCCAGTTTTACATATTAAAGTTCAGTTTGAAAGCTTAATATAACATGAAATTTCATTCTCACCCCTTTCCCATTCTCAACACAAGCTTGATCTGAGACCCTGACTACCCAAAATGGGAAATGGGAAGCTACCCTCTTCTATCTCAGGCCCTGGTTTCTTCCTCTTTGATGGCCCCACAGTTCCTGCCAGGAGCACAGAACCCCACGCACTTCTTGTGGCTGTGATCTCTTCACATGTTATATAGAATTAGAATAAGAGAAATATTAAAGATATCTGATTCTTCAAGTTCACTTTTCAAAAAAGTGACACTTCACATTAGTATTTCTCTTGATAACAAAGAGCTTTTTAGAAATATATATATATTAAAATTATCTTTCAGTTATATTTCTCTCTTATTGCTTTAGTGTCAATAATCAGGTTTTCCAAGGTAAATGAGTATCTGAGAGATAAATTTTCATTGTAAATATAAAAAAAGAAGACTGTATTACCATTGCATTACCATTTTGATCCTATCAGTCTCATTTACTCTGGCTTCACTTCTATTTATCTTGCTGAGTTCAGCCCACCATCAACCATCCTGCAAAGAATGGGTAAAATAGTTCAACATTTTCCAGGAGAATCTTGAAAATATTATTTTGTTATCTTTCTGGAAATAATCTACTCTATTCCTGGGCATTCATAGAAGTAGTATAATTTAAGAAACACAGAAATTGCAAAGCTATTAACAAAGTCTTTTTAAACTACACCTGTGGTGGTATGCAAAATTTCCACAATTTTTTAAAATTAAGTGCCTAAAAGTTATTGTTAAAAAGATCAGTTACTATCTGAGAGGAGCACATTAAGCTGTTACCTGCCATGAACTCCTTATTGCAGTTCAATGCGTGGCCTTATCTAGTCAGTTAACCTATAGTGAACAGAGAAGAAGGGGAAGAAGACCAAGGAAGGGCACTGTGGGCAGTGTATGTGGCAGCATAAAAGTTGAAGACATCAGTCTAGGGTGCAACTGAACCCAACGTATTGAAAGGAAGATGGCGTGGGGAGAAAATAACACACACCATTTTATATGGAGACATCCTGATGTCCACTATAAAAAAACACACACCATCACACAGCATATAAAGCAGCTGTGAATGTGTCTGCTTGCAGGTGAGTTTATGTGTGTCTACACACATGCACAATCAGTAGATATATACATATGCGTGTAAGTAATTGGGATGAATCTAGAGTTTGTGCTTAACTCAGAAATGTACCAGTGGACATCATCAACATGTGTAAAGCACATTAAAGAAAACAAGAATTTCATCAAAACAACCTTATTAAAAGTCAGTGAGATGGGAGTTTGGGATTGACATGTGCACACGCTATATTTAAACTGGATAACCAGACCACCTACAGGGGTGGGATAGGGAGGGTGGGAGGGAGATGCAAGAGGGAGGAGATGGGGATATATGTTATGTATAGCTGATTCACTTTGTTATAAAGCAGAAACTAACACACCATCATAAAGCAATTATACTCCAATAAAGATGTTAAAAATAATAATAATAAATAAATAAATAAAATAGATAACCAACAACCTATAGCACAGGGAACTCTGCTCAATACTCTGTAATAACCTAAATGGGAAAATAACTTGAAAAAGAATAGATACATTTAAATGTATAACTGAATCATGCTGCTGTATATCTGAACCTAACACAACATTGTTAATCAACTATACTCCAATATAAAATAAAATTTTTTTAAAAATCAGTGAGGCACATCAAGCTGCAATTAAAGAAAGTGGAATTCTGCTTCCTTCAGCCCTGGTCGAGGCCATCTGACTGCGATGTTATGTGCGATAACTGTGCTTTAGGAAGGATATAAAATAATGTCTGTGGAGAGAACACTCAAAACAATGTGGAAGCAGATACCAGTGATGTCCACACCCACCTGTAGCCACTAGCTGCAACATGTTCTGGAAAACACGACACCTTTCCAACTACAGGGCTTATCTCAAGGTCAGAGCTTCCTCCAGCCTTGGCTCCTGTGAGGTGAATCCTGCAGTAGAACATGGTCAACACCTTGGATAATGCAGCAGATGGGTCAGGAAGTTAGTGTATCAAAGCCCCCGTTTCCCTACACTCTGTCCGACAAATCTAAAGTATGCTAAGCATGGTATTTCAGAAGGTCCCAGAGACAGGTGTCAATGTTGGTTGTCCACAGTGGTACCTGCCTCACTGACATACTTACCATTAGCTTATCTCCTGTCCTGTGTCTGTTCCCCACTCCCTCACTTGGGTTTCCAGGAGTCATCACTTGAGTAAACTACAGACACCCAATCCCTTGCCTAGGGTTTCTTTTAGGTGAAACCTAAACTAAGACAATTGTGAAGTGGGTTATGGTTTTAAAAACTGAGAATGAAAATTGAAATAGAAAAATTAGTAACATGACACAACTGAACCTACCTATGAAACAGAAACAGACTCACAGACATAGAGCAGACTTGTGGTTGCCAAGGTGGAGATGGGGTTGGGAGGTGGATGGATTGGGAGTTAGGGATTAGCAGATGCAAACCATTATACAGAGAATGGATAAACAACAAGGTCCTACTGTATAGTCCAGGGAAATATGTTCAATATCCTGTGATAAACCATAATGGAAAAGAATATGAAAAAGAATGTATATATATGTATAACAGAGTCACTTTGCTGTACAGCAGAAATTAACACAACACTGTAAATCAACTATAGTTCAATCAAAAAAAAAAAAGAAAAATTAGCAACAATAATGTCATCTTCGCATATTTGAAGTTTCATGAAGGAAAAAGGGCTAGATTTTATTTCTATGATCCTTTCAAGGAAAGACAATAACGAAGATGTGTGTGTGTGTGTGTGTGTGTGTGTGTTTGTGTGTGTACGCATGTTCGTACTTCAGAATGGTGAACATTCGTTGAAGAAAGGAACAAATGTTAATAATCAAATGTATTGCACTGTCTTGCTAGAAGATGAGTTGCACTCTCCAAGGCTGGTTTATGCCAACTTGGACCAGAAATCCAAAAAAGCAACTGTTAAAATAGAAAATTATTCTTAAAGAATTCATTATAAGAAAGAAACAAATCAGTTATTATCATTTTTACCTTCTTCAATAAAGCAAGCTATGAACAACCATATCAGTTGATGCTGAGGCAGACTTTTTTTAAAAATTAGAGCATTTCTTACAGATAAAATTTTAGGGAGCTGTTTCTCTTTCAGGTAAAAATCTGAAACGAGTTTTTATCAGAAACGAGTGAAAAAGAACCTGTTATTCATAGTATCTCCATCTAAAATAGAGAAGCTGTTGTTGAACTTGAGTCATACATATTGGCTTGTGTGACTTTTGGGGGAAAATGTCAGATGAGCACCATTTTTTTAATTAAAATAGTCATATAGTATTCAAATAGGAAATAATATTTGATATATATATAGTATTTTATAGACTTTCCCATGTACTTTAAAATACTCTCATTCAGAAAAAAAAAAATCCAAGTCATCAGAGAGCATTTAAAATTACTTGAATGCTATTGTAGTTTGAAAGATAATTAAGAGTACTGTAAAAATGAATTTATCTTGATGTGTAATTAGATTAATACATACTCGTGATGCTCTTAGGTTTCAAGAACTTAGCTTTCATGAGGTTTTTAAAATTGTTTTTGTTCTTTTGGTATCAGATAAACATTTTAAATCATGTTTAATTTTCCCATATAAACATTCTCATTTGGTCAAAACTGAGAAACTCATTAATAAATACACTATTTAATGTCCCTCTGTGGGCTATAAAATGTATACTCAGCTGGTTACAAAGCCCACAAACAAAACATATTTTTGTGTTATTTCTTTTGGCCAATAGCAATCATCTTTTGGTAGGAAGCATGGTGATTTATGGGATTTTTAATAACAACCTGGTGATTTACGGGATTTTT
Source organism: Globicephala melas (assembly GCF_963455315.2). Lineage (NCBI taxonomy): Eukaryota > Metazoa > Chordata > Mammalia > Artiodactyla > Delphinidae > Globicephala > Globicephala melas. The sequence continues at coordinate 96,713,285 of NC_083319.1, read as the reverse complement.
AATAAGAGTCTATTGAGATATAATTCATGTACTGTAAAATTTACCTCATTAAAGTGTACAATTCAGTGGTTTATAGTATATACACAAAGTTGGGCAATCATTACACCAATTTTAGAACATTTATATATTTTTTAAAAGAAACGCCATACTCATTAGCAGTCACTCCCGGTTTTCCCCCAACCTCCAGCCCCAGCCCTAGGCAAACACTAATCCACTTTCTGGGTCTATAGAGTTCCCTATTCTGCACATTTTGTACAAAAGGAATCATAAAATATATGCAATATGTGGTCTTTTGTGACTGGCTTCATTTATTTAGAATAATGTTTTTTTTACAGGCGAATATGTTTTAGCTTTAATCAGTACTTCATTTCTTTTTATTGCTGAATAATATATGGTTGTATGGATATATTACATTTTGGTTATCCATTCATCATTTGATGGGCTTTTGGGTTATTTCTAAAATAGGTTTGGTTTTCTCTTGTGTCACAACTATGCTTGTTATATGTTGAAGATATAATGAAGATCTGTTGAAGACACATTGAAGTCCTAACTCCTAGTACTTTAGAATGTTACTTTATTTGAATATGGAGTCATTGAAGTTGTAATTAGTTAAGTGAGGTCATACTGGAATAGAAAGGTCCCTGAATCCAGTAAGACTTGTGTCCTTATGAGAGATACATGAAAAGAAGACAGTCAGGTGATGATGGAGGCAGAGATTGGAGTAATGCATCTACAATCCAAGGAAAGACAAGGATTGCTGACAGACACCAGAAGCTAGAAGTAGTATGGAAGAATTCCCTGCTACAGATTTTAGATGGATCATGGTTCTGTCACACTTTTATTCCATGCTTCTAACCTCCAACCTGTTTGAGACTAACTTTCTGGGTTTTTTTAATTGAAGTATAATTGGTTTACAATATTGTGTTAATTTTAGGTGTACAGCTTAGTGATTCAGTATTTTTGCACATTATATTCCATTATAGGTTATTACAAGATATTGGGTGTAATGCCCCATGCCATATGGTAAATCCTTGTTACTTATCTATTTTACGTATAGTAGTTTGTATCTGTTAATCCCAGACCCCTAATTTGTCCTGACACCCCTCCCTCTCCCCTTTGGTAACCACAAGTTTGTTTTCTATGTCTCTGAGAGTCTGTTTCTGTTTCATATATACATTCTTTTGTATTATTTTTAAAATTCCATATATAAGTGATATATGGTATTTGTCTTTCTCTGACTTATTTCACTAAGCATAATATTCTCTAAATTTCTGGTGTTTTAAGACACCCAGTTTGTGGTAATTTGTTACAGCAGCCTTAGGAAACTAATACACCTTGTATGCTACAATTTATCATTCTCTTGCTGCTTTAAAAATTTCTCTTTGTTTTTGGCTTTCATCATGAAAAATATAATGTGTCTGTGTGTGGGTATCTTTATGTTTATTCTACTTGGAGTTTGTTTTCTTGGATGTGTAGGTTAGTGGTTTTCATCAAATTTGGGAAGTTTCAGCATTATTTCTTTGAATATTTTTTTCTGCTCCTTTTTTTTTTAGTAGAAGCATTATATAATGTTTATTTATATATGTCCACAGATGCTTGTACAACATACAGTGACTACTTCTAAAGCTCAGAGCATTTTTTTTCCATGGTGGGGCGGTCGTTGTGCAGGTACCCCAGCCCTCCCTTTGCTCCTTTCTTTTTCTCTTCTTCAGATACTTCCATTACACATATGTCAATGATGTCTCATATTTCTATGAGGCTCTGCTCATTCTTCTTCATTGTTTTTTCTCTGTGTTTTTCAGATTCCATAATCTCCATTGATCTATCTTCAAGTTTACTCATTCTTTCTTCTGCCAGTTCAGAGCTACTTTTCAGCTCCTCTAATAAAATTTTTACTTTGTTTATTGAATCTCTGGAATTTCCATTTGGTCTCTTCTGTAAATTCTAACTCTCTATTGATATTCTTTGTATGATGAGACATTGTCATTATATATTCCTTTACTTCTTTATGCATGGGCTTCTTTAATTCTTTGATCACATTTATAATGACTGCTTTGAAGGGTTTTTCTTCTAAATCCAGCACCTTGGCCTTCTCACAGTTAGTTTCTGTTGGTTGCATTGTTTCCTGTGTAGCAATCACACGTTTCTGTTTCTTTGTATATCTTTCCTCTGCTTCTCCAAGCATGGAAGCTCAGCCATATGTGCATATGTGCACCTGAGACAAAGGTGATTGAGACACCGTATTCTCAGTCTAACATGCCTGGGACAGACAGCTCTATGTGTAGGGGCTGGGTGGAGGAGGGGAGGCCCCAACTTCTCAGTCACACTTATCAGAAATTTAGCCTCTACAACTCAGAGGTGGAAATAATGAAAAATACTTGTAACTTGCCCCTCCTGGTTGGATTCCATATTCCTTGACTGGGAACTGAGGGGAGAAAAAGACCCGACTTGTTGGCCACACACATGAACCCATGCATATGGGAAGGTGAGAAATGAAGGCAGGGCATTATGGCTTAAAACACACAGACTCTCATTGTGTTACCGAAAGCTCGGCCTCTCTGTATACCGGTGATGAATCAAATCTCAGAGACAGAGGTTTAGGTGAAGTAGAAAAGGATAGCTTTATTACTTTGCTAGGCAAAGGGGGACACAGTGACCTCCTGCCCTCGAAAACTATGTGTCCCAACCAGGGAGGATTTGATGAGAGGTTTTATAACAATGGTTCAAAGATGGGGTCTCTGACAAGATTAGGAGGTGAGCAGGGTCTGCAGTCTCTTAATCTCATCTCAGGTGGTCTCCTAATCTTGATGAGCTTCTCTGGTCCCTTTAATCTTGCCTCACATGTTTTCTTGGCTGCTCCTCCCTGTTTGAATCTGACCTTTGGGACTCAGGGAAGGTCATGGAGGCTGGAGTCTTGCCTACAAGAAATGGGGGGCAAAAGGGCCTCTGTGACCGGGAGCCCCACAGGGCCTCACTCAGTTTCAATTGGTCTTATTGAGATTGAATAGATTTTCCTCAATAAATGGCTCTTCATTTGCTGTATGCCTGTAGGACAACTTCCTGAAACTTTAAATGGTTGTGATTTAACAGTAAACAGTAGTTTTTTTATTTCACAGGAAGCAGGTCTGTGGAGCCCCTCACACCACCATCTGGAAGGGGAACTCTCCTGATAGGAAAGATTTTGTGTTACTGGAATATGACTTATACAAGGACTTTTGTTCACAATGTATCCCAAGTACCTATAACAGCCTGGCACATAGAAGCCTTAAATAAATATGCGTGGAAGGAAAAAAAGAAAAGCAGAAAGGGTGAGGAGAAAGGAGGAAGAAAAGAGAGGGGAAAGGAAAGATGAACAAAAGAAATTTGAAAATACTTTTATTTATGTTTGGGTAGTTCCTGGAAAACAAATCAGGAGAATCAAATTTTGTGTTTGAAGTCCCACCATATGGAGCAGATCCTGATTTTATTTTTATTAAATCAATTAATTCATTAACTAAATTAAATATTTTAATTAACAAATAATGCAATCCTAGTAGATTTTTTATTCCTTGTTTGTGTGTGTTTCAACATGAAAGATAAATTTATACTAAATCACTCACATAGTATTAACATATAATAAAATATATAAATATAAAATAAATATAAGAGAATTTCTATAACTATGATGGCATGTATTAAGAACCATGAATAATGTGATAAAAAGAGTTATCCTGTTTAGTTGGTTGATGTCTTAATGACTATTGGGCTAACTTGACAATCACTATCAACTTTTTTTATATCACCCTAGTAACATAGACAAGGAAAGTTCAGTTTTAAAAACTCTATATTATTGCAGTTAAATTTTTTTTCTATACCTGATGAATAATATTTTCCTTCTGTGATTTTTTTACATAATGGATTGCTAATATGTGCAATTCCTCCCATACTCCGGCTGCTCTGTTAGATCTTTATAGTTTCATCCTTCCTTGTGCCTTAGGAAAGTGGTTCAGTTTGCAAATTCTCATATTTGACATTTTGTTTTCTCAACAGAGCTAAACTGTCACCCTCTGTCAAATTGAAGTCTCAGAAAGGGCTCATCAATTACATACTCCACCACAGCTATAACATTGTATGTTTCTATGCTTGTTGGCCTAAACTGATTTTAAAAGCCATCACAAAAAGTTTAAAGGTAGTTGAGTATTCATAATAAAGCTTTGTTGAAATATAGGAAGTAAGACCTGATTAAAACATTGATACATAAACTTCTTGGGGTTAAATAAGTGCTAAACTAGACTTACACCTAAACCTTGCATTTAATATTAGGAGATTTCAGATATCCTTTATTACTTATTTTCTCAAATAGAAGCATTTTAAAATATACAAAACAATCAGCTTAATCATTGAAGAAAAATCGTCAAACTTTTGAGTTATTATCAAAAACTAAAAATTTGACTGAATTCACTATTTTAAGCTGAATTGTTAAAGCAGTTTAAGTGAGCCATATGTTCCACATTCATATGTGATTCCTGTCTTGCACTGGCAAAGTGTTAAATGTCCAGCCCACCACAAGGTTGTCAGGGTTTGCCCATCAAATTGTCTCCATTTGTTTCCAACATATTTTATGATTTCATGGGACTGGAAGTCAAGAGGCCTTCAACTTGAAGGGAGCTTCTCAGACCTTTTCTGAACAACTTCAAACCAATCAACCGTTTCATCCTTTTAAATTTCATCCATCACCAGTTTGCAGTCTCATTTCCTACTTTTATAAAAAGCAAAATGATAGAGCAACCACCATGACAAAGTGACAGATCCATGAGCAACTCAAATCAAAAGCCTGAAGGATATCTTTAAGAAAGCCTGCAGCCATCTGCTGAAATGTAAAGGAAGATAAGGTGCCTTCAATGTGTTCAAAGCTGAGAAATTGTTCCGGGATTCATTTGAAGAAGTAATGTCTATTCACAGCCTGACATGATGCAGTTTTTGAAAGTCAGAGAATGTGAGGAAGTTATTTCCTAAAAATGTAAGTCTTGCTGTCTGCTTTAAATCTTCTCTACGATTAATAAAATTGTGTATTAAAATAATGACATTGTAGACTTAACCCAGGAATAGCTACTTGCTTACTTATTTATGCAGGAGAAGCAGCAATTTATGATGGATGAAGATAAGCCACACATATTTTTAAACATTTATATAAAATTCTATATATCCTATAATGAAAAGCAAAAAGATGTGGGTAGTTATAAACATCTAACACAAATCTTTCTAAATATAATGCTAAAGGCAATTGTAAAGATTCAACACCAAGTCTTAAAGGGAAAATATTAAATTTAAATTTAATAAATTTAATGTATTCATTTAATTAATTTAATTAATTTTATAAGTATAAAATCAATCCTTCAAGTCTTCTATACTTTATTGTCAAGACTTCCTCACTTGTTAGATAAATCTCTACTGACAACTGACATTATTATTTGTTATTTTCAGGTAACATATCCTATATTTTATCATAGAATGTGAATAACTATCTAAATGTATCAATAATTATAAAAAATATCACTAGATAATATGGAGTCTTAAAGTCTTTTAAACAGGGCTCATGAGTTCTATTTACCCGTATCCTAAACAGAACTCTATTATGTTCATTCCAGCCTCTGATTCTATTTTTCACAGAAATATATAGAAAAATCATCTAATATAGAAGATTTTAAATTTCCAATTTATACTTTCCTATGACTTAGAGAAAACATTATATATTTTTCTACTTCACAATTTAACAACTTTATGCAATATAATTGGATATTCTAATGAAAGGGAAAAAATTAGCACAATCATCTTATTCTCCATTCCCATTTCCCAAACTCGTTTATATATTTGTATTATTATGAACAATTTGTTTTATTAACTATTTGTATTATTTATAGTTCTATGTTAGTTGCTTTAACAATAAATAATATTTTAAAATAATTTTCTTGTTCCATCAACTTTTGGTATTCCCTTAAGTTCCAGACTCTCTAAAATGACTATACTTCCCTAAATCTTTAACTCCCTAAATTCTATTATATCCTTAATATTAAATCATCATGGCTATTTTTAACAATTTAACTGTCAAGACTACTGTGAAAACTGTTAGTATTTATGCTATATTCCAAATAGTATTTTTCCATTTTGTCAATAGATTGATTCTATGATTTAAAAACTCTAGAAATGTCAATCACTGTACCCCAAATACTACATTTCTCCCCTTATGGAAACAAAGGTATAACCCATATGTCACTTGAAGGAGAGTTTTCCTAGATCAAGGTAAAATTTCCTTAAGCCCCATCAATAGCTTAAAATTATGGTGCATTTAAATTTGCTTCACAAATGGTCCCATGATTTTTGGTATAGCTTTTGTGTTCCTTGAACTTTCTGATTGCCTCTCTTTTTGACCAGCAATAAATTTGCTTACTATATACATAAAACTTAACCTTAATCCCATCTTTCTTAATCACATCTTCTATCGCATGTGGTCCAGTTTCTGCCTAGAGCAGAAACTGCACCTCATCTCTCATATTTTCTTCACCAACTTGTCTTAGGTGCTGTCTCAGCTCACTGCACAACTCTTACTGCAGAGCAATTTTCTCTGCACTTCTAGATTAATCTCCCTGATTCCTGGGCTTCATGTTTTCCTCATACTCATTTACCTCCTCTTATAAATTGAGCGTAGTCTCAATGTGCCTCTTCAGAAAAGAAGAACGGGATGTAAGTTTTTTGCAGACAAAGTTGGCATTAGTTTGCATTCACATCTATTGGACACTTGGTTTGTGTAAGACTTTTAAGTTCAAAATCAATCTCCTTGAAAATTATAAAGGGCTTTTTCTCTCTCAGTTTGAATGTAATTTTCATCTCTTTCATCTCTTTCAGGTGTTTCCTGACATAGAACTTTATCACAATTCCAAAGATAGCTGAAAATATTTGATTTGGAAGAAAAATAATAATAATTCAGATTATATATAATTGGAGTTCTGGCACGGCTAAGAGTATCCCATTAAGTTCTATTTCTCCAATCTTCCCATGGAACAATAAATTACACTTTTTTGAAGCATCTCAAAGCAAAGTTTGTATGGAGCATTGGGCATCCCTAGAAGTAGCAGCTGAGTTTGAAAAGTTGGCAGAAACATGGCCAAATTACACTTTATAAATTTATGTAATAATAATTAATTTTGTGCTGTGGTATAGTTCTGAGTCTTCAGATGGCCAACAGAAACCTGACTTCCTTCCTCTAGAAGTCTTGCCTTCTCAGTACAATATTTCATTTTCCTCTCCCTTTCTGGATTTGTAAGCTACTTAGTAATGATGCCGAAAACTTAGCCTCTGTGCACCACTGCTGAATCGAATCTCAGAGACAGAGTTTCGGGTGAAGTAGAAAAGAATAGCTTTATCGCTTTGCCAGGCAAAGGGGGACACAGTGGGTTAATGCCCTCAAAACTGTGTGTTCCAACCCAGGGGGATTTGGTGAGGAGTTTCATAGCAGTTGTTCAAGGGGCAGGGTTGCTGATAAGGATCAGGGTGTGTGCATGGCCTGCATTCCTTTAATCTGGCCTCAGGTGTTCTCCTGATGAGCTTCTGTGATTCTCAAGGTTGTCAAACTGGGCCCTTCCCTCTGGAATGAAGAATGCTTCATCAAGTAGTTAACAGTTTACATTTTTGGGGAGTTTTAGTTCTGCAGAAGAGCTCAGAGATATTGTTATGTGTATCCCTTGAGGAGGAACCAGGACCCTGCCCCAAGGCTGCACTATTGTTTCTTGGCTGCTCCTCCCTTTTCTCTGCATCCCCTCCCTTCCCTGATTAGCAACTGTTTGAACCTGCCCTTTGAAACTCAGGGAAGGTCATGGAGTCTGAAGCCTATTTCCTACAAAGAAGAAATGGGGGACACAGAAAGACTTCTGTGCCCAGGAGCCCCACATGGTCCTGAATGGTTTCAGTAGCTTAGTAGCTCTTTTCAATCTGAAGAAAAATATCTCTTTTTAGTACTGGGAAGTACTTTTCTTATTATTTTCTGGTAATTTCCCAACCAATATGCACTCATCCCACCATCACTAGCATTGTTTTATCTTTCTCAGTTTCTGAAACTCCTATCAGGTAAGAGTGGAACTTCTCATTGATCCTTCAAGTCACTGGTAATTTCAATTTTTTTTCTTTTCTCCTTTTCTTTTTTCCTTTTTGTGGGAGGAGAGTCAGGGTCATGGAGGGGTGCAGCCTGGCTCTACTTCTGCATAGACAGACTTTCGCTATTCCCCACCCCTTTTACCACCTCACCCCTCAGGGCACCTCTTGGTATCATTGTTCATGGGGTTTCACTGACATTTCTCCAAGAGGTTTGTTTCCCTCATCCATTGGGACATTCTTGCACCAAGAACATAACATACCTTCGTAACTGAAAGTGGGGTCTGGCTGCTCACTGCTCAAAAGCCAATAAAGAAACAAAGTTGGTGGAAAGGAAAGTTTGCTTTATTTAGGATGCCAGCAACTGGGGGGTGGGGGAGGGAGGACTCCTGTCCAAAGGCCAACTCCCCCCCAACAATCAGGGGGCAAGAGCTTTTATAGACAGAAGGAGGGGGCCACATGCAGAAGCAGCACATTCATCTCTGATAGTCATCTTGAAATTGGTTATCGGTGGTCTGACCAGCAACATCTTGATTATTTTAGGTACAGTTAATTTCCAATTTCAGGGTTGGTTTATTTCCATTTCTTTGAGTCCAATTCTCAGAAATCTGGCAGCTTATGTCATGGCTACAGTCTGGTCATCTTGTAGTTAACTTCTACCTGGTGGGGGTTTCAGTATCCATAAGACAGCTCACAGGATATGGCTCAGAATATTATCTATAGCCCTCGAGAAGGAACTAAATGTCCTTGACTATGCTTAATGCCTAAGCTATTATTATTTGGTTTCCTTTGACTGTTTTCCTTTGTCTCTGCATGTTCTCACTTCTCTGATTAAAAATATTCTTTGGCTAAGGTTTTTCCACAGACAAAAGACAGGCAGAGGACATGGGGGACAAGGATTATCTGTATCCCAAAATGGATAATCTGAATATAATGAAACATCAGACTAACTAAAACCAAAGGACATTCTACAAATTAACTGGCCAGTATTCATCAAATGTGAAAATGTCTTGAAAGCCAAAAATTGAGGGACTGTTCTAGATTAAAAAAATACATCTTTGATACATGACAACAAAAGGAACAAGTAATCCTAAATGAGGGGAAAAACTAGCTATAAAAGACACTATCAGGACAAATAATAGTTGAGTGTGGACTTTGCATTAGATCATAGTAGTATATCAAGGTTAAATTTCCTGATTCCTAATTTTGTAAGTGTACAATTGTTTTTGAGAAGAATGTTCTTGTTCTTTGGAAAAGCACAAAAAATATTTAGGGGTAAAAGGAAATGGCATTTACAACATATTCTTGCAAGATTCAGGAGAATCAAAAGTCAAATAAAAAATGAAAAACTTGATGAATCTGGTAAAATGTTTAGAGGAATTTTCTATGAATTTTCTTTGTTTGAAATTATGTAAAAATTTAAAAGTTCCAAAAAATTTTAGACCTCGGTGAGGTTTCTCATTCACTTTTACTGTGGCTGGAAATAAAGATGTTGACAGTAAATTCAAACATGAAGACATCTGTTGGGAAAAAAAACAAAAAGAAAAATCACATCTATGGACCACATAAAGCCCATGTACCTCTGTTAATGAAGAAAAACATTAGAAGGATTTTAGAGTTCTTCTTTATTTATATTTTAGAAGGATAATAACAAGCAAGGCTGATAAATTAAAACAATTCCCCTTAGGGCTCTTAATCACTCTGGTTTACTTGTGTTAGCTCTGGCTGTAACCTGATTTATCCCACTATCATGCGTATACCTATGGAAGAAAGCATCTTGCTTACATGATTATTACCTTGGATTTTGTGACCTGTATCAGTTTAATGTCAAGTAAGGACAAAAATAAAAAAATTGAAATAAGCACAAAGTTCTTTTGACCTGAAAATGGTAATCTAACATTTTATTATAGACATAAAACAATCCCTAATAGTAGATACCTCTGTTATGCAAAGATTAACTGGCTCTCATATACACAATGCTCACCTCACCTACCTCTATAGACAAGAATCCACATTCCAAAATTACTCCCTTCTAGTCGTTGCCCATTCTATTTTTTCCATGTTTTTCCTAGGTGATTGTGACTCCTTCACATGCCTTGGCTTCTCAACTTCAAAGTCTTACACCAATGCCAAGTTAATGTAAATTATTCCAGCATTTCCTTCCATTTCCTCCTGCCTTTTTGACTATGTAAATTCTCTGGTATAAATGAATTTAAATGAATCTAAGAGATCAGTTTATACAAATGCATATTTCAAACTCAAATAATCCACACTACATAAAAGTAAATTAGCTGATTTCCAATGTCCAGTTTCCAAAAATTCCCACTTATTCTCCTTACACAGGTGCTTCTCATTAAACCATTCCCTTCTTTAGCCAGACTTATACATTAATAAAACATTTATTCTTTTTTTATTTTCCTTTAAGGGCAAATTTAATTTAAAACCAAAGCATGTTCAGTGCTATGTAGTCTGACAGCTTCACTGAGATATAATTTACACACCATAACATTCACCCATTTAAATATACAATTCAGTAGATTTTAGTATATTCACATAGATGTGAAACCATCACCACAACTTTTGCATTACAGCCATTTTTTATAGCAACCTTTTGTGTTATAGCCATCCTAGTGGATATGAGGTAACATCTCACTGAGGTTTTGAATTATATTTCCCTCATGACTAAAGATGCTGAATATCTTTTCATGTGCTTTTTTTCAACCATTTCTATACTTTCTCACTGTCCATTAAGATCCTTTGCTCATTTTTAAAGTGAGTTATTTGTCTTTTTATTGTTTAGTTGTGAGAATTCTTTATATGTTCCTGGTATGTCTCTTATCAAACATATGATTTGCACATATTTTCTCCTATTCAATGGCTTTTCTTTTGACTTTATTGATAGTATAATGTCTGGCACAAAAGTTTTTAATTTTGAAGTAGTCTAATTTATCTGTTTTTCTTTGTTCACTTGTTTGTATATGGAGCTGTGAGGGTGGATATCTGAATCTATGCATTTATTGAAATCCATAGACCTCTACATTACAATTAACTTTAGTATGTGAAAATTAATAGGTAAATGTTTTGTAGATAATGACAGCCAGTTTTCTCACTTTCAGGGAAAGAAGTGACAAATAAGCAAAGGAGAAGATAAGAATGAATCCTGTGTTACCAGATTACTGTTGGAGGTATCTATAGGATCTTGTGCTTATTTTATTTACATATAGATAGTCCTAGTAATGTATGGTACCTGTATGATTCAGTATACATATGTATATATATTTCCTAAATCTCTTCTCTGAGATGACCTAGAAGCCATGACATCCCAGTAGTAACATGCACACATACTGCCCAGATTCTGATTTCTAATAACCATTGTTTAGTAAAAGGAATCCAGTTGCTTGATGAAGAATCTAGTTTTAGAGCAAAGGCAGGGGATATACAGATGAATGTTGAGAATTTTAAAGTGCCAGAAAGTAAAGAAAAATTCAAAAAAGAAAAAAGAAAATGAGAAAAATATGTTGTGTATATGTCTATAGGACACAGAAACCAACCTGAACAAGCTCCCAATGGTTTAAAACTGGATACTTCTCTTCATCCTGAGTCTGTGAAATATGATGTTTCTCAGTCACCTTCAAGTGACCAATGAGCTGTGGGAAGAAGTTACACATGGGCCAAGAGGGTTACATTAGCTCTAGATGAAGCATAGAAGACCCCCCTTCTCTTTCTTCCCTATACTCCAGCAAGTGGTGATATTTGTGATGACAAAATCTCTATTAGCTTGGGTCCCTGAGCTACCTATGATGAACATATAAGATGAACAAGCAATGCATTTCTGTATTAAGTCATTGGTATCTTAGGTCTGGTTGTTACTTCAGCATAACCTACACCATTCTGATGCAAAGCCTAAGGGTTAATGAATGATCATAGTAGTGGGCGAATTCAGGTATAGTGGTACTGAGACTACAGTACAGAAATCACTTCTTCACTGGCAATAATTTCCAATGTAAAAATTTCTTTCTGTAATCCTATACTTACAATGAAATACCTGGTAGGAGTTAGAACAATAAGAGAGATGGAAGAAATGAAAAAGAATGAAAAAGTACTCTGGAAGGGAGCTCCTTTTCTGAAAATCCCATAGATAGAAACAATATGAAGTACATGTAGTTTAATATGGAAAAGTTCTACCATGAACAAAACGAAAAGACAACCTACAGACTGGGAGAAAATATTTGCAAACAATGAGAACAACAAAGGATTAATTCCCCAAATATACAAAGAGCTGATACAGCTTAATATCAAAAAACAAACAACTCAATAAAAGATGACCAACAGGCACATGAAAAGATGTTCAATATTGCTCATTGTTAGAGAAATGTAAATCAAAACTACAATAAGGTATTAACTCACACAAATCAGAATGGCAATCATTAAAAAGTCTACAGGGACTTCCTTGGTGGCACAGTGGTTAAGAATCCGCCTGCCAATGCAAGGGACACAGGTTTGATCCCTGGTCCAGGAAGATCTCACATGCCATGGAGCAACTAAACCTGTGCACCACAACTGCTGAGCCCACACATCCTAGAGCCTGCATGCTGCAACTACTAAGCCCACACACTCTAGGGTCCACGGGCTGCAACTACTGAGCCCGCGTGCCACAACTACTGAAGCCCACATGCCTAGATTCTGTGCTCCACAAGAGAAGCCACCACAATGAGAAACCCGCACATTGCAACAAAGAGTAACCCCTGCTCGCCGCAACTAGAGAAAGCCTATGCACAGCAACAATGAAAGAACGCAGCCAAAAAAAAAAAAGCCTACACATAATATATGCTGGAGAGGGTGTGGAGAAAAAGGAACTCTCTTAAATTGTTGGTGAGAATGTAAATTGGTACAGCCACAATGGAGAACAGTATGGAGGTTCCTTAAAAAACTAAAACTAGAGTTACCACATGATCCTGCAATCCCACTCCTGGGCAATATATCTGGAGAAGATTCTAATTTGAAAAGATACATGCATCTCAATGTTCATCGCAGCACTATTTAAAATAGTCAAGACATGGAATCAAACTAAATGTCCATCAAAAGATGAATGGATAAAGAAGATGTGAGATATATATATATATATATATATATATATATATATATATACACACATACATATTTTTATGGAATATTTGGAATAATATTCAGCCATAAAAAGAATAAAATAATGGCATTTGCAGCAGTATGGATGAACCTAGAGATTATCATATTAAGTGAGGTAAGTCAGACAAAGACAAAAGTCATATGATATCACTTATATGTGGAATCTAAGAAAATGATACAAATGAACTTATTTACAAAGCAGAAAAAGACTTACCAACAAAAAATAAACTTACGGTTACCAAAGTGGAAAGCAGGATGGTGGGGGGAGGGATAACTTAGGAGTTTGGGATTAACATATACACACTACTATATATAAAATAGATAAACAACAAGGACCCGCTGTATAGCACAGGAAACTATATTCAATATCTCGTAATAACCTATAATGGAAAAGAATCTGAAAAAATATATATATATATATAACTGAATCACTTTGCTGTACACCTGAAACTAACACAACATTGTAAATTAACTATACTTCAATAAAAAAAAGTTCAGCTGTACTGGAAATTCCTATGATTTTCATACTCTCAATATATGGTTTCACATACCTGTGATTTGCCATATTCTTTCCAGCATGTAGCTTCATTATTTACAGCTCATGAATGGGATTAGGACTAGAGAATGTATGGCTTTGATTGTTAGGCAAATGCACTTAATTTTAATTCTGGAGCACAAGGGGGTGTCTTTGAGAGTTTTGAGCAGTAGAGAAAAGTGATAAAAGGGGTGTCAGAGGAAGAGTCATTTAGTGGGGAAATAGAACAGATTGAAGAAGGTGGAAACGGAAAGCAGGAATGTCAGGGCATTCAGATGTTCCTACTTGAGTCTATTTACGTCCAGATTCTTACTATGACTTTTTTGAGGGTGGCGAATTAATGCAATTTACTCATTTCAGGTTTTGTAGGTCCTTTTTAGGCAAACATAAACTTTCTGATTCATGGGACTTCCCTGGCAGTCCAGTGGTTAAGACTCCATGCTTCCACTGCATGGGGCACGGGTCTGATCCCTGGGCAGGGAACTAAGATCCTGCATGCTGCATGGAGTGACCAAAAAAAAAAAAAAAAAGAGGAACAACAACAAAAAACCTTTCTGACTCATAAGAGAAAGCTCTATATTGCTGAGAAAGCTCAACGCTTGAAATTTGGACAGACTTTTACCAAGTTTTTGTCAAACTCAGAAAAGTAAACAATTAGGAAACATACCAGAGGGGCAGTAAGTTAAGTAAAATTTCCTTGCATGTTTCCTGAAGGGGTTTTAAGATTTTGAGGATGTTTCTTTCAAAGAAAATATTTGTAAAAACAGTCATATATTTTTCTTTCTGCTTGAAATATTAATTTCTTAATAATGTAATACTCAAAGACCTTGACAGTAACTAAAATTTTCTGTTTTCTAATAATTTCAAAGAAACAAGTGTAATTTATTTTCCTCTTCTGGTCATGGTGGCATGTTTTGGAAGATATGGATGGGAGTGGAGAGCACAAAAGTCAAAAAAAAAAAAAAAAGGAAAAAAATTAGAGATAAGAAATAGAGCCAATTTAGGGAGCTGGAAATTGTGCTACACAAGTTCATACCCATATGAAAACTCTGTTCTCCTATTGATAATGGAGCGCTCCTTCTGTAACTGCAAGAGAAGCATCAACTCTTGTGGGGGAAATAGAATTGCACTTGACATTTGTATGATATATAGTAAGTGCATGAGGAATGGCAGGTTCACCTTCCTAAGAGAGAGTTCATGTGAGTATCCTAGATAAGAATGAACAGAAGTTAGCCTTAGATATGACAACTTGAAATGCAGTACTCAGCACTTCATCAGAAGTGGAGATGGGAATATAATGGAAAGAGTCATTCATGCAATAAATGAAGATGTTAGGAAAACCTTGCAGTGAAGTTTTTATTCACCTGACTGGTTTCTTCCTCCTAGATCAAAGAATTGACTTTTGGACTCCTGAATAGCTATTTTAAGTGTTATAGATAAAAGTCTTTAAAAATTCTCAAATTTTGCTTGGCTTTTAAATTCCCCAGTTATGTTTGTAATTTTATTATTATGTGTTAATTCTCTGTAGTGGTAAATATTGTCATACCAGAGTTGATAAATTGATAAATAATCTTATTTTGTGAGGGTGAGCTGATATTAATTTGGAGAGCAGAACTGTGCTTGTTAATTTTCACTGATGTGAAAAGGAAACATATTTCTAAAAAATAAAATTAGCAAACTATGAACCATCTGTTTTTGTAAATAAAATTTGCCATTTGCCAGGCGGAGGCAAGTGAGGTAGAGTCATGCAAGGGCAGAGCGGAATCTTGTCTTTATCTGAAATTTGATATTTTCTTTTTTGTGGATTTTGCAGTACTTTTGTTTTTTAAAAGTATTGTATTAAGTATTCTTAATTTAATTACTGATTTTGTGGGCCCTCTTCCTTCCTTAAAGTTTGTATTTGAGATGGATGTCTCACTGATCTTATATAGCGCATGTGGATGTGTATATATGTACTTGTGTGTGTGTGCATGTGTGTTTATGTGGTGAGTGAAGACAGAAAGTAGGGGATGCACTAGAGAATCATACTGCTTGATGCGATGATTTTCTATTGAGTGGCCAAGAGACTACATTATGGAACAATTCTAATTACATTTTTTGACTGTGTTTAGTATTCCTAAATACTAAATTAGTCATGAATTGAGGGTGGGACAAGTGGTCCACATACTAGTTGGGTATCCTCTCCTGATCTGGGCCATCAGTCTTTATAATTATATGAAGTGGTTCTGAGATCAGCTGAGCAATCTTCAAAACTCACAACTCTGGAGCCAACAAGTCCCAGGTGGCTTATGCTCAGCTCACATCAGGGCAGAGAGCTGCAGACTGTTCTTCTCTTCACTGTGAATCTTTTGGTTTCCACCATACAGGAATACCACCACACAAGCAGGAATATTCATGGGTTCAAGAGTTACGCTTAACTACCTCAAACAAAAATAATGCTCAGTTCTGAAGAGTATTATTGTGATTGGATACTTCTCCCATAGATCTTACTCTCTAAAACCTATACATGGTTTTAGATGTAACTGGCTAATTTATTAAACAGACACAAGATGAGAGATGAACTGACATTGTTACTTCATCAGTAATATAACGTGTATTAAAATTTTTTTTGAATGGAGTCAGGATTAACGAACAGCAAAGGGCTCATACTTAACTTTTTTTGTAGACATGAGCTATTTTATACTGTGGAAGTAGAAGCACCCCCAACCAAATGGGGACAAGCAAATGTTATTTATTTAAAGCTTGTTATCACAAGAGAATCAGCCGCCATAACTTGTGTTTTGGCAAAGACTCAAAATTAGATAAAGGAGTGGGCAAGATCTATAGTGAAGAAAAGGAAAGTCTTCAGATATGCCCTGATTGGCGGCTGTTGCATTGAGAAGCTGTAGCCAAATAATTAGAAGGAGACATCCCATGTGATTTGTTAGGGGAGCATATTTGGCTTTCTCTGGTTGGTCCTAACTTAGAAGCAGGGGCAAAAATTTGGGAAGTTGTCAGTTATGAATCAAGTCCTGGTTGTTTTGTGATGATTGTTACAGGAGTTATTGTTTGGCTTCCTGAACTGTTTGTGAGAGATAGTGGTCTGACTTACAGATAGTAGGTTGACTTTCTGGGCTGGTTGCTGCATATTGCGGGTCACGGTTCTATTTTCATATATGGTCTGGTCATTGTCCATTTGTCTATTCAGCCTATCAATACTTCGGAGAGTAAGAAAATTAAATAAGGAGAAGAAAGAAATATAGAAAGGATGAACAGGAAGAGATGATATGGGGAGAATGAAGGAAAGTAAAGAGAAGTGGTAGGCTGAGCTTCTCACCCCATCCTATACCCTTCCTTGTTCCACCCAGGACACAGCCTGGCCACCTTGTAATGTTGGTCCTAATGCTACCATACGATTAAAAATGCCTGTGTGGAGGCGAGTAGTGCCTGCACACAGTGGTTTTCAGTTTACCAGATGACTTTAGGATCCATGACCAATAGTAATGAGAAGCACAGGTGTTGTCCTAAAGTGGAGACTACTACACAGAAGGTTTTCTCTGCTTCTCGCAGAAGTCGTCTTGAACTAGTGTTAAGAGTTTCACTTGCATTCCAATCAACCTAATTCTCTGAGCATTATTTTACTTTTCCTGTTGTTCTGCTTTTGAATAAATGTTCTGAATTTTTATGTTTTTATTATTAACCTAGAACCAAAAAATATAGTTACATAATCCTAACAGGGTTGAAAAACTAGGTCAGTAAAATCCAGTCATAAGGTCAACTCCCTCCACAGCCTGGTTTCTTGTTCATACAGGCTGATCTGTCTTGACCACCCTGGAAGTGTATTTGTGGTGGTCCATCTTATTTCACCCAATTTAGAGTAAGAATTTGCTCCTGCCTTCCCAGGGCCCACACATATGTCCAAAGGCAGGCAAGATGGCCACATTAGGAAGCTTTTACAATACATCTTCTGCTTTGCAGGTACTCAAAGAAAATAAATCCAACATTGGAAAAATGCTATCCACTGACTTGTTGAAAAATAACTATATTTTATTGACAGTATAACATATTTCATACTTTAACATTTAAACAAGTAGGATTAACCTTTCAGTCAATGTCTCCACTTTAAATATGTGATATTGTCTCTTGTTATCCTTTTACCTTTAAAGCTTTTCTGTGTCTTACATTTAATGGTATCTTAGAATCTAGTTACTACAGAAAACTAGGATTTTTCCCCCACCTCAAAAAGCTAAACATATATTGTTGGGGGGTAAGTGTGAGGAGGTAAAAACAGAAAAAGATATCTATGAATTCAAGATTTAGTACTAGAAAGTGTGTGTTGAGCAGGACTTCTGGAATAACAGTGTAAAGAGCTTAGGGAAATCTCTTCTCCAAATAGACATCTATTAAACAAGTGAAAATTAGCAGGGACAGTCATTCAGAGTCTCTGGAGATTGATCAAAGGGGTTACAACTAATCGAGACTCATTTATTTAATGCATTTTACTGAAGCTCAGTAAGACCAATAGGAGGTTCTGACATGCTCAGGATAGTTCTGCCTCGAAGAGGAGCTGTTCCAGCAGTCTAGTGGTGGTTCCCATCTCCCCAGATTCCCTGGGGCAGAAGAACTATTGTTATTAGATTCAGTACCTGGGAACACGGGCAAATCCCACTTATAGCTCCATGTTGTGGAAAGCCTACACGAAGCAGGTGGCATGCTTTCATGCCCACTTCCAACTACGTAGGTAGGACAGGTGTGGGGCAGCTGGTGGAGAGAGCAGTCACATATTACACATTCCTGCAAAACAGCAAAAATGGCTCTGGTGGTGGTGAGCTTAGTAGTTGAGGATCAGCTTACATCTCTCCTAGGTTTCTAGGATGGAAGATATATTCATCTATTCCAGATAGATTCATCTACCTGGTTAATTATTCTCTTGGATTCAGGCTGGGAAAATCTATATGCAACAGTGGTAGAAACCTGGTCATGGCACCAGTTACTACCACCCACCCCAACTTCTTCTACATACATCTGCTCTGCAGGAAGGATCAAGGTGTAGCAGCTAGTGAGAAGTGTGTTTCCCACCCCTTCTCCCCAACTTCTGCTCTACTGTGCAGAGGTTCTGCCCGGGGGGATTCCCAGAATCCTCACAGACTAGCAACACTCTGCCCCTGCCAACATCCTAATTTATCTGACTTGGATTGTTGAGCAATATATTTGCCAGGAAACCATTTAAAATAATAGAGTGATTAGATGGCCATTATTGGGGGCTAACAACTGAGTGTGATACCAACAGAGACAAAGAGCCAGAAGCTTAAAAGAGAAAGAGACATGCAAATAGAACCTGCCTAAAATTATGGTCATTCTTGATGGTCAAGAACATTGTCTGAATGCCCAAGGCCACATCCTCTGAGGAGTGGCCATAGAGGGAACTTCAGGGCTACACTACATGGACGACTGCAGGGCTATTTGCAGGGAAAGCACATATGCTCCCTGAACAGTAAGAGCAGTCTCTAAGCCACACACAAATCTAACAGTACAAGATGAAAACCTGGTTGGTTTGAGGGGCTTAAATATAACTCTGACGGATCATTGGCTGACATTAAGTGGTGCTAACACTGGGATGACACATAGAAGGTGAGGCTTAAAGATAAAAGTACGGAAAACCATTTGGGACATTGGATACTGCATGCTGTGGGGAAAATAGACTTCAAAGAATGAATCCAGTTACGTCACTAAAAAACTAAATAAGCAAAAACAAATCCTAGGTGCAGGGTTGGGGTGGGAGTAGGCATGGAACTAACACCAGAAGTTAGAAAATACTTTGAGATGAATGAAAACAAACAAACAAAAATAACATACCTAAACTGAAGGGATATAGATGGAGTAGTGCTTACAGGGAAATTGATAGTTATGAGTGCATATATTTAAAACATAAGAGTAATTTTAAATCAATAATCTAACCATCTATCTTAAGATGCCAGAAAAAGAAGAGTAAACTAAACCCAAAGCAAATAAAAGGAATAAAATAATAAAGACTATACTAGAAATAAGTGATAAAGAGCCTAGAAAAACTATAGAGAAAATCAGGTTCTTTGAAAACATAAAATTGACAAACCTTCAGCTAGATTTGCAAAGAAAAATACACAAATAAAATGCCAAACTCAGGAATGAAAAGGGTGACAAGACTGATATTACACAAACATAAGGGATTATAAAAGAACACTATAAACAACTGTATGCCCACAAATTAGAAGACGAGATGAAATGGGAACATTCCTAGAAAGACCCAAACTATAAAAACTGATTAAAGAAGAAATAGAAAATCTGAATAATCTGATAATACATAAACAAATTGAAAAGTTAAGGCTTAGGTGGATATACTGGTGATTTCTAGCAAACAATTTAAAAAGATTTTATGTCAATTCTCCCCAAATTCTTCCTCAAAATAGGAGTGCACTCTTCTCAATTCATTCTATGAGGCTAGCATCTCCCTAATGCCAAAATTAAGACAAAGATAACAGAAGAAAACTAGAGACACATAAACTTTATAAATATCGAAGCAAAATTTCTCAACAAAATACTATCAAAATGAATCCAGAAACATATGAAAAAGATTATACAATATTACCAGGTAGAATTTATCCTAGTAATATCACAGTGGTTAAAATCTGAAAATCAATCAATGTAAAAAATCATACTAATATAATAAAATCAAATACCAAATGAATGTCTTAATAGACACAAATAAAATGAGATTTTTTACAAAACCCAATACTCTTTCAGGATAAAAACACTTTACAAACTGAAAATAGGAAGGAATTTCCTCAGCCTAATAATGCACAACTACAAAAAATTACAAAGAAGATATTGTAGCTAGTGATGAGTACTTTCTTTCTAAGATGAGAAACAGGACAAAAATATTAGATCTCATCACCTCTATTCAATTTTGCATTAGAGGTTCTATTCTGGGCTATTAGGCAAGTAAAAGAAATACAAGCTATCTAGAGTGGGAAGGAAAAAATAAAACTTTCTTTGCAGATGACATGAACTTTTATACATAAAAATCCTAACAGTCCAACAAAAAATCTATTAGAATTAATGAATCAATTCACCACAGTTGCAGGATACAAGATCAACAAACCAAAATCAATTGTATTTCCACAGATTAGCAATGAACGATCCCCAAATGGGATTAAGAACACAATTTTAATTTAACTCTCTCTCTCCCCAACTATCCCCTTTGGTAACCATAAGTTTGTTTTCTATATCTGTGAGTCTATTTCTGTTTTGTAAATAACTTCATTTGCATCATTATTTTAGATTCCACATATAGGTGATATGATATTTGTCTTTGTCTGACTTACTTCATTTAATATGATTATCTTTAGTTAAATAAGGAGTTTGAGATTAAAATATACACACTACTGTATAAAAAATAGGTAAACAACAAGGACCTGCTGTATAGCACAGGGAACTATACTCAATATCTTGTAATAACCTATAATGGAAAAGAATCTGAAAAAGAATATATATACACATATATATATATATGTGTGTGTATATATATATATATATATAAAAAACCAAATCACTTTGCTGTACAGATGAAACAAACATGGCATTGTAAATTAAGTATACTTCAATTAAAAATTGTAATACAATATAAAACTTATATAATATAAAAAAGAAAACAATTCCATTTACAAAAGCATCAAAAAGTAAAATACTTATAAATAAATTTAACATAAGAAGCACAAGACTTGTACACCAAAAACTGTAATATATAATTGAAAGAAATTAAAGGAGACCTAAGTAAATGTAAAGATATCTCATACTCATCAATCAGAGGATTAATATTGTTAAGATAACAATACACCCCCAAATGATCTACAGATTCAATGCAATTTTTATCATCACAGTTGTTTTTTCTGCAAGTATTGAAAAGCTTACCCTAAAACTATATAGAGATGCAATGGACCCAGCACAGTCCAAAAACTCATGAAAAAGAAGTAAAATTTAAATAGATAAATTAAAATACTTCAAAGCTAAAACCTTTTGTGTGCAGATAACATCATCAAGAAAGTGAAAAATGCTTCACAGAATGGGAGAAAATATTTGCAAATCATGTATCTCAAAAGATACTTACATCCAGAGTACATAAAGAACTGTTACAAATGAATAATTTTTTTACAAAAATAAATAAACCACTTTAAAAATGAGCTAAGTATCTGAATTTCTTCACAAAAAATATGGAAATGGTAAATAAGCACATGAAAAGATGCTCCATGTAATTAGTCATTATGAAAATGCAAATCAAAACTGCAATGAGATAACACTTCATACACACTAAGATGGATATAGTTAAAAAGACAGACTATAAACAAGTGTTATGATCATGTGGAGAAATTGGAACCCTCATATATCACTGGTGAGAATGTAAATGGTATAGCTGATTTGGAAAACAACTTGGCAATTTCTCAAAATCTTAATCACAGAGTTACCATAAGACCCAAACATTCCACATCTAGGTGTATGCTTCCCAATCAAAACAAAAAGAACACTTAATAACCAGTACATAAATACTTATAGCAACATTATTTATTTTAGGCAAAACCTGAATACAAAAAAATGTCTATAAACTGATGAATGGCTAAAGAAAATATGGTATACCCATAGAATTTATTTAATGATAAATAGTGATGAAGTACTGATACATGCTATAACATGGATGAATGATGAAACCTTCTGCTAAGTAGAGGAATCCAGTCACAGAAGTCCATGTATTAGATTATTCCATTTATATATATGACTTGCTCCAAGTAAACAAATTCGTATGTACAGAAAATAAATTAGCAGTTGCCAAGGGCTGAGTGGTTGGTTAGGGAGAGGATCAAGAGTGACTGCTACTGGGTATGGTTTGCAAGGAGGAAATGAAAATATGTAATTAGATAGTGTTAATGGATGTACCACTCTGTAAAATACTAAAAATCTCTGAATTGTGAATTATGTATTAATAAAGTCTTTTCTTAAAAGAAGAAACAAATGAGTAGTAATAAAAGATAATGACTAAAGTACCTATTTTTTTAATTTGACAAACTTTTTATTGAGATATAATTCACATCCAATAGCAGTCACTCCATATTCACTGCCATCATCACCCCCAGATCCTGGAATCCACTCATGTACTTTCTTTTTCTATGGATTTGTCTATTCTAAACATTTCATATAAATGCAATCATACAGTACGTTGCCTTTTGTGTCTGGCTTCTTTCACTTGGCATAATGTTTTTAAACTAACTCTTTCTAAAATACCTGTTTTAAGTAAAATGCTCTGATATTTGGTCAAAATAAAAGTAAATACATGTCATTTTATATATTTTGGAAATTATGGAAAACATTACATTTGACCAGAAGAGGGCATCTATTATTTTACAATCAGTGAAAATTCTTTTCGTAAATATAGAACTAAAGTCTCACAAAATGTTATTTTTTTTCTTTTTTTTTAACATCTTTATTGGAGTATAATTGCTTTACAATGATGCGTTAGTTTCTGCTTTATAACAAAATGAATCAGTTATATATATACATATGTTTTCATATCTCTTCCCTCTTGCATCTCCCTCCCTCCCACCCTCCCTATCCCACCCTCCCTATCCCACCCCTTAGGTGGTCACAAACCACCAAGCTGATCTCCCAATGCTATAACATATATTTTGTTTGTTTTCCTTCAAAGATAATGTCATGAGCATTTTCTCAAATAAACATTCAATTATTTTATGTCCATCTATATTTTTATATAATTGTCAGAATGAAAATGATTTTATGTTCTAATATTACTAGTTTTAAAATTTGTACTGCATCGTGCTATTTCTACTGAAAGTTATTGATGGGCCAGTTCTGCAACATCTTGTCCTCAGAAGCCTAACACAATGTTTTATTCTCTTCTGAATATGTGGATATCTAATCACATATATAATCACAGAGTTATTTCCAAAACTCTTTTAAGATACATTTTCTGGTTCAATCTTGATTCTAGTAGCCAAAATTTCAGTTGGCACACCTATGACTAAATAGCTTCAGCAATGACTTATATTAGTAAGAAGAGAGCTTAAAAGAAAATGACCAGCTATCTTGTGATTTCTGCTTTTTATGAAATTGTTCTTTCATCAATAGAAAATGTCAGTCAGAACAAAAGAAAATATTCAAAATACAAGTGAGAATAAGCCTTCTCCAATCTGCTTGCAATATTCACAAGCTAGAGGTTTTTAAAACACAGCATCTGTTATACTATGGTATCTTTCAAATGACTTTGAAAATATCATTTCTTGTTAGAGTGTAAGAAAAAAAATTAGATCTCCTTGAAAATAGGACTTTTTGAGAACATTATATGACACAGAAATT
This sequence comes from Globicephala melas, assembly GCF_963455315.2. Classification (NCBI taxonomy): domain Eukaryota; kingdom Metazoa; phylum Chordata; class Mammalia; order Artiodactyla; family Delphinidae; genus Globicephala; species Globicephala melas. Next base: position 96,689,104 of record NC_083319.1, on the reverse strand, counting down.
ACAAAACCCTATGCCAAGTAAAAACACTGAGTGGATAACTTGACATCATTGTCCATTGCACTAATTAACATGATTTACGACAAATATTTATAATTTATAGCTCTCTCTTCAAAAGATTCTCCTCGCATTTTCAAAAGATTCTCCTCACATTTCCAAAAGTTAATTAAAGAGCCCTGTTTCTGACTATGCTCAAATCCATGAGATATTTGTGAGATGATTTAAAGGACTTTAACAAATAAATATTGAATTGAATAACTATCACAAATATCTCTAGAGTTTGGAAAAATACACAAAACTACTATTTTCAGGAACTGTGCATTAAAAAAAATTGTAATTTTTAAAAGTAGGAGACATGTGAAGTGATCCATCCAATTTTCCTCCTGAGGACATTTTCTTGGCTGGGCACATGGTGGTAGAGCTCAAGCAAGAAATGGCTGTCTCATTGATGGGGTGAAAGAGTGAAAAAGCACTCAGAGTGAGAGGCTGCCAAGGCGATGGCTTTGGCAAGTGAGGTGCCAAAGTGATTGGAGGTACTGAGAGGGAACCACAAAAGTCTGTGTGTAAATTCTGCTCAAGTCCATGGCCAACACCTGGGCTGCACAAGCTTGTCGAGAAACTCAATAAGGATTGGTAGATACTAGCTTGGTAAGCCGAGAGCTAAGATAAATTATATGTCAGGAAATGCTGGAGTAATATCATGGTTAGGGTTTACCCTAAATGTAGAGAACTTGGTGAAAACTTCTAGCGTTAAGGGTCCCAGCTGAAACCCTAAAAAGGCTTCACCCTAAGAGCAATGTCTATACCCTTGGAATAAAAGCGAAACTAAAATAAGCTTATCATTAAAAAGCATAAGCCAGGCTTAGATATGATCACAGTGATCTGATGATAATTTTTCTGCTTTCTAGAATTAAACTCAACACTCTTTTGAGAAAAATAGCACAATCCAGGGCGTCTACAATGCATCATCTAAAATGTCCTGTATATAGTAAAAAATTAATAGACGTGCATGGAGGGAAAAAATCATGGCCAATAAAGTATTAAAAGATAAAAGTATTGAATTTTTATCTTAAAGCAAACATCTAAGCTTCTACCTTAAGATACTAGAAAAGGAAGAGTAAAATACCCCAAATCAAGCAGAAGAAAGAAAAATAGATTTGTTTCCTGAGAATCTGTTCAAATACAGGAAAAGCCACAGCTATAGGTTAGCCTTTGTCAGGTATTCTCTCCTTGTTTAGGGTGCAAACAGCAAACAGGTATTTTTTTAAGGTGAGGATAATGACTCTTAGAGGTCAAGGGAATAACCTGTATCAGATGATCTGTAGAATTAATTTTACAAGAACAGCAAAAACTAATTACTAATTTGGTAGCCATTTCAGCCACAGAAGCCAATTAAACTGCACAGTCTGAGCCCCATCAGGGCTATATAATTACCTTCATAATTGTACTTCTGATGTTGAATCGCAGCACCAGTGCACAGGGTTTGGTAGGAATCATGGGTCCATGTAGTACCACTATCTTTTGATATCCGAATTCATGCTTCGATTCATTCATTTATCCTCTATGTAAATATTAGATATTTCAGGAGTGGACAGGGAAGTAAAAGTTTCTAACTCTGGTTTCTAATCAGAATCTGTTTGAGTTTACTCCCAATTACACATTCCAAAAGGCAAGATATTTAAGTGAACTATTATTTTTTCTATAAGTGACATAAACTGAATAATTATTTTTTAAGATTGATAGTATTTTTATAAACTTAAGTTATTATCATGCACTCTTACTACAGTTTTTCACATGGTTTGGACTTAAAGTAAAAATGTTAAATATAGTGATCAATCTTCGTATAGCATTTTAAAATTCACTGTGCATTTTCACAGATATCAACATTCAATATCAGGTTATTAAAGGAATCAAAAAAATTGAGGTTTGTTATTGATAAGTTAGAACTTGAATAAAGTTTTCATAAAAAAAAATACTATGCTCTTCTAGTACAACATCCTTTTGGTTTTCAGGTGATAAAAGCTTCAATGCCTAATGTTATCTTTTATTAAAACTTTGGTTATTTACCGAAGAATAAAAAAAAAATATTTTAAATTTAACAACCAGCACATTTTTTTGTTTGATGTCTCTGAACCGGGCTCTAAACTATGTTCTGGTTATCTGTGCCTGTGGATCATGCTATTTGAAATATCCAGCCCTGTATAAATGGGATTCCTGGTTATACACATGTAATAACCATCACTGCTCACCATGTGCTCTGAGACCAGCAGGCGGGATCAGTAAAACAACTGTGTGACTCAGGTTAGAGAGTCTCCCACCAAGCAATTCATTTGCACTGGGAAAGATTTTCATTCATTTTAGTTGGCTGAGCTGCTTTTCTCTTTGTTTGTGCTCTTGCTTCTGTGGACAGTAAAGAAAGGGCAATTAGTTATACATGCTGGTTCTTTGTAGACCCAAGCTAATCTAATTGTGGTGAATGGGAGGAGTCAGTTTCATGTAAATTTAAATAAATCAAATAGCACTGGAGTGTCCTAAAGAATTTACCTCCAACAGCTGTGGGGTTTTTACCAGGTTTTTTAATGCTTGCTTATCACATCATGAGGCTTATTATGATACAAGTTTGTTAAATGGTGGCATTATAATAGGGATGGTGTTAAGTACAGACAGTGTTAAGAAAACTTGAAATAAGGCTAAAGGAGTTGGCATGTCCATTCGGTGTTATATCAGAGCATTGTTTAATAGACATTGTTAATATACAAGAATTATGTAATTTTCTAAGAATGTGTTTGACTATTATTTGATTAGAGCCCAGCCCCTGGGAAATTATATGTTAATTTATAGAATTGCGTCTTCTAGAAATGCAAGTGATTTTGTCTAGGCTAAAAGATATTACAATTCTTTATTGTTTTATTGGCCTGTAGGACATTAGCTTGCTTTATATCTAATCTAGAAATCTTATTATAACATTCTTTTAAAAATGATTAAAAATACCCATTTCCTCAAATGGTCTTGAGTCTGATTTACCATACATGGTGGCTCCTCACCAATGGAAAAAAAAAAGTCTTTGGCATGTGCTTATCCTATATATCTGTTGAGTTTTATTTTTAATGTCTTGAATTTTACACTGACAACAAAAATATGTGCTTGGTCCAATTGGTACTATTGAAGAACTTAGTAAGTAGAACAGATTTATAATTGCTTTCCAGGGATCTTTCAGGTTTAATAAGAAACTGCTTTCTCCCTCTCTCTCATATATATGTATTTAATCTCCAAAATATTTAGTGATCTTTTTAGGAACACAAAACTATGTAGTGACATTTTCATCACTTACATTTCTTTGTGGAATCTCATAGCTTATTTCTTGAGAATATTATATCCAGTAAAAGGATACTCATGTCAAAGGAAACAATGGTAGCAGTCAGCTAAATGACACATATTCCTTTGTTCCAAGAAGGAGCAGAGACATTTGTCACCCTTGGTTCAGACACTTCTAGAGGGAGTTTCAGAATATTTATAAATCATCAGGAATAATCTACACCCAGAGCAGTGCATTGCTCTGGCAATGACAGATGCCTCAAGAAATCTGGAACACTTGCCAGCTGCCACTTGAGCTTTTTATTTATGAACTTTGGGCTATTTAAAAGTGAGAATAAAGCAACTAACCATTATTTCTCACCTTTCTGAAGATAAAAAACCCTGCCTGCTGTTGGTTGTAAATTTAAAGGCATATTTCTTTATTAACTTCACAGTTTCACTGAGTGGTATTTTTCCTGATGGTTGAGAGAAAGTTAACTTTCTTTAAAAAGTGAAGGTTAAAAAGCAAATCCTTTTCATTCATTGAAAGAGGGAAATGAGTGCCAATTTTGTTCTTAAGAAAATCATTTTCATGGGCTACATTATAGAAATAACTGGAAGCCTTTTGTTGCTGCTGTTAATAATGTAATACATATGGTTTTTCTCCTTCAATTTGTTAATATGGTTTATCACATTGATTGTTTTGTGTATATCGAAGAATCCTTGCATTCCTGGAATAAACCCCACTTGATCATTGTGTATGATCCTTTTAATGTGCTGTTGGATTCTGTTTGCTAGTATTTTGTTGAGGATTTTTGCATCTATTTTCATCAGTGATATTGGCCTGTAGTTTTCTTTTTTTGTAACATAATTGTCTGGTTTTGGTATCAGGGTGTGGTGGTCTCATAGAATGAGACTGGGAGTGTTCCTCCCTCTGCTATATTTTGGAAGAGTTTCAGAAGGATAAGTGTTAGCTCTTCCCTAAATGTTTCATAGAATTAGCCTGTGAAGCCATCTGGTACTGGGTTTTTTTTTGTTGGAAGATTTTTAATCACAGTCTCAATTTCAATGCTTGTGATTGGTCTGTTTATATTTTCTATTTCTTCCTGGTTCAGTCATGGAAGGTTATGCTTTTCTAAGAATTTGTCATTTCTTCCAGGTTGTCCTTTTTATAGGCATATAGTTGCTTGTAGTAATCTCTAACGATCCTTTGTATTTCTACAGTGTCAGTTGTTACTTCTCCTTTTTCACTTCTAATTCTATTGATTTGAGTCTTCTCCCTTTTTTTCTTGATGAGTCTGGATAATGGTTTATCAATTTTTTTTATCTTCTCAAAGAACCAGCTTTTAGTTTTACTGATCTTTGCTATTGTTTCCTTCCTTTTTCTTTCATTTATTTCTGATATGATCTTTATGATTTCTTTCTTCCTGCTAACTTTAGGGTTTTTTTGTTCTTCTTTCTCTAATTGCTTTAGGTGTAAGTTTAGTTTTTTTATTTGAGATGTTTGTTGTTTCTTGAGGTAGGATTGTATTGCTATAAACTTCCCTCTTAGAACTGTTTTCCTGCATCCCATGGGTTTTGGGTTGTCATGTTTTCATTGTCATTTGTTTCTAGGTACATTTTGACTTCCTCTTGATTTCTTCAGTAATCTCTTGGTTATTTAGTAGTGTATTGTTTAGCCTCCACGTTTTGTATTTTTTATGGATTTTTTTTACTGTAATTGATATCTATTCTCATAGCATTGTGGTGAAAAATGATACTTGATATGATTTCAATATTTTAAAATTTACCAAGAAAATTTTTGACCCAAGATATGATCTATCCTGGAGAATTTTCCATGAGCACTTGAGAAGAAAGTGTATTCTGTTGTTTGTGGATGGAATGTCCTATAAATATCAATTAAGTCCATCTTGTTTAATTTAAAGCTTCTGTCTCCTTATTTATTTTCATTTTGGATGATCTGTCCAATGGTGAAGGAAGGGTGTTAAAGTCACCTACTATGATTGTGTTACTGTCAATTTCTCCTTTTATGGCTGTTAACATTTGCCTTATGTATTGAGGTGCTCCTATGTAGGGTGCCTAAATATTTACAGTTGTTATATCTTCTTCTTGGATTGATGCCTTGATCATTATGTAGTGTCCTTCTTGGTCTCTTGTAATACTCTTTATTTTAAAGTCTATTTTGTCTGATATGAGAATTGCTATTCCAGCAGTCTTTTGATTTCCATTTGCATGGAATATCTTTGTCCATCCCCTTTTAGTCTGTAAGTGTCCCTAGGTCTGAAGTGGGTCTCTTGTAGACAGCGTACATATGGGTCTTGTTTTTGTATCCATTCAAACAGTCTATGTCATTTGGTTGGAGCATTTAATCCATTTACATTTAAGGTAATTATCGATATGTGTGTTCCTATTACCATTTTCTTAATTGTTTTGGGTTTGTTATTGTATGTCTTTTCCTTCTCTTGTGTTTTCTGCCTAGAAAAATTCCTTTATCATTTGTTGTAAAGCTGGTTTGGTGGTGCTGAATTCTCTTAGCTTTTGCTTGTCTGTAAAGATTTTAATTTCTCCATTGAATCTGAATGAGATCCTTGCTGGGTAGAGTAATCTTGGTTGTAGGCTTTTCCCTTTCATCACTTTAAATATGTCTTGCCACTCCCTTCTGGCTTGCAGAGTTTCTGCTGAAAGATCAGCTGTTAACCTTATGGGGACTCCATTGTGTGTTATTTGCTGTTTTTCCCTTGCTGCTTTTAATATTTTTTCTTTGTATTTAATTTTTGATAGTTTGATTAACATGTGTCTTGACATGTTTCTCCTTGGACTTATCCTGTATGGGACTCTCTGTGCTTCCTGGACTTGATGAGCTATTTCCTTTCCCATATTAGAGAAATTTTCATCTATAATCTCTTCAAATATTTTCTCAGTCCCTTCTTTTACTCTTCTTCTTCTTGGACCCATATAATTTGAATGTTGGTGTATTTAATGTTGTCCCAGAAGTCTCTGAGACTGTCTTCATTCTTTTTTCTTTATTCTGTTCTGTGGTAATTATTTCCACTATTTTATCCTCCAGGTCACTTATCCGTTTTTCTGCCTCAGTTATTCTGTTATTGATTCCTTCTAGAGACTTTTTAATTTCATTTATTGTGTCGTTCATCATTGGTTTTTTGCTCTTTAGTTCTTCTTGGTCCTTGTTAAATATTCCTTTTATTTTCTACATTCTATTTCCAAGATTTTTGATCATCTTTACTATCATTACTGTGAATTCTTTTTCAGGTAGACTGCCTATTGCCTCCTCATTTGTTTGGTCTGGTGGGTTTTTACCTTGCTCCTTCATCTGCTGTGTGTTTCTCTGTCTTCTCATTTTGCTTAACTTACTGTGTTTGAGGTCTCCTTTTCACAGCCTGCAGGTTCATAGTTCCCATTGTTTTTGGTGTCTGCCCCCAGTGGGTAAGGTTGGTTCAGTGGGTTGTGTAGGCTTCCTGGTGGAGGGGACTGGTACTTGTGTTGTGGTGGATGAAGCTGGGTTTTGTATTTCTGGTGGGCAGGACCGCATCTGTTAGTGTGTTTTGGGGTGTCTGTGACCTTATTATGATTTTAGGCAACCTCTCTGATAATGGGTGGGATTGTGTTCCTGTGTTGCTAGTTGTTTGGCATAGGGTGTCAAACACTGTAGCTTGCTGGTTGTTGAGTGGAGCTGGGTCTTAGTATGGAAATGGAGATCTCTGGGAGAGCTTTTGCCATTTGATATTAGGTGGAGCTGGGTGGTCTCTGGTGGACCAATTTCCTGAACTCAGCTCTTCCACCTCAGAGGCACAGGCCTGACACCCGGCCGGAGCACCAAGACCCTGTCAGCCACACGGCTCTTCAGTATTTCAGATGCAACCTCATAGGGACTGCAGAATCTGGGTGAGGTGGCTGATTTTTTTCCCTATATCTGATAGATCTGCATAATCATCCTGGCAACCTGACAGTGGTGCCGGCAGCCCAGCCCCGCACTTGCGTTGACCAGGAGCCCCGAACCACCTGCACACGGGGCAAGGGTGGAAGTGGAGAACCACAGTTTGTTTTTAAAGTTCAAACAACATATAAAACTATGGGGGATAAATTTTAAAAGAATCATTCCAATCCCAATTCCAGAAACCATTTTCATTTCATACCTCACTTTCCAGGTGTCTTTTATTGTGAATGCATGAAAATATAGTTAAAACATAATTTTATTTACAAATTTAATAATTTTACTGAGTTGTGAAAATAATGTTATATGAGCAGAATAATTAGTAATTTAATTAAGTATAAAGGAACTGCTAGAGTTTCATGAAATATTTCTTTAATATAATACATGTTAGTGCCCAAATTATTTCTACAAATTATGATAAATGTTTTTTCACAATTAAAAAATAATTATTGGAGTATAGTTGATTTACAATGTTGTGTTAGTTTCAGATGTACAGCACAGTGATTCAGTTATACATATGCACATATTCCTTCTTTTTCAGGTGCTTTTCTCATATAGGTTATCGCAGAATATTGAGTAGAGTTCCCTGTGGTATACAGTAGGTCCTTGTTGGTTATCTACCTTATATATTGTAGTGTGTGTGTTCATTCCAAGCTTCTGATTTATCCTTTCCTGTCACATTTCCCCTTTGGTAACCATAAGTTTGTTATAAACCTGTATGTCTGTTTCTGGTTTTAAATAAGTTAATTTGTATATTTTTTAAAAAAAAATTAGATTCCACATATGAGTGATATCATATGATATTTGTCTTTCTCTGTCTGATTTAGCTCACTTAATGTGATAATTTCTAGGTCCATCCATGTTGCTGCAAATGACACTATTTTGTTCTTTTTATGGTTGCATAATATTCCATAGTATATCTGTACCACATCTTCTTTATCTGTTGATGGACATTTAGGTTGTTTCCATGTCTTGGCTATTGTAAATAGTGCTACTATGAACACAGGGGTGCATATTTCTTTTTGAATTATAGTTTACCCTGGGTATATGCCCAGGAGTGGGATTGCTAGATCATATGGTAGCTCTATTTTTAGTATTTTGAGAAACCCTCACACTGTTTTCCATAGTGGCTGCACCAATTTACATTCCCACCAACAGTGCACACCCTCTCCAGCATTAATTGTTTGTAGACTTTTTGATGATGGCCATTCTGACTGGTGTGAGGTGATACCTCACTGTAGTTTTGATTTACATTTCTCTGATAATTAGTGAGGCTGAGCATCTTTTCATGTGCTTTTTGGCCATCTGTATGTCTGCTTTGGAGAAATGTCTATTTAGATCTTCTGCCCTTTTTTTTGACTGGGTTGTTTGGTTTTCTTGACGTAGTGATTCACAATTTTTAAAGGTTATACTCCATTTATAAAATGTTAGCTATATTCCCTGTGCTGTACAATATACCCTTGTAGCTTATTTATTTTATACATAGCAGTTTGTACCTCTTAATTCCCTAAACCTGTCTTGCTCTTCCCCCCTTCTCTCTCCCCACTGGTAACCACTAGTTTGTTCTCTACATCTGTGAGTCTGTTTCTTTTTTGTTACATTCACTAGTTTGCTGTATTTTTTAGATTCCACATATAAAAGATATCATACAGTATTTGTCTTTCTCTGTCTGACTTATTTTACTAAGCCTAATACCCTCCGAGTCTATCCATGTTGTTGCAAATGGCAAAATTTAATTTTTTTAATGGCTGAGTAGTATTCCATTGAATATATATACCACAACTTCTTTACCAATTTGTCTGTTGATGGATACTTAGTTTGCTTCCTTATCTTGGCTATTGCAAATAATGCCTGCAGCCCTTTTTCTTTCCTTCTATTTTTGGGAAGACATCCTTCCTTCAGTTGAACAATAATCTCTCCATCTGTGTTTATAAGCAACCCTCTGTAGAGGTTGTTTTCCATCAATTATTTTTCTTACTCCCCATGCCATGACATCCATCTTCTCTATTTGGCTCCTTCTCATCAATAGTAAAACATTCTCAAGTCTCTCCCATCTTCAAAAAGCATATCCTTTATTCCCCCAGAAGCTGTCCTTTCTCCTACCATTTATGGCCAAGTTTAGCTACATATATCCATACCTATCTTTGTTTTCTCATTTCCTAGGTATTCCTCAGCCTACTAAGTCTGACTTCTGTCCCTACCAGTATGCTTACCTTGCTTTCACCAAGATTGATAAAAATTTATGTATTTAAAAAAAATTTTTCTGTATTTAAAAATTTTTTTTAATTTTTTATTAAGACCAATAAAATTTTTTGAAGAATGTTAATAGGATGGAGTTTTCCTCTTGTTTAGACTTTCAAATCTTTTTAAAAAAATTTTTGGCAAAATACACATAACAGAAAATTTGCCATCTTAACCATTTTGAAGTGTACAATTTGTCATTTTGTGACTGGTTTATTTCAATCAGCATAATGTCCTCAAGGATATCCATGTTGTAGCATATGACAGGATTTCCTTCCCTTTTAAAAGCTGAATAATATTCCATTGTATGTATACACTACAATTTGTTTATCCTTTTATTTGTCAATGGACAGTTGGTTTGCTTTCAATTTTTGGCTATTGTGAATAGTGCTACTATGAACATGGGTATACAAATATCTCTTCAAGACCCTGCTTTCAATTATTTTGGGTATATACCTAGGAGTGGAATTGCTGGATCATATGGTAATTCCCTTTTTAACTATTTGAGGAATAAACATACTGTTTCACATAGCAGCTGCACCATATTCATTTCCACAAACAGTGCCCAAGAATTCCAATTTCTCCACATCCTTGCCAATACTTCTCTTATTTTCTGTCTTGTTTTTGATAGTGACCTTCCTAAAGGATGTAAGGTAGTATCTCATTGTAGATTTGATTTACAGTTTCCATAATTATTGGTGATATTTAACATCTTTTTTATGTGCTTATTGACCATTTGTATATTTTCTTTGGAGGAATGTCTATTTAAGTTCTTTGTCCATCTTTAAACATTTATTGTTATTTTTGAATTAAACAGATTCTTTATATATTCTGGATATTAATCTCTTTCTTGACTTGAAAATATTTTCTCCCATTCCATTGGTTGTCTTTTCATTCTGTTGGTTGTGTTCTTTGATGCATAGAAGTTTTTAATTTCAATGTAGTCAAACTTTTTCTTTTTTTCTTTTGTTGCCTGAGCTTTTGGTATAGGATTGAGTCTTACTTCAATTACACATTGTGATTTTATACTGCATTTACTGACTTCTTTATATGACATATGGGATTTTAGCATACAGAGTTCCCCCCAACCCAATTTGATCCCATCACGGTATTTACTTGTTATGAACTAAGGCATTCATTTTTCTCTCTAACGCTGATTTCCACAACTTTTAGACTTGGTACTATGTTATCTATTTAAATGAATACAATGCTCAATACCCAGCCTCTTTATTCTTCACTTTCCTCCCTGTGTCCTTTATTTTGATTCATCTCTTAAGTCATTGGATTTCAGGGTCCCATATAACTAACCTCAAGGAGAGTCCCAGGTGTCATGTTCTCTACCCATGCACAGGAAACACTGCCTTGCTACCAACTTGGTACCTGAGGGATCCTCTCTTTCCTCCTTCCAACCTTTCCAAGTCTGGTTTGCACTTGTCTCATTTAGCCAGTTTGAGGCATTCTGGAGGACAAGCTACAAAATACAAATTGTATAAATTCAGTGATTCTACATATAAGTCAAATGCTCTTCTTTTTGCATTTAAAACTGTCATTGCATAATATAAAAATGAATACTAAATTTATACTAATATTTTAAATTTTAATTTTTCTTTACTTAGAATGATACATAGCAAATGAAAAGTACTGTAAACATCTAGAGAGAGAGAGGATGCAGAAGAAAGCAGAAAGCTTTGTACTTTAGTATTTTTAACAGAATTTTTTCCTAGCTTTTTGAACAAAGAGCCCTTCATTTTCATTTTTCATTCTGTCTGTATATGTATATATGTATATATCTATATTTTTTTAGTAAAAATATTGCTTAACTTTATTTTTATGTAAGTTAGCTAATTTTCAGTTTTAAATTGTCAGTCCTTTTAGTCTATTTCAAGTTATCTCAATATCTTCTTGTTTCATGTTTTATACATTATATTTCCAAAGTTTCTTTATATTTATTTTAATAATAGTATATGTTTTATTTCCAAAATTTTACACATAATTTTCTATTTTTCAAGAGATTTAGGTGTGTTGGTCATAGCAAAACAATTTTAAAAATCTCTTCATTTTTCTCTGTGATTTTGTCTTTTCCTTTTCTTCATGATGCCAAAATGCTCTACAAATAGAGTAATAGTGTAGAGTTAGATTTCCCCCTGTGGTTTGAATTCATGCTCTTCTACTCTATAGGATGGCCAAGTGAAAGAAATAATTTATTTGAATTTTTAGGGTGAAAAGTGGAGTGGGAGGACTACTGTCAAACATAGTTTTGATCAGATGAAGGGTAGGATGTTATTGCCCCTGAGGTTTCTTCTGTGTGTGTGTGCATGTGTGTGTGTGTGTGTGTGTGTGTGTGTGTGTGTGTAGGTGCATAGGCAAATTCTAAACACAATTTATTTTATTTAAGCACAATTTAAGAAGAGTGTGAGAGCATGAAAGAGTAAAGAGTAAATGATGAATGAGGGTCAAGGAGTGGGGAGCCACAAGTGGAAGGTGCACATGGAACCATGGGCTGAGGGCTCCTAGATACCTATGAAATAAAGAGTACTGGAGAAAAAATAACTCACTGTCCTTAGAAAAAACTGACTCTTCTGTAGCCAGGGGGACAAGCAACTACTAAAACCAGTTTTGTTTTGTTTTTTTAAGATGTTGGGGGGGGTAGGAGTTTATTAATTAATTTACTTATTTTTGTTGTGTTGGGTCTTCGTTTCTGTGCGAGGGCTTTCTCTAGTTGTGGCAAGTGGGGGCCACTCTTCATTGTGGTGTGCGGGCCTCTCACTATCGCGGCCTCTCTTGTTGTGGAGCACAGGCTCCAGATGCACAGGCTCAGGAGTTGTGGCTCATGGGCCTAGGTGCTCCGCGGCATGTGGGATCCTCCCAGACCAAGGCTCGAACCCATGTCCCCTGCATTAGCAGGCAAATTCTCAACCACTGCGCCACCAGGGAAGCCCCTAAAACCAGTTTTTAACCCATTTAATCATTATAATGACAGAACCTAGTGACACTGCTGCTGGTAATCATGTTCCCATAGCCAAGCTCAATAAGGCCTGGCATATGCACCTCTGAGAATCAACCGACCCCTTGAAATACACGCTTGCCATGGCCTCTGAGTCAGACCAGCTCTTTTCTCCAGTGGGTGTGGCCATGAGCTACAAATGGGGCTCCCAGTTGGCTTTAGTAAGTAGTAACTTCACCCCTCGTGTTCAGATGCAGAGTGGTGGTCTCCTCTGCATCAGATTCATTCACAGTTCTCCTCCTTCAAAGATAATTTGTCATGTACAGAATCATCAGTGTTGTTCTTTAATACTTTGAATTCTTTGTATCAGTACTTATCAGCTTTATTTAATTAGAGGCTAGGATTAGGGAATCTAGCTACTGTGATTAATTTGAAAGTTGCCTTTTATTAAAAAAAGTCAAATAATGCTGCAATGAAAACTGTTTCCTCAAGTCAACAAGCTAACTAATGTTTATAAAGTCAAACACACTCATGTTTGAATAGCGAATAAAAATTGGCAGCCTAGAGGCTACTGATCTTATCTCACGCCAGCTCACAGCAGGGTCAGTTCTCTCTATTTTCTACTTAGATGGAGGGCAGTGCCCATGCAGTTTAACTGTATGGCAAATTACACACAAACTTGTAATGAATGTCTTTGTGATATGGCCAGATTAAAAACAGAAAGTATGTCTACAAACCAGAATCATCTTAACAGTTGAGAGAGTTTACCTCTATCTTACACATATTTCAGAAATAAACCCTTCCTTTGTATTTATTGATCTGGAAAAAGTCCCTGTCTTGCATGTGCTTTCACCACATATGCTCGTACAGGCACACAATGCAGAACCACCCTATAAAGATGTATCACCTCTTCCAGTAATATATACTAGCCCCTCCCAGTTCATGAAGAGGTCCCTCATCACAGCCAGCTTGGATTCTACTCCCAAGCCCTACACAGGGAGAGACCAGAAGCTCCTGATCTGGAGCTTGATACTCATGACATGCCCACATTTATACTATGGATTTCATCTTCACCTGAGGTTACTCATATGACCACAGAAATATCCTTGAGACAGACTGATGATGCTTGTCATCGTCAACTTGAAACCTGTGTCCTGGGCCTGGACCCGAATTCTTGCATTACTCTAGGGATCCAGTTGTTTTATTCATTGTGTAACCACCTTGTGACCAGCACAATTATATACTGATTCATGTTAAACTGTTCAATGTTTAATGTTAACATGTAAATATATCCCAGTTTTTGTAATCTTGTTTTGCATTTCTTTAATTTTTAAAACATATTACAGCTCTAAAAAAATGGAAGTGATCTGGCTTACATGAGCTTCAGAAACACATCCATCTCCTCAATTCATCTCCTCCTCCTGTCTACCCAGTTCTATGCTCTGTGTCAGCCCTTCTCCCCCAAGTGTAAGCCATGCATTTTGTGGTGGGGGGGTTCCTAGAATGAGACTAGATGTAGCAATTTAAAGGAGCATGTGGGGAAGCCCCTGTGTGGAGGAGAAACCAGTATGATACTGACTCATCGTCTTGCTGAAAGAACACAAGATGTGCTGGCTGAGACAGAAAGTGGAGAATGGCTTTGGGGAAGACAGCATCTGAGGTGACTCCTGAGGGGGCCAGGAGGAGACTGCCAGGCAGAGAAGGACATTCTGGAATTCAAAAATAGGAGAAGGTTTTTTGTCACCTTCCTCCAGATGGCTAAATAAAAATTCCTGGATATCTATAGACCAGAAGCATCCTGTGTATTTTGGGTGACTATAATCTAAAGACCATGCCCACGAAGGAAATTGAAGGCTTCTTCTTGACCTGTCGTAGGCCAAGTTCCAACCAAGAGTAGGACAGCCTCCTCCTTTGTCTCCATTAGCTGCTCTGCACGGGCCACCATGGTCTTCTTGTTCTACCACAAAGATGAGTCAGGGGTCTGTGCACTTGACAGGGAGCTCCCCCAGCCTGAGGTCCTGTATAGTGTGGAGAGCAGCCCCTGGTCCTCAGTCAGGCTCTAAAAAGCAATACCATCATCTTGGAAGCCAAAGGCTCTGTATTGTGGGGCTCACACCCTCAGTCTTTCCTTGGATCAGAGGTAAATACTAGGGGTTAAGTAATTTGTAAGGAAGCTATGTGACTCAGGTGGTCCAGGGCGAGCACGTGCTGTTTGGTGGCTACATTGTGGCCTGAGTAGAGTTGTCAGGGCCAGTCAGGGCATAGAGGGTGCCGGGGGCCAATTTGCAGCTGGTCTGCTTCTATGGTGCCAGGAGAGCCTGAGGCAGAGGAGGAGGAGAAGAAGACGAGGAAGGATGGGAGGAAGAGGCAGTGTGGAGGAGGTGGGGGGAGAAGTCCAAAGCCTGAACCCTGGACCCTCCAAGTTTAGAGATCACAGAGATGAGGAGAAAGCAGCACAGAGAGTAGAAAGAGCAGTCAGTGTGTCAGAAGGAAAGCTAAGAACCCAAGTCAGGAAAGGGCATCCACGAGGAGAGTGTGTTCTACAGCCCAAATGGTGCTGGTAATTCTAGGAAGATGAGGCCTAAGAAACAGTCTTCCGATTTAGCAATGGTCATCGTGACCTTGACAAGAATAGCTTCAGGAGAAGTTATTGGATTGAGTTCAAGGGAGAATGAAAGAATGATTAAAAACAATTACAGGGCTTCCCTGGTGGCGTAGGGGTTGAGGGTCCGCCTGCCAACGCAGGGCACGCGGGTTCGTGCCCCGGTCCGGAAAGATCCCACATGCTGCGGAGCAGCAGGGCCCGTGAACCATGGCCACTGAGCCTGTGCATCCGGAGCCTGTGCTCCACAGCGGGAGAGGCCACAGCAGTGAGAGGCCCGTGTACCGCAAAAAAAACAAAAAAACAATTACATATGTTTCTTGTGTATGTTTTCCTGTAAAGGAAGGAGAGAAATGGGGAAACAGGGCTGGAGCTGTAGAGGGAAATGGGGAGAAGAGACTAGAAGGGGATGCATGTTTGATTTCTTGTTTGTATTCTCCCCAGATTGGTGGAAGGGGAAAATGAGGCAGAGGAAGGGAGAATACCTGGTGAGTGAGAGAGAAGGATGTCATGCCCAGATGGTGGGGCTGCCCCAAGACGTCATGGACAGGTCATTCGCCATAACAGGAGGGAAGATAAGTGCGGCACATGCCATGGGGGGGGGGGGCTTTGGCAATTTTCATCTGATTAACATCTATGTTCTTAGAAATCAAGCAGTTTGATTCTGGTCTTTCAATACCAGCTGATGGATTATCCTAATTCAGCTTTCCTTTAGAAAAGCTAATTTCAAGGCTCTCTATGATTGGACCATAAATTAAAATCTTCTAGGGCATCAAGTCCATCAGTGATTCTAGTTAGACGATGGAGTTATTTTGTGACACATGAAAGTTTATGGCAAGCAACTGTATAACATTTTGTTATTTTAATAAGGGAGAAAGAACGTGGCCTATTGTATGATTAGATCAACCCAAGGAAATGAGATTTCCAACTATCTGATCTTTGCTTTCTGTTCATATTCAAATGTGACAGCCCCATTTTTCACTCAAATAATGAATGATTGTGTACTAGTCTGGATTCTCCAGAGAAGTAGAAACAATCTGATATATAGAGAGAGGTTTATTATAAGAAATTGGCTCATGTGGTTATCAAGGCTGAGAAGGCCTAAGATTTACAGCCAGCTAGCTGAAAACCCAGGAAAGCTGATGGTATGGTTCTTGTCCAAGTCTGAAGGCCTGAGAAGCATTGCTGGTGGTGTAAGTTCTAGTCCCAGGCCAAATCCAAATGCCGGAGAAGACCGCTGTTCCAACTTGAAGACAGTCAGACAGAGAAAGCAATTTTTCTCTTACTGCATCTTTTTTTTTTTCTATTCAGGCCTTCAATGGATTGGATGATGCCCACCTACATTGGAGAAGGCAATATGCTTTATTCAGTCTACTGATCGAATGCTAATCTTATCCAGAAATGCCCTTACAGTTGCACCCAGAATGATATTTAAGCAAATATCTGTGCACCCAGCGACCCAGTCAAATTGACACATAAAACTAAACATCACAAATAGATACACATGAAAATAAATGTAAAGTGCATATTTAAGGGAAACTGATGCCATTTGTTAGGCAATGAGGCCATCCAAAATATGGAAAATTATCAGAATATAGTTGGGAAATAATCAGAACAGGGAACTGTTGTGGATCTTCTTCTGTGTGTGTGTGCTGACATATTATATAACAGCATATAGCAGAAGAAAACATCTTTGGAAATTAAGACAAGAAGATCTTATGTTAGGAATGCATTATTTTGTTAGGGCTGCCATAACAAATTACCACAGACCAGGTGATTTAAACAACAGAAATTTATTTTCTCACAGTTCTGGAGGCTGGAGGTCCAAGATCAAAGTGTCAGCAGGTTTGGTTTCTTCTGAGGGTTGTCATGGAAGGATCTGTTCCAGGCCCCTCTCCTTGGCTTACATCTGACTGCCTTGTCACTGCCTTGTCCCCACATGTCCTCTTTGTGCACTCATGTCCCCATGTCTCTGTGTGTCCAAATTGCTGTTCTTATGAGGAAACCAGTCAGATTGGATTGGAGCTCACCCTAGTAGCCTCATTATAACTTAATCACCTACAGGTGTTATTTTGGAAAATAAGTGAAGAATGTGCATCAAGGCAAAGGAGTCATGAGCTGTGTCAAATGAGAAATATGAAAACTGAGACTTGACTATTGGCTTTGGAAATGTGACTTGACAATTGGTGATTTGACAAGAGTAGTTTTGGTAGAGTGTCAAAAGTCTGACTGGAGTGGGTTTAAGAAAGTATGGATGGAGAAGATTTGGGGAGAGTAAGTACAGACAATTCGGTGTAGAGGGGAGCAAAGTGGGCCAGTAAATAGCTGAGGAAGTGGGCCAAAAGAAGGGTTTTATTTACTTATTGTAAGATGGGACATATAATAATAAACTTGGATGATATTAGAAATAATTCAAGGAAAAGTGAAAAATTACAAGAGGAGAGAGAGGAAATCCTTAATGGACCTTTGTCCTTAATTAGGTACATGGATGGATAGATCATCCTGTTGTAAGGTGGGGAAAACCAGTGTCCTGGAGCAGATGCTGGTGGGCAGGTAAATGCAAGACAAGTGGCTTGTGGAAATTCTCTACTGATTTCTTCGCTTCTAGTGAAGTCAGAAGAAAAATAAGAAGCTGAGAGTGAGGTTTGTGAGGAGATGTGGGGAGAGAGAAGAGTGAGGGAAGGTTTAAAAAGTGGCGAAGAAAGAAGTCAAGAGACACAGAAGCATAGTGTTTTTTGGCAAAATTCAGTGTACACAGATGTTTCCGCTCACTTGATCTCAACATAGTTGTGCATTTTTCTCTATTCTATTTGGCTGCTCAGGTGCAGACAAAGGAAAGGTGGAAGGGTGGGGTTAACCAGCGTTGTGGTTTTGTCTCCACAGTGAGTTCTAGGAGGTGAGAGAGGGACAAGAGTGCACGTATTGCATAGAGCCACAAACTGTGGGATTTAGGAGGTGTAATCAAGGAGAGATGGCAGCAAGACAGTGACAGAAGGTGAAGAGAATTGGGGAACTGGTCACTGAGGAGATTGCAGTGCTAGATGTATTTGCCCAGTTATTTGGCTAAAGATGCTTAATTCTATTATTTGAGTAAATATTTGGGGTGACTGTGTTTTATTTCTCCTTTGAAATGTTTACAGAAATAGTAAAGAACAAAGGGCTGACTTCTCAACTTCTGAATCTAGAATTATTTAAAAGAAGCAAACTGAGTATTGAATACTCATAAAATGACCTTTCTTATCCTGAGTATTTGAGGAGGCAGGGTCAATCTTTAAGGTCACTGGAGGTGTGAGTGCCATGACATAATCAG
The DNA here is from genome assembly GCF_963455315.2 of Globicephala melas. Taxonomy (NCBI): domain Eukaryota; kingdom Metazoa; phylum Chordata; class Mammalia; order Artiodactyla; family Delphinidae; genus Globicephala; species Globicephala melas. Next base: position 96,670,764 of record NC_083319.1, on the reverse strand, counting down.
GGAGTACCCTTGAGGCCCAGACAGAAGAGTTGCTATTAAGAAGTATAGAATATTTTTATCTGGGCATCTATCAAGCTTATCTGTTCTAATGCTTCACTTTGCAGTGGAGGGATGCAAGGTGACTCAGCTCATCTGAGCCAAGTCCCTACTCAAATCCACATCTGTAGATGTTTGGGTTTTCTGCTCCCTGGCTACCTCCTAACTCACCAGATATTTTTGTGCAGAACAGGTCCACAAATAGGCTTCTTGCAATCTGCCCCCAGACATGGCTATCACCTTACACACTGCAGACGCCAATAGATCTCAGTGAGATGTGCAATCTTCCTCTACACACCCCCAAGACAGATCCTTCCACTAACAGCCTCTAAGGTGTTTTAGCACACATTGTCCAAAAGAGAACTTACTTAACATTCCTGACGAGGGGTACCAAAGGAAAAAAAGTTCCTAAAAGAAACCAAAGGAGTATTTCCAGATAGGGAGACTGTGGGTGGGAATGAGCTGCAGCAGGAGAAGAGAAATGAGCAGAAACAATGTATAACCACCCACATTGCACTCTTGCTGATTGTGCACAGGGGGCGCCTGGGCTGGTGCTCCTATGGTTTGCAGCCCTGGCAGTCAATCTCACCTGTATTTGCATATGGGCACCTCAAAAAGTATATTAGTTCTCCCTAAAGAATACAACATAGTAGCTTGAAACCTCCTATCCAAGCTTCAGAGTGTGCTCAAAAGGCATTTCTTTTGTCTATCATAAATGCCCAGAGTTCTTAAATACAAGTCTGATTAGTACTGTGTGTATTAGGTGTCAGTGCCAATTATGTTTTTCTTGTCAGAAAACGAAACAAAACAAAAAACTAACTAAAAGCTACAATTTACCAGTAGCAGGAGTTTTAAGAAAATAAAGATGAAAAAGCAAATTTTCTCTTCCCAGGGGTCCTCATTTCTTTTACCAGGTTTGTCTTGTTCTGTCTGGATCTTATGATTTTCCCTACCTTTGCTTTCCAAAATTTGATCTGACTCACATTCACAGGTCCCGTGTTTCACTTAAAATACAGGTGATGTGAGTTATAGTAGCTCCAATGCTATATGAATTTGGAGTTTGCTTGATTCCTCTGTTCCCCAAAGGCCAGTCTATCTTTGGGAAACTGTGGTTCTCCAAAAAGTGAACCATAGAGATACCATATGACCCGCCGATTCTACTCCTAAGTATATGCTCAAAAGAACTGAAAACATATGTCCACACAAAAATTTGTACCCAAATGATCATAGCAACATCATTCATAATAACCAAAAAGTGGAAATAATTCAAATGTTCATCAACTAATGAATAAACAAAAAGTAGTATATCTGTACATTGGAATAAAATGAGCAGCAAGAAAGGATGAAGTACTGGCATATGTTACAATATAGATTAATCTTGAAAAAATTACTCTGAGTAAAAAAAGCCAATCACAAAAGAACATTTATTGCATGATCCATTTATATGAATTATCTAAGATAGGCAAATATAGAGACAGAAAGTAGAATAATCTATGTAAGGGCCTAGAGGGAAGGGAGAATTGGGAGTAACTACTAATGGGTGCATGATTCCTTCTTGAGGGAACTAAAATTTTCTAAAATTAGATTGTAGTGATAATTGCACAACACTGTGAATATACTAAAGAATATTGAATTGTGCACTTCAGTTGGTAAATTGCATGGCATATGAATTATATCTTAAAAGGTACATACTGAGAGCTTTAATATGCAATGTACTATTTAAAGATCTAGGAAGGATATACAATAGATATAAGATTTGCCCATAATGAACTGAAAATACTGGTTTGTAACTTTTTTTCCCATATCTATATTATATATAAAGGTATGGTTTTGTGCCAGTCTTAGCTTGATAATGATGCCATTGGTTAGGAACACCTGGGGCACTCACCTGGGCTCTACTGCTGCCTATGGCCACTCCCACAGACATTTCCCAACCAGAGCCAATGCTGTGGCTGGACTGGTCCTGGTGGTCCTTATTATGATTGCAGGATGCACCACATCAACAATCATCAGGGATCTTTGAAAAAACAAGGTTTATTTTTCTCACTTCCTGATGAGTACTTAGCACATCTGGGCCCACACAGCAAGGTCTCGAGTGGAGAGAAAACACAAGGACCTGGGTCTTTGCCTTTATTGGGATTGAGAGTGTGGTGTCTTGGGTTTCACATCTTTACTCTTTATTGGTGAATTTAATACATAAGAGCAAGAATTAAAAGGGAAGAAGGAAGAGAAAAGCAGGGTCACTCAAGAGGTCAGTTATCTAGGTCACCCAGGGCTTTCTACAAGGGAAGCTTCATGGGTGGGGGGCGTGGATTGGCTCTTTATGTAGTTGTGTAGATGGCAGTGTGTTTATTCGAGATGGATATCTTTGAAATGAATGCCTCAGTGTTAATGTCCTGAAACTGTGTGTCCACCTGACTAAAATGAGATGAAATGAGTATTAGTTTTCCTTATCATGTCTTGTGATATAATGTGATGTTTTTCCTACCCCTGCAACAATTGATGGGCACATCAGAACTCTGAGGCCTCTGGTCACTTGACACTCAACTTCTGGGTTTGGGACCTCAGTATGCTGGCTGAGCATGGGAGGACTACTTGGGGCACACAAAGCACTATGAAGTATGGATCCCACCCTTACCCTGCTAATTGCATCATGCACTGTGTTCCTCACTTATGTAAAGCATCTATTCCATTCCTTTTTCCTTTCTTGCTTTCTTAAATCTCTCCACGCTCCCCACCCTACCCCAACTTTTTCCTCTGGTCTCTTGCATAGATCTTTAGCAGTATTGATCCCCACTAATGGAATCTTAGGGTTAAGAATATTGAGACTTTTGATTTTTATCTTCTTTTTGATAAAGGGGAAAGGAATATTAACACTATAAATCCTGAGATAAAGCCATGCACAAGGTGTTATGAAAGGCTACAGACAGGGCAAATGTTCTGAATTTGAAAATCTTGGAAACTTGGGTGAACAGAGCAAGGGGGGTGCCCCCTTTATTGTAAGGGAATTTTAAAAAAAATATTTATTTATTTATTTTGGCTGTTCTGTGTCTTAGTTGAGGCATGTGGGATCTAGTTCCCTGACCAGGGATCGAACCCGGGCCCCCTGCATTGGGAGCATGGAGTCTTACCTGCTAGACCATCAGGAAAGTTCTGTAAGGGAATTTTTAAAAAAATTTATTTTATTAAAGTATAGTTGATTTACAATGTGGTAATTTCTGCTGTACAACAAAGTGTTTCAGTTATACATATATATACATTTTTATCATATTCTTTTCCATTATCGTTTATCAGAGGATATTGAATATAGTTCCCTGTGCTATACAGTAGGACCTTGTTCTTTATCCACTGTATATATAATATTTTTAGTTGACACTTCTTCCCAGGTAAAATTCTTCAATGACTTTCCATTTTCTTATCTTCGCTTTCAAAGCCATACTAAATTTGGCTTCAGTGCCTCTCTTCAGGCTTAATTTCTTTTAGTCCTCTGCAGACAAACAGACCTACTCATCATTTCTTTTATATGTGCCTTGCTCCAGTTCTCTGCCCCTCAGATCAGGCAGACTTGAACCTCTTCACATCTATGTGTGCAGATCCATGCTGCTTCCTCCAGAACAACTTCACCCAACCCAGAAGGAAATAATGGTAGAATTCCCCAGAATGGGGCACTCTACTTCTCTGGAACTCTCTCAAGGTCCTTTTTGCCTGGTTTCCTAATTGCACTGTGCATATCACAGGACTCCTAATTTACCGTCTTCTTGAAAGCAGACATTTTATCTTGTTCTATTTTATCTTAAGGATAGTAAGAATTTCTTAAATGTTTATTAAATATAAGATGAATAATAGTAATCTTAAAAGATATTTTTCAGGGAAAAGCCTCTTGTTCACTAATCATTAAATTGAGGTATACAGGTTGGAAGCCTCCTTTGTGAGATAATTTGTTGTTTTGACCAGGAGAAACCATTCCATCCCAGTTCCATCCTTGTTCAACCTCTTAGTTAAAATCTCCCTGGGCTGTAGCTCCAAAGGGCCAGATTAAATTCCCTGCTCCAACAGATATGGCCTAAGCTACTTACTACTCTTAGCCTTGGATTGCTCATTTCTAAAATGAGGGAAATAATATTCTTTGGCCTCAATTTCCCTGTCTGAAACAGGATCCCTAAACTTATTAGAAATCTGAAATACGCCCAATTTACATCTATCCCTAAGTATCTCAAAATGGAAATGTTTATATTTTTACCATATTTGTTAGAAAACAAATGCTTTGGGAACCTGACCAGAGAAGAAAACAATTGCTAATGTTTAAATTGTTTATCATAGGGTCTTTTTGAACACATAACAAAAAGGTAAGGTCCATTTCTCAAAGCCTTCCTGAATTTTCTAAGTACACTTAATCATCATTAAGCCTTAAATGATAAGCGAGATCAACGTGATTGCTGCAAAAACATGATAAATTACTTCTTACCACCAGCTAGATTTTAAAATATTAGAATACTAGAGGTTTATTTAAAATTTTTGAGTATATTGAATATTTTATCTCTAAGACAAACCTAAGCATGTATATAGAAAATGTAAGAAAGTGATTTTGCATTTAAATTAAATGCATATTAATTAATGTGGATTACATTTACCACATTTGAACTTGAAAGTAAGCTGGCAGTGAAAACTGAGCAAGGTTATGGCTTTGTGATTCTAGTGTAAAAATACTCCACAAACATAAAGTGCCCTCTAATCATTGTTTAGAATTCCTAAATAGAAAATGTTTAGGACAGCATTCAAATGTTGGCTCTCTACTCACCTAAGATGCATACCATGTGCCAGGGCAGTTCAGGCAGAACCATCCTAAGAAGGGCTGTGAATCTCTGCATTCCTGTCCTAATATTTTGTGAGTTGCATGTCATCTTATCTCAAGTGGATCCTGTGTGTGTGTGTGTACAACAGAAAAATAACATGGTTCAGTCATAAGCATTAGGTCAGTTTGTAGTAACCTTGAGGTTTAAGCATGAGACTAAATCAGTTTCTGGATGTCAGACACTACTTTTTCTCTTAGAAGGGGATAAAAGCTCAATTAAGGCAATTCCTGTATTTTACACATGAGGCAACTCAGGCCCACAGAGATCATCCAAGTGCTTAAGGTCATAGATCTGGACTTGTCTTAATAACACATGTAATAATTATATATCTAATAACAGTGCCGTGTTTTAGACATGGTCTGTAGCATTTTATGTGTATTATGTCATTTAGTCCTCACAGCCACCCTAAAAGTCAAACATTATGAGAAAATGAGGATGGAAAAAGTTTACTCCCTTATCCAAATTACACAGCTAATACCTGACAGAACTGGGATTCTATATCTGACTCTGGGTGTTTAGCTCCAAACTGCAGTCTGCAGTGCTTCTGCTGGTGGAGAAGAGCTGCCGCTCCAGAAGGATGTCCACAAATGATTGTGTTATGTGGTCAGACAGCTGGTGGATGTCATACTTCTCATCCATAGTATTAATTACTTTCATACACCTCATACTTAAGGCAATCATTTGTAAGCTCTATCAAAACTAAATCAACGTTTGATCAGGAGATCAAATATCTTAGAAAAAGAGCCACTTTTAACCTGGTGTACACAACCAAAATTTTGAAACACACACAGCAGAAGAACAAATTATCAGTAAAATGACTGTACTACACAGAATGCAATAACAATTAACCTGGTAAACATCATGTTTATATGACTGTTATATGAACGTCCACTATTCATCAAGGGGAAAAGTGTTCTTTAATTTTCTTATGTACGTATCTACTTTCTTCCATGTTAATAGTCTAGCAAACATTGGGTTTGCTGTTTTCATGATGACGTAGTGAAATAAACAGTGGAATTTAATGCTGTCATTAATGGGTAGACCATTCATTTAACTTTAATCAATGTGACTACTGAGAGTTCATTGAAAATCCATACTCTTGCTTCTATAATATTGAAGCATAATTAATTATAGAAAGATATAATAAATGTTTCCTAAATGGATATAGAAAACATATAGAAATCTAATGGATATAGAATTAGATTTTAATAAACTAAGTGCTTGTCTATTATATAGTATATAAGGTGATTAGCATTTTCTCAGTAAGTTTTGGGATATACACTTAGAAGTGGTGGGCTTTGAAAGATAAAAATACAGTGAGGTTAGAGATTGATATAGTTTAAAGCCTGCCCTTTCTGTTCCCCTTTTTGCTGTGTATGAGCAATTGTCTATGCCATAATGGTGTAAACTAGAGGAGGAAGATGTATGTGATTTGCTGCTTTAATGCCATTGAGCCCCCAAGGATCTGGGCAGAGCTTGTTTCATTATCATGAATATAAAATTGCTACATTAGAGCTTGGTCTGAGCATACTATAACTGAATAATCCATTCACAATCTAAATATGAATCATTATTAATGCAGGATTTGTGTTAGTACTAAATCACATTATTCTTGGAAGTGTTTTATTTGTTCCAAGGTGATGTCTGTCAATCTTGAGAGTTGTTAGAGTTATAATGAAGGCTCTAAATAGAGCAAATAGTTGTCTGAGTGACTCCCTATACTGGTAAAAACTGAATGTACTTTCATACTAGTACAATGTATGCAGTGATAGTTACATCTGAAAATATGAAGGATAGCTTCATTTGGTTATCTGTGATTTTTCTTTCTAGAAATTACTTTATTATTCATTGGTTCTTACATATGACCTATAAATGAGATAGTTATTATAAGTAGAACTTGGAATGTCAAAAATGAGGGAAGTTCCAGTCCCTGAGGTACACATAGGGAGTCAGTAGAGAAGCTGGTGATATCTCCCCATTCCCCAAAGCTCAAATTTGGGACAAATTCTGTTTTGGAAAAGATGGTTTCATAGCTCCCTGGGACACCCAACATGGAGGAAGCTGAAAAATCTAACTTAAAATTAGAGCATGATTTCTCAGATGTAACTTAAGAAACGCTTTGTAATCTTTAGAGCAACCTTAAGAAAATAACTAAAATTATATAGTAAAACATTCAAGAATGGAATTAACATAGTCAACTAAAAATATTTATTTATAGTAAAAGAAGGTAGTCAAAGAGGAATGAAGAAACAAAAAAAGATAGGAGACATAAAAAAAACTGCAAATGGCATCTTTAAAGCCAGCCATGCCAATAATTATATTCAATGTGAATGGTCTAAACATCTCAATAAAAAGACAAAGATTATTAGGCTAGATATAAAAACAGTATCTATGTATATGCAGTCTATAAGACACACACACATAGATTCAAAGATACAAATAGTTTGGAAGTAAAAGATGGAAATGGCTATACCATACAAACAGTAATCATAAGAGAGCTGAGTGGTTATATTAATATCAGAGAAAATGAACTTTAAATAAGAAATATCATTAGATAAAAAGAGGGTGAAAAAATGAGGAAGACATAAAAACTATAAATTTATAGACACAAAACAATGGAGCCTAAAAGGTACAAAGCAAAGCCTGACAAAATGGAAAGAAGATATAGACAAATGGAAAACTATAGTAAAAGATTTTGATATTCTCAATAATTGGAAGAACAACTATACAGAAAATTAGGAAGAATGAAGACTTGAACAACATTATTGACCAACTTGACCTAACTAACCAACATAGAATGTACTACCCAATGGCTGATGAATAATATATATTTTTTCAAGACCACCATGAGGGACTTCCCTGGTGGTCCAGTGGTAAAGAATCTGCCTTACAATGCAGGGGACATGGGTTTGATCCCTGGCCAGGGAACTAAGATCCCAAATACTGCAGGGCCACAAAGCCCATGCGCCACAAATACTGAGGTCGCATGCCTCAATGAGAGAGTCTGTATGCCGCAAACTACAGAGTCTACGCACCCTGGAGCCCGCATGCCACAACTAGAGAGAGAAAACCTGCACACCACAACTAGAGAGAAGCCCGTGTGCATCAAGAAGACCTGACACAGCCAAAAAAAAGACCACCATGATCATCATCCTGGATAGCTCTAAATTTAAAAGCTTGTTACTTAAAACGATTGAAATTATACAAAGAATGTTTTCTGAGCACAATAAAACTAAATGGGAAATCAACAATTGGGGAATTTATAACCTCCCATGTATTTAGAAACTTAAAAACACACTTTTAAATCACTCATAGATCAAAGAAGACATAACAAAGAAATTAGAAAGTATTTTGAAACTGAAGGAGTAGAAAAACACAGAGTATCAAAATTAATGGATGCAGTTAAAAAATTAATCTTTTGATGTCTATATAAGAAAAGAAGGGTCTCAAATCAATAACCTAAGCTTCCACCTTAAAGAAGTAGAAGAGAAAAATTAGCCCAAAGTGAAGCTGAAGAAATAAAATAATTAAATTAAAGCAGAAATCAATGAAAAGGTAATAAAAATGCTAAAAAAAATCGATACAAACAAAAGTTGGTTCTTTGAAAATATCAACAATATTGGCAACTCTTAGATAAGCTACAAGTAAATAAAACAAAGACAAAAATATCAGACTCTGGAATGCAACAGGGTCATCCCTACCTACTCTACAGAAATTTTAAAGATTATAAGGGAATATTACAGTCACCATTATGTTAATAAATTTGATAGCTTAGATAAAATGATCAAAACCTTTGCAAAACAAAAATTATCAAAACATCATTTCAAGAAGAAATAGAATTTTTCAATAGTACCATAACAGTTAAAGAAAATGAACTGATAATTAAAAATTTTTCCACAAAGATAAATCTAGCCCTTGGGGTTTTACTGGGAAATTCTACAAATACTTAGAGAAGAAATAATTTCAATCCTTTATAAACTCTAAGAAATCACAGAAAGAAGGAATACTTCCCAAATCATTTTATTAAGCCAGAATTATCCTGATAGCAAAGACAGACAAAGATATCTCAGGAAAGCAGCAACAGCAAAAACTACAGACCAAGATTTCTCACAAATACAAAAATCCTTAACAAAATATTAATTAATGTTTTGTTCATATAAAAATGATTACATACCATGATCAAGTGGAATTTATCCACTTGAGTTCAGAGTTGGTTTACACCTGAAAATCCGTTAGTGTAATATACCATAATAATAGAAGTAAAGAAAAAAATTTACATTATTTTAATAGATATAGAAAAAGCACTTGACTACACCCAGGACCCAATTATGATTGAAAAATAAATAAATAAATAACTTGCAACAAACTAGGAATGAGAAGGGAAAAATGTCAACATGATTTAAATAATCTGCAAAACCCTGTACTAATATCACTCTTAGTTGTGAAATATTGAATGTTTTCCCTTAAGATTGGGCACAAGGCAAGAATGATTTTTTTTGTTACTTCTATTAAACATTGTACTGGAGATTCTAACTAATACACTAAAAGGACATAAAAGTAAGAATAGATTAAAAGCACATAAAGTGAAAAGGAAAAAAATAAAAGTGTCTTTAATTTGGATTATATATCTCTGTAAATAGAAAATCCCAGGGAATTCACAAAAACACCCTAATAAAATTAGCAAGGTCACAACACATAAAATCAATATACAAAAAAAAATTGTATTCCTATGTACTAGCAACAAACAATCCAAGTATAAAATTTAAAGAATAATTTAATTCAAAATATCTTCAAATAGAATAAAATAATTAAGAATACATATAACAAAAGAAATAAAAAGTGTACATATTGGAAACTAAAAAATGTTGCTTATAGATATTAAAGAAGATCTAAATAAATGAATACGTATTTTATATTCACGAATCAGAAGATTCAATACAGTCAACATGGCAATACCCTCTAAATTAATCTATAAATTCAATAATATCTCTATCAAAACCTCATCAGAAAACAAAAACAAACAAACAAAAAAACCTCATCAGGTCTACTGTGAAAATTTACGTGGTAGTCCTAAAATTTATGTACAAATGCACAGAACCTAGAATAGCAAAACCCATTTTGAAAAAGAACAAATTTGGAGGATTTACATTACTTGATTTCAAAACTTGCTCTAAAGGCACAGTCATCAAGATACATACACTAACGAATAAGAATCAAAGGTCAGGGGCTTCCCTGGTGGTGCAGTGGTTGAGAGTCCGCCTGCCGATTCAGGGGACACGGATTCGTACCCCGGTCCGGGAAGATCCCACATGCTGCGAGTGGCTGGGCCCGTGAGCCATGGCCGCTGAGCCAGCGCATCCAGAGCCTGTGCTTCACAACGGGAGAAGCCGCAACAGTGAGAGGCCCGCGTACCGCAAAAAAAAAAAAAAAAGAATCAAAGGTCAAGAAATAAATCCTTTCATTTATGGAAATTGATTTTTGACTATGGTACAAAGATGATTCAGTGGGGGAGAGGATAGCGTTTTCAGCAGATGGTGCTGGAACAATTGGATATTCACATGTAAAAAATAGGAACTTAGGTTCTTACCTCAAGCCATATACAGACGTTAACTCAAAATGCCTCATAGGTTTAAATGTAAGAGCCAAACTATAAAACGTCCAGGAAAAACAAAACAAAAAAAAAGACAGAAAGTCTTTGTGATCTTGAGTTAGGCAAAGATTTCTTCTATACAACATCAAGGCATGACCCAATGTAAGATAACCTTGATAAATAGGACTTTCAAAATTAAAAACTATGTACTTCATAAGATTCATTAAGAACGTGGAAAGACAAGTTGAAGGTAGGGAGAGGATATTTGCATATAATTTATTTGAAAAACACTAGCATCCTGGATACGTAAAGAATACTTAAAACTCAATAATAAGAAGGAGAGGATGTGCAGAAAAGGGAAACTCCTACACCGTTGGTGGGAATGTAAACAGGTACAGCCACTATGGAGAACAGTATGGAAGTTTCTCAAAAAACTAAAAATAGAACTATCGTATGATGCAGCAATCCCACTCCTGGGCATATAGCCAGACAAAACCATAATTCAAAAAGATACATGCACCCCAATGTTCATTGCAGCACTATTTACAATAGCCAGGACATAGAAGCAACCTAAATGTCCATGAACAGAGGAACGGATAAAGAAGATGTGGTGCGTATATACAGTGGACTATCATTCAGCCATAAAAAGGAACGAAATTGTGCTAATAGTCTTTGGATAGACCTAAAGACTGTCATACAGAGTGAAGTAAGTCAGAAAGAGAAAAACAAATATCATATAATATCACTTATATGTGGAATCTAGAAAAATGGTACAGATGAACTTATTTGCAAAGCAGAAAGAGAGACACAGATGTAGAGAACAAACTTATGGATACCAAAGGGAGAAGGAGGGGTGGGATGAATTGGGAGATTGAGATTGACATATATGTACTACTACGTATAAAATAGATGACTAACGAGAACCTACTGTAAAGCACAGGGAACTCTACTCATTGCTCCGTGGTGACCTAAATGCGAAGGAATTCTAAAAAAGAGGGGATATATGTATACATGTAGCTGATTCACTTTGCTATACAGCAGAAACTAACACAACGTTGTAAAGCAACTCTACTCCAAATTTTTTAAAAATAAGAAGATAAGTAATCCAATTAAATAATGAGTAAAATAGTTCAAAAATATTTCACCAAAGAAGATATATAAATGGCTAATAAGTACAAGAAATGATGCTGAACATTATTGCTCATTAGGGAAATGCAAATTAAAACCACCAAGAGATACCACTACACATACAAGACAAAAAAACCAATAATAGCAAGGATTCACAATGGTGTGGAGAAACTGGAAACTTTTTTCATTGCTGGTGAAAATTTAAATAGCATAGTCATTTTGTAAACAATTTCTTAAAGGTAAACATGCCTTGATTATATGATTCAGCAGTCCCACTTACAGGTATTACCCTAAAGAAATGCAAGCATGTATTCACACAAAGATGTGTATATTAGTATTCATAGCAGCAGTATTCATAATATCTAAAATTTAGAAACAATATGAATGCCTATCAACTACTGAATAGATCAACAAAATGTGGTGTATGCATACAGTGGAGTACTATTATGCTGTTAAAAAGACAGAAATACTGAAACTTGCTGCAACTTGGATGAACCTCAAAAACATTATGCAAAGTGAAAGATGCCAGAAACAAAAGGTCACATATTATAAGATTACATGTTTATGAAATGTCTATAAAAAGCAAACTTACAGATGTAGAAAGATCATTTGCAGCCGGGGCTGAGGGTAGGAGCAAGAGTTAACTGTCAATAAGCACAAGGGGATTCTCTGAGGTGGTGGAAATGTTCTAATACTGGATTGTTATGGTTGCACATTTCTATAAATTCACTAGAATCATTTAATTATACACATATAATTGGAATTTTGTGGAATGCCAGTTATATCTCATTAAAGCTGTAAAAAATTATTAATGAAAAAACTCAGAAACAGATCATGCTTGGTTATGCTTTTCTATTTTACTTTATAGAATGCTTGGGTTTTAAAATTTTTATTTTGCATATTTTGCAGACTTGGCAGGCAAAATCATTTCTAGTTTGTATAGAAGAAAAGTGAATCTAGCTTTCCTGAGGTTCTGCAAAGCTGTGGTGTCCTCCCTGCAGCTCCATGACTCACAATTGCTTCACCTTTAGACAAATGTTTAAAGACGAGCCAAGGCACAGCAAATACTGTACTTCAGGCCTTCACCCTGTTGTTTCTGATTCCTGGCAATGCCTCAGCCTCAATTTGTCTGCCTGAGAAAAGCCTTTTTTTTCCATACCCTCACTTTTATCCCAGCACCATCTCATCTCCCATGTGAAATCTTCTCTGACTATATTCTCAGCAAACTGTAGAAATCCCGTGTTTCCATATTATTATGTTCCAAGCTCATGAGAGCCCTCTCAAACTGTAAACTTGGTAGCATTGTCTATCCTCAGCATAGGTTGTGAAAATCTAGAGTTCAGGGCTTCCCAGGTGGCGCAGTGGTTGACAGTCCGCCTGCCGATGCAGGGGACATGGGTTTGTGCCCCGGTCCGGGAAGATCCCACATGCCGCGGAGCAGCTAGTCCCGTGAGGCAAGGCAGCTGAGCCTGCGCATCCGGAGCCTGTGCTCCGCAACAAGAGAGGCCACGATAGTGAGAGGCCCGCTCACCGCGATGAAGAGTGGCCCCCGCTTGCCACAACTAGAGAAAGCCCTCACACAGAAACGAAGACCCAACACAGCCATAAATAAATAAATAAATAAATTTAAAAAAAAAAAGAAAAGAAAAACTAAGGAAGGTTAAAATGTTAAAAAAAAAAAAAAGAAAATCTAGAGTTCAAAGACTCTACCTTACTCACATTTGTGTTGTTCGTTCATAGCATGCAGAAAAGCAATCAAATAATTTTTATTGTCTGATTATTTGAATGGATGGTTTTGGAGAGTAGGAAATCAAGGTGAGGTAAGGTCTGAAGACCTAAAGTGCATTCTGCTATTCAAAACTTTGGGCTTCCCTGGTGGCGCAGTGGTTGGGAGTCCGCCTGCCGATGCAGGGAACACGGGTTCGTGCCCCGGTCCGCGAAGATCCCTCATGCCGCGGAGCGGTTAGGCCCGTGAGCCATGGCCGCTGAGCCTGCGCGTCCGGAGCCTGTGCTCCGCAACGGGAGAGGCCACAACAGTGAAAGGCCTGCGTACCGCAAAAAAAAATAAAAAAATAAAAAAAAAATCTAACATTTATTTTTGTAGACTTCTCTTAATGAAACTATATCACTTTAAGGTTATTTTGCTTTTATCATAAGTTGTTGAAACATACATCATTTAACTTACACTGGCAGCATCAATTGCTCAGATCATTATGTTTACTCATTGTGTTTATTTCTTCTGGTTCTAGGAGTTCTTTTGCTCCTGAGATTGACTGATCCACCTAAGTCAGACAATGTGTCTTTAGTCAGCCTCTGACAGGCAACTGGGTTTGGACAATTATTCAAAAGAGAACCCTTGAGTCATAATTCTTGGTAACAGGGTATTTTTAAAGTTTTATTTAATCCCAGGCTAAAGCCTCTGCAGAACTTTTCTTACCAAAGCAGTCTAGTACAAAAAATAAATTAACACACAGCATTTATTCTCTTTATAAGTCATTTGGCATATCAATAACATACTGCTGTTAGCTGTCTTTTAGTATATTCATCGCTTCCCAAGTTGACCAGAGAGCCATTAAGGACTCTTATTTATATTTCTTATTCCCCCGCTCTTCCTCCAGAATACTGTACTCAAGTCAGTACCAGATAAACACGTTTTATTGATTGATTGAGTCTCAAGACTTCTGTAGCTATTTGAAAATGGCAAATGTGATCATCCTGGAATTGGAGCTGCTCCCTAAGAATTAATCCTTTATCTGCACTTTCTGACCTGTGACTAGAGAATCAAATTCCCCTGTCAAATCAGATTTTGGAGTGAAGTAAGTGTAACTCTGACATGACTAAAGTTCTTCAGATCTGTATCACAAGATAAAGGAAATGGCATGTAACTATTAGAGCCATATATTGAGCTGACATTTGAATTCACAAATGCAACTTGCTAACTTCAAGGTAGGTTGACAGATAAAAGTGGGTCATATCAAGAGAGTCTGGGGCTTCCCTGGTGGCGCAGTGGTTGAGAGTCCGCCTGCAGACGCAGGGGCTGCGGGGTCGTGCCCCGGTCCAGGAGGATCCCACATGCCGCAGAGCGGCTGGGCCCATGAGCCATAGCCACTGAGCCTGCGCGTCTGGAGCCTGTGCTCCGCAACGGGAGAGGCCACAACAGTGAGAGGCCTGCGTACTGCAAAAAAAAAAAAAAAAAAAGAGTCTGAAATCTTTATTCATTTTAGAGCTCAGTGATTTGGGGATTCTCTGAACTCAGAAGCACTATGGGGAAAAGGGGGATGGAGAGAGATTTGATATCTCTTGAATCTTCATTAGACCTAGAAAATCATCTGACACTTTTATTACTGGCTTTGTAATATGCATAGTGAAATTTATCATGTCTAAATCTGCAGTGCTAATATCAATCTTTTTCTGATTTTGGATAGGAAAAAGGGAGGCCAGTTTCTGGGAAGGCACTTCTAGGCAGCTACATCAGAGTTTCTGGAGCTGACAACCAAATATGAGTATTCCTTTTAGGCTTCCCAGGTTACTCTGTAACATGTAGCCAAATTTAAGAACAAATACTTAGTAATACAACTTTTGTTGGTATTCTTCATTGTCTTTAAATATCTTGGTTAAAATAGTGATGTGGTAAGAACATTAACATATTTTGCAGCAATTCCACTCCTGGGTATATAGCCAAAAAAACCAAAAACACTAATTCAAATAGATACATACACCCCAATGTTCATAGCAGCCTTACATACAATTGCCAAGGTATGGAAGCAACCTAAGTGTCCAAAATATGGATGAACGGATAAAGAAGATGTAGTATATACCTACAATGGAATACAACTCAGCCACAAAAAAGAATAAAATATTGCCATTTGCAGCAACATGGATGGATTGGAGGAGGTTATGCTAAGTGAAATAAGTCAGACAAAGAAAGACAACTACTGTATAATGTTATTTATATGTGGAATCTATAAAATACAATAAACTAGAGAATAAAGCAAAAAAGAAGCAAACTCACAGATATAGAGAACAAACTAGTGTTCAGCAATGGGGAGAGGGAAGGGGGAGGAGCAATATAGGGGTAGGGAGAAAAAAAATGTTATTATGGGATTATATGAAATCATGTGTGAGAAACTTTTGAAAATTGTAAAGCACTATAGAATTTGAGGAATCTTTAATTCAATAAAAAAATTAATTTAAAAAAAGATTCTATCAGGCAGGTATGGAGATCTACTCATCTTGAGGCTGCAGCTGCCCAAGACAAGCCTTGTATGTAAGTTTCCCTGCTTATTAAACCTGCCACCTACCAAAAAATGTAAATTATTATTTGTTCTCTGTTTGACTTTTAAGCAAAATGATACTCTATTTGGTTTTTAAGAGTACTATCTAGAACAAAATGATGTGAAAAATAAGAAAAACAAAAGAACTCAGGGATGTCAACAAAATAAAAGCCATCATCAAACAATGGACTAAATAGATCATTTCCTATTGAGGAAAGAAACAATGGAAAAGGAAGGTTTAAATCATAAAATGTTATTTGCAAACTAATGTATACTCAAAATAAATGGATTTAGAAGATACTAAAATATAAGGAGATACCAACAGAGGGAGCACTGCTGTAGAAATGTTTAACCTATTTTGCTCAGTCTTTTACACATTTTACTCCCCATATTCTGCATGACAAACATATGAATATTGTGTGAGCTGAATACATCTATTGTCTTTTGACAACTGTAATAATCCCAGAAGATGAATACAACATATTCATGAACCAATATGAGAACTATACAAAGCAAAATATATTTAAATTACAGAAACTCTTTTCTATTTTTTAATAGAGCAGGAAATTTTCAGCAATGTAGAGAGTGTATATTGTTTTAGAGGGCACGCCTTTCCTGAGATGGCAGTACATAGATATCTCACTGTTTAAAATGATTTTTAGAGTGGACAGGACCTCACTGGCTTTTCATTCTTCTTAAATCTTTATTAATCACTACATAAGGTAAATAATTATTTATATTTAAAAAAATTTTTTTGGTATTTTGTTCTACAATTGAGGATCTTGGAAGTCACCACTCCATCCTAAGAAGGAAGCATCTGAACAGACTGAAAAATCAACTCCTCTTGGATCCATTGGAGAAGGTGTTGCCAGAGCTGCTCCAGGTCTTTGTTCAAAACCCAACAACCCCCTTACCTTTAGCAGGACTGTCCTTGCTCCCAACCCTGCAATCCCCACCTTTATCAGGAGTTAACATAAATCTTTAAATTAAAGGGTCCAGATATAAGCAAGGAAGCTACAAACAAATGAACAAACAAAACACCAGATGGAACCAGCTGGGACAAAGATGGCAACAAATCTGACCTCCAACAGACCCTGAGTCTCATTAGACATTGATTTTACTATATTAGCATATTAAATGACACACTTATCATTGGCCCGTACCAGACACTAAGGACCAGAAAAGGATAAAAAGGGTGTGGCAACCCCTCCCTCAGGAAAAGCTCTGCCCCTTCCCTGATAGACTAATGCATGTGCCTCCCCATCATTAGTCTCACTCCTCCACCCTTTGTCTTTACTCTTTAATATTAAATCCCTCTCACCAGATGGGAGAGAAGTTGATCTGTGAGCTTAGTTCCTGCTTCTCCATTCTTTGGCCACTGAATAAAGCTTATGTTCTGTGAATTTCAGCTTAGGTTTCATTATTCACCTATTTGAACCTGAATGGAAAAAGAACCCTCCCCTGCTGAGGCAGAGATTTACCAGTGAAAACTGCTGTGGGAACAAGTACTGAGGTAGGAAAACCTCAACTGCAGTTGATGAATTGCTGGAGGCTCCGTGCAGACAATTCTGAGAGTTAAAAACTCCAGGGGGCCCCGTCCTAGGGGCCCCCACAATATTGTGAGATTTACCTCCAGATGCTCTACCAGGTTCCCACAGTAAGTATTAGAGAAAAATCCCCTCTTGCTTCTGGCAGGGGTAGGGGGAAAGGAACAATTTTGAAATACAGCAGAAGAATAGAAAACCTAAGAAAAACTTTTTTTTAAATGTTGAAATAAAAAAAAAATACTGTAACAGAAATGAAGAATACCTTTGATTGTGAAATATAGTCAAATATACCACTCCCCAATATGCCACTTTGGCATAGGATCATTTTGAGTTACAGGTACTTAGAAAAGAGCAAATGCAAGAAAAACGCTCTAACCCTTCTTCTTTTTCCTAAAGATGAAATTCTGATGTGATAGATGACCTCTCTGCAACATAAGGTAAGTAACATTCTTATCATCCAAAACAAGAAGCTGAGACCTAGAAAATTCTATACAAACAGACACTGATAAAAAATAATTCTTGTATTCCTTTAGCCTCCCTGCATAATTTACTTTTTCACACTTGCACCTCTTTGTTCAACCTAATATAAAAGCATGTAGGTTCTGTTATTTCTTTGGGTCTTCATTCCTTATGAGGGCTCCCATGTCGTGTAAAACATATAAATTTGTATGTTTTTCACCTGTTAATCTGTCTTATGTCAGCTTAATTCTCAGGTCCAGCTGAAAAACTCTAAGAGGGTAGAAGTAAAAATTTGTCTCCCCTGAAATGGGTTTATTAGCAGACTGGACATGGCTGCTGACAGAATTGCTGAGTTAGAGGGTATCTCAATAAAACCCACAAAAACTGAAAAGCAAAGAGAACAAAGATGGAAAAAAACAGAACAGAATATCCAAGGACTTTGGGACAACTGCAAAAGATGTATCATACACATAATGGGAAAACCAAAAGAAGAAAGAAAGAAAAGAAGAAGTATTTGAAACAATAATGACTGAGAATTTTTCCAAATTAATGTCATACACCAAACCACAGATCCAAGAAGCTCAGAGAACAATAAGCATGATACATGCCAAAAAATCCTACACCTATGCATATCATTTTCCATTAGAGAAAATCAGAGACAAAGAAAAAAATCCTGAAAGAAGCCAGAGGAAGAAAACACCTTATCTATAAAGGAACAATTACAACCAACTTCTCAGAGAGCATTCAAGCAAGAAGAGAGTGGAGTGAAATATTTAAAGTGTCGAGAGAAACAAAACAAAAACAAACACCAACCTAGAATTCTGTACCCTGGGAAGTTATCCTTCAAAAGTGAAGGAGAAATAAAGACGTTCTCAAACAAACAAAAATTGAGGGAATTTATTGCCAAAAAACTTGTCTTATAAGAAATGTTAAAAGAAGTTATTTAGATAGAAGGAAATAACATAAAGCACATGTGTGAATCTACATAAAGAAATAGAATATTGAAAAAGGAATAAGTGAAGATAAAAATTTTTTAAATGCCAATCATCCTCTAATAGGGCTTCTTAAAACACACTTCAATCAGTCTCACTCAAAAAACCTATAGACTATCAGCGGGGGTTGATAGAAACTGTAATATCCTCTGCATAATGTTTGCACTTGGTATGATAATCTCGATAAAGTCATTTACATAGAGGAAAGAGAAATAGTAAATCATTATGGAAATTCTGCTCTGTTATTAGGAAACAATCAGAAACAAGCCCTCCAAGGCTCAAATTCACTTTAAGACAAAAACAAATACTCTACACTTACTCAGATAGCAGGGTATCATAATAATTTTCTCAACTATGATAGGCTCTACTTTCTCTAGTGTACTTTCTATTACACTTTCCTGAAGAAAAATATATGTTGAATAACCAGCAAAAATTAAGTCAAAGGATTTGTCCAAGAGCCCATAGACTACCAAGAAAGCTATAGGGCAATAAATCCCATGAGTTTAGAAACAAAGCCATGAGAGAAAGGGCTGGGTCATATGTAACGGAGAAAAGTCATTGTCATTGTGTTAAACAAAATGCCTGTCATATGCAGAACAGTGATAATTGGGGCTTCTGCCTGTAAGAAATTCATCATCTGATTTTTTTCCCCTAAACAGCTCAGATGAAAAGTCTGTAGGTAAAGGGGAAGAGGTGTGTTGGAGAAGGGAGACTCCAATTTTGCATCTAGAAGCTCCTAACCTGGAATAGCTTCCATGAAACCCTGTCAATATTGGTAGTGAATAAATGTTCCACTCTACCACTGGTGGTTTACTGGAAAGAAAGGCAGGTCCAAGAGTGTTCTGAGGAACATCTATCTCAGCCCATTCACTCAGATTATAAGGGCCCTAAAATGTAGAACTCAGTTCTGCCAAGTGTCCTTCATATAACACAAGCTGGTCCAGCCCCTGTGGGCAGGTGGTTTTTCAATCCAGGAATCCAGGGCATTTTATAATAAAAGATAATCTGTGGCTGGCAGAAAGGAAAGTGATATCATGAAATTCTTACTTCCTTATGCTTAGGAGAACCTGAACCTGGAGTGTGATATGTTGAAATGGACAGGGTCCACACCAGAGGGCCACACTGGGGTTCCAAGCTATCCACATCTGGTGTTTGGTTGAGCAGAGGATCTCTTTAAACTTTAAAAATTGGGCAGTTCAAATCAACGGAAGATTTTTTCATAATTATTTTTGTATCATTGAAAATTCATAATTTCAAACAGGAAAAAATGTTTACAAAAACTCATTGATTAGATATAAAAATGAAATAGAAGACTACATCCTACATAGCACCTAGTTGATTTGCTTTGTCAGTTTTAGGTCTCTCTCTCACTACATTTTCTAGGGCCATTGTCATAAGGTCAAGTGGCTGCAACTTTAATAGGGTCCTGGTCAGTACATGGCCTGGATCTCCTGCAGACGGTCAAATATTTGTCCATGCACTTCACTGTGCAGTTCTCCATGCTTCATTTCAGCTGACCCATGAATTTTAAAGATAAAGCAATTTTGTTTCAATCTGGCTTTTTGTTTAGTGATTTAGGAAGAAAAAAAAGATGACTAAGCTGAATAGAAAAGTCTCCTCAAAACATATATATTTCACCAAACTCCTAAATCTATGTCATGTCTTTCTTACTTTTTCTTCAAGTCCATTAATATTAATTGATGATTAATTTTGCTTCTTATTCCACAACGATGGAAATGCACCCATCAGTGCTGAATTGTTTTAACAAAGGTATATATACTGTATGTGTGTGTGTGTGTGTGTGTATATATATATATATATATATATATATATATATATATATATATATAGTAAGTCCCCTACATACAAACGAGTTCCATTCCAAGAGAGCGTTCGTAAGTCCAACAAATTTAGCCTAGGCACCCAACTAACACAATCGGCTATACAGTACTATACTGTAATAGGTTTATAATACTTTTCACACAAATAATACATAAAAAACAAACAAAAAATAAAGAAAACATTTTTGAAAAGTACAGTAGTGCAGTACAACAGCTGGCATACAGGGGCTGGCATTGAGTGAACTGGCAAGAAGAGTTACTGACTGGAGGAGGTAGAGGAGGTGGGAGATGGTAGAGCTGAAGGATCATCAGCAATAGGAGACAGAGGGCAAGCTGCAATGTCACTCATGCCTGATGTTGATGGAACACACGTTCACTTCTTTGAAAGTTCACAACCTGAAGGTTTGTATGTAGGAGACTTACTATATTTAAAACAGAGGCCATTCAGAATGTGAGGCACAATGAATACAGCAAGAACTGGTGGAATAATACAGAGGAAAAATACCAAATTCAGATGGGTGCCACAAACTAGCCCCAATCAATTTTATTCTTACAAATCACTAAACCAAATCTACCTTAAAATGTGTCCCTCTTCACCCTTGCTCACACCATAACTTGTATCTGGAAGAACTAGTTCTTTTTTTAATCTAACTTTTGCTCATCCTTCAGGTTCTACTCAAATCCTACCTTTCTATGAGCGTGTTTCCAAGAACCCCTCCAACAGCAGTATCACCTTCTGCTTCTAGATTCCTGGCCAGGACAGGAGTAGAGAAGGAGAAATAGGGCACTGTGTTCCCACAAGGGTTGACTACCTTTTCACATGCCTCTATTTTGAACCTGCCCAGGGTCCAAGGCAACTGAGTATTTGTTCATCATCAACTGATTATTCCACTTTCTCTTCCATACAATGAATCCAGTCCTTCCTTATCTTTCCAGAAAATAATACCTCCATTGTTCTTGGTAATATTTCTGTATGATTTGTCTCACCATAATGCCTGAACTTCATGAGCAGTCAGGCTTAATTCTTGGGCTTTTGAATATGTATTGTTCTCTTCTGAATAGGTCAGTGCTAGGAACCCAATGTATCTTCCATAAATACCTATGTACTTTATTTTGATTTTAAGTTTCCCCAAAATTTCCTTTTATACTTTTGTTTGTAAAACATGAGGCAAAATGTATATGATCCTCTTTTGGACTAGATATAATCAGCTAAAACTTTTGTTACACAGATTTTGAGACAGCCCAATTGCTGGGAACCGTGAACTGCACAATCAACATTCATTCATGGCCTGTTAAGGTCAGCCTATCTGTTCTGAAGGTCAATAACTGCAGTAGTGATCCACCGTTGGTGGGCTTTTCTTCTTCCTGGTCAGAGCAACTAAAATTCTCCCATCAGCACAGAGCCTCATAAAAAAAGGAATCAATGACAAAAGGAAAGGAGAGGCAGAGAACAGACACACAAGTGCGTGCGCACACACACACACACCACTGTTGACGCCACGCACTGAAGTATTGTATGGGTGTGCCCTCTCAGGCTCACTGCTCAAAGACAGACAGCCACCCTCTCTGGACTCAATCTTCTGCTCTACAACTTCATGCAGGTAATTTTACTTTCCTGAATCTTCTTCCATCTACTTGGGAAAATGAAAATAATATCTCCATTAGGAAAAATGACCTCATTGACAAAATAAATGCCAATATATTTGCCTAATTATGTACCGTGATGTCTCACATGTAGCTTGCATTTATGTGTATAATTAAAACTGGTTGATTAATATCCCAGCATGCCCTTTGATCTTCCTGCATAAAAAGGTAAAGCTGAAGAAAGACTTCACATTCCTCTACCCCAAGAAAAATCAAGAAAAAGTTGAACTATGGAGTATGATATCTTCATTACTATTAAGAAAACCTTAGATGTTTGCTTTTCTGGTTTTATCATTTTCAAACGTTTTGCATATTTTAGTAAGATAAAAGATTTCAATTCAATTTAGATCATGTCCATTTAGCACTTGTCCAGCACTCTCCTGGGAATAATATGTAGCACCAAGAAGACATGTTTCCTGTCATGAAGTGAAAATTGAATTAATAAAATCAGTAGCTTAGTAATTTGCCAGTTTGAAGTATCAATGTATATTTTGAGTATTTTAAACGCAAGAGATATAACTGCAATTTTTCTTTTAGAAGTGCAGAGATATCCCTCAAACTCCCTTGCTACTTCCCCTTATTCTGAGCTGAGTCTTAGAACATCTGAAATGTTCTAAAATGTCACAACTGATTCTGGAACTAAGAAGTGTCACTATCTGGATGCTTTCCCCGGTCATGGCTGAGATTTTACTCAGTAACCTGACAGTATAGGAAAGAGCTGAGCTCCATTCCAACTTGTCCAGTGGTGACTGGGCATTTTAAAGGGAGAATGAGGGAGTGGGGAGGGGAAGTAAGCAGGGGCTCAAGTACAGTCAGGGAGGTAGAAAAAAATCACAAAAGGTAAGTAAGTAAATCGGGTTTGTCAGTGAAAGTGATTGGGCCAACTGTGTCTGCTAACTGGCAGTTACCAAAGTTAGGATTTTATCCTCCCCAGAGACAGGGAGGCAGAGGCCCTATACTTCCTAATGATTACATTTTGAAGGAATGGCTTTCAGGCCCTTGAAAAAGACCTTTCTGGTTTGTAGGAGACAGAGATACCTATGAATATACCTCAAAGGAACAGAGGAAGATTTATAATTGTAAAATTTTCTTAGTAAATGCTCTAAGAAAAGGAACTTAGGGACCTATTGTCCAGTGTTGGCTAGAAAAAGTGGTAAGGTCTTTTGAAAGTCTTGAGTTTTATCAGACAGGTACTGAAAAGGATTGTCCCAGGGCTGTGGCCTTGGGCTGCCAGAAGTCATGCTAGGGTTGGTGACATCTCAGTACAGGGTTTGCAAGGAGTTGTTATGTTGAGAGTTCTTTTTCAGTTCTCTGGCAGCACACACTGGGGCTCTTGGCTGAGCTCAGGACTTACCTCATCCAGGAAAAGAGAGACGGGGAAGGCATCATAACCTGCTGCTACCTCCCACCCTTCTTCAGGAATTGCCCTGGGAGAAGCAGTCACAGCAACCCACGCCTGGTGTGGAGGGCTGTCTTCCTGCATCAACACAAGTCCAGCTCCTTCTGGGAAGGCAGGGCCTGGTGCCCTTTCAGAGGCTCAAGTGCCCTCAGGATCCCAGCAGGAAAATGCAAGTCCGAACTATACCTGATCTCAGAGAGACAGCAGTGAGTCGTCCTGAAGAGAGATCTTAGTTCCCTGCCCAGGAATTGAGCCTGGGTAACCTGGATGAAAACCAGGAACCCTGACCACTAGTCCACCGGGGGCTAGAGGCTAGAAGCCAAGTGGCCCTAGCTCTTTTCCCCATTTGAAAGCAAAAATGTTTCAAGGAGGCAAAAACTATAAAAACAGTCCCAAAGGTTATTATCAGAGACACAACATAACATGTGGGAGAGCACACAGAGAAACATTTTGTTTATTTAAGACAGAGCAAGGCAGAGATACACACCCGGAGAGAAAGGGTATGGGCATCCTCTCTAATGAGGAGTGCAGTAAGTCAGAAGCAAGGCAGAAATACACACACAGAGAGGAGTGCAGGCGTCCTGAATGAGGGGCGCAGTAAAAACATGATTTAAATCACTTATACAGGACAGTCCTTCCAGCTCTTTGTTTCTTTGGCCAATTATCTTGTTTCTTTTTTCACACCTGACTGGTCCTAGGACCCTCTTTAACATGCCTGTGCAACTTTTTGCTAAGATGGATCCCACCACAGAGGCCTGTGAGGATATGTCCACACGTATTATGGGATGGCACCCCATCCCTTTTTTTTTTTTTTTTTTTTTGCAGTAAGCGGGCCTCTCGCTGTTGTGGCCTCTCCCGTTGCGGAGCACAGGCTCCAGATGCGCAGGCTCAGCGGCCATGGCTCACGGGCACAGCCGCTCCCCGGCATGTGGGATCTTCCCGGACCGGGGCATGAACCCGTGTCCCCTGCATCGGCAAGCGGACTCTCAACCACTGCGCCACCAGGGAAGCCCCCCCCCCTCCCTTTTTGACCTTCAAGGAATATTCCTGCACATGTGCAGACAGGGAAGTTTTCCTTGACCTTAGGAGTTGGTCATCTTATCTCTTTACGTCAGCAGTGCTAAGCTTTTGCCACTAGCTTTGTCCTTGGAGTACCTGGGTGAGAACAAAGCTTCAGTTTTACTCCACTTGACAAACACCAGCTGCCAGCCCAGGGGCCCATCCATCTCCTACCTCATACCCAATTCTGCTCTTGCATCACTTCTGCATGTTTCCTGGGTTTTGATTTTCCAATCAAGCAGTCTTTTTCCGGGAGCATTTTTCCAGCTCTATTTGACTCTTCCCATAGGAATTACATACGCACAGCACAGTATGTTACCAACAGCAAATGGAATAAGCCTAAGGGGAAGGTCCCACTGGGGTCATTGCCGTCTACTGGGAAAATGCTATCACTAGACCATTATGGCTCCAGGAAAGTGGCACTAAATCAGAGTGTTGGCTGGCTTCTAATATCAACCTTTATCGCTTATTTGTGCAATGACTCCTGCTTAAACTAAGCAATCCGTTCCCAGCATATGGCAGATTTTCTAGAGAATGTGCTGTGCGTATTACCAAATTAGTTTACTTTGCTGATATCCTTTAAGGTTCTGTTAGACACCTGTAAATGACAAGTCTTTTGGTATGTGAAAATTTTTTCCAGAGAAATTCGAATCAACCATGAGAAAAAGAGATAAAAGGTGTTAGATTACAAAATTACAAGCATTAGGTAGGAAAGCTGCTATGATTCTGGCAGTGTTAATATTTGCTCAATGCATATACTTACGTGTAAGCCTAGATCACCCAATTTTCCTTCACTATGTGTATCATTTTACTCTCCATATGTGTTCTAGCCACTTAAGTCTATTTGAATGTACTTACCAAATTAAAATATAAACGTTCTCTGTTTAAGCAAGGAAATAAAGAGTCAGAAAAGAAAAAAAGAGAATTCACCCATTCAATGCATTCTATGAAAAGAAATGAAAGAATCAACCAGAAGAAAAGGTCAGAAGTCACCTCTTAAGGAGACCTAAGGAAGTTAAATGTTTGAGCAGATCAAGCAGCAGACTTATTTATTAGATTCTCTCTTCTATTCTCCTTACTCAGGAGGATAAATACAATGCAAAATAGAAGGGCATAGTCCAAGTATTTAAACAAAATGTGAAACATATTTCTGGTTGAGCAAAGTGACTTGGCCTCAAGCCAGTAAGAAGCAGACTCTCTAGGCAGAATCTGTGCTAAGGGATAGTTCACCATCCAGGATAACCCAATTAGCACTGAGCATAAAAAAAAAATGTTGACAAGGTCAAAATCATCCATTGCTTACATTTAGAGTATTGCATTGAGGTCTTAATTGTCTTCTGAGTTATTCATGGAATTGTATACATTCTCCTTTCTAGAGAGATAAGCCACATGTACTTTTCTATGTATACTATGCCAGTAATTGAATTTTGCCTTAATTTGAAAGCATTATAGCTTTAAAGGATCAAGTGCAATTTAAGTTCAAACCCCTTTCTTCAGAAGAAATTGTATGTAGATGCATTTTATAGAAAACAGATGAAAGCTGTTCTGCTCTGCCCCATACAGCCTCACCTTCTTCCATAATCTCCTTGCAGGCTCCAGGGCACATAGATAGAAAAGGCACTTCACCAGAAGTCATGAGACCTAAATTCTAGATCAGGTCTGGTCATTGCCCAGCTCAGTAACCTGCACCAGTCATGATCTCTGGGTGCCTCAGTTGCCAAGTGAGTAGAGAAAGGTCACAAATTTCCTTTTGACCTCTGAGGTTCAATTTCCTAGTTCAGTTTTTTTCATAATTTCTTAAAGTAGCTGAATAGTGTTTTCATTCTCCTAAAAGTGTGAGAAGCACAAAACATTGTATGTATATTTCTAATCAAATGCTAATATTTTTAAGTGGCCAACATCTAATGTAGAAAAAAATGTAAAAAAAAATTTCAAATAATAGACTTTAAATTAGCAAAGCTTGTTTTTTAAAAGAAAGTATAGTTTAGTTCTAAAACTCTGAGATAGTTTTAAAGCATTAAACCAGAAGGTGTAATATTCAAACTGTCAAGAATCTTTCTCAAGGCTCTAAATATTACTTCTGTGGTAAATGAAAGCACTAGTAGATTTTTTTTTTAAATTACCTCAGCAAAAAGGAAAAAGGAAGAGCCACACCTGCCTTTCATTCCCCAGGCCCTTGTTTCCATCCTTCCTCATGGCAATTCTAATGTTTTTAGGTAGGGACTTGGGGCAGCTTGTGGTAGCATATGCAGATTTTATTTATACTGTGGCTCATGAGAAAGTGACAGATACAGAAATAAATGGAGCCAATACTGAGATTTTGGAGTTTCAGGTGTCATTTGAGATGTCACTTATCCATTACCCATTCAGGAAACATTAAGTCATTGAGGTTTTTTTGCGCTTGAGGCACAGTTCTAGGTGCACAGACAGATCCATATAAGATGTGTTCCATGCACTTAATGTATATTTAGACCAAAGGTAGACACTGAGAGTTAGTATGAGAGTTTTGAATAATACTAAATAGTACATACAAAATATAGTAACACTTGGATGCATGAAGTACTATGAAAACAAAGCCATATTCTAGAAGGGTAAGGAGGAAATTAGTTCAGGGCAAAAGACTATGCATTTAGAATTGTAGATTACTCTTTTTAAAAGCTTGAACATTCACAGCTAAAAGCCCTAGTGACTATTGATGAAATCTAATTGAGCCAAGAAGAGGGATCAGATCATGATACAGGTCTAATTACTGTGATGGAGGGGAAGGAAAAAGGATTGGGTAGGAAGAATCCAGGACTGCAACCCAGTTCTGAGAAAGTTTCTTAAAGGGAAGCCTTGAGCCAAAGCTGTTAGAAGAGTCCTGTGTCTCGTGGGAACGGACCTGCATCAGCAGCCTGCTGTGCTCAGTCAATGGCTAGAAGCGGTCTGCAATCTCAGGATTGTGTTCTGAGGACAGCAGCTGGAGCTGCCCGTCAGTGTTCCTACCTATAACAGAAGACCTGAGTGGTGCATTTCCGTAGCTGACAAACAGGCCAAGTATGTGGGCTATATTGAAAATGAAGGAATGTCATGGGGAAGGGGTCGGAGAACTGTGGATAAATATTTGGATCATTTGTCATGATAAATGACACGTCTCTGTATTATTTTCAGGAAAAACTATTAGCAAACCCCAGGTGATGAAGAATCTCTCCAAATGCAGAGAAAATTTCTGTGGAGGCTTCCAGCTTAATTCGAGGGTCCTCCGCAGATACAACCTCCTGAACTGGTGCAGACACTTAGATGATAAAAAAAAAAACCACACACACAAATAAAAAGAAAGAAAAAACAAAACCACACACATAATTATGTTATCTTCACACAAGCAACTAAAATTTTACAGTGCAGCTGTTTAAAGATTTAAACACTTACTTTACATCCAGAATTAGGATGGTGGCAATACATTTAGCAATAAACATAATGAGCATCACAGGTAATCTAGTGATCACCAATCTAAACTTCAACATTGAACATCATTATTATCACATGTTTTTTTTCCCCCCAACATTAATTCTTCAATTATGGTAAAAATGTCAACTCTAATTTAATTTATAGAGTCTCTTATGAAATAAAAATAATGAAATACAGCTAATGTACCCCAGTTGTATTGAAAACAAAGTAATCTTTCTGAAGCACCGTGGGCTCAATGGCCAGTAACAGGAGTAATATTGGAGCAAAACTGGCTGAACAGCCCAGTGGTCACAGACCTGAAGACTGTGGGTTGATAATGCTGGGAGCACAGAGTAGAAAGAAGTATAAAATGCTCTAAAGCAGGGCCCCTTAACTGGGGCTCCATAAACACTGTGGTGTAGGGGACAGGACAGCAAACTGGAGGAGGCAGTGCAGTGCCCACCTCTGCCACCTGACTGCTGTGACTGGAAAAGCCATTCACTGTCTCTGGTCCTAACTGACTGTCTTTTGGGTTGTCAGGAAAAGAGAATACAGATTTTTGGACTGATTTCTTGTTCAGAGCTTACCTTAATATTAGTGAGGTGTTTTTTTTTTTTTTTTTTTGGTTCTAGAACAGGGCTTAGGAGCAGCTCTGGAACCAGATGATGTGGGCTTATACCCCAACTCTGCCTCTCTAACCTCTCATTTGTGGAGTGAACAAGATATTAACTCTTACATATGGGTTGACAATGAAATAAATGTATTAGTTTTCTATTGCTGCCATAACTGATTGGCACAAATTTAATACAGCTCAAAAAAATACTATTTGTTTTCTCACTGTTTCTTCTGTAGGTCAGAAGTCCAAGCACAGTACAGCTCTACTGAATCCTCTGCTTAGGGTGTCGCAAGTCCAAAGCAAGGTGTTGGCAAGGCTGTTCCTTTCTGGAGGGAAGAAACTACTACCAAACAGATTTGGGATAGTGTCAGAATTCAGTTACTTCTCTTTCCACATGTACTTTACATGCTTCCAATCTCCTTGACTTCCTCTTCTGTCTTTTCTCTCTGCTATTAAGGGCTCATGTGATTATACAGGGACAACCTAAATAATCTAGGACCACCTACCTAGCAACAGATTAGTAACCTTTGCCAAAAATTCTTCTTGGTTTTTATTTGTTTCAATTTGGTGCCTGTTTTTTTATTTTCTAAAGGAGAGAGTTTGTTCTATGTTGCACATTTCTTTTCTCACTATATAAATGATATACGTGAAAAATAACCATTTTCACCTTTTCGTCTTCAGTTCTGTTTTCTTCTCTATGCTTTTACGCGTAAGTGCTACATGCCAAGGCCTTGTAGATCTAGCCCTCTCTCTCATGCCTCCTGGGGAGACAGATATGTAAATAAGTAAATCAAGGCCATCTTCTAAGGCTAGGGCAGAGACACCTACAGAGTGTGGAAGGAGTGCAGAGGAGGATGTCCAGCTGTTGTTAGACAGTGGGACAGATGGATACACAGCATTAGGTCAGTGCTATCACGGAAGTGAAGGAGGAAGGCATCCCAGATGGCATGGGAAGCATATAGGCATACTGTCCTCAAGGTTCATCCAGGTTGTTGCAATTGTCAGGATTTCCTTCTTTTTAACTTTGAGTAATATCCCATTGTATGTATATACCACATTTTCTTTACCCATTATCTGTTGATGGACATTTAGACTGTTTCCATATCTTGACTATTGTGAATAGTGCTGTAATGAACATGGGGTGCAGATATCTTTTCAAGATCCTGGTTTCTATTCTTTGGGTATATACCCAGAGGTAGGATTACTGGATCATGTGGTAGTTCTATTTTTAATTTTTTAAAGGAAATTCTATATCTATGTTGTTTGTTTGTTTCTCCTTTCTTTCCTTCTTTTGCAATCTGTGAATTTTTAGTAGTCTATTTTTACTTACCCATTCATTTTTGACTATATGGTTTTGTATCTGGAGGGAGGGAGTTTCACAAGAAATTAAAATATATAAACTTAACTTTTCACAGTCTACTTTTACAATTCAAGTTGAATGAAGAAAACTTACTCTCATATAGGAATCTTTACCCTTACTTTTTTATACTGTGGTTATAATATCTACATACATTGAAAACCTCATCAGACAATGTTACAATTATGTTTCAGCTGCAAGCATATATCAAAGACTTTAAGAGGATAAAGATAGGTTATGATATTTACTTACAAATTGACCACTTATATTGCTCTTCCATTATTCCTGGTGTTCCAAATTTCTTCCTAATGTCACCTTATTTTCATCTGAAGAACTTAGTTTAGCATTTCCTTTAGATCCTGTCCTGTAGCAACAAATTCTCTTAGTTGTCATTATTTCAGAATATCTATTTCAGTCTCATTCATGAAGGTTATTTTTGCTGAATATAAAATTCCATATTGATAATTCTTCCTCTTCTGAATCTTACAAAAGCTGTTCTACATCCTTTGGCCTGCATGCTTTTGATAAGAAATTTGCAGTTATTCAAATTGTTATTCTCCTATATGAAATGTGTCATTTTTCTATGGTAGATTTCCAGATTACATTTTTCTTTAATTTTTATCAGTTTTATCATTATGTATCTAGAAATAGATGTTTTCATTGTTCCTCCTGTTTAGGATTTGCTAATCTTCTTAAATCTGGAAGTTTATCTCTTTCACCAAATTTAGGAAGTTTTCAACCAATGTTTATTCAAATGTTTACTCTGTGCTATGCTTTCTGTTCTTCTCTGAGACTCTGATGACATGAATATTAGACCTCTTAGTGCTCTCAAATAGGTTGCTGAAATCTGTTCATTCTTTTTTCAATATTTTTCTCTCTGTTAAGATTTGATTATTTCTATTGATAGATATATCTTCAAGTTTACTGACTCATTCCTCTGTTATTTCAATTATCTATGGAGCCCATCCAGTGAATTCTTATTCCAGTATTATTTTTGGTTCTGAAATTCCCAATGTGTTCTTCTTTTCATCTTCTATTTCCTGACTTAGAACTTCTATCTTTCTAGTAATTTCAAGAGTGTTCACCCTTACTTCTTAAAGCATGGTTTTAATAGCTGATTTAACATCTTTGCTTAATAATTTGAAAATCTGCGTTGACTCAGAGTTGGTGTCTTTGGTTGCCTCTTAAGAGTTAAGATTTTTCTATCTTTGTATGTAAAGTAATTTCAGATTGTGATCCTGGATATTTTGAATATTGTTATGAGACTCTGTTATTGTTTATATCCTAAAGATTATTTATTTTGTTACCCAAATTGTTCCAGCTTTGGTCATCAAAACTCTTTCACTTGGATCGTCTGACCTTTTGACATACCCCCACCATTGTGAGATTTTTTCATTTGTTTGTTTGTTTTTGAACACTGCCTTACTTTCTGTCATTATAAGATGCTCCAGTGTCTTCTTTTATATTTCTTTCCCCAGCCCTAGGATATGACATTCTCCAAGGAGCCCTGTTCCTTTCACTGGAGTTTGGTATTAAAAATAAAATCTGGGTGCTAGATGGACACCTTACTACTCTGCTACTGGAGTGTCATTGCTTCTAGCTCCTCTCAGTTGATAGATCAACAAAATATGTGTATATACTAATCTATGTATACACATATATCTATATCTAATTATCCATCTGTATATTAAGCTAAATATGAGTTCATACTGATGTCTCCAACTGTAATCTACCGGCACATGGATTGTTCCAACCTTCTCCTCTTACTTATGTGTAATCTCCCTCTCCAACAATGAAAAATCTGGCTCCCACCAACTGCCATCCATTTATTTATGGTTCAGTTTCAGTATACATATTTTGTGTGTTCAGAATTGTTAAGCTATGTCCCAGTGGAAAACAACTTCATGAGCTAGAATTGCTTATATACAGTTCCTTTTACATTTAGGTATTTCCAATGTTACTGAGGTCAGCATGTCCCCCCCAACCCCACTCTGCTGAGGTTGTTTTGTACATTTGTAACAGTTATATTCTTATGTCACATTCTTTATTCTTTCCTAGGTTCCCTGACCCGCTAAAGGATTTTTAAAAATTTTAATACCATAAGGTTCATTCTTTGTGATATAAAGTTCTATGGGTTTATGATAAATGCATATTTTCATGTATCCACTAATATAATATTATACAGAATACTTTTACTGCCCTAAAAATTCCCCTGTGCTTCATCTATTCAAACCTCTCCTCCCACTCCAAATCCCTGGCAACCACTCATCTGCCATCTCTCTGGGTTTGTTTTTACCACAATGTCTTATAAATAATCATGCAGTGTGCAGCCTTTCAGATTGGCTTCTTTCACTTAGCTATACAAATCTGAGATTTATCCATGTCTTTGCATGGATTGATAGTCATTCCTTTTTATCACCAAAGGGCATTCCATTGTATGATTGTATAATGGTTTAGCAATCCATTCACATATTGAAGGACTTCTTGGCTCCTTCTAGCTTCTAGCCACTATAAATAAATTGGCTGTAAATATTAGTGTTCTGGCTTTTGTGTGGACATAATTTTTCAACTCATTTGGTTAACTGCTTAGAGCATGATTGCTAGATCATGTGTTAAGACTACATTTGTCTTGCTAAGAAATCACCAATCTGTTTTCCAAACTGTACCATTTTGTACCAGCAATAAAAGAGAGTTCTTGTTGTCCCATGTCTTTGTCAGTGGTTGGTATTCTCACTTAAAAAAATTGTTTTAGCCATTCTAGTAGGTAGGTAGTGGTATCTTAGTGTTACTTTATTTATATTTCCTTGAGACAAATGATGTTGAACAATTTTCTTCTTGCTTATTGGCAACATCTTTAGTGATATGTATCTTGCTCATTTTTAAACTTTTTTTTCCCTTATAGCTGAGTTTTAAGAGCTCTTTGTATATTTTGGATACAAGTCCTTTATCTGACAAACATTTTGCAAATATTTCTCTCAGTCTATGGCTTGTTTTTTCATTGTCTTAACAGTGCCTTTCACAAAGCAGAGGTTTTTTTTTTGTTTGTTTTTCTTTTTAGTTTTAGTAAAGTTCAACTTATCAGCTTTTTCTTTCATGGATCATGTTTTTGGTGTTGTATCTAAAAATTCATCCCCTATCCCAAGGTTACCTAGATTTTCTGTTATTTTTTCTTCTTATTGTTTTTTTTGTTTTACATTTAGGTCTATGATCCATTTTGATTTAATTTTTGTGAAAGACCATTTACTTTTCAGACACCTCAGATAGCTGCTTCACACCTTCTGTCCAGGATTTATAGTTGCATTTGGTGGTAGAGATAGGATAGAGTTTGTTTCTCCATATTTCTTAGAACTATTTATGAGAATTAATATTTTACTTTAGAAGTTTCTTCTTTTATTCTTGCTTTATTTAAAATTTTCAATTTTCCTCTATTCTCTCAGCCAGTTTCTATGTTAGAATAATAAAGTGTATGATCAGTATATCAAGGAAACAGTGACTTCCATTTACTCTTAAGTTCCTGAATCTTGCAGAGATTATCACAGAACAGATTCCATCCATCTCTTTGGATCCAAATTACTATTTTTTTGAGGATCAATAAGCAAACTACAAACTCACAAGAATAGGAAGATACTATTTCTGATACTATAGGGATTTAAAATTCCCCTACTTCCCTTTTAAGCAAAGCACCTAGCAGTTGGCAGTTCTAGAAATCCATACTTTTAGATTCTGATTCTAGCTGTGCTCCCTGCCTGACTCCCTAACACTAAAGTGACTCCGAGGAATTTGAAAATGTCTGCTATTTTAAAACATAAAACTAGGCATTCAAAAGGAAATTTAAAAATACATTTTACTACTCACATATTAAGGCAAGACTGCTTTTTCCTGGCCCTGACTTCTTAAGCTGCTCTAATATGTACAAGGAGAAACATCATGACCAAGAAGCCAATCTGTCCAGAAAAAATCCAAACCATAAAACTATGTAAAAGACTCACCTCTTATTTTAGAACATATGGAATTTTGCTTTTCAGAATGGCTGAATTCTACGTGTAAAAATTCATATTTATTGTGTAGCCTCAATAACTCAGAATATTGTATCAATTGCTCAGCTCTTGACTGACCTTAGCCTTTTCCAATTATCTGCAATGATATCACTACTCTGACCTAAGCTTGCCGCTGCATATCTGCTACCTCCTAATCTATGGAAGTCATGGTTCAAAGGGATGATAGAAGATTCTAACCAATAGTAATTTGGGTTTTTAGCCACATGACCCTAGGGGTCATCAGCCAGTATCAAATTCTCCAATGTCCATGTCCTATTTGCCATATTGGTTTCCTCCTAATGCTGCAGATCCTATAAATGTTTTTTATTTTTAATTTAAGATATAATTGACATATAACATTGTATTAGTTTTAGGTGTACAACATAATGATTTGATGTATGTATATATCACAAAATGATTATCACAATAAGTTTAATTAATATCCATCATCACACATAGTTACATTTTTTCTTATGGTGAGAACCAAATGTCTTTTTAAAAAAATTATTTTATATTGTAGTATAAGTTGACTAACAATGTGTTAGTTTCATGTGTACAGCAAAGTGATTCAGTCATACATATACATGTAACTATTCTTTCTCAAATTCTTTTCCCATTTAGGTTATTACAGAATCCAAGTGTCTTTTTAAAGCATGTATTCCTTCATCCTTCACTTTTTTTTCCTAAATAGTTGATAATATGCTGAGGTACAGACATGATTTGTCTAATTTGAAATTGGCTCTTTCTCCTTTGTAGCACACATTTACGTAGAGGTATATCTGTACTTCCCCAAATCCAACATCCATATATCCAAATAAGGCAACAACTAAGCTTACTTAAAACTTGCACAACTGATTTGAGGAAGGTGGGAAGGATATCTCTAACTGTGCTGCAGTCACTAAAATCTTTATCCTAAGATAAAACAGGGCAAGATGTCACTGGGTGTTAATAACTATTGATAAGGAAATGCAGTAATTTGAAGAGCAGTATTAATCATCATAGATAAGTTAGGAGGACAGAAATGAAGATCCTCAGATAGTAGTGAGGAATATCTGATTCTCAGCCCTTAGGCGGCTCTTCTTTCATTCATGTATTCATGTATTCATTCATGTCTTCACCAAATACTATTTAAGCTCCTACGATTTTTTAGGAAAAGTGCTGGGCAAGAGGATAAAGTGGTGAGCACAATAGACATACTTTGTGTTCCCATAGGTTACACTGGAACAATTTCAAGTGTTATGTGCCTAGTGTTATAACATGGTATGTACAGAATGTCATGGAAGAAACAACAAGGACATCAGATTGAATCTGGTGGGTTCTGAAGTAGTCAGGCTGGAAGATTGGGAAGACACATGGGGGACACCTGGATGTCTCACTGCACAGGGGAAACTTAGGCTGTGACCAGAATGAGTAGGTCAAGAAAAACCAAAGCAAACCTTCACTCCTAGTTGCTTTGAGTGAATATCACCCACTTCCAGAAAGTTGCCTCTGCTTCCACTGTCCCCCACAAAAGGAGAAAAATACACAACACAAATGGTCACTTTCTACTCAATCCCTTCCATTAGCCTTGAATTATACTTTACTTGTTTCCTCTATGAATTAATTAATTCCTCCAGTATTAACTGCAATCTTGAGAGCAATCTTTTTGCATTTCTGTGCTTGTGAGCACTTAACATTGATGAACGTCAGTATAGTCTGGCCTTGTGACTGATTTTTGTTTCATTGGAAAATAAAAAGTCCTCCAATATCTCATAAATTCAGATCACTGGGTCTCAGAGAGTCTCTTAAGGTTGGAGTGTTTGCTACCAAATGTAAAATAGTTAGCTAGTGGGAAGCAGCTGCATAGCACAGGGAGATCAGCTCGGTGCTGTATGACCACCTAGAGGGGTGGGATAGGGAGGGTGGGAGGGAGACGCAAGAGGGAGGGGATATGGGGGTGTATGTATGCATATGGCTGACTCACTTTGTTGTGCAACAGAGGCTAGTGCAGTATTGTGAAGCAGTTATACGACAATAAATATCTATAAAAAAAAGTTGGAGAGTTTGGAATATGTCTTCAGAGGAACAACTCAGGCTTAACCTTTTTCTTTGAAATTATTTGATTTCTAAGGTATAATGTTAGGTGTATAATCCTATTTTATCATCTAAGCCTAATGGAAACATTTTTTTCTATAATGGAAATGTTTAGGATTTCATATATGCACAGTGTGGATGTTAAGCTCCAACTGTGCCAATCAGAAATTCCATGATTAAATGATAACAGAGCCAAATCCACAGCATTGGTACATCACCCACACCAGAAAGGGCTGTCTCCCTGCCCCTCATTAACAGCCTGCCATGTACTTCTCCGGTCTTTTTGCCAAGCTGTTGGGTAGCTTTGATAAACAGGACATGTTAGTCACCAGCATAGACTAAAATGCTGAGGCCTTTCCTTTCTTATTTATTGAAGCTGTTTTAAGTTAGGGAATAACAACAAATTATAAAAGTGACCAAATTACTACTTACAAAATGTATTTCATGGCAGAAAAATTGCTCCTGCACAATCAGTTTTTTGGCTAAATTTGAACACGACGGTGATTTTTTTTTAACAATCATAAACCCCTGCTGACAAAAGCCTTAACTCTATCGGTGACAGCAGACGCTACTAAAATATTGTTTTGTCTTAGCTTTTCATGGTGTATCATAAACCCTACAATTATGATTGTTCCCAGAGTGATTGTTCCCAGACCCACAGCAGGAAGCATATTGTCTAAAAAGAATACAAAGTAATTGGGATTTTATCTAATACAGCAGTGAACATATTCATGAAAACTCTCCACAAGTGCTACAGAATTAGTCTCATAACCTGACATGAAGAGCAAATAAAAATCTATACAAACTGTTAAATGGGGGAAAAGGCAACGATTTCTTTTGAGGATGTGGAACATGCTCAGAGGTGTTTCTGCTAAGGCTTACTGCAATTTTCATGGTGCTAAGACCACCTTATGTGGCGTGGCAGGGAAGACGCCAGGCTGACCCTGAGCTTGGACCCATTTCTGCCAACAGTGGTGTGGCCTTGGACAACCTTATACCAATACATATTTTTTCCCTCAATAGTAGCACTAATTCTTGCCCTCATCATTATAGATGTGCTAATGATCTAGCTTCTAAGCCCTGATAACTGTGAGTATAAGTGAGAAGGAGGAGGAGGAAGAAGGAGATAAAATAAAAAGTATGTAAAAGGATTTTAGAAAAACCCTTAATGACTTCCTAAGATGCTTAGAGTAAAGCAAGACTTCATTAACCATGGCTGGCAAGGTAGTGCCTGTGATCTTGCCCCTGGCTCCCTCTCCACTTTGATCTCTGGACAGTCTCTCCCTGATCATTTGTGTAAACCCCCCAGGTCTCCTTGCTGTTTCTCTAAAATGATAGCACCAGGAAGTTTCCACTTTCCGTTCTTTTGACCTGGAACCCACTTCCTCCAGCTATTCCTTTCTATCAGGGTCAACCCACAACTAAAATAAAATTATATGGCCTTTAATAATTCATCTTTCAAGTTTATAATAAATGCACAAGCCCACTAGTAAAAAATGAGGGGAAGATAAGAATAAATAACTTAGACAAAGATAAATAAAAAGTATTAAACAAGCAAATGAAATAGTGTTTAACCTCACTCAATAGATCAACTTATGAAACAACATTTTATAGCCAAAATTAGCTCCTAAATCAATGACTTAAATGTTGTAGTGAAACTGGAATATTCAAATCCTGCTGGTGGCATTTTAAATTATAAATGCTTTTGGGTGGGAAAATCAATTGGCAATATGTATGTCAAGGACTATAAAATGCTTAAAAATTTTTCACACAGAAAATTCACTTTTAGAAATGATTCCTAAAGAATTCAACCTCTATGCATTGTCTGTAGTATTGAAAATTTAGTAATTCAAGTACAATAAAATGATTAAATATATGGTAGTTGAACAACAAAATCATACTCTGTGTAGCCTTAAAATGTTAATTACTAGGTATATGTAGAAACTAGAAAGTATTTATGCTAAGTTGTTGAGAAAGAAAAAAATAAAACTTATTTGTACATGGTCAAACACCAAAAGGCAATTTATAGGAGTAAAATTAGGATTGTTGCTATTCTATCTTTCTCAAATTTGTATTTAGTGCTTGGTTCTATCACCTTTGCAATCTCAAATGAGGAAACACAGTGATCCCATGTCCATTGTTCAGTTCTCTTGCTAACTTCTCACTTTGCCAAAGATATTAACTCTGTCTTAAACATTAGTAAATAATTTGTGTCGTTATCTGCAGACCCAAACACTTAGCACAGCGTCTGGACTACACTGACAGCTGAAAGTCTGCCTCTCGAACCGAACAGAGATGGACGTGACAAATAGCTGAGAAAACTGAGATCCTCCCATCTACTCCTTACCTCTAACTGTGTTAAACTGCAATCAAGTTGACTAAAATGAAACCATACTGAACTTGACAGGATGTGAGGAAATGCAAGAATATAGAATTTCTGAGGCTTTGACCAGTGAAATAGTAGCTAATTTTTTAATGATGTTTGCCCTCAAGAAGTGTTAATTGGGCTTCCCTGGTGGCGCAGTGGTTGGGAGTCCGCCTGCCGATGCAGGGGACACGGGTTCGTGCTCTGGTCCGCAAAGATCCCACGTGCCGCGGGGCGGCTGGGCCCGTAAGCCATGGCCGCTGGACCTACGCGTCCGGAGCCTGTGCTCCGCAATGAGAAAGGCCACAACAGTGAGAGGCCCGCGTACCGCTAAAAAAAAAAAAGAAGTGTTAATTTAATTTGGTCCTTCATCATAGTATGGTATGTGAGGGTTCCCCTTCTTGACGTCTATGACTAAATTCTATTTTGGATCGTTAAAATAATGATGAAAAGGGGGAGGCAAATTGGAACATATTCAAAAAATGTAAAAAAACCCCAACAATGTATGAACGTTTTATTGAGAGAAGAATGAGATAACCAAATGTATTTTATCCTGATGATATGTGGAAGGAAAGAGCTCCCCTGACAGAGGTGATGCTCCTGCAAGTCAGTGAGACATTGAAGAACAAGGTATTTGGGGACCCTGCATGGGAGGACAGCAGAGAAGAACCCACGAGGTAGAGGGGACAGCTGGAGAAGGGCTTCCCAGGCTGTGCCAAGAAACAGAATTTTATCGTGAAAAGATAAGGAGGTTTTGAAAGACTTCTACAAAGAAAATACTATTATTTTTTGTGTTTTTCCAATAAGAGAAAGAAAAAATGCCATGGACTACATCCATGAAGCTCCTTCTACAGATATATAGGAGGTATCTGAGTTGTAAAATATGGCATAAAACTTCAAGAACTGCATGAAGCAGAAAAAGCAATAAAATATTGGCTTTGGTGACTTGTGATGTTATTACAGCCTTCTTGTTTCTCGGTGCCCTAAAGCTACACTGTGCAGTGAATATTTGCACCCTCAGATAGGTTGTCTTCTTGTTGCTCATGCAACAAAATGTATCTAATGATTTTTCCTTCTGTTTCAGAATAGCATCATTTGTTTCACAAGAATTATATCAATTGCTACTTGTTTTGATACATATCTGACACTACTGTTGGAGATGTCTTCCAAGTCCCTTGAGTATATTCTGAGTCCACTTAAATGCAGTTCAAAATAGGACCGATGTGGGGCTTCCCTGGTGGCACAGTGGTTGAGAGTCCGCCTGCCGATGCAGGGGACACGGGTTTGTGCCCCAGTCCGGGAGGATCCCACATGCCGCGGAGCGGCTGGGCCCGTGAGCCATGGCCGCTGAGCCTGTGCGTCTGGAGCCTGTGCTCCGCAATGGGAGAGGCCACAACAGTGAGAGGCCCGCATACCGCAAAAATAAAAAAATAAAAAATAAATAGGACCTATGTAAGAGCACAGACAGGGAGATGAGAGTCCCCCTTGAGAATCTGCCTCTAGCTGTTCAACCTAATATTCGCCAAACCGAAATCAAGACAAGTCATCTAACAGTGGGCCATGGTTTTCTAAGTGGGTTGTTGGAAAATTGGGGTCATGTGGCCACAGTCCATTATATTTGTGGGTGATGTGCTGAGGAGGTAGACCAAATGTCCTCTGAGTAGGGTGCAAGATTTAGCAAATGAAAATACAGGGCCTTCAGTTAAATATACTTTTCAGTGTATCTCAAATCTTGTGTGGGAAATGCGTATATGGGAACAAAATTTGTTGTCTATCTGAAATGCAACTTTAACCTGGCACCCTGCATTTTATCTGTTAGCTTTGCAAGCTCTGAGGACTCAAAGAACAACACAATCATGATAAGCTAATGGTCAGAGCGCTCATAGGGCTGACTGGTGACCCAGCTTCAAGTGAAGTCAAACTTTAAGGCAAAGGGCAGCTACTGCCTCCCTGATAATGAGTTAATATTCAGTCATTATCTCCTGACCCCTTCCACTAGGAGAAATTAGAGGACAAGCTCTAATCTGGGTCCTTGGTTCTGGGCTCTCCATGGTCTCCAGGTGAGGAGACCTGGGTTGTCTGTAGGAATCCCAAACCTCCAGGCACCTGTCCTGCTCAGAACATAAGCACAGTCACCATGACACTTTTCAATCCTCACTGCTGAGGCCATCTGGACAATCTCTAAATCATCTAGCTTCATCTGTAGCTTGACAGTTTTGTACCTTGGCTTTCAGGTTCTAATCTATAACTTCTTTCCTTTCCCTCTCCCTTTCCTCCCTCTCCGTCTTTCTCTCTTTTTCCCTGCCCCTTTCTCAGTCTTGACCCAGGACTGTCCACTTCTGACCTGCCCTGACGTGTGATCTAAATCATCAGATTCTCCAGTCCTGTCTAGAATCCAGGGATACATCACTGGCTGCAGTGGAGGGGGTGGTTCTAACCTTCCTGCCAAGCAATGTCCATGCCTGTACTCTGGACCGTGCCGGTCCCCATTACTGCTAACAGTATGAGGCACACTTTGGGCAATCTCCTTACTTCCCTACCTGGACCCCAGAGATGAACGTAACTCCTCCATGGGCTGACAATCAAGGAGAAAGACAGGAGGGTCAAACATCTAAAACACGGAAGCAGGAAAGGTGTAGAGAAGTGAGGGTGGGAATCTAGTTCTGAATATAATTCATAGGATGAGAAATTAAAGCTTTAAAAAATCAGCAAGCCAAGTTTAGGCATTTTGGTAGCTTCAAACTGCGTCTTATCTTCAGAGCTTTAGATGAAAATTTGAAAGCCTAAGTCTTCCCTTTATATCCATGCATATAAAATCTTCACAATCCCACTAGAAAACAAAACAATTTCACAAAGTAATTTGGACACTTAAAGAAAGAATTGTAAACATCAGGGTTTGAAAAGTGGGAAAATATAAGTCCTATGAAATAAGCAGAACTTCTAACTTGTGCGAGGGACCCTGTTGGCAGAACATAAGCAACTGGCAAGGACTCAGGGAAGTCAAATTTTCAGTCCTCTAGACTCTATGTCAGTGTCTAGACCAAGGTCAAGGGGATTTTAGGCCATAGGACACCATGTACGTCATGGCCGTGGCTCTCTGTTTCTGACACAGCTCATATCCTATTTCAACTCTATAACCGATAAGGTTTTATTTGTGGGCAGCCAGATATCATTTTTAAACACAAGACTGTCTTCTATTTATAGGATATCAGGTAGTTCTAGTTAGAAGATCACACTTCTAAAATTAAAATGTGATTTAATGGGAAAGTACATTTAAGTGATTGATACGCAGATTTTCAGGAAGGGGTTTTATGCCAGATACGGTCTCTTGACCCCACTCTTGACCCTTTGGCTTTGGCTTGACCCCACTCTTGACCCTTTGGCTTTCTCCCCATATTGCAATATCCCTCTCCATCTTTTTCACTCACCTCACTCCTAACCAACCTTTGGAGAAACCACAAGTCCCTATCGATAGTGACTGCGGCTTAGTCCATTAAAAAAAAAATCTTCTCTTCCAAGTTTTATTATCTCTGAATTCTAGGAAAGGAGGTTTTATAAAACATTGAGCACTCTCCTAGTGTTCTTTCTACATTCACCAATTTAATCAATAACTGTGTTGTTGGTATATGTGCCTTAGTGTCCCACCCACGGTAAGGATACCTTTGTAAGCCCTCAGAGCTTTGCTTAGCACAGAGCCATCCATACAGCAATGAGCTCAATGGCTATCTGCTTGCCATTCATTACATGGTACTTCAACTCTTACAAATAATACAAAGATAAATAAGTCCCATTTCTAAGCTAGAATACGTTCTGATTTACAAAATACTTAAAGAAATAAAACATGTACAGATTTAAAAAAAAAACATAACAGTAATGAGAAAAGAGATGCAAGAACTTGGTGTCTGAGAACCGCCATTCTTCCCCAGCAGAAGCGATGATGGCATTCCAGGCATGGGGTCTGGGCAGAGCAAAGACAAGACATTATTAAAAGGGGCCAGAAAGCCAGCCACAGGTGACTGTCAAAAGAGGAGAGCAACTCCTGTCAGCCTAATAGCCACACTCACCTCTACAAGAACATCTTTTCTGTTCTGCTTCTAGGACCAGGGCTAGCTCCTGGCCACAGCAGAGGCCTAGTCAGGATGTCTTGAATTGAATGCTCTGTAATATTAACATCTGGTGCCAAACAAAGTGGTTTCACACAGATTACCTCACTGAAAGAAGCCAGGGCAGGTATATTTGTGCCCATTCTACATGTGAAGAGACAGAAACTTGAAGAGGCTCAGCAATGTGGCTTGGAAGTGGCAGAGGCAAGGCCAGAGGCCAGGACCCATGTCCTCTGATGCGTGGACAGCAGGATGAGTCCCAAATTTTGGTGAACCACGAATCATGTGCAATTCTTTCTTACAAAAAATAAAAGCCAATATCCATTATCTTATCCAGGACTCACAGAGACAGGGTCTCTGAGTGGGAACCCTGACATCTGATATTTTAAGATCCACAGATAATTTAGATGTGCACCAAAGCTGAGGACCGTGGACCAGTTGGAGAGACAGCCAGATGGTGGAGGCCTCAGTCTCTGACTGTGCTTCTTGTCAGTACCTGAGAATCACCTGGAGCCCTCCCACAGCCACCCTCATTCAGTGGCTCTGGGAAGTCTGTGGTTTTAAATCTCTATCATTTTTCATTTAGTTATCCTGCAAAATACTCTTTGATCAACACAGCTCTAAGCTCTGATGAGTTTTATTCTTTCTACACTAGGAGATATGAAAAAATTTTAAAGGGGACAAAAATAGTTTATGTACAGTGTCCTCCTCAGTATGTACATTCTTAAACGTCCAAACACCTCACAATCCCTAACTGCATTTTACTCCGTAGTTCTCACACTCTAAGGGATCGTACCATAATCCAGGTGTGGACACTTTTCAATTCAGGCTATGATCTAATAAAAATGTGAAAACAATACTCTTCCAACACTCTCCAAAAATAATCTTTACTTCCTTCTGGTAAACATTTTATGATTTATTCCAATATTTTGTTTTAACTGCATGCTTTAATAATCTTAGGAAAGCAGAGTGTCAGTAGGCAACTTAGATGAGAACATGCACATTTTTATTTTATTTTTTCCCTTTTTACAAGAATCTGTCATTTGCTATCAAAGTAATGTATTTGCATTAATTTTTTTCTTTAAGAGCACACACAAACATGTAAGGCCATTGCCTTATTCTGTTTCAAGTGTGTTTTCTAAGATCCCTGGGGAAATCAATAGAAAAACTTCAGAAAAACGCTTACGTGCTTGAGTGTGAACAGACTCCCCACACTCCTCCAGGAAAGCCTGCTCCCTCTTCTTGGTGAATTGCTGTGAGTACCATGCACATTCAGGTGACATAAAGTATATTCACTGAGTGTGTGATTAGTCAGGTACAAGTCTGCAGGCTTGCCAAATGCAGACAGGACAGGAATGACACCATTCACAATGAAAGATATCAAACTAACGGAGCTGTCTTCAAGTAGACGTGGGTCTGCATTAGGCTATGAGGAGTTGTTTTGAAATTTTAATTTCATGCAGTATGAGGATGTGATGGAGGGTGTTCATCACCAAACAAGGATTTTCAGCAGCAAGTAAAGTTCCTGCCAGTAGTAGCAGCACAGCCAGTAAATCCAAACCAACCTTTCCACTGCCACTGTTTCCCGTGGAACCCTTAGTAAATGGAATGGAGTGAGAAGAACTTTCTCAATGGCAGTAGTTGGAAATCTATTCCCCATCCCATTCTTAAGGAGATGGTTCATTGAAGAGAAAAGAAAAGGTTAAATTATTTTAGGAAGAGTGCTACTTTTCTGCCTGAATAAAAGTTGCCATGATGCCCAGTTTCTTAGCACCCTCTCCAAATGTTATCTCCTTACCACTGATTTGCGTTCTCACATGGGATTTTACTCCAGGTTAGAAACCCCAGATTTATTCAGTTTTGATTTAAAATACGTCTTCTCAATGTGAAAACAAGCTTCCCAAAGAGAGAACAGCTGATTGACTGAACCCTTTCTAGAAACTCTAATCTTAATATGACTTAAAATCTCTGATTATGGCTAAGCCCAGTTCCTGAGAGTCAAGCTTAACTTAGTTTCCTAACTGTTCAAATGAAATGGGGAGACAATATTTTTCAGAAGGGCATACAAGTCATCGTCCATGTGAAGAATATTACGAAGCTTC
This sequence comes from Globicephala melas, assembly GCF_963455315.2. Lineage (NCBI taxonomy): Eukaryota > Metazoa > Chordata > Mammalia > Artiodactyla > Delphinidae > Globicephala > Globicephala melas. Next base: position 96,625,863 of record NC_083319.1, on the reverse strand, counting down.
TCAATGAGAAAAGCTTATTAGAAAAGGAACTAAGAGGTGGGGTGAGGAGGATGGAAGGACAGCCACTTACTCTCTAGGATGTGGTTTAGCACAAACTTTGGGTTAGGACAGTTGATAACAGAGTTGAACGTAGGAGGAAGAGGGTATAAAGAATTGAAATCCTACATCTCCCACCCAGACTGGTGGCTTCTTAATTCAAATTCTGTAACTTTCTGCTTCTTCCTTGATGACACCCCAAATGCTTCCTCTGGCCCCAGAAGCACAGAGCCTATATTATTCCACTGTTCATACCTTACAAGGAGAAAAGCAAGGAGACCTTGTTCTGCAAATCATTTCTGGCACCTTATTTTGTTCCATTCTAAAGTAATAAGTTCACAGCAGCAATGGAACAAGACCTCAGCTGGGCAGGAAATAAAAAAGAATGGAGATGAGATTCACAAAAGTTAATGAAAGTCACTCCAAGTGACTGTGCTGAAAGAGCACAGGCTTTAGAATCAAATGAATTGGAACATCAATCTGGCTGGACTCCTTACTAGTTGTATAATATGACCAAATGTCTTAAATCCTTCGAGTTTCCATTTCTTCAACTGTAAAATAATAACAATACCACCTACAGCATGATGTAGTTGCTATAATTACTGTGCATGCAGCCCCCAGCTGACGCTGGGATTTACAAGGTGCTCTGTAAGCATGCTTATCCTCTTCCTCCAATTCAGATGAAAAATATTGCAGCAAAGAATAAAATATGTGCATAACTGCAATATATAACACATGCATGTGGAACACAATGCTGTGTCAGGCAGACGTTCTCTAGGATTCTACATGTGTTTAAACTGTCAATGGCATTTGGTAACTGCCCACATATCTGTAAACACAGCCTTAGGATATTATGGTTTCTATAGTCTCATTTTCAGGAAAGTAATTTGTTTGCTCCATACTATCAATATATTTCTTTCTCTCTCTTTTTCAAATAGATTTTTTTAGAGTGGTTTTGGGTTCACAGCAAAATTGAGAACAAGGTGTAGAGGTTTCCCACACACATTCCCAGCCTCCCCCATCACTAACACCACCCCCACCAGAGTGGTGCATTTGTCACAGTTGATGGACTTACACTGGCATGTGATATTCAACCACAGTCCATAGTTTACGTTAGGGTTCACTCTTGTACATTCTATGAGTTTGGACAAAAGTATAATGACACATACGCACCATAATAGTATCATCCTGAGTAGATTCACTGCCCTAAGAATCCTCTGTGATCCTCCTATTCATTCTTTCCCTCCTCCATAACCCCTGAAAATCACTGATCTTTCTATTCTCTCCATAGTTTTGCCTTTTCCAGAATGTCATAGAGTTCAAATCATACAGTATGTAGCCTTTTCAGATTGTTTTTTTTAGGTAGTAATATGCATTTAAGGTTCCTTCTTGCCTTTTCATGGCTTGACAGTTCATTTATTTTTAGTGAATAATATTCCATTATCAGGATGTACCACAGTTTATCCATTCACCTACTGAAAAACACGTTAGTTGCTTTCAAGGTTAGGTAATTGTGAGTAAATCTGCAATAAACATCTGTGTGCAGGGTTTTGTGTGGGTATGCTTTCAACTCCTTTTGGTAAATATCAAGAAGCATGATTGCTGGAGTATATGGTAAGGGTATGTTTAGTTTTGTAAGAAAGAGACAAACTGTCTTTCAAAGTGGCTATACCATTTTGCATTCCCATGAGCAATATATGAGAGTTCCTGTTGCTCTACATTCTTGTCAGCATTTCGTGTTCTCAGTGTTCTGGACTTGGGCCATTCTAATGGATGTGTGGTGGTAACTCATTATTTGAATTTGCATTTCCCTGATGACATATGATGTGGAGCAGCCTTCCATATACTTATTTTCCAACTTTATATCTTCTTTAGTAAGGTATCTTACTAAATGGGTCTTGGCCCATTTTTTTTTTATCAAGTTGTTTGTTTTCTTATTGTTGACTTTTAAGGCTTCTTTGTATATTTTGGTTAGCATTCCCTTATCATGTGTCTTTTGCAAGTATTTTCTCCCATTCTGTGGCTTGTATTCTTATTCTCTTGACTTTTATTTCTTCTTATATAATATCATCACAGTTTTTTTATTATGTAAATTGAACATAATTTCAAGATATGCTATAAGTAATCAAGATATGTTAACTTGTAGTGCTAACTAATGTGACACAACAGTAGTTCTGTATATCTAGCTCTGTATATCTAGATGCACACGTGTGCATCTGCATGTATATGTCTCTGTGCTCAGGCAACGTGCTGACATTGGGAAACCAGTTCTAAAGTAGATGAGTCCCTGACCTTGAGGACACCGACAGTCTACTTCTGAAGAAGCAGGGAGGCTGCCTCAGTTCTGAGCTGCGTGATTAGCTTTGCTGTGTTTCCTATGCCCCTCACAGAAGCAAACACATTAAACACTAGTGACATTTAAATGATTTGGGAGCATTAAATTAAGTTCCAGTTTCACGGTTTGTGTGTGTGTTAGGGGGTGGGCAGTTTACCACACTTCCAACAAGTAATGCTTTGACACTAGCTGCGTGTCCTACAATTCAACTAAATTCTGACACCGTGGACCTATCGACCCAGAGATAGCATCAAATTCTACAAGGACTCATTCCTACAAAACTGCCTTCCATCTCACTTCAGACACCAGCTGCAAGTCCAAGTTGTTATCTATTTTTTTTTAAAATCCCTTACTCCACCACAAGTGGGGTCACCAGGGACAAAAACAGGCCCAGCAAGGAGACCTCTGCTCCCTCAGATGCCAGACAAGCCCTGAGACTTCACACCTGGAGAGACATTTCTGCTGACTTGGCCACCCAGCTCCTCAACCCTTGTTCCTGCAGAGTTGGCTTCTACCCACAGAGGGAAAGGGCAAGCGACAGTGTGTCCCAACTTGCCGCTCTCTACCTGAGCCGTCAAGGGCCAAGGCCACTCCAAGATCCCACTGTTGAGAAGCAGCAACCCCAGGTTGTTATTTTTGCTTCTGGCCATCTGGTGACAGACTGCAGGTCCGAGGACTCCCTCCTTGGACTTCACATTCCAGTCAAAAGTCTAGATTGTTACTATCAGAGGTTCCCACATCCCCTTCTTAGGTTCAATTAATTTGCCAGAGTGGCCCACAGAACTCAGAGAAACATTGTACTTACTTGATTACCAGTTTATTTTTATTTATAGAAGATTATAACTCAGGAACAGCCATATGGAAACGATGTACAGGGCAAGGTATGGGTAAAAGGGCACAGAGCTGTCATACTATGAGCATGCCACTCTCCCCAACTCTCCACATGTTCACCAATCTGGAAGCTCTCAGAACCCTGTCTTTTTGGGGTTTTATGGGGGCTTCATTATGTAGGCAGCATTGATTAAACCATTGGCCTTTGGCAATTGATCCAGTCTCCAGTCCCTCTCCTCCCTCTAGAGGTCAGCGAGAAAGAGGGGTGTAATGAAAGTTCCAACCCCCTAATCACATGGTTGGCTTCTCTGGCAACCAGCCTGCATCCTTAGGTATTTTTCAAAAGTCACCTCCTAATATAATACAAGCTTGTCCAGCCCCTGGGAAATTCTGAGTTTTAGGAGCCCTGTGCCAGAAACCAAATATGTATTTCTTGTTATAAATCATAAGACCACAGGCATCTGACTAAGATGTAGGAGATCCAATGAGCAGCTGGATGTTTTGCCCGGGAAATTCCACACAGTTGTTAGAGGCTCAGAAGTGCACTGTTGTTCAGCATAACATTGACAATAATACCCTGAAGGGTCTCTTTACTTCTACAAAATAGCACTTATCAAAATGTGTATTTTACTTCTTTTCTGTAAATCTATTTTAGAATATAAAGCTTGAAAAAGTGCAATATGTTGCTAACTTATCAAATGATCATTTCTCCTTTGAATAAATACAATGAGGAATTTAAAAAAAAAAAGACTTTGAGGATGAAACAGGAATAAACAGCTGACTTACTTTGCTTTGAAAATAAAAATCAAGACTACTGAGGACATGAACTTTGTTCTATAAATGGATGTAATGCTGGTAGAAATTTACATCTCCTGCTAGGGTTACGCCTCAAATTGTAACAATTATTTTGTATATTGACTCAATCTGCATTGCTTTTCATTGTAATTTCAGAAACAAATAAATATTTCTATTTTTAGTAATTAACAAAATGTTTTCTTCAAATCCTGATGTTCGCTTGATATAGCATTCAGTGTTTTCACAATTATTCATGCTATATAAATGTCAAACTTCAGCCAAAGAAAATATTCATGATATTTTCATACTCACTTTAAAACAAGCAATCTCCTTAGGACTTTATACAGTATATAGCACAGTATATAGATATTTAGCAGAAAATATCACTTAGGGAGAGGGATTGGTCAGGCCATGATTGACACTTAACAAATAGGCCACCCTTCTAATCAGAAAACTCCATAACCAGGTATCTTCATTAAGTATTCAGCAACCCACAGATTCTGCTCTGCTTTGAATTCTAAGTTGTTAATTTATTCAGAAAGTCTTTAAAATTTGTTTTTGCTACTGAAGACAAACACTTTTTCTGCATAGATATTACAAAGAAGGCAGTGCTGACAGGGACTCTGTAAATTCTCTTACCGAAGGCCATAGGATAATTTCTGATATATGTTATATAAGTTTTCTATTGCTATTGTAACCAATTACCACAAACTTGGTGGCTTAAAAGAACACAACTGTATCCTCTTATACTTCTGAAGGTCAGAAATCTAAAATGGTTCTCAATGAGTTAAAATCAAAGTGCCCGCAGGATTGCATTTTATTCTGGAGCGTCTGGGGAAAATCCATGTTTTTGCTTTTTCCAGCTTCTATAGGTTGCCTGTATTCCTGAAACCAAGCAGAACTCTGCATCCCCTGCTCCCCAAGTACAAAGACCCCTCCATGTCCCCTGCCTCTTGTTTATAGAAAAGCTGAAGTCTCCCAGGCCTCCCTGAGTCACAAAAGAGCAAACTGAAGCAGTTAATGATTAGGACAAGAGAGCCACAGAATCCTTCAGTGTCTGATGCACATTCCTGAGTTGTTTTGTAGATACCATAACTGCCACCTGAGGGAAACTAAACTACATGATGATCAGACCGCAGCCATGACATAAGATGCTCCATCTTGAGCAGTACTGAATCTATGGCTAGAACCGTTCTAAGAACTGGAATTAACACTATTGCTCATAATAATCTGTATCTTTGTGGACATCAAAATAATTGTGGTTTGCTCTCTCTGTGTATGTAATTAGGCAACTAAAAGTGTTCTCAGAGAGAGGCTACAGACCCATGTCAACATATTCCACTCAGAATACAGTGACCTATGTCAGCATGAAGAAGTTACAGAAGATGGACATTCGTCCACAATCCAATAGAATTGGAATAATGTCTAACAGTGGCTATTTTAAGCAGATTTTTACAGGAAAGAGCTCTTTGTAAGAAAGAGCTCTCTGCAAGAGGTCCCTTTTGTCTTGCCACTTTAGCAAAGCCATATTTTAACTAACCTCTGGCCCAAGCACACCTTTCAAATCTTTTGATTACACGATACTTTGCCTAACCTGTTGGATGTTGGTTCTTTCCACAGATCAAAAAATAGAAATGAAGAATAAGTAATTAATGGATAACTAGATCTTTTCCCCAGTTTCCCCTTCAGTAATCTTGTGAACAGACTGTGTGAATGAGATAGCATCTAAAGAAATTTCACAAGGCTTCAACAAGCCTGCACGCAGTGGGATATGGCAACAAATCTTAACCCCTACCTCAGTGATTAACTGAGATTGCTTCTCCTTTTTACCCTTTAAAAACATTCATGGCTGAGCAAAATCTTTGGAGTTGGTTCTGGGACATGAGTCTGCCTTCTCCCCAGGTTGCCAGCCTCCTGATTAAAGCAATCTTTCTGTTCCTACCAGCACTTATCTCTCCAGTATTGACCTTTGAGCAGTGGGCAGCCAAACCTGTTCAGTAACGTTCCTAGCCCAAAGCCTTCATCTATCCTCAAAGCCAGCCGTGTAGCATCTTTAAATACCTCTCTGACTCTTTTCTTCCTACTTCCTTCTTATATGGACTCTTGTGATTACACTGAGCCCACCCAGGTAATTGAGGATAATCTCCCTATGTCAAGATCTTTAATTTAATCATATCTGCAAATTCCCCTTTGCCATGTAAGGAAACAGTCACAGGTTCTGGGGATTGGGACATAGATATTTTTAGGGAACTATTATTCTGCCTACAATACATGCTTTGAAGAAAATAACAATATATTACTATCCTGCCTTGATAAGTTAAAAAACCTAAAACTTTGTCAAATAGACACAAAGAAAGACTAATTTGTTGTACTTTAGTCTGTATCATTAAGTATTACCTTTTTCACTTAAGGAAAACTTTCTGTTCTTTACTTAGCTAAATTCTTAGGTGTACTAAATACCTTCTCTCCTAGGAACCACTTCACCTGATCTGGCTTACCCTTTGGAAAGTTGAAAATAAGATCCAAATAATTTTGAAGCTCAGGAACCCCTTCAAGAAATGATGTTATAGGGCTTCCCTGGTGGTGCAGTGGTTGAGAGTCCACCTGCCGATGCAGGAGATGCGGGTTCGTGCCCCGGTCCGGGAGGATCCCATGTGCCGCGGAGCAGCGGGGCCCGTGAGCCATGGCCGCTGGGCCTGTGTGTCCGGAGCCTGTGCTCCACAATGGGAGAGGCCACAACAGTGAGAGGCCCGCGTACCGCAAAAAAAAAAAAAAAAAAAAAAGTAAAAAAGAAATGATGTTATAAAAGACAGCTCTTGTATGGTTCTCACCTGATTCTTGGGCTTCTTTTTTGTTTAAAGGGTTGAGTTGGGGTTCACATAAAACCTTTTTACATATAATCTTTCAAATAGCAAAAAATACAGTCCAATTATGTTTCTGATTAGAATAAAGTTCATTTCATAGTTTTTATTTATGGTAAATTTGTCACTGTGAAAGGATCAAGGGAGTCATATTGATAAAAGTACGTCCCCACCCCAAGGGGACAAAGGATTTTAGATTTTTCTTCCTTCTGTCAAGACAAATAATTCCAGATGAGATTTGATTGATGAGATGAAATTTATGCATCTGGGCCTCACTCTTGATAGTATTTAAAATTAAAATTCTCATTAGTGCTGGCAAGCTTGAAATTCTTTAGTTTTTCAAATGAAACAATATTTGCATGATTTTGTAAAACACTCTGATTACCATATACAATTGAATTCAACTCAATTCAAAACTGTACGAAAAGAGGAAGATCAACTAACCTGAATTTAAATATTTGTATTCTGTTTTGTCAAAAAAGTGGAAATCACTTCAGTACCAGAGGTCCTGCACACAACTAGGAACTGAGTGTGTGACAGCCTGAACATTGCACACAGTTGTGTGCGGTCTGCATTTTCATGGGAGAATTTGAAAGAACAGACCTGGCTACAGAACCAGTCTGTCACCCACTGTGCATCCTCAAGCTGCTTCTTGGGTTCCTGGTTTTTATGGCCAGTTCAGAAACAGGCACCAGTCGGCAGCAGGCCTACTGTCACAGCAGATGGGCACTCACTGCCTTACGTTAAAACCCAATATTTCATTTCAGGAAATGACAGCAAATATTGGGGTAAGTGAGCACTGGACTCCCTGTGGCTCCTGATGAAAGAGAAGGGCCCCAGGACATGGGCAACTGGAGCTTGCCGTCCCCTGCTGGAGCATCCATGAGCCTGAGGGTGGGAACCCAGATGGGTGGGCATGGGGACTGCAGAACTAGGGTGCTGATGAGAAACAGGGTAGCATGTGGCTGGAGGGCTTTCAGGTTCTGAAACGCTTTAGTCAGTCTTTATCCTTGGCTTGGAGTATGGAAAGGCCTGGTAAAGCATCCCTCCTGAGAAAAGATGCATGTTTTCAGCTTTCGGAGAACCGATTAGACAAATTCTGCAATGATGGGACACCCTGTCACTGGTACTTCCAAAGCAGGCTGCGATTTTCAGGAATTAATGAATGAATTACTGCTCGATCAGACAGAGTTGACAAATCCAAGAAACCATTTGCAGCACTCTGACCACACATTCCTCTTAGGCAAAACACGGAACTGAACAGAACTTTTTCCAGCTTGTAAGCATATTTAATGAAACAAATTTGCTCTCCTACAGACTGTCCACCTAGACTGACAAAACACAAGCCTAAATGTACAAGCAGCATTCTTTTGACCTGAGATTTTTAAAAAATCATGGAAATACCACTATGTGTCAAATATCATATGAATGCATTCAAATATGTTACCTCATTTCCAAAGCAAGTACAATTTAGACATTATGAAACAAAGTTGTAAACTCAGTAAAATGCAATCTGCTGTCTTGTGTCCAAAACAAAAACCATAATGAAATGGAGCAGGACCCTATGGCCCTTGCCTCCCATGTCTTTGGCCTGCCTTTTGTTTGTGAAAAAAACTTTAAGCAAAGAATAAGTTTAACCAGAGAAGTGAGAAAATGCAGAAGCAAAGAAATGCAGTCAGACAGGACAAAACAACAATAGTTTAGTTAGTAAGCAAAGTCAAGGACTTTAGTTCCTTCTCAAGGGTTATAGATAATATTCTGAGCCATAACCTGTGAGCCTGTGAGCTGTCTTATAGATGCTGAAGCTCTCACCAGGTGGAAGAAGTTAATTACATCATGACCAGACTGTAGCCGTGACATAAGCTGCCACAATTCCAAAGGAAATGGGAAGAAACTGACCCTGGAACTGAAGATTAACCATATTAATCAAGATGATGCTGATCAGACCACCACATGACCAATTTCAAGATGACTGTTAGAGGACATTCCTGGTGGCACAGTGGTTAAGAATCCACCTGCCAATGCAGGGGACAAAGATTCGATCCCTGGTCCGGGAAGATCCCACATGCCACAGAGCAGCTAAGCCTGTGAGCCACAACTACTGAGCCTGCACTCTAGAGCCCACGAGCCACAACTACTGAGCCCATATGCCACAACTACTGAAGTCCACATGCCTAGAGCCCATGCTCCGCAACAAGAGAAGCCACTGCAGTGAGAAGCCTACACACAGCAACGAATCGCCCCTGCTCGCTGCAACTAGAGAAAGCCCGCGCAGCAACAAAGACCCAACGCAGCCAAAAATAAATTGATTAATTAATTAAAAAGAAAAAACATGACTGTTAGAGCTGACTGTGCTGTTTCTACATGTAGCCCCCTCCCTTCACTTATAAAAGCTATTACCCACTGGTTGTCAATGGGGGGTGAGTCAGCCTTTGGACCGAAATCCTCCCTCTCCCCTGCCCCCAGTTGCCAGCACCCAAAATAAAGCAAATTTTCCTTTCCACCAACCTTGTCTCTTTAATTGCTTTTGAGCTACGAGCAGTTGGACCCCACTTTCAGTTACAAAAATGCAATTTGGGGGCTGTTATAAAAGCACTGTGTTAAAGATTTCTACATCCAGCATCTCTGTCCTCTCACCATTTCCTAAAGTCTCCATAGACTTTCAGGTAGAGTCCCTCTTTGATGGCTTGTCCATGGTCCTCACAGTCTCTGCCCCTGTCTTGTCATAGCATCCTGGGTATTCACTCTCTGCAAAGCCCACAAAACCAGGACTTCCATCTGACTTGTTCATGGCTCCTCCCTCAGTGCCTAGAGCAGTGCCTGGTACTTAGGAAGTCCTCATCAGATATTTTTGAATACATAAATTACAGGATTCTCCCCAGCTTGCTTGGAATATTTGCCTGAGCCCTCTTGGGAAAATGAATGCTGCAAAAGCCAGCATTACATTACATTTACTCAACTAGCAATTCTCTCTGAAACTGCATGGTGATTTGCACACAGTAAGCATTGGATGAATATGTTGAATTTAGCAAATGAAGGGATCATGGTATGGGTGTAAAGATTTTTTTTTTTTTTTTTTAATTTTTTTTTTTGCGGTACGCGGGCCTCTCACTGCTGTGGCCTCTCCCATTGCGGAGCACAGGCTCCGGACGCGCAGGCTCAGCGGCCATGGCTCACGGGCCCAGCCGCTCCTTGGCATGTTGGATCTTCCCGGACCGGGGCACGAACCCGTGTTCCCTGCATCGTCAGGCGGGCTCTCAACCACTGCGCCACCAGGGAAGCCCCCATGGGTGTAAAGATTATTTTAAAGTGAAAATATTTGAGCAGAAAGAAATCTCATTTGAACTTCCTTTATCTGACGAAAGCAGAGCCTCCTGAAAATACAGCCATTAACCCCCCTTCAGGGAGTTTCCTGAGAATTCAGCTGTTATAGAAGGCAGATTGCCTGTTGCCATTAGCATAAAAAAGCTCACAGAACATTCCATGCTTTCCTACCAAGCTTAAAATTCTCCTTTCTTGTTAAATTGGTATACAAATCTTTGCTTCTGGCTATTCAAGGAGTTACTCATTACTGAGAAACTCCTGGTTGCCCCTTTAAATAAATCTTGAATTTTCTCACGTTAATCTGTTTATTATCAGTTAATTCAAAGGTCCTCAACCACTGGAACATAAGATGGTAAAGGAAAAAATTTCCTCCCAGCACCAGCACAGCCATAATGATCTGTTCATGGATTCCAGACATGTTGCTTTCAGTGGCTGGTTTCCAGACCACACTATTAGGTCGGTTGTTTGATTGCTTACTGATCCCTGATATTTACTGAAAGGATACCAAAAGGTTACAGATCATTTGCAAGACAGTCAGTTTAGCAGAAAGATAAATCCATTGTATGAAGCAGAATCAGTTATCAATACAGTTTCTCAGCTGGACCGTGATAGCACTCAAGCATTTCCTATCCTCAGCATATTTTGAAAACCAAAATTTCTGGTGGCATCTATGATTATTTCAGTCTTTTCTTGGGCATCTTCTGAGCAGGATTCCTGGCTGCGCTGCCTCCACACAGTTCTGGCCCAGGCAGGGCACACTACCTTTTTGGATGGTACTGTGGAATGGGGCACCCCCTGCTATCTTTCTGATCTCTGATGTCCACTCAGCTGTTCTTTCATTCAGTGTGTCAGGTCATATTGAGGCAGGAGATATACGGGCCCCAGGCTGAGTAGCTGATGTCTGTCCCCTGTGAACAGATACTCCAAGATAAAGATAATGGCAGGGGCAGGAAGGAGCTGAGTCCTGCCCAGATAAAAGAACCACATGTTTCTCATTCTTGAGGTCAGTCAAGGAGGCCTTCCTGACTACAAATGAGCAGAAAGGCTCCTCAGAGGCCAAAAAGGGAGAGGGAGGTGCCACCCCATCGTAAGTAATATCAACCTTCCCACAGGCCTCTGTGCTGGAAGCCATCTTGGCTAATAGATGCGCACGCACACAGGAGAGGACCCTAGTTAAACCAAATACAGACACAGAGCCAAGCAAAGCAAGATGATTGGCCAGAGGAAACCTGGAAGAAATGACCCGTATAAGTGATTTAAACTACCACAAAGGCTCATCTCTCTCTCTGAAACCACCCATGTGTGCCTATTCACATGGACCGTTTTTCCTCCTAATAAACACTTTGCTTGCTTCACTACTTTCCACCTCTTTGTTGAAATTCCTTTCTCCAAAGCAGACAAGCCAGGGCCTTGTCACTAGCCACTGGCCTTCATGGTCTAGTGGCTAGGATTCAGTGCCCTCACTGCTGTAGCCTGGCTTCAATCTCTGGTCGTGGAACTGAGATCCTGTTTCAAGCTGCTTGCTGGCTGAGGCCACCCAAGATCAGTATCCACCGTGTCCCAGGTGGGCAGCAAGGCTAAGGCGGTCAGCATGAGAAAGACAGAAATAAGTTTGGATGCCAACAAATTCTTTCCTCTCCAACACTGAGTTTGAGAAATGGATGAGGCCAAATAAAGACTAACAAAGATTCTTTGCTTGAGCAACCTTTGGAACTTTCTCCTAGGACTTCTTTGTAGAGTACAGTTTTAGCAAGAACCCTGCTAAATTAGTGTAGTTCCCCATCCTCCATATCTAATCATCCTTGATATCTGCTCAGGATCCTCATCCCCCACCACCCCCAGCTGATGTCTGATAACCCTGTCTTATTATCTTCAGCAGGAATCTTACCTGGATGATTCACCCAGAATCCTCCTTACCTTGATGTTTCTTATGAATGATTTTCCATTCACTGACCCCCTACTCTACTCCTCAGCTATAAATTCGCACTTGCTCATAATTAGAATGAGGCTGGTACTAACAGAAAACTGGGCCCCAGAGACATTACGCTGTTACCAAGTGGAAAAGAAGCAAGAGGAGGAAGAAGCTATATCACGAAGGAATAGGAACTGGGGGTTGGGAACTACTTGGGGGTGGGGGTGAAAATCCTCATTTCTCAGATTTAGAGACTTTAGTTTCGAGGTCAACAAAGATAGAGAGAAAAGGCCTTCCAGATAGGGGGTCAGTGAGCCCATAGATAAGAGGTGTGGGGTCTCCAAGTATGTAAACGTTCTGAAGATCTTAGCCTGGCTAAGGGCTTAAACTGTTTCTTAGGTCCTGGAAACCCAAAGTGTTTGGAATATGGCTGTGTCACAGCCAGCATGGAATTATCCTGGGATACCTGTTTCATTCATTGGATTTTAACCTCCACTCTAAGCTAAATATTAACTGGAATCTGAGTAGCTAAACATTGTTATTTATTCAGTAATTCATCTCCTGTGTGCCAGTACAAAAAAACAATCTAAGATATTACTTTGAGTATGTTTAGTAGCCTGTGTTAATTTGTTCTGAAATGCTCTGGTCCTCAGAGCAGAGTGAACAGCAAGTATGATAAACTTTATAAATCCTAGTCCATGGGCGAATTTTATCATCATATTGCAAGATTAAGATGATTACTCTAAAGATCGGGAGATAAAACAACTTTCATTTGAAGTGAATGATTATTCGTTTTCACTCTTCAGTCCTGAGCTGTGATGGAAACTTGAAGCCTATAAGGAGAGTCTTATTTCATTTCATTTGAAAAGAAGAAACCGAGGATAGACAGCAAAGCATAAAACAGATAATTAATTTTCACTATAATACAGCTTTCAATTTGGAATATTAAGCATAACACATAATATCAGCAATTTGATTTTCTTAATAGAAATTATACAGTCCAGGCAAGAAAATTCAGCAGCACTTTCTATACTGGTGCAAAAAAAGCCTGAACCAAAATTTCAAGAGTCAAAACAAATAATGGAGATTTGCATGAATAATTAAAATGAAACCTTCCATACAAATCTCCAATGTTTTAGTTCAAAGAATTTTGTTTGTTTCAATAATGACATCATTGTAAAGATTTTATGTAGAATACTGACCTACTTCAACTGAGGCAAATGCAGGGAAGTGACTTTAACTAGAAACCTTTTTATGGTTAATTTAGCTATAGCACATATGTAGATGCAGAGAGAAGATGGCTAAATTTACCTTTATTCATATTGATCTGTAACTTTCCTATTGACTTATATTATATAATATCTTCCCTTCAAACTAATAGAAGAGCGTGAAAACAACAAGAAAATCTGAAACACACACAATTAAATCAAAGCAGGATATCCAGTTCAGTGCACAGCAGTCAGGCAAATCAATTTTTGGCTGTATATTCATCAGGTCCACAGGAATTCGGTTTATAGAATTTTCTATTTATAAGGAGGACAAGTCCTCTAAAAGATTAAGACATGTTCACAAGTCCTTACAAAAATAGAAATTGAAGACTGTTACAGTCTTTTATTTCTATAACCATCAGATGAAGGAAAATAGAGGTACAACTTGGATTTTTACCTTTGTTAATAAGTTAACTCTACCACTGTTCTATGCTTCATAAGAAAAACGCAATTTTCAGTGCTTTGTTGTAAATATATGCTAATGGCAGCACACACCAAAAAACAGGTGTAGAGAATGAGGGAATCAAAAAATGTATTTGGTCATGAACTAACCATTCTAGGGAGGCCACGATCAACAATAATCAAAGTAGCTTAATAGTTCCCTACACTATTCAATATCTTTGCCTGTGAAGACACTTTCTACTTTAGACAAGCACAGAACCATGCAAAAAGAGAGAAGGCTTAAATTGGTTTATAGCAGAGAGAATTGAGATGGTGCCCTGCAGAATCATTTCCTCCTTTGTAATTTTATGCCCAGTGGCTGGGTTCTGGTTAGCCTAAATGCGTAACAATCCCCTTCTCTCTTTATGTGTCTTTTACCATTTTCTCGTTTGAAAATAGATCACATGGTTTAATTTACTTTTGCAGATAAGTGTCATGCTACTACCTATAATGGGTTGCCCTAGTGTACTTGAAAACTCTAACTCTCTCTCTGCTGGGCCCTCTCTGCAGTCCTCTACTTCATTTCTGTCTCTCTATTACATTCCCCACAGTACTTTTTCTAGGCCTCTTTCCAACTCCTACTGCACCCCATCACATTCAAATTCTAAAGAAAACTTCATAATTGACTTGTTGCAGATTGTATTTTCCAAGGATGATTGCAAACTATGTCCCGTTCCATATTTTCTCCTAGAAACATGCCACTTCCTCAACAAGAAGTGTAGTCTAATGCCCTTTCACTTCTAATCAGTAATATTGCTGTGTGGTTTCCAAGACTAGATCAGAAACAGAGGTACTACTTATATCGTGGTTGGTAGGACACTGCAACTAGAGCCACATAAACAGTTCTCCTGTCCAGAGGCCACCATGTTCTGAAGATGCTCAATGAGATTCAAAGCCAGTGCCACGCAGTCTAGCCTTTCCCAGATTTATAAACACAGAAACCATGCAAGACAAATTATTGTTATTATTTAAAGCCACAGCAATAAGAAGCTGTGAAGTTTTGGGGTAAGTTATTTTATGTGGTAATAGATAACAAGAACAAATTTTGGTATCTGAAAGTGGGTTATTGTTACAACAAAAAAACTAAACCTTTGAGAAAGGATGGCAGGCAGATACTAGAAGAGCCTTGAGGAGATGACTATTGAAGCCTAAAATGAGCCTCAATGAAACTGTCACTAAGGGCTTAAAGGAAAATATTTTTGGAAGCTGGAAGAAAGGAGACCCTCATTCTATACTGGTAGACAATTTGACAACACTGTTAACTGAGGTAGCAAGGAACATATAGAAAATATATTTCACAAACTCTATCATCTAGCTAAGCAAATTCCCAGGCAGAATCATGAAAGTGCCACCTGGTTTATCCTTTCTGCCAAGCATAAAATGAGACAGAAGAGATAAATTAAAGAACAATTATTCAATTCTGAATGGAATTTGGAGGAAATGTAAAGCACTCAGTTTTTTTTTTTTTTTTCTTCTCAGAAATCAAAGAGATTTCAAAGTAAAAATGAGCCCTTAGCAAATGATCAAACCTAGAGTGGAACAATCAAATACTTCATTAAGACCTCACTGGAATCTAAGGCAGTGATTCATACATGCTTTCAGACAGACAATAGGCCCCCCTAAGAACTTTAAGGGTGAACTGCACAGATTCAGTTCATTAAACAGTAGATATTCTAAAAATCTTGAGGACATTGTCCCTCAGCAAAGAGCTCAATTAGGGCAGGGCTTATCTCAAAGAGATTTATGCTATGGCTCTGATGAAGTAAACCCAAATGTGATTCATAGAAAACCCACAAAGTTTATTTTTATAATTTAAAAAAAATTTTTATTGGAGTATAGTTAATTTACAATATTGTGTTAGTTTCTACTGTATACCTATATCCCCTCTTTTTTGGATTTCCTTCCCATTTAGGTCACCACAGAGCGCTGAGTAGAGTTCCCTAAGCTATACCATAGGTTCTCATTAGTTATCTATTTTATACATCATATCAATAGTGTATATATGTCAATCCCAATTTCCCAATTCAGCCCACCCCCCCTTGGTATCCATACGTTTGTTCTCTATGTCTGTGTCTCTATTTCTGCTTTGTAAATAAGATCGTCTATACCAATTTTTTCAGATTCCACACATATGCATTAATATACGATCCTTGTTTTCTCTTTCTGACTTACCTCATTCTGTATGACAGCCTCTAGGTCCATCCACGTCCCTACAAATGACCCAATTTCGTTCCTTTTTATGGCTGAGTAATATTCCATTGTATACATGTACCACATCTTCTTCATCCATTCCTCTGTTGATGAACATTTACCCACAAAGTTTTTAAGAGAAATGTTTTGGGGGAAGCACTGCCAACTTGGACTCCAAGGGACAGAGACAATAAAACAGGAAAAAGATTTCTGGACTCAAACTTTTATAACCAGAAAGCAGGCTGAGAAAGCTACTCAGTTTTCTGAGAAAACTGAATTTTTTTTATAACTTAGAAAGCTACTCAGAAAGCTACTCAGGCCCCTTTCTATGGAAAATGTAAGAGGACTCAGAAGGTAGTACCTAGTGCTGAGAATGCAGAGCCAAGAGCCATGGAAAATAACTCCCAGAGGGTAGGATTGTGCCTTAATCGAAGAACCTGCAAAATGTTCTCAGATGGATTTTAGAACTTCACGGGGGTGATTGTAAGTCTCCCATCCATTCCCTGTTTTGCACAGGAGTGCCTACAGTGATCAGCCTGCTCCTGAACCACACTTGAAAAGATTCAGCTGTACATGGACTTGCTATAGATTGCTACATCTGAAGAGTGATGTCCTAAGGGGATGAGACTCTGCGGGAGTATCCTTAAGTGAAGGTGAATATATTTTGTATGTGAGAACGATAAGAACTGTGGCCTGAGGGCAGAGAGTAGCAGATTTTACTTGCCAGAGCTGGCCGCAACAATATGCCTCATATCACAACACTCTTCTAAAACACTACTGTTTCCCCATCAGGGTAAAGCCTGATAACTTCCTCTGGAACCTGGATAAGTCTGTGTCTTTGTTAAACCACAGGAAGGTGCACTGCATGACTTCTAAGGCTAGAACTTCCAAGGCAACTTTCACCTGACTCATTGGAACACTCATGCTGAAGACTGCTTGTAAGCAAGCAGTCCAACTGCCACATGGCTACTACGAGGAAGCCAAACCTAGACCATGCGGTGAGAGTACAGGGAGCTGCTCTGAGGTTGCAGGAAGAGGATGAGCTGGTGCCAGGCCAGCCCCAGCTGATCCAGCCTGGCAGTTTCCCTTCCACAGGTTTCTTACTGCAAATGCATGAATGACCCATGCCAGAAGCTCTCAGCCAGTCCCTGGCCAAATTTCTGAACCATGGAAACGATGAGAGATGATGAAATACTTGCTGTTGTTTCACGGCACTAAGTTTTGGGAAGATTTGTAATGCAGCAATAGATTACTGGACCACGACTAGGAGAGCGCCCTCAGCTTCTCTTTACTCTGCCTCAGACTCTGTCTACAGCTTCACTCACCTGTTCTGCACTGACCGCCAACCCTTCAAAATGGAGCTCAGAGGACTTTTCCTCCAGAACTTTCCCCAACAATCACCCTTGATTTGACCAGTTCGCAGTCTTTTTAAACTGATCTTATAACACTTACAGTAATGTCTTATAAGTGTACCTTGCCCACCTTGATTGAATGCTCTGTAAGGGCGGGCACAAAGTCTCTTCTGCTCCCCATCTGTGGTACCACCCCAGGTCTGTCTGAATCTGCAATGCATCAGAGTTTGTTCTCTTGAAATAGTTTCCACTTTAAAAACTAAAAGTAATTTTGCACCTTTCTTCCACAAGCCTGGAGTTTTAAATTGTTGGCACCGCTCAATCAATTGATCACTTAGGAAGGAAATTAACAATCTTGCTGTGTACAGATTAAATGTGTTCGCCGCATCTACTATATTTCACTTACCTTGAATAAGAAGTAGTCAGAGTATGGAATTATAAAGCAAAATTTGTGTCAAGTTTTTACAAATTGCTAACAGTGTATAATGGGAAAACAGGGATGTTTGAAAAACTATAAGCCTTATGAAAAGATAAAAATTTGAACATGACACAAAAATAAATTTGGAGAAACTATCAGAAATATATTACGTTCATGAATGTCATCTGCAGAATATTTGGGATGGTTGAAATTGAAGTTATGGTCCTCAGAATCCCGAATTTAGATAAGGTACATACAATGTAAATGGCAAAGTAATACTTAGCAATCTACAGGAAAACGAAGCGTCACGCATATTCCCAGTCAGCCGAACTGTTAATATGTGTTTCAACATTTTATTATCATGATCCCAACTTATAACAATAAAAATAGATAATCAAGGTCAGTTGCTTCTTCATATGCAGCTGATTATACATGTAGCAACTCACTGGTTCCTTTACTTTTTTTTTTTTTTTTTTTTTTTGCGGTACGCGGGCCTCTCACTGTTGTGGCCTCTCCTGTTGCGGAGCACAGGCTCCGGATGCGCAGGCTCAACGGCCATGGCTCACGCGCCCAGCCGCTCCGCGGCATGTGGGATCTTCCCAGACGGGGGCCCGAACCCGTGTCCCCTGCATCGGCAGGCGGACTCTCAACCACTGCGCCACCAGGGAAGCCCTCTTTTACTTTTTTATAACAAGCAGACTTTAATAATTTTTAACATTTCTAAGACAATAAATGATAAGGAAATACATTCACCTTAGTAAAAAGAATTACTCAAAAGAAATTAATAAAGCAAATCTTGATTTTACAAATATTGGAATTAACTTAATAACTAAGTCTTTCATACATGCAAGTATCAAGATTAATTGAGGGAAAATGTCTTTGACATACAAGATACAGAACCTAATGAGCTTAAGACATAAGCTGTAAAAGATAATTTTAACTACAATGAAAATATGATTTAAATGGAAATCGTGTAACTTTCTGTCAGAACCCATCAATAATCAGGCAATGTTAAAGTTTATAGAAGTGTCTATCTCATATATTGCATGTCTATTTTTTTTTTAGAGTTGATCATATAATTTGGGAAAATCAGTACATTGATTTGGGTTTTTCATACAAATGAAGTCCTTAATCTAAGGACTTTAGAGCTAAGGTAAGATCATTATTTTCAGAAGGGAATAGGCCAAGTTCTCACTCTTGATTTGAAACTTGATGACTAATTTGGAAAACTCATCTCCTAGCACCTACATTTTCTGGCCTTCCCATTAAAAACAGAATAATTTGAGAAACAATTAGGGGTGTAAACTATAGCTTTTAATTAACCAGGTGATGCTGCATATCCTTATATTCTTTGCTTTCTGGAACTAAGTCTATTAAAACAATAACAGCCCAACACTGTGAATATCCTAGTCAGCAGAACAGCCAAGATTTCACATTCACCTCCTGTGGGGTCTGCAAAGGTATATTCACTCTCTTGTAATGATATCACGGAATATTTGCAAAATTGAATTTGCAAAATTAGTTTATCCATTTAGGAATCTTCCAGACAGACACTCTACACTGGGAAAATTATTGATGATTAATTTATCAAGTTTTTCAAAGCCCCAGCCCTAATTCTTCCATCTAATATACACACACGTACTCACCCAATCAATCAGAACTCACAAACACATAAAGACAGAGCACTCAGCCACCAATGAGAAACCCACAAGTAGGAGCTGAAATCTCATTAGGGATATTTATGATGTTTTGTAAAATTTATGTCCATATTACTTGGGATACTGCATCTTGGTTTTGCTTTTAGAATTAAAAAAATAGTGTCTCCATCATTCATTGTCGTTGCAAGAAACCTTCATGCCACGGTGAGAAAACTAGATTAATGTTCTGTTCTTAAAGGTTCTCCGGGGAGAGAAAAATGAGACTTCACAAATTTTAAATTCTAAGTGCTATTGATATAAAATAAATGTATATAAATTACTATTCGTTCTGTGTAAGTGCAGAAAACTAAACTGTAAACTTTCTGCTCTTATGCCTTGTTCCTCTATTCTTGGGGAGCCCCTAACCGTCTTGGGTAACCTACACTTGATTGACAGATTTTTCACCAGATCTGATCTGTGTCCTTTCTCCTCCTATAACCTCCAGGCTATGTATACTGCAGAAGCCATTCTTTACAACAACCTTTTACATACAGAAATCAATTCACTTCTCAGATTCTGGACTTATTACAATAGACTTAACTTTATTCATAAATATTAATTTGCATTCAAGTGTTAAATCTTTCTCCCTCCCTTCTTATGCTGCCCCCTTGTGCAGGCTTGGTTAATCACATATGTCAGTTAACAGTTCACTGATATCATCAGGCTGAGCATCTCTCTGTCTCCTCTGCCAGTCTCAGTCTGATGAGTTATCTATCTTCTTCATTCTCTCTCTCTGTTCCATTCCTCTCACCCAGAGCAGTAAATCCATGTTTGATAAATGTTCTTGAATATGAACATATCTCTGTTAAATAGGTTATTTTTTTGTGTATGATTATTGAATTTGCATAGATATTAGCTGCATTTATTGTTTTCTTCTACTTTTTACTTCTTCCCATATAGCCTTTTACAACACTGTATTTTTAAGCTCTACCCTATTGCTATATTTCTAGCTTTCTGTCTTCAACTGCTACATGGCATTCCATCGCATCCATCCATCACACTTTATTTATCTAACCCTCTCATGGTAGGCATGGAGGGGACCCTAGATTCTCTACCACCACACACACCACCTCTTGCACATCATCCATGGACAAGTCCACTTACAGACCTGCTTTCTACAATACCCTCCCCGAAATGGCATTTGGGGGCCAATCGGCACACACAGCTTAACCTTAGATTGCCTTCCAGAATGCTGCAGACTTTCTATTCCCACCAGCACTACATGGGATCCACATCTCAGCCACCCTTGCCAGCACTTGCTCTTTTTCAGCTTTCTTCATCTTTATAAATTTATAAAGATGCAAGATGATTTATAATATACTGAGGACTTTAGATCCTGCACACCTGTCCAAAAAAATGGACAGACTTGCGCATAAGGGTTTGAATCATGTTCAACCTGTAGCCCGGTCTGATCTCCACTGGATCCTAATCTGTTTCATGCCAATTTAGTTTAATCTGTGTAGATGCCAGGCAATTCACCTACTACTCTGAGGCTCAATCTCATCATTAGCAAAATGGAATCATATTCAAGATTAAGCGAGTTAATAAATGTAAACCAGTTAGCCTGGTTCGTAACTGGGGCCTCTGGCTGGCCAATATTCCGATTGCCTGGCGGAGGGCACTCCCAAGACAAGGAAATTTTATTGCCAAATCCAGGGAAGTCCTGGGAAGACCAGGACAGTCAGTCACCTTTGGTGGCAGACATCCAGATGTCCTGCTGAGACCCCCCTCAGAAAGGTGGCTTATTGAGCGTCCACCTTAGTTTTTGAGCTGAAGTTGCACTCTTCTTGCTTCAGCAAGGAATTGGTAGCCAAGGTTGTGCTTTTTTTCAGCAAAGCAGGGATACCAAGGTCTAGCCATTTTCACCCTACAGGGACTTCTCCAGCCAGAAAGCTGTGCTTCAGAGCCCACTGTCAGTCAGGCAGACAATTTACCAGTGGTGCATCATGGCCTGATGGCTCTCCCTGCCCAAATTTTCTTTCTCTTTTAGGTGTTCCCTTCTGTACTTCCAACTCCATCTCAACATCAGCTTCCAAGGAAACTAGCCTGCAACACTCAGATTGCAGGCTCAGTCAATGTTAGCTAATATTATTTTCTAATCAGTTTGTGGTTTTAAACATGAGAGGATGTAGAATTCATTGATCACCTATTACACATACACACTGCGTGTACACACACACACATACACACAGTCATACTCTGTCCCTCTCCTAGCCAGCACTGTGCTAGGTCCTGAAACACTGATTGATGGTTGAGATAAAGATGGATACAGTGTTGAGAAGTTTCAAGAAATTCTTTCCAATGGCCTTTTTTTTTTCATTGTTATTTCTGCTGTTGTTGTTGCTGTGTGTTTGTTGCTTTCCCTGAGCAAATCCTGCTGTGGATTTAATATACCCAAGACCCCAAGACTCACAATTTCTTGTCTCTAGTTAGCTCAGGATGAAATTGACCTGATACATCAAATAAAACACTGGCCCAAAGAGAGAACTGACGTAGAGACTGAAGAGTACATAGGATTGCAAAAGCAGAAAACCTGCAAAGGGTAAAGAAATTATTTATGGTTACATCTTTTTATCCACATCTCTTTGATAAATTGCTATTTCCCATGGTAGCAAACACCAAGAACAGCTCATAGGCTAAAGGAATGTTTGAGGGTTGAAAGGAGGTCGATGGGGCGCTGATCACATCAGGTGAGAGTCATCCTGAAAATGACTACAAACCTCCGATTCCAAGACAAAGGTCACATCCTGAGGGGAAAATGCATTCACCTTTCTTCAGTCATAATTTTTGCATCTGCCTTTAGAGAGTGATTTAAAGATCATCCAGTGCACCCTAACTTCTGGGGTCAGAATCCTTTCTGACATTGGCATCCATCTCCTCTCAGATGCTGTCAAGAACTCTTTGTTCATCCTGGAAATCCCTAAACATTAGAGCATATTCCTTGAACCAAAATCTGTCTGCCTGCTATGCCATCCATAGTCCTATACCCATGACTGAAGCAACAATGAATAATCTGATCAGTGCTCACCTGCTGCTGGGCACTGCAGACAGCTGAAGTGAGCAGTGGCTTTCTCTCTTGTCTTATCTGATTTATCTTATCTTTCCTCGTTCCCCTAAGGTGTCTCCAGGTGACATCAGTCTGGGCCTCTCATCACTCATATCACCTTACGATGTGCACAGATACTAAAACATGGCACACAGATTGAGATGCAATGCTTGTTGTGGATCCATTAATACAACCTATAATTGCATTTTTGTTTTGGCTCCGATTCTGGTTGCATGTTGTTTAAATAGCTGATTATACTGTTAACTGCCATTGGGTTGAAGGCCAATGAACACCCCTCAGATATCCCTTTATGTGAACTGGGCAAAGAGGGTCCTTCTTTCCGGTGTAGTGACTAAGCACATGGGCCAGGATAAACAAATAATAAAATATCCATACTATACTTCTCTGCAATAAAAATAACAATTTGGATTTCAAAATAATCCTGCTGAGTAAAAGAGGCCAGAAAAAAAGAGCATATACTGTATATTTTCATTTATACAAACTTCTATAAAATTCAAACTAATCTTATAGTGATAGAAAATATTTGTGATTTCCTGGGGAGTTGGGAGGCAGCCATTAGAAAGAGGAATGAGGAAACTTTGGGGGTTGATGGATATGTTTATTATCTTGACTCCAGTGATGGTTTCACAGGTGTATGCATGTGTCAAAATGCATCAAATTTTATGCTTAAAATATGCCCTGCACTGTATGCCAATTATACTTTGATAAAATTGTTTTGGAAAGGCATTAGAGTGCAAGGTAATATATGACTAAAGACTGAAAATAAATGAGACAAACAACAGGTGCAACAGGAGTGTCGTGAGGGAAATTAATGTGATGTAATTAGGGAGGGCTGCTTAGAGGTAGTGGTGCTTGCAGTGGACCTTGAAGGAGGAAGGATGTGGCCAGACAGAAGAGAGGAGTAAAGGTATTTTAGTTGAAGACGTAGAAGTCTGGAGGGATAAAGATGAGACTGGCCTGTGGATGTTGGGGAAGAGTGTGGAACTGGCTGGAGAAAGTGGTGGGTCTGAATGATATGGGTCCTCAGAATGTCAGGTTAAGAATTCTGTAATTTAGAATAAGAAGAGAAGACCAGACAGAGAACATTTGTGGGCCACATCCTGATGGGAAACCAAGCGGTTTAGGTGTCTTCATGGGAATAGTGCTAAGTCACAGGAGTAAAGCTGAGGGTCATAGTATCTGGAAAATAAAATTCTAAGCAATGTTTTGGCATCTTATGCTACTACAGGATTTAGACAATACATAATGTGTACCATTCTGAACTATCTGTATTATGTTAAATAAAGAAGAGACACCTGGAAATGTAGGAATTTTAGAAGTGAATATAAGTTCTTTTCATTAGATACTTCTCTGCACACGGCACATGATGAGCCTGTGATGGTGGTTATAGTGGCTAGTTTTTCGTGAGGAATGCACCTGAAATTGTAACTGACATATTGGACAACATCATGCACCAGCTGTAGTCACCTCTGTGCATGTCCCTTGTTTGTCTCTATTTCCCTGTAGCATAAGTGGAAGACTATGATGAAATGTTTCTTGAACATGAGAGATAGTGCCATAAACTATTGTGAAATCTTCTATAAATATCAGCATCTTTTGTATATGATTTAATATTTGGCTAAATGTAATTATCCTATATGTATAAGCCAAAGAAAGAAAACACAAAAATTTTATCTTCACAGAAGAAGATTCACATATGTTAGAATTTTCCTGTCATTGAGTAAAAATTGCTTTGGATACAAAATGGTTGAATAATCCTGATTTATATATAGAAAATAGAGGATAGCACAAAGAAAGTTTTGGAAGAAAAGAAACAGTCAGGAAATCTGGAAACTTCTCAGCAAGTTTGAATCAGTATGAGTTCTGCTTACCAAAACCAGGGTTTTACATCTGCAACAAGAACCAACTTTGAATCAAACAGAAATGCTCGTCAAGAGCTTATGAATGAACCATGCCTTCTCTTTTCCTCAATAGTTAAATGAGACAGTGACTCTTACAACTCTATCATTTATTTTCTTCCCAGAATCTCCCTGATACTGTCCTACATAAAAATCCTAAATAATTTCCTACAAACGTCCTCAATGAATTGCTCTGTGGTCTCAAAAACATGCGTTTTGTTGGCATCTATTATACACATAAGAACTGAGAAAGAAAAAAGTCTGATAACTGAAATATTATTCAGTCTCTAGAGTTCAAATGACCTCAGAGACCTTGGAAAGACTGAGATTTTAGCTGAATTATAACTACCCAATAAATCTCGCTGAGCCTGTTATCCACTGTTTAATACCTCCACATTCACTTTTTGGATTACAAAAATGAAAAAAAAAAAAGACTCTTTCTGATAAAAGATATTTTTGCCTGTATCTCAATAAAGGCATTTTGTTGCTGGATTTGAGTTTTACAAAGAGCTAAATAGAGTCTATTTATTACTAAATATTGCTGTTTATTATTGCTTTACATATTGGTAGCACTTTATATTTGTCCAATTGGCCCCAGTTCCATAACACTTTAACAGCTATTTCTAATTTTGGTCCAGTTGGGACGTGAGTGTTTTTCAGCCACTCCATAAGACCATGAAGCTGATTTGAACATAAAATATTTTTCAAGTATTTTGATCAAAAAGGGTGAAAAATCATGTGTTTTTTCTAACCAGCTAAATAGAAACAAAAATTTGTAGACTTTTTGGCAGTTACACTGAACGACCCTGATAACAATGGGTGAAGCTGAATTGCTTTCTTCCAGGAAAGCGCCTGATGCAGTAGCTGGCAAAGAGTAGCTCAGCAAATGTGGGTGCTTTCTAGTTCTTAATTCCAATCACCTCTGATTTTTTTCCAGAGTGGATTGTTTTTCTTTGCCAACCAAGACAGTAATTAAGATATTTGAATTAGACACTGTACAGATCCTCCATGATTTGCAGATTTTTATTTTATTAGATGCTTATCTAAGGGCATTTGCTAATTAGGTCCTAGAAGTATTTAACATTTCCCAAATTTTAACATTCATCTTTACACTGAAAGAGCATATTTCTCTACTATACTTTAAAAATATCTTTGGCATTATTTCTTTTTATTGTTTAAAAAATTGGTATAAGATTGTTGTTTCTTTTTAATTTAACTTCATTGGCCTCAGGGAAAAGGCAGCAGAGAACAGTTATCCAGGGAATAGCTGGAATGTTACTCTAAATGCACTAAATGGCTGTCTGAGGTCTAACATTTCTTATACGACACAAATTACTGAGTAAAATTAAATTTCACAATAAAAATTATCTTTAAAGAAAAGGAACAAAAACACAGATAAAAACTTTAGAAGACTTTATTCAATGAGAAGCCTAAAAGTGCCAGGTATTAGAAAATCACAATGAATAAAACTGTGTCCCTGTCCCAAGTGGCCCACGGCCTGGTGCATATCAGTTACTTGCTGGATGTGTGCCTGCACCTGCCCCAGCACACAGGGCTCAGGCTTCTGTGGAGCATTTGTTACCTTAGTTCTGAGTTTTATGCACTGCAGTTCATAGATCCACGAAGCTTCTCGAAAAGAATAACAGGAAGTTTGGGATATAAAATGAAAGGTATTTAAAGAAGTTTAATTGAATTTAAAAGAAAAACAAATAAGAATGATGTTGGCAACATGGTAGACTAATAAGTCTCATTTCCCCTGTGGAGACACCTGTTTAAAAATAATATACAGGGCTTTCCTGGCGGCGCAGTGGTTAAGAGTCCGCCTGCCGATGCAGGGGACACGGGTTCGTGCCCCAGTCCGGGAAGATCCCACATGCCGCAGAGCAGCTAGGCCCATGAGCCATGGACGCTGGGGCCTGCGCGTCCAGAGCCTGTGCTCCGCAACGGGAGAGGCCACAACAGTGAGAGGCCCATGTACCGCAAAAATAAATAAATAAAATAAAAAATAATAATATACAGAACAATTTGCCTTTGTGAGAGCCGTAGAACCAGTTAAGAGGTACTAGCACCCCAGGCGAGGACGGAGCCAAGAAGAGTCACTTCGAGGTGAGTAAGAAAATTCTTTGTATTTGAACTCCATAGTCATTCCTCCTCCCCACCACAGCCTGGTGGAATCTGGACAAAATTCCCAATTCCTGGCTTCTCATTCAGGACGGAAAGAGGATGGGGCATGTGTCCAAAGTTCTGGCTTCCAGAGGGACTGGTCTGTGTCATCTGACTCAGAGCACTAAAGGGAATGGCAGTATACGTTGGGTGCCAGGTTGGGGGCCAGTGAGAACAAGGGCAGCACTTGGCCTGTTACAGAACCAGAGAGACATTATACTTAGTGAAATAAGCCAGTCACAAAAAGAAAAATACTGTATGATTCCACTTGAATAAAGTATCCAAACTCATAGAAACAAAAGGTTTAATGTTGATTGCTGGGACTGGGGGAAAGGAAGTGGAGAGTTATTATTCACTGACTATAGAGTTTCAGTTTTGCAAGATGAAAAAGTTCAAGAGATTTATTGACTACAATGTGAATATAGTTAATACTACTGAACTGTATACTTAAAAAGGGCTAAGATAGTAAATTTTATGTTTTGTATTTTTTACCACAATTAAAAATTATATATATATGGGAAATCATATATATATTTGGGAGAAAAAAGACTACCTAACTGAATTGATAAATAACCCTCTCAACAGTTGTATTTTTAAGTAAAACCATTTGGTTTCTGGTGAAAGCAAAAAAATCTAATGGTAACATTTTAAGCTCAAGAAAAGTTGTCTGATGCTCTACTGAAAATAAAATATCTACCCCAAAAGAGATCTTTGACTCAGGTGACAGATTCTTTTACCGTACACTTGATTGCCTAGATTGGAGCAGTTTGATGTAGAGTATTGCGTCTTCTCTCATCAGCAAACTCTCCCAGTTATCAATAAATACTGCTAAGCATCACCAGTATAAGGAGGCTCTTCTCAGCTCTATTTCTCCAAGTCTCAGGAGCATTTAGAACTCTTCTGTCTTTGGTCCTAGATTTGGAGGAAGGGATAAAATTCAAATTCAATCTATTGATTTAGCCCCGTAGTTTTGAGCGTTTCCCAAAGAGCCACTCTCAAGGAAGATTAAGCTGATGCCTGCCTGTGTCACATCACATCACACATACTCACGTAGGCTTGGTTCAAAACTTTAAGAAGTCAGTGACCAGGATCACTGCATCAGGGTGCAGGCAGAGCCCATGTTCTTACCCCATGAACTCCTGGATCCCTGTAGTCCATGAATAGAAAGATCTTGAATCGACCTGTTTACATGAAGAAAAAGGTGGCTAGTTTTAACAAAGTGTCAGATGGGATTATGAATGTCCCTCCGGCAGGGGTTAACTTCTGGAAAACCCAGGCTCTAGCATGTGAACTAACCCATGGGGTTCTCAAAATCATTAATGGGGTGCAGAAAACATGCTGCCTTCCCCAAGGGGAGCCTTTCTGGACTATTCCAGATGCCCTGCTTGAAAAACTAGGCTAAGCTTTCAAATGAGAGTAGACAAAAATAAACAGTGCACAACCTAAATGTTGAGAATTATGTTTTATTTGGCAGACTTTCTGAGGACTTCAAGCCCGGGAGGCAGCCTCTCAGGTGGCTCTGAGGGACTGCTCTGAAGAGGTGAGGGAGCAGCCAGGATATACAGGGGTTTTTGCAAGAAAAAACAGCTGGTCAGAACATCAAAATGTTAAAGACATTAAAGAAAACAAGATATCTCAAGTTAATGAATTTAGCACTTTTCTGTATATGGAAGATGCAAGAGTCTGGGCTCATTGAAATCACTCCTTTGATATGCACCTCAGCTATCTAGGACCAGCATCCTGTTCTTTCCCATCCTGAATCCCCTCAGGGTGCACCATGGTGGGGGGGGGGCAGCTGTAATGGCTGGATGGCTGCAACATCCTTTATTTACTGATATGGCAGGCAACATTTTTCATACACATGAGTTATCCCATTTTAAGAGGTAAGTTGGAAAATCATTCCTGACCATCCCCAATATGAAAAATAGGAAGATATTTATGTCAGATAAAAAATCTAAATGTAAAAACCATCATTCTGTTCTTTAATGTATCATTTACACTTTCGACATTGATAAAGAGAAGTTATGATATTTAAGAAATTATAGGTTTGGAGTCTTTAGTGTCACATTTTCTGCTTATTTCATAGGCTTTGGGATAAATGCTTTAAAATTCTTCAGTTCTATTTCTTGTCAAGTATTTTCCTAGTTGAGTGGGTTGACGTGTGACTTGTTCCTTGTCAGTTGTGGAAAAGAGACGGTCCTCCTTATTATTGCTGCATCAGATGTAGCTGGGGAAACCCATAGAGAAATGGGAGGACTTATTCACATGGGCCATTGGAGACCCACTGCATCCAATGTGAATCACAAACAGGGCATATTGATATCTTAGTGAGAGTGTACACTTGGGTTCTATTGAGATGCCTGTGTACTTCCTCATATGACTGATATTTGAGGGTCAGTGTTGCACTACGGAATGGACACAAAATGCTGGCTCAGAGCCAAATCCAGTCCAAAGACTTGACCGATTGTAACTGCACTGTGGTGCATTGTATGAATTGGTTCTCAACATTTTTTATTGATCTCCTGCTCATGTAACTACCCCCCACCCTCCCAGGCCAGCTTCTTTCACTTCAACCTTCCCAGCTCTGCAGTTTAAGACCTACTGTATTCCCTCATATGCATGTTGATGCAAATGAGATGCTTTGGTGATGACATTTTGCTCCAGAGTTCTAAGTTCCACTCAGCCTGCCCCCAAAGCAGTAGAGGACAGACCGAAACACAAGTCATTATAACGTGATGACTATAGTTAACACTGCTGTATGGCATATTTGAAAGTTGCTAAGAACATAGGTCCTAAAAGTTCTCATCACAAGGAAAAATATGTTTTTCTCTCTTTTTTTGGTATCTATAGGAGATGATAGACATTAACTGAATTTATTGTGGTAGTCATTTTGCAATATATGTGAGTCAAATCATTATGCTATACACTTTAAACTTATACAATGCTGTATGTCAATTACATCTTAAAACTGAAAGAAAAAGATAATAAAATGTGAATGTTTAAACAGAGAAAGATAGAGAAAAGAAGGAAGGAAGGATGGAAGGAAGGGAGGGAGGAAGAAAGAAAGAAAGAAAGAAGAAAGAAAGAAAGAAAGAAAGAAAAAGAGGAAAAGAAAGAAAAAGTCAGATGCCCAATTGTTTGCTATGCATCTCCAGCTGGGGACCACCACTCAAACAAGTCCTATCTTAGTCCAGCACACAACACACTTATTCTTCACCTCCTCTGCTATCTAGTTTTAAATTACCACCCCTTTAACCATCAAGCCAGGAATGAAGGAGTCATCTCAAATCCTTCCCTCTTCCTCACTCAATCACACCTTGTCCTGACTAATTTCCTCAAACATCTCTCCATGTGCTGTTTGCACTAATTGTAGCCAACAGACAGGATTCAATGACTAACGAACGGAACTTGGACTTTAGTCTGAGAAGACTCACAGTACCCACAATGGCCATGCTTACAAATCCAGAGTTGATTGCCGGAAGAGGATACCCTATGGCAACAGCATTGAAATGAGGGCATCCATCACAGCAAAGACTTCCTCACAGCAGGGGTCCTGAGTGGCTGGGTACAGGTTCCAGCTGTCCACCAGCTAACATGTCAGAGAACACCTAACACAAGGGAGTCAAAACTGGAGTCTCACCTGGGTTTCTTTTCTCTGCTGACCAGATATGCATATTCTTTCTAAGTCACCAGCCCAAAGACAGAGCCCTCTGGGGGGTCTCACCAAGACTGGGTGCAAATCATCAATGTTACGATTACAATAAACCCTGCTGACAAACCACTTGGGCCTCTGGTTTTACAGCAGCACCATGAGTCAGTGTTCCTCATGTCCTGACCAGGACTTGGGCCTTGCAGGTGCTTTAGTAAGAGCTCTGGCCAAGCCCAGTCCTGGCAGCAACATCTGCTTTCTCTGTCCAATTTGCACAGTGTGGCTTCTGGCCTTCCTGATCTGCCACCTGGGCCTGCCTGAGCTGCTTCATGGTTCTTCCTCCTGTGGTCTTGCCCCTGCCCAGCAGTTTCTCATTCTTACTGCTACCACATATATATTTCTAAGGCAGGTCTGATCTGTACATTCTCCTGCTGAGAACTTTCCATAATGCCCCAGTGTCTACAAAGTGAAGACAAATTTCCCAGCAAGGCCTCAAGGCTCTGAGTTTCCCCACAAGGCCACATTCAAGAGTCATCAACCTCTCCCTGCTCTCTAAAAATGCTCTTGGCCTTCACCTCTCTCAACCTACGAATTTGGTTTCCTCCAAGTGGAAGGACTGCAGCCAGACAGCTCTGTGGTCCCCATGTACAAAAGAGCTTGTGCTACCGGTTGAATTGGGCCCTGCTGTTTGCCACTTGCAAAATCAAACTCATAAGCATTGGTAGAAGGGAAAGTTGCTTTTAATCAAAATGCTGGCAATCTGGGGAGATGGTGGACTCAGTGTCCCCCAAAAGCCATCTCCAAAAATTCTGCTTGGCCATGAGAGTTTTTAAAGGAAAAAACGAAGTAATCTCAGTTAGTCATTGAGATAGGGGGTCAGAGCCCTAGCCACCCCCCACTGCATGCAGGCTGTGACTACTTGTGACCTTTCTCTAGATGCCATCTTGTTCACACAGTTTGGTCACACAGATTGTTCCCAAGATTACTGAAGGGAAACCTAGGGAAGAGCTCTGGTCATCTGTTAATTACTTATTCTTCATTCCTACTTCTTTTGATCTCCAGAAAGAACCAACAAGTTGGGCAAGGTATTGTGTGATCAAAAGATGTGAAAGGTGTTCTTGGGCTGGAGATTAGTAGAGCATAGGGCTGCCTCGTTAAAAGGTAGTTACAATATAGCTTTGCTAAAGTGGCAAGGAAAGGGGCTTCCTGCTGAGGGTGGTTTCCTGAAAAGAGCTGCTTACACTCGCACTTAATGTTCTGCTGTTGCTGTTTTGAAATTCTTACCACTTTTTGTAAAAGAGTCTTGCATTTTTGTCATGGATTAAAGCAGCAGTCCTCCTCATAACTTAGCCCGTCATCCCCTGGCAGACCTGAGGTTTACTCCAGCAGGCCTTTGTGAATTTCCCCCTCTCCCACCCAGAGGCTCATGAAACTTTCTCCATGTCCAGATATACCCTGTACTGTGAGTGTCTTGCCCGTGCTTAGTATATCACTGGCATTCAAAAATGATGTATTAATTGAACAAATGCATAATATTTGCCCTGCCTAGCTGAAGGGAGAGCAAGTGCCTCTAAAAGTGCTTGAAAGATTTTAAAATATTCACTCAGAGATCACCGAACAATTTCTCTCAATGGAATGCTTTGATAAATATAGGAGGAGCTTCAAGATGGCAGAAGAGTAAGATATGGAGATCACCTTCCTCTTCACAAATACATCAGAAATACATCTACATGTGGAACAACTCCTACAGAACACCTACTGAACCCTGGCAGAAGACCAAAGACCTCTCAAAAGGCAAGAAACTCCCCACACTCCTGGGTAGGGCAAAAGAAAAAAGAAAGAAAAAACAGAGACAAAAGAATAGGGATGGGACCTGCACCACTGGGAGGGAGCCGTGAAGGAGGAAAGGTTTCCACACACTAGAAGCCCCTTCGTGGACGGAGACCGCGGGTGGCGGAGCCACGGAGGAGAGCACAGCAACAGGGGTGCGGAGGACAAAGCGGAAAGATTCCCGCACAGAGGATCGGTGCCGACCAGCACTCACCAGCCCGAGAGCCTTGTCTACTCACCCGCCGGGGTAGGCGGGGGCTGGGAGCTGAGGCTCGGGCTTCGAAGGTCAAATCCCAGGGAGAGGACTGGGGTTGGCTGCATGAACCCAGCCTGAAGGGGGCTAGTGCGCCACAGCTAGCGTGGAGGGAGTCTGGGAAAAGGTCTGGAGCTGCCGAAGAGGCAAGAGGCTTTTCATGGCTTCTTTGTTTCCTGGTCCGCGAGGAGAGGGGATTAAGAGCGTCGCTTAAAGGAGCTCCAGAGACGGACGTGAGCTGCGACTATCAGCGCGGACCGCAGAGACGGGCATGAGCCGCTAAGGCTGCTGCTGCTGCCACCAAGAAGCCTGTGTGTGAGCACAGGTCACTGTCCACACCTCCCCTCCAGGGAGCCTGTGCAGTCCGCCACTGCCACGGTCCCGTGATCCAGGGACAACTTCCCCAGGAGAACGCACGGCACACATCAGGCTGGTGAAACATCACGCTGGCCTCGGCCGCTACAGGCTCGCCCCACATCCGTACCCCTCCCTCCCCCAGGCCTGAGTGAGCCAGAGCCCCTGAATCAGCAGCTCCTTTAACCCTGTCCTGTCTTAGAGAAGAACAGACGCCCTCAGGCGACCTACATGCAGAGGCGGGGCCAAATCCAAAGCTAAGCCCCTGGGAGCTGTGAGAACAAAGAAGAGAAAGGGAAATCTCTCCCAGCAGCCTCAGAAGCAGCGGATTAAAGCTCCACAATCAACTTGATGTACCCTGCATGGGTGGCATACCTGAATAGACAACGAATCATCCCAAATTGAGGAGGTGGACTTTGGGAGCAAAGATATATATATTTTTTTCCTCCTCTTTTCTCTTTTTGTGAGTGTGTATGCTTCTGTGTGTGATTTTGTCTGTATAGCTTTGCTTTTACCATTTGTCCTAGGGTTCTGTCTGTTTTGCGTTTTCTTTTTAATACTTTAAAAAAAATTTTTCTTAGTAATTATTTTTATTTTAATAACTTTATTTTATTTTATCTTCTTCTTTCTTTCTTACTGTTTTTCTCCCTTTTATTCTGAGCCATGTGGATGACAGGCTCTTGGTGGTCCAGCCAGGTGTCAGGGCTGTGCCTCTGAGGTGGGAGAGCCAAGTTCAGGACCCTGGTCCACAAGAAGCCTCCCAGCTCGATGTAATATCAAACGGCGAAAATCTCCCAGAGATCTCCATCTCAATGCCAAGACCCAGTTCCACTCAATGACCAGCAAGCTACAGCACTGGACACCCTATGCCAAACAACTAGCAAGATAGGAACACAGCCCCATCCATTAGCAGAGAGGCTGCCTAAAATCACAATAAGGCCACAGACACCCCAAAACACACCACAAGATGTGGGCCTGCCCACCAGAAAGACAAGATCCAGCCTCATCCACCAGAACACAGGCACCAGGCCCCTCCATCAGGAAGCCTACACAACCCACTGAACCAACCTTAACCACTAGGGACAGACACACAAAAAAACAGGATCTACAAACCTGCAGCCTGAGAAAACGATACCTGAAACACAGTAAGTTAAGCAAAATGAGAAGACAGATAAACACACAGCAGGTGAAGGAGCAAGGCAAAATCACACCAGACCTAATAAATGAAGAGGAAATAGGCAGTCTCCCTGAAAAAGAATTCAGGATAATTATAGTAAAGATGATCCAAAATCTTGGAAATAGAATGGAGAAAATACAAGAAACGTTTAACAAGGACCTAGAAGAACTAAGGAACAAACAAACAGTGGTGAAGAACACAATAAATGAAATTAAAAATTCTCTAGAAGGGATCAATAGCAGAATAACTAAGACAGAAGAATGGATAAGAGACCTGGAAGATAAAATAGTGGAAATAACTACTGCAGAGGAGAATAAATGAAAAAGAATGAAAAGAATTGAGGACAATCTCAGAGACCTCTGGGACAACACTAAACACACCAACATTCGAATCAAAGGGGTCCCAGAATAAGAAGAGAAATAGAAAGGGACTGAGAAAATATTTGAAGAGATTATAGTTGAAAAATTCCCTAATATAGGAAAGGAAATAGTTAATCAAGTCCAGGAAGCACAGAGAGTCCCATACAGGATACGTCCAAGGAGAAACACCACAAGAAACATATTAATCAAACTATCAAAAATTAAATACAAAGAAAAAATGTTAAAAACATCAAGGGAAAAACAACAAATAACACACAAGGGAATCCCCATAAGGTTAACTGGTGATCTTTCAGCAGAAACTCTGCAAGCCAGAAGTGAGTAGCAGGACATATTGAAAGTGATGAAGGAGAGAAACCTACAACCAAGGTTACTCTACCCAGCAAGGATCTCATTCAGATTTGATGGAGAAATTAAAAGCTTTACAGAGAAGCAAAAGCTAAGAGAAATGAGCACTGCCAAAGCAGCTTTACAACAAATGCTAAAGGAACTTTTCTAGGCAGGAAACACAAGAGAAGGAAAAGACCTACAATAACAAACCCAAAACAATTAAGAAAATAGTAATAGGAACACACGTATCGATAACTGCCTTAAATGTAAATGGATTAAATGCTCCAACCAAAAGACATAGAATGGCTGAATGAATACAAAAACAAGACCCGTATACAAGAGACCCACTTCAGACCTAGAGACACATACAGACCGAAAGTGAAGGGATGGAAAAAGATATTCTATGCAAATGGAAATCAAAAGAAAGCTAGACTAGCAATTCTCATATCAGACAAAATAGACTTTAAAACAAAGACTATTACAAGAGACAAAGAAGCACACTACATAATGATCAAGGGATCAATCCAGGAAGAAGATATAACAATCGTAAATATTTATGCACCCAATATAGGAGCATCTCAATACATAAGGCAAATACTAAGAGCCATAAAAGGGGAAATCGATAGTAACACAATCATAGTAGGTGGCTTTAACACCCCACTTTCACCAATGGACAGATCATCCAAAATGAAAATAAATAAGGAAACACAAGCTTTAAATGATACATTAAACAAGATGGACTTAATTGATATTTATAGGACATTCCATCCATAAACAACAGAATACACATTCTTCTCAAGTGCTCATGGAACATTCTACAAGATAGATCATATCTTGGGTCACAAATCAAGCCTTGATAAATTTAAGAAAATTGAAATCGTATCAAGTATCTCTTCCGACCACAATGCTATGAGACTAGATATCAATTACAAGAAAAAACCTGTAAAAAATACAAACACATGGAGGCTAAACAACACACTACTTAATAACCAAGAGATCACTGAAGAAATCAAAGAGGAAATCAAGAAATACCTAGAAACAAATGACAATGAAAACACAACAATCCAAAACCTATGGGATGCAGGAAAAACTGTTCTAAGAGGGAAGTTTATCACTATACAAGCCTACCTTAAGCAAGAAGAAACATCTCAACTAAACAACCTAACCTTACACCTACAGCAATTAGAGAAGAACAAAAAAACCCCAAAGTTAGCAGAAGGAAAGAGATCATAAATATCATATCAGAAATAAATGAAAAATAAATGAAGGAAACGATAGCAAAGATCAATAAAACTAAAAGCTCATTCTTTGAGAACAGAAACAAAATTGATAAACCATTATTCAGACTCATCAAGAAAAAAAGGGAGAAGACTCAAATCAATAGAATTAGAAATGAAAAAGGAGAAGTAACAACTGACACTGCAGAAATACAAAGGATCATGAGAGATTACTACAAACAATGATATGCCAATAAAATGGACAACCTGGAAGAAATGGACAAATTCTTAGAAATGCTCAACCTTCCGAGACTGAACCAGGAAGAAATAGAAAATATGAACAGACCAATCACAAGCACTGAAATTGAGACTGTGATTAAATATGTTCCAACAAACAAAAGCCCAGGACCAGATGGCTTCATAGGTGAATTCTATCAAACATTTAGAGAAGAGCTAACACCTATCCTTCTCAAACTCTTCCAAAATGTAGCAGACGGAGGAACATGCCCAAACTCATTCTACGAGACCACCATCACCCTGATACCAAAACCAGACAAGGATGTCACAAAGAAAGAAAACTACAGGGCAATATCACTGATGAACATACATGCAAATATCCTCAACAAAATACTAGCAAACAGAATCCAACAGCACATTAAATGGATCATACACCATGATCAAATGGGGTTTATCCCAGGAATGCAAGGAGTCTTCAATATACACAAATCAATCAATGTGATACACCATACTAACAAATTGAAGGAGTAAAACCATATGATCATCTCAATAGATGCCGAGAAAGTTTTGACAAAATTCAACACCCATTTATGACAAAAAACCCTCCAGGAAGTAGGCATAGAGTTAACTTTCCTCAACATAATAAAGAACATATATGACAAACCCACAGCCAACATCATCCGCAATGGTGAAAAACTGAAACCATTTCCACTAAGATCAGGAACAAAACAAGGTTGCCCACTCTCACCACTCTTATTCAACATAGTTTTGGAAGTTTTAGCCACAGCAATCAGAGAAGAGAAAGAAATAAAAGTAATCTAAGTTAGAAGAGAAGAAGTAAAGCTGTCACTGTTTGCAGGTGACATGATACTCTACATAGAGAATCCTAAAGATGCTACCAGAAAACTACTAGAGCTAGTCAATGAATTTGGTAAAGTAGCAGGATACAAAATTAATGCACAGAGATCTCTTGCATTCATACACACTAATGATGAAAAATCTGA
Source organism: Globicephala melas (assembly GCF_963455315.2). Lineage (NCBI taxonomy): Eukaryota > Metazoa > Chordata > Mammalia > Artiodactyla > Delphinidae > Globicephala > Globicephala melas. The sequence goes on along the minus strand of NC_083319.1, from coordinate 96,588,847 downwards.
AAGTGAAATTAAGAAAACACTCCCATTTACCATTGCAAAAAAAGAATAAAATATCTAGGAATAAACCTACTGAAGGAGACAAAAGACCTGTATGCAGAAAATTATAAGACACTAATGAGAGAAGTTAAAGATGATACAGATAGATGGAGAGATATACCATGTTCTTGGATTGGAAGAATGAACATTGTGAAAGTGACTCTACTACCCAAAGCAATCTACATATTCAATGCAATCCCTATCAAACTACCACTGGTACTTTTCACAGAACAAAAACAAAAAAAATCATAATTTGTATGGAAACACAAAAAAACCCGAATAGCCAAAGCCATCTTGAGAAAGAAAAACGGAGCTGGAGGAATCAGGCTCCCTGACTTCAGACCATACTACAAAGCTATACTACCATACTACAAATCAAGACAGTATGGTACTGGCACAAAAACAGAAATATAGCTCAATGGAACAGGATTGAAAGCCCAGAGATAAACCCACTCACATATGGTCACCTTATCTTTAATAAAGGAGGCAAGAATATGCAGTGGAGAAAAGACAGCCTCTTCAATAAGTGGTGCTAGGAAAACTGGACAGCTACATGGAAAACAATGAAATTAGAACACTCCCTAACATCATACACAAAAATAAACTCAAAATGGATTAAAGACCTAAATCTAAAGCCAGACACCATCAAACTCTTAGAGGAAAACATAGGCAGAATACTCTATGACATAAATCACAGCAAGATCCTTTTTGACCCACCTCCTAGTGAAATGGAAATAAAAATGAAAATAAACAAATGGTACCTAATGAATCTTACATGCTTTTTCACAGCAAAAGAAACCATAAACAAGACAAAAAGACAACCCTCAGAATGGGAGAAAATATTTGCAAATGAAGCAACTAACAAAGGATTAATCTTCAAAATTTACAAGAAGCACATGCAGTTCAATATGAAAAAAACAAACAACCCAATCCAAAAATGGACAGAAGACATAAATAGACATTTCTCCAAAGAAGATATACAGATTGGCAACAAACACATAAAAGAATGGTCAACATCATTAATCATTAGAGAAATGCAAATCAAAACTACAATGAGATATCATCTCACTCCAGTCAGAATGGCCATCATAAAAAAAACTACAAACAATAAATGCTGGAGAGATTGTGGAGAAAAGGGAACCCTCTTGCACTGTTGGTGGGAATGTAAATTGATACAGCCACTGTGGAGAACAGTATGGAGGTTCCTTAAAAAACTGTAAATAGAACTACCATATGACTCAGCAATCCCTGAGAAAACCATAATTCAAAAAGAGTCAGGTACCACAATGTTCATTGCAGCTCTATTTACAATAACCAGGGATAGAAGCAACCTAAGTGTCCATCAACAGATGAATGGATAAAGAAGATGTGGCACATATATACAATGGAATATTACTCAGCCATAAAAAGAAATGAAATTGAGTTATTTGCAGTGAGGTGGGTGGACCTAAAGTCTGTCATACAGAGTGAAGTAAGTCAGAAAGAGAAAAACAAATACCATATGCTAACACATTTATATGGAATCTAAAAAAAAAAAAAAAAAGAATGGTCATGAAGAACCTAGGGGCAAGACGGGAATAAAGATACAGATCTACTAGAGAATGCACTTGAGAATTCTGGGAGGAGTTAAGGGTAACATGGGACAAAGTGAGAGAGTGGCATGGACATATATACACTACCAAACATAAAATAGCTAGCTAGTGGGAAGCAGCCACATAGCACACAGAGATCAGCTCGGTGCTTTGTGACCACCTAGAGGGGTGGCATAGGGAGGGTGGGAGGGAGGGAGATGCAAGAGGGAAGAGATATGGGGACATATGTATATGTATAACTGATTCACTTCGTTATAAAGCAGAAACTAACACACCATTGTAAAGCAATTATACTCCAATAAAGATGTTAAAAAATGAAAAAGAAATATAAATATAGAATATAAGCATACATATCAAACAGTTCTTATAGGGCATAGATTTTGAGTAAGACTTAAATAATCTTGGATATCGAAAAATGATTAGGTCCATTACTCAGAGAACTAGGATTTTTTTTTTTTTAATCACTACTTATTTGAAACCTTGTTTTCCCTCTTGCTTAATTACAGGTAATTCACACTGATTTCCCCAGGTTTGGATTAAGCCGTCTTTAAACTTATTTATAGCCCAGAAACTTTAAGGCATTTTGGCATTGAAAGTGATTCTGAGTGTGTAGCTTTTTTCAGCTGCTCCCCTGTCCTCATGGTGCCTTCTAAGCCATTTGCTCTGCTTAGGTGAGGGTTAAAATAATGGGAGGGGGTAGCTGGCTTTCCTCAGCCATGGAAGTAGAAGGGATAAGAACTAATGACATGGTGGCGACGTGTCTAGGCAATATGTTTTGTTTGGCTGGATAGCATTAAAAATCATGTGATTTTGCAGAAAAAGATGCTGAATTTCTTTAAAAGGAAAGGCTGCTCTGGCAGCATACCTGGGTCTGGAGAAGTGAAGTCTTAGGATGGACACATTTTGTAGAGCCTCATGGACCTTCCTTGTCTTATGTTTGTTACCTTTGAAAGTCACTCTTTTGTTCCCCAGAAGAGAAATATTTCTCTGTGCCAATGTCTTCAAAAGACAAGAATTACAGAGATGACAGTGCTGTGACCCTAGATTTAAATGCCAAGAATCCTCTGGCAGGTGAAACATGTGCTACGACTAACTCTGAGATGCTGGTTTTCTTGCCAGCTAATACCTAGATCTGTTTGATTAGGGGATTGTTTTAGCACAAATTCTTAAAACAAAACAAAGCACAACAAAATCACCTTCCTCCTTTCTCTGTAAGCTCCCTTAGCAACCCTTAGGATAAGAGAATAAACATCCCATGACATTTTGAAACAGGTATAAAGTAAATAGTTCTCCAGAAATGGTCATTAAATTGGCTAGTAATAGAGGATGTGGTGAACTTCTTTTGTTCCTCAGTTAGTGATTGTTATACAAGAACTATTTTAGAATACATAATAACCTATCAAAAATACTCTACTGGAATTCTTTTTGTGGGGGGAGAAACCTTAACAAATAATTAACTAAAACATGACATTATAATTAATCCTACCTGCATCTATGGGACATTTTAGATATGGGATAATGGAGCAGTTTCTTTTCTTTCTTCTTCACATTTAATTCCCAAATCCTTGGGCTTACTTAAAAATAAAGAATTTCAGTGAAAAGTAGACTTGGGTCCTCCTTTTAAATTGTTAGACATTAGAAAGGAAGTAGCAGTGTAATAATCAAATGTGAATAACCAAAAAATGGTGATTTCATTGTCAAATGGACTACATATGCTCTGCTGTGGTGTGACATAAAGAAGAGCTCTGAGATTTGAGAGAAGATGGGAATTCTTATCCAGACGTGATCAGCAGTCTGCAGAGTGGACTTGGGAGAGTTGCTCATTCTTCTCTGACCCATGTTTCCATCTAAGAGACAATAGAATAGATTCTGTGAGGTCACTGAGCAAATTAAATGAGACAATAAATGTGAAAGTGCTTTATAAAATGTAAAGTCTTACAGAAATGGAGGTATACAAGAATACGTGTAGAATAACCTGTCTGTAGAATGGAGTTTCTCAAAACTCATCACACCAGAACTTTGTGCAGATCTTGGTACCCTCATCAGCAGTCCTTGCTAAGCCTGTGTGAGTGGGATGACTTTTACATGATGAAAAAGCCTGCCGTCACTGCTCTTACTGACAGTTAAGGGCTGTGAACTTTAAGAATGAATTAGTCTCAATTTGGTCCCGTATGACTGATTTAACTCCTGAATTAATTAAAAGCTTTGAGAGCTGGTACTTGGCCAAGTACAGTGATAAGCGCACAAAAGGTGTTCAAAATACCTGCAATTGGGAAGCAGCCGCATAGCACAGGGAGATCAGCTCGGTGCTGTGTGACCGCCTGGAGGGGTGGGATAGGGAGGGTGGGAGGGAGGGAGACGCAAGCGGGAAGAGATATGGGAACATATGTATATATATAACTGATTCATTTTGTTGTGAAGCTGAAACTAACATACCATTGTAAAGCAATTATGCTCCAATAAAGATGTTTAAAAAAAAAAAAAAACTATAAAAAAAAAAAAATACCTGCAATTGATTGATTGCTTATGGTTATAGGACCACATAAAAATGATTCCTTTCAACTGACCTACTGAGGTAGCTTTGTTTCTTTCTTTTCATGATGGAAAATCAACCTTCATTTACTATCAGCTGCCTTTGTAGGGAAAGGTCATAAGATGCTGATGAACTTTTGAAAACAAGAAAACTTGTAAAGATGGAGGCCAGATCCCAGCTCTCCTGCAAGGATCCAATGCTTTTGTTGGAGGAGAAATTCTGAGATGGATCTTGTTCCTGGTCAGGGTAGACTCTGTCCTGTAGGCCAGAGTAGTTGATGTCTAGATGGACCAATGCTGCAGTTCCCTGCCAGTTGTGCTCACCTGAGATCAGGTATAATGGGCACTCGTAAAATACTCCCTCCAAATACTGACATGCCATGCTTAATTCAGTGAGATATTTTTTACCTTCTCCTGGCAATGCCAAGGCTTCTTTAGAATTGGGGGACATTATCTTTGTCTCAGAGAATCCATGGCAGGAGATTGTGGATGATCCCTTTCTTCTTTCTTGAGAATGTTGGGGATTCTGTATCAGCCAAGATGTCATTACTCAATCACTGGCGCCAGAATGAAGAAAAGTACTGATATCTGTGTCAAGTGCCCTCCCCTGTCTTTCAGATTGGTTCAGAAGGAAGAGGCATTTCTCCTAAAAAAAATATCAGGGAATGGTAGCTCAAAAATCAAGAGTGGCTGCTCTTTATCTGGACTAGCAATTACCCACACCATTGTGGGGTAAGACTATTGTGCTATTAAGACTCTCCCACCAACACGTCAGTGGTTCCTTTGAATTTTGCCCACTGCTGGAAGTCTTAAATGTTCAAATACCATATTCTACCTTAAAAATAGGTTGTTTGCAGGGTGTGTGTAACACTAAGACCTAGGGAAAGGGCTTTGCCACTAGAAGCTGAAGTTATTTCCAGCTGTGGGGATAAAAGGAAAATGGAAGAACTTGGTAGGCAGTTTCCATGGAAGTAAGAATAGACAGTCACAGATAGAGTAATAAAGTAGATTACACAGACTGACCATCATTATTTTAATAAACACCAAACTCTTTTGACATATCTTGGAATTTCCTTCAAACGTATAGCTTTTATTATTCCCTATTCATTCATCTATTGTGACTAGTGATTAAAATCCTAAGATGAAAACACTTTTGCTTGTTTGGGGAACCAGGTAGGAAGAGGGGGGATAAAGAGCCAGAACTTTATTCTGACTTCTGTTTTTCAGAGAAAAGACTCTCAGGACAATGTGGGTAGTGACAGCTGGGAAGAGATGACAGGTCAAAAGGGGGATGCTCAGTAAGTCTTGAAAAGGAAGGATGATGACCAGGGCTGGAGTGTTACCTGACGGCCGTGTTACTTGGGGTGAAAAAATTTGCCCCCTATAGTTTAATGCAAATTCTATAGCCCGTAAAAACAACAGCAATTATAATATTATTTGTTAAGACGGTTGATTGATGTATTGTTTCCATAATCTTATCTGAAGTGATAACTAAAGCATCTTGAAAAACTGCTTTTTTTATTGCCATTTAACAGACATTCTAAATAAAAAGTGTGCTTTTCTAAGCAAATACAATTTCACAGAATATCGCCCAACCAGGTTGCCATCACAAAGGGTCTCCACGTAGCAATTCCTAAACTGCCAATTTTTTTAAGGATTCAAGAGTTCTCTTTATTTTATTAAAATAAAATGATATTTCAAGGTTTGATGGCTGACACAAATGATTTCTCCTATTCCTTTCAGCTCTAAATGTCTGTGATTCTACTTATTTCATCCTGGAAAATAGCAACCTTAGCATATGAAGCATGGGTGTGTAAACTTGTTTCTTTTCAGTGTTTTGTTTTCTTGTTTTAATCTATTTATTTATTTATTTTATTTTTGGCTGTGTTGGGTCTTCATTTCTGTGCGAGGGCTTTCGCTAGTTGTGACAAGCGGGGGCCACTCTTCATCGCGGTGCGCGGGCCTCTCAGTCGCGGCCTCCCTTGTTGCGGAGCACAGACTCCAGACGCGCAGGCTCAGTAGTTTGTGGCTCACGGGACTAGTTGCTCCGTGGCATGCGGGACCTTCCCAGACCAGGGCTCGAAACCATGTCCCCTGCATTGGCAGGCAGACTCTCAACCACTGTGCCACCAGGGGAAGCCCTTTTCATTTTTTTATAGTAAAATATATACAGTAAAATTTAACATCTTAATTTTTAAACGTATAATTCAGTGGTGTTAAGTGCATTCACAACATTGTGCAACTACCATCACTATTCACTACCAGAATTTTTTCATTCTCCCAAACAGCTGCTCTGCAATCATTAATCAATAACTCCCTATTTGCCACTCCTCATAACCCCTTTTAACCTCTGTTCTACTTTATGTCTCTATGGATGTGCCTATTCTAAGTACCTCCTAGAAATAGAATCATATACAATATTTTCCCATTTGTGTCTGGTTTATTTCACATAGCATAATGTTTCCAAGGTTCATGCATGTTGTAACATGTATCAGAATTTCATTTCTTTTTAAGACTAAATAATACTCCATTGTATGTGTATGCCACATTTGCTTATCGATAAATCTGTTGATGAACATTGGTTTGTTTCCACCCTTTGCCTATTGTGAATAATGCTGCTAGAAACTTTGGTATACAGGTGTCTGTTTGAGTCCCTGCTTTCAATTTTGGATATACACCCAGAAGTGAAATTGTTGGGTCATATGGTAATTCTATGTTTAACTGTCAAACTTTTCCACAGTGGCTGCATCATTTTACATTCCCACTTGCAATGAATTGGGTTCCAATTTCTTCACATTCTCACCAATACTTTTTGGGTTTTTCATTTGATTGTTTGTTTTGGATAATAGCCATCCTAATGACTGTGAAGTGCTATTTCATTGTGGTTTTGATTTTCATTTTCCTAATGACTAGTGATTTTGAGCATCTTTTCATGTACTTATTGGCCATTTGTTTATCTTCTTTGGAGAAACACCTGTTTAAGTACTTCGTCCATTTTTCAATTGTGTTGATTTTGTTGTTGTTGTGGTTACTGACATGTAGGAGTTCTTTATATATTATGGATATTAACTCCTTATTGGATATATGATTTGCAAGTATTTTCTTCAACTCTGTGTGCTGTCTTTTACACTCTTAATAGTGTCCTTGGATATACAAAAGTTTTTAAAATTTTGATGGAGTACAATGTATCTTTTTTTTTTCAATCCAGTGTCATGGAGATTTCTCCTGTGTTGTCTGCCAAGAATTTCAGAGTTTTATCTCTTACATTTAGATGTGGAAATAAAAAAATATTGCCTGCTATATCAGTAAACAAAGGATGTTGCAGCCATTAAGCCATCACATTACAGCTGACCTGATGGTGGCCCTGAGGGAACTTAAGATGGAAACAGGGTGCCCACCACCTAGCAGTCAACTGCTGCAGTCTGGGGAGACTAAGGATGAGAAAGCACAGGATGCTGGCCCCAGATAGCTGAGGTGCATATCAAAGGAATGATTTCAGTGAGCCCAGACTCTTACATCTTTCCATTCATAGAAAAGAACTAAATTCCTTAACTTGAGATATCTAGTTTTCATTAATTAACAGTAATCTTTTGATGTTCCAACTACCCGGTCTTTGTTGTAAAAAACTCCTATATACACTGGCTCCCACCCTTGCCTCTTCACAGCTGTATCTCAGAGTTATCTGAGATGCTGTGTTCTGGGCTTAAGTCCTCAGATTTGTCCACCAAGGAAAACATAACTCTCAACTTCTAGGTTGTGCATATCTTTTTCAGTCGACAGATGTAAATGTAAGATTTGGTCAATTTCAGTTAACTTTTCTATATAGTGTAAGCTAGAGGTCCAACTTCAATCTTTTGCATATGAATATCCAATTTTCACAGCACCCTTTGTGGAAAAGACTGTTCTTTCCCCATTGAATTCATGTGGAATCTTAGAGGACCCCAAGTCATCAAAACTATCTTGAAAAGGAAGAACAAAGTTGGAAGACATACTTCCTGATTTCAAAACTTAGTACAAAGCTACTGTAATCAAAACAGTGTGTCCTGACATAAAAGCAGACATATAGACCAAGGCAAGGCAGGGACACAGGGGTACAGGTTTAGATCAGGGGTCAGCAAACTATGGCTCATGGGCTCAAAGTAGCCCACAGCTTATTTTGTAAAGAAAGTGATATTGGAATACAGTCGTACTTACTCACTTATGCATTGTCCATGGCTGTTTTTGTAGGATGGAGTAGAGTCATCCTGACAGACACTGTATGGCCCATAAAACTTAAATTATTCACTATTTATTCTTTATACAAAAGTTTATTGACCTTTGGTCTCTAGGTAGAGTTAGAAAAATGAGAGTTGTTAGGAATATTTTTTCAAATACAAAGAATGTAAATATATTCAGAAAAAGATTGCATTCTTATTATCTTTTGATTTTTCACCTTGATTCTCATGATATTAATATTTGAACATGGCTAAGATTAATCTACACAGACAATATTCTTCTCATTAATATATTGCCAAATGATATTTGATAGTACATTTGAAGTGGAATATAAAACAATCTAATTTTGCTCAGAAATCCACCTTAAATGTTTTTTGCTTAAGTACATTTTATTTTCCTTAAGTTCTCAGATCAAATAGACATCTAAATTGTACCTTCACTATTATGGTTCTGCTTCAAAGAGGATAATAAATAGATTTAAAGAATAAAATTGGAGATTTCATCTGCACAAGGAACTCTTGAGCATTACATTTGTGGAATATGTTTATGACTGTTTTAATTTGTCTTTCATTATTCATGGGAGAGTCATACTCCAGGAAGATATGAGTCTGAAATTCAGTTGATCTTAAGAGTCTAGTACTCTCAGACTTCCCTGGTGGCACAGTGGTAAAGAATCCACCTGTGAATACTGGGGACATGGGTTTGATCCCTGGTCCAGGAAGATCCCACATGCCACGGAGCAACTAAGCCTGTGTGCCACAGATGCTGAACCAGCTTGCTGCAACTACTGAAGCCTGCACGCCTAGAGCATGTGCTCCGCAACAAAAGAAGCCACCACAATGAGAAGCCCATGCAAAGCAACAAAGAGTAGCCCCCACTCACCACAACTAGAGAGAAAGCCTGTGCACAGCAATGAAGACCCAATACAATTACAAAAAAAAAAAAAGGAGTCTAGTACTCTCTAAGGCGAAGATTTTTAAAAAACAAAAAGCAAAAAGCACAGAAGTGTGTTCCTTTTTTAACCCAGCCATTTTTCCTAAAGGGAAAACTGGTAACATTTCCAGGTGGCCTAAAATTTTGATTAGTAAAGACATCTGGAGAGGAATTCTGTTCAATTAATAATAAGCAGACAGAAGAAAACAGGTATCCCTGCAGCTTCAGCCCAGATCAATGGCTCTTCCTAGAAAATGCTTGGTTGTAATTGGCAGAGATTTTAAAATTCCAACACGTCTCATCCTGGAGCTACAACCTCACTCTGCTTTAATCCTAGGCCACCCTAAATCCATGCAAGCTGCATACCTCCACATGCCTTCCCTTCCAGACTGCTTTGCACTTCCCAATACAGGTGCTGTGGGCCCTGGAAGCTGCCTACAAGCAGGGAAGGATAATTGTTACCTCTAAACCATCACATTAAGTCATTTCTTATAAATGAAGAAAGAGAACTTAACCTTTTGCAGTTGATACCTTGGATGATAGCATTTCCTGTACAACAAACTTTCCTGGCACCATTGTCAGAAACCATATATGGAGCCATAAATACCTCAGATCTAAGTCAGTGGGGGTTTCCGGCCTCCTTACCATTAAATACCCCATGGAATTCTTCAGTTTGTTTTTATAGTATACATATTCCTTTTTGTCTTGCATCCTTCACCTAACAATTATTTTGAGCTTTACACGTGTTACATGCATCATTATTAGTTCATTTTTATTAGTGTCTAGCATTCCATGGTATGGCTGTACCACAATTTGTTTATCCATTCATGTGTTGATGGGCATTTGGTTGTTGCCAGTTTTAGGCCATTACAAATATTGATAAAACTGTTATTAACATTTGTGTATAAATCTTTGTATGAACTTAAGTTTTCTTTTCACTTGAGCCATCTTACATATCTAAGAGGAAAGGGAGCCATCATATGGTAGGGAAAAGTATGTTAACTTTTAAAATACTGTTTTCCAAAGTGATGATACCATTTAACATTTCTACCAGCAGCTTCTGAGAGTTTTACTTCCTTCACGTCCATGCCAACGCTTGGTCTAGTCAGTCTTTTTAATTTTAGGCATTCTTACAAGTGTAGTGATATGACATTGTGGTTTTAATTTGTATTTATTTAATAACTAATGTTTAACATTTTTTCAGTGTTTATCATTTATATATCTTCTTTAGTAAAATGTCTTCTCAATTTTTTGCATATTTTTAATTTAGTTGTCACTGTTGTTATTTTGAGTTTTGAAAGTTCTTTATATATTCTGGGTATAAGACCTTTTTCAGATATAGAATTTGCAAATATTTTCTCTCAGTCTGTGACTAACAGTGTCTACTGAAGAGCAGAAGTTTTTGATTTTGATGAAGTCCAACTTACTGAATTTTTTATATGGCTCACACTTTTTGATTCATTTCATATCTAAGAAACCTCTGCCTAACTCAAAGCTGGAAGGACTTCTCTTCTAGGAGAGGGGTAGTTTTAGGTTTTTCATTTTGGTCTATGATCGTTTGAGTTTTTTTTTTTAACATGGCTCAAAGTGTAGATCATAGTTTATTTTTATTTTTTTTGTATGTATTTACCTAATTGTTCCAGCACAATTTGTTGAAGACACAGTCCTATTTCCACTGGATCGTCTTTGCACTTTTGTCAAAAATCAATTGTCTGTATATGTGTGGTTCAATTACTGGACTCTATTCAGTTACACTGGTCTATTTGTCATCTCGATGCCAATATCACACTCTCTCATCACTAGAGCTTTGTAATTAATCTTGAAATCGGGAAGTGTTAGCCCTCTAACTTCGTTCTTTTTCAAAATTGTTTCTGTTGTTCTGTGTCCTATGCATTCTCATAAGAATTTTAGAAATGGTTTTTCAACTTTTACAAAAAACAGAACAAAATCTCTGGGAGTTTTGATTGGGAGTACATTGACTTTGTAGATCAGTTTGAGGAGAACGACAATTTTACAATACTGAACCGGTCAGCCTATGAACAATCTGTATTTCTCCATTTATTTAGGTTTTCTTCAATTTCTCTCAGCAAAGATGGTTCAGGTTTTTTTTTTTTTTTTTTTGTGGTACGCGGGCCTCTCACTGCTGTGGCCTCTCCCGCCGCGGAGCACAGGCTCCGGACGCGCAGGCTCAGCAGCCATGGCTCACAGGCCCAGCCGCTCCGCGGCACGTAGGATCTTCCCGGACCGGGGCACGAACCCGTGTCCCCTGCATCGGCAGGCGGACTCTCAACCACTGCGCCACCAGGGAAGCCCCGTGGTTCAGGTTTTCATGTACAGAAATTGTATATCTTGTATAAGATTTATCCCAAAATATTTGATATTTTTTGATGTTCCTCAAAATTTCTTTTTAAATTTCAATTTCTGAATGTTGTTTTTATTTTATGTTATGTTATGTTATTCAGTTAGGGTAATAACATTGATGGTGAATCTTATGGCCATGGTGAGAAAATATTCCCTTTCTTTTTATTCTTAAATTTTTTTAAAAAAATTTTTTGGCCATGCCACACAGCATGTGGGATCTTAGTTCCCCAATCAGGGATCAAACCCACACCTCGCTGCATTGAAAGAGCAGAGTCTTAACCACTGGACTGCCAGGGAAGTCCCTAGTTGCTTTTACACAGAAAGAGGTTGGTGTTCTTTTGTTTGTTTTGTTTTTCTTTTTGCTTTTGGTAGAGGCAAGTAGTAAATGTGGACCATGTGTAACTGTTTCATTTTTTTTTTTAACTTTTAAAATGTAAAAACAAAACGTTATGAACATCATGGAAATAGACCTTAAAATTAATAAATCTGATGATTTTATTGAAAACAAAAATGTAAAAGCAATTCTTAGCTCATAGGCTGTACAAAAACAGGTTTTAGGCCAGGTTTGGCATATGGGCTGTGGTTTGCTTACTCTCAAAGTAGAGTATAATGGATTTTCGTACACTGACCTTGTATCCTGCAAACTTTCTAAACTTGCTTATTCTTGTAGCTTTTTTTTTTTTTTGGTATATACTGACATGATTCTATTCTTGACTAAACTTTAGTAGGGTTCCCCCAAGCCCTCTAGGCTTTGATCTTGGCATCTGTCCTTTTCAGGCCTTCAAGCAGCAAGAATCTTGCTAAGCCAGTTTATAGAAAACCCCTCATCGTTGATATATGATCATTCTAGATATCTGACCAAATTCTTTGTCCCTCTTGTGATATCTGATCACCCTGGCCTGCGTTCAGCCAGACTTCTGTCAGATCAGTTTAGCCAGAACCCTCCTTACCCCTGATGTTTCCTCTGAGTAAATTTCTACCCACTGACCCCCATCCTGCAAAAATGCTCACTTGTCCATGCTGTATTCAGAATTAAGTCCAGTTCTATCCTTAAGTCTCTTTTCCTTATTCAATATGCTGAATAAAATATGTTCTCATTGTTTTAACTTCTGTTCAGCGATGGTTTTGAGAATACCATCAAATTTTCTACATAGAAAATGATGCTGTCTGCAAACAAGCAAAGCTTTGTTTTTTATTTCCAAATGGGATAGCCTTTATTTCTTTTTCTTGCCTGATTGCACTATATAGCGTTAAATAGAAATGATGAAAATGAACATCCGTATGTTGTTCCTGATCTTGAATCTTGGAGGAAACACATTCATCCTTTTCCACTTAGTATAATACCAATCCTAGGTTTTTCATAGATGCTTTTCTTCAGGTTGAGAAAGTTTCCTTCTATTCCAAGTTTGATAAAAATTTTCATTAGGAATGAATGGTGGGTGTTTTTGCAAATATTTTTCTATTATTTCTTTTTAAGTATATTAATATTAGTGAATTACATTGATTTTCAAATATGCAAACAAACTTTCATTCCAGGTATAAACTCCACTTGGTTGGGGGGTATTGTCATTGTTATATATTGTTGGATTTGATATCCTAAAACTTTGTTTATAATATTTGAATATATATTTATTAGGGATATTGATATATACTTTTGTTTACATTTTTTCTTTTCTCACAATGGTTTTATGCTTGGCATCAGGGTAATACTGGCTTTATAGAAGGATATTGTAAAGATTCCTTCCTTTTTAATTTTCTGAGTTTCTGTGGGTTTAATATTATGTCTTTCTTAAATATTTGGTAAAATTTACCAGTAAAGTCATCTGGGCCTGGAGTTTTCTCTGTGGGAAGTTTGTAAACTACAATAATGTAATTAAACTACTACAATGTCTTTTACAGATAACTATTCAGTTTATCTATAATTTCTTCAAAAAGTTGATTTTTTGTGTGCGTCTTTCAAGGAATTTGCTCATTTCTTCTATGTTGTCAAATTTATTGACATAGAATTGTTTGTATTATTCCTTTTTTATCTTCCTCATTTTTGTAGCATCTGTGTTGAAGTTACCTCTCCCATTTCTGATATTGTTAATTTTTGGCTTCCCTCTTGCTTCCTGAGATTTGTCAATAGTATTGATCTTTTCAACAAACTCTTAGTTCAAATATTTTCTGTATTGTTTTCTGCCTTGTATTTCATTGCTTTCTGCACTGATTTTTTTCAGTAGTATTCCATTGTACATATATATACCGCATCTTCTTTATTTATTCATCTGTTGAAAAAGCAACTTAGGTTGCTTCCACATCTTGGCAATTGTAAATAATGCTGCTATGAACATTAGGGTACATGTATAGTATCTTTTTGAATTACTCTGTTTGTTTTTCTCTGATATACACCCAGAAGTGGAATAGCTGGATCATATGGTAGTTCTGTTTTTAATTTTTTGAGGAACCTAGATTGGAGCAATTTAAACAAGAAAATATCCTACACTCATCAGGAATCTCAGCTGCGTTAGGTTTATGTATATATGTATATATATGTATATGTATATATACATATATATATGTGTATATACATATATATACACATATATATGTATATATACATATATGTATATATGTACATATGTATATATGTATATATAGGTTTATGTTCTCCTCCACTCACCTCATTTTTAAAAATTTTTTACTTTATATTGGAGTATAGATGATTACCAATGTTGTGTTAATTTCAGGTGTACAGCAAAGTGATTCAGTTATATCGATACATACACATGTATCTATTCTTTTTCAAATTCTTTTCCCATTTAGGTTATTACAGAATATTGAGCAGAGTTCCCTGTGTTATACAGTAGGTCCTAGTTGGTTATCTATTTTAAATACAGCAATGTGTACATGTCAATCCCAAATTCCCAATCTATCCCTCCCCACCACCCTTCCCCACTGGTAACCATAAGTTCATTCTCTATGTCTGTGAGTTTATTTCTGTTTTGTAAATAAGTCCATTTGGATCATTTTTTTTTTAGATTCTGCATATAAATGATATCATATGATATTTGTCTTTCTCTGTCTGACTTAATTATCATACTGAGTGCACAGATCTTAATTATTTCCTCTTTTTGGCTTACTTTAGGTTGACTTTTCTCTTTTTTTTTTTTCTTATTTCTTAAGGTGGAGTCTGAGATCATTGATTGAGACCTTTTTTTCTCTGAATATAGGTGATTTATGATATATATTTTCCAGTAAATACAGCTTTACCAGCATCCTACAAATTCTGATGCTGCATTTTATTTTCCTTCAATGCAGAATGTTTTCTACTTTCCATTTTGGTTTATTTTACAAAAATTCCTGTTAGTAGGTATTTTTCAATTATATGTCATTTGGGGTTAATAATTTTAAACATGGTATTTTCTCCAAATGGCATGCTTCCATCTAAGTTTTTCTTCATGTGAAGTCATGAACTGCATTTGTATCCACCTAAAATTACCTCTTGGACTTAGAACTTGCCGTTTGCAACACCCTTCCTGTGAAGTCAGAGATGGCTATCGTAGAGGCGTCTTTCATTCTTCCCTGGTGTGATTGATATAACACCCAAGTGTTTTACTGTGTGATGAGAGATGCTACTTGGCAAGCCATTGATTTTATTCAATTTAACACATCTATTACCCTCCAGTTTCAAGATCACTGGACCCAGGGGTAACTTGGGAAGGACAAAAGATGTAAGGATTTTTTTTGAAAACTTAAATGTCTTCTAAGCTACAAAACATGTATTACCAAATTTGATAATTATTAGCTTTTAAACCTACAGAATACTGATAGAGAATAGTGGCATATTATGCATTCCTTTTTCATTCCTCATCAAAATTCCGTCTTCTAGAATCTCTTTGATACTCAGGATGCCTGAGGACCCTTTATGTTGGGTGGGGAGTTGTTCATTTAATCTTTAACTCAACATAAGAGAGCTTTATTTTCCCAAAGAACAAGGGCTCCTTGTTTTGCTGTGCAGGGTCCGCAAGTCAGCATTCCCACTGTGCTTAAAGTCTGTATTTGGACACATGGACTTTGCAAAATAGTCCTGCCACCTCTAGTGCTTTAATCTTGAAGTTAGGGCCAGATGGATCCTTCCAATTTTTGCTTTGTGAGGAGGAAACAGGACTTGTAGAGCATAATAGAAACGGGGCTGAGAAGCCAGCCTGAAGGATAGCTCCAGGGAGAGGGGGCCCTTCAGTGCAAGGGAGCTGGCCTTCCTGGTGTGAATTAACACCCAGGCTACCCCAATACTGGTATCAGGGCATCCTTACAGAATCTTGTTCTTGCCAACCTTGTGCCACCAATAAAAGCTCATCAACTCCATAGGGAAGTCTCCTGCTCCCCACCTGTTATGTTGGCCTCTTTGTTCCTTCTTCCC
Source organism: Globicephala melas (assembly GCF_963455315.2). Classification (NCBI taxonomy): domain Eukaryota; kingdom Metazoa; phylum Chordata; class Mammalia; order Artiodactyla; family Delphinidae; genus Globicephala; species Globicephala melas. Next base: position 96,572,776 of record NC_083319.1, on the reverse strand, counting down.
ATCCCTACCTTTGTGGGACGCAGGCCCAGGCCATCCTGCTGACCTGCATCCATGGTTTCCATTTCCAGAATCAGCTAGGCAGCAGCTGGATTCTAGATAATGGACTTACCAAACAACAGCTGAACAGCCAGCTCCGGGTCTCCACCTTCAATTGTCACAAAATCCATCTGCAATCTAAAGATTATTATGCCTTTGCTGGCATACTCTCAACAACTGTTTTGTATTCATAGACTTTTATTGTTTATTTTGTTAAGTTTTCAGTGTTGATAAATATTTCACAAGTTAGACAGCAAAGAATTTTATGTCAAGGGCTAGAACTTGTACAGAGAGAATGTACTTTGTCTTAATTTTTGGAATATGTTTATTAACATCACAGTAGGATTGTGATTTGCCAATAGGAAGTGGGTTTTAGTCACAGCATCTTTATTTGCCACCCTTGTATCATTCCCATAAAATTTCATCACTGTCTACTACTCAGACCTAGATACCACATGTATTTTCTTCAATAGTTAAAATACATAAATATAAACATTTTATGTTTGTGTGAATGTTTTATGTTCATGTAAACACTTTATGTTTATGTAAAAGATTCTGGAGTGCATGGGAAAACCTCCTGTGTCAAGGAGACTCTGGCGATCAGAGAGTAACTGGGCAGAGATGGGATGCAGTACCAGGTCATCTGATACCAATGCTCTTAGCATTCTTTCCAGTTAATTGTGCTGTTCTTATCTTCAGAAGCAGGCAGGAATACTTTGCCATTTTCACTTTTTTTTCTACAGGAATATTTTATTTGCCATACGATTAGGATGAAAAGGAAGATTTGTTGCCCTCTTCTGCGGTGGCTGTTTCATGTCACATTTTATAGACATATGTTATCACATAGATACAATAACAAGCTTGTTATAATGTTGGCATCAACGGTGATACCAGGAAGATCTGAGAGGCAGTGACACCAAGTGATGGCAGAGACATTTTAGCCAAGCATCCCTGACTGTTTTGGAGGGGTTTTCTTGGGAACATGCGATGATTATGCTTCTGGGAGTGTCATCTGGAGAGACAGGTTAGCACCATAGCAAGAGTGGGAGGCAGGTGCCAACTGGGTGAATCCCAAGAGAAGCCCTGCAGTCAGAGACAGCATTAGAATTTACGATTCTTCTGTGGCAAAACAACAGTGCCTGATCTCACAACCCTGCAGCTCTGTCCTTAGAACCCTGCCCACCTATGTGGAACTGCTCTGCTGGCTCTCTGTCAGGCCTCCACTGCAGATGTGTGCCAGGGTCCAGTCCAGGAGGTCCCCCTCCTCCTAAGGTTGCCTGGCCAACCTTCCCATGTCTTAAGATCCCAATCCAATATTACCTTTATTACTGAACTCAGGTTCAGCTGTTCATCACTCAAGAATCCAATACTAAGAGACAAGTATTGGGCAAAAGGAAAGATAGCTTTATTGAGGAAGCTGGCAATCCTGGGGAGAAGGTGGACTCATGCTTGGAGATTACATAGGGAAAAGAGGAAAAGCATGTGCTGGGGAGGGGACAATCTTCTATTTTCAGAGATTATTGTCTTGGTCATGTGGTTCCAAGTAGCCATCAAGCCTTGCTTGAAGCTGGAACATTATCTAAGTCATAACTCTCTTGCTAGCTAGTCCTAAAAAGCAAGAAACAAGGAACAAAGACAAATTGTTGAGGATCCCTAGTTACAGTCTCACTGCCTCAGTTACAATCCCCACTGTCAGATTTTCCTCCCATTTCTATAGAAAAGGGATGAAGGTCTCTTTTCTGTAACTTCTTCAAGCTGAGCATGGGTGACAAAAGAGTCTTAGAGTGGAAGGATCTAACATGGTATAAGAAATATTCTTTGGTTCCACTATATGCTGGTTGAGATTCCAGAAGAGGCATCTCATTACTAATTGTTTTTAGTAATTCTTTTGTAAAGAGCTGTCATGCCAATTAAGACCCCCTTGACTAGAAGATAAAACCCCACAATAATTAGTAAAAGAGATAGTCCCAACTTAAGGATTGCTTCAAGCCTTAACCTAATCCCAGTGGGAATCTAAGAAACCTAGGTTAGTAAACCAATCCCACCCACCTTGAAATAGGGGAGTATGGTAGTCTTACAGTGGAGGACTATTGGACTGAATGTCAATATTATGACACAGTATGAGTGTGTTTCGTGTTTGGTCATTGCAATCATTGTTGCTTTTGTTGTGGTCATCCATTTACAATGCTTGGTATCAGTTTGTTTATCACTTGTAAAAATAAAACACAGTGTGTGTGTGTGTGTGTATGTGAAAAAAATAATAAATAAATAAAGTCTGTTGGAGTCAAGTGGCCTGCTGACAAAGAGCAGCAGGTGGGGGCTATGTGCAGAATGGCACAGTCAACCTGAAACTGGTCATGCGATGGTCTGGTCAGTATCATCTTGACTGTTTTAAGTGAAGTTAATCTTCAACTCAGAGTTTGTTCCCATTCTCATGAGGCCAGTTCTTGGAATTGTGCAAGCCATAGATTCAGTACTGCTTGAAATGAAGCAGCTTATATGTCATGGCTACATGGTCATCATGCAGTTAGAATTTTACCTCTGGTAGTGGTTATAGTATCTGCAAAACAACTCAGGGATGTGTATCAGACACTGTTATCAATGTCCTTCAGGGAGGAACTAAAGATTCTGTGACTCTACTGTCATAATCAGTAATTGCTTGAGCCTGCTCTTTTGTGACTTGGGGGAGGCCTGGGAGGCTACAGCTTTTCTACAAACAGGAAACAAGGCCCATGGTGGGGCTTTTGTTCCTGGGAGGGCCCCATGGCAACTTTCTTGACTCACCTTCTCTGTGAGGCCTGTCCTATTGTTCACCTCCTCTCTCGATTCCCCCAACCTCCTTATGTAGCTCTTAACCACCTTACACTGCAACTGATCTGCTTGTGAATCTCTGTCTGCCATCAGGTAGGAACTCCTGAAATGCAGCAGCTGAGCCTCTGCAGTGGCTGCTGTTTGCAACTCAGGGTCAGTGGGCAGACCCTGGGTCAGCAGACACATCCTGGGTCAGCAGACACTGGGAATGGCCATGCTCTATGCTGCTAGTCTGAGGACTCTCGGTCATGTCATGCAGGCAACAGAGAAAGCTATGGCAAGGCTCCCCATGGCTGCTGACAGTGCTGTTGCCAGGCAGTGGGAGTGGGAAGCACAGAGTCCAGAGAACTGAAGCTGCAGATACTGGGAAGGGAGGACCAGGCAGGCAGCAGTGGCCCAGAGGATGACAGCATGCTACCCCAGAGAGAAGACTGTCAGGTTTGGAACATTTTCTTTCTAAACCCAGCTGCACCTCATGTGTATTTTTATCTCTGGGACCTAAATTAGAAAACACTTAATGAGCAATGAAGGCAGGAAAGAGGCACTGATTATGCAGCTCTCTAAAAAAGCAAATGAGTTATTAGGATTGAAAGCATTAGTTAATATTGAAATTATTTTTATTTGATACTAAAAGAAATTCCAGCATGCACTGCTCATAAGACTCCTATTTGTTTTATTTCTTTTGCTGGTTTTGATCACAGGACCTGGAATGGGGAAGAGCAGACTGGGTCCTGCTGGGGAAGGTGAGGGTAAAGTCCAACCCCCGCTTTTGTGACCACTGTTTAACCTAAATTAAAGGAGGCCCCTTTCTGTTGACCTCATTCTAATTAATTAGTAAACAAAAGAAAGCAGTTCAGAATGAATATCCTGTAGGAGTCCAGCTTTCATGTAAACAACCTGTTGTTTGGGGCCGTATTTGCATTTTACGGAGGCTTTCTTGGTGAGATTTCTTGGTGTAAATCTGGGGAACAGATGGGCTTGAAAGAGCTGGAGCTGTGCCCTGGACCAGCAAGGAGAGAAGAGAGACTGAAACACATGAGGGGATTTAGAATGCTGAGAAGAAAACAGGTGGGACAGTGGGAAGAGGCCAGGTCCCAAGGTTTGGTCAGGGACAAGGATTGATTTAATTTTACAAAAATTTCAGCAAAGTAAAAATAATTCTCTTTCTACACTGTTTTTTTGTGTTTTCTTTTGAATTGTAATTGCATTTTAATGAAGCAATTTTACTGCTGCCTTCAGTTTATCAGATGGGATTTTTACAGCTCTCTAATAGATTCTGGCTCTCATGGTCATCTCGGGGAATCACAATGGGCTATGGAATTTACAAATTTGGGGGTGTAGGGGAGCAGAATATGCTACCTCCAAATAGGTCTCTTTTATAAGGATTGTTTGGGCTGATTATTTTTAAGAAACAGCAGACAGGAAAAGCTCTGAAAAACTGAGTAGAAGCTACTCTTTGTAAGGGACATTTACATTTACAAGGGTGTCTTCTCTATACCACGAAGAGGAGGATGACTGAGTCTCTATAAACTCTCATCAATGGAGAAGAGGAGGACTTAACTCTGTGTAACAACCTAACTCTGTGTAACAACCTTTACCTTGTTTACTGTGTTTTTCCTGATAACCTTCCATAATTGTGCCCCTTCACACACAACATCTACTTTTATCTTTATTTAAGGTATTTAAGGTGGTGGCTTGGACCATTAAAGAGTTACTCACTTTTCCTGGATATCTCCCACGTATATAGGAAGTATACATGCTATGAAACTTCTATTTGTTTTCCTCCTGTTAATCTATCTTTTGTTACAAGGGGCTTTCAGCCAAGAACTCACAAGGGTAGAGGGAAAATGATTTCTCCTCCCCTACGGAGACAAAGAAGTAAAGTGAGCATAAAGTGAGGAAACAAAGAAAAGAAAAGCATGTGCCTACAGGAGGCAGTTGTGTGGCTTAAAGACGAACGATTTATCAGAGGGTCAGATGGCATGGGCTGGGAGCTAGCTGAGGCTCTCAGGGTGGCAGGAGAGCATGGCAACTCATCAGAGCAGTTAATCTCCCAACACACCACATGCATCACCTCAGAGCAGCCCTCAAACAACAAGCACTTAAAAACGTAAAACAAGCCACTTATCTGGGGACAGAGAGAAGTACAGTAAACTACTCACTCTCCATCTCCAGGATGGAACGCTCTCACTATCCAGTCCAATGGCGTTGGAAGGGGCTGTGATAATGATTCCCGCTTAGACAGGGATTCGACTTTGGGCTCCTGTCAGGCTGCAGGAGAAGAAAACCCACAGGACCCCAGCCCGATAGGCGGGCTGTGCCGTCTGCTGTAGCCCACACACCCCTTCATCGCTATTGAACTCCATCCTCAGAGAGGCTGCTTCTCCTGCCCCAAACACCTCCACAGACATAGGTCTTAAACACCACTCACATAAGGCTCCTCGTAAAACCCAGCCAGAGAAGGCAAGGGGGAAGGCAATGCGCCATCACTGGCCCAACTCTTCCACCTAATTAATGAGACTAAATGTGGGAAGGTCTCTGGAACTGATAGTTGCCAGCACACCTGCCTGCTCAGGGTCACAGAATGTGCCAGCACTTACAAGGGTCACAACACTGAAACAAGGCAGGTGCCTGGGGGAGCTCAGGCCTCCTGGGCCCCAGTCTTCTGTCTGCTGCCAACATAAACGTCCCTGGCTCCCTGACAGAGCTGCAAAGCAGACCCTGGGCTGCGGGCTCCCCCGGTCTTCACGGTGGCAATTCTGCTGATGTTGAGAGATCAGGGAGTCATTCCAATGAGAAAGCAAAGAGCATGATTCTGGGTTGCTCCCCTGAATTGGTATGAGAAGTACATGAATAGGAGCAGAAAGAAACAAAGGACAGGTGGGATGTTCCAGGTAATGGGGACCGTTGACTGGAGGGTTTAAAGCCACCATAGTTATTTACACGGTTCTGAACCTGTCTACAGTAAGTTGCCACCAGTCCGTCTGCCAGGGATTCACTTCAGGGTAACCATTCTTAATACAAAACATAGTCGACGATGGCTAATTTTTCCAAGTCGAGGGCTGGAACTGAGTTGGAAGGATGAGGACATCTGTGTCATTTGCACGGGGTGCCACTGGGCTGCTGAACACCTCTCAGGCTGTAAAATCCCCCTGCCCAGCTAAAAGGTCACTTCAAACAAAGGCTGTGATGAAAAAAATCCCCTGGGGCTAGTTACAGTTCTGATGGCCATGGATCCTTTTTCATGTGTTCATGTTTTATTTACTGTCTCAAAATGCATGATGGCCATCTGAAGGTCGATTTTTTTTCCTTCTGGAGACTATTTTATGCACCCTGGTTTGGGAGGAAGATTGATTTTGGCTTAGAGGAAAATGATCTGTCCTGTACAAAATACAGCCCTGTGAAGTGGACAACCCAACAGCAAGAGTGACTCCTGCTGGACAAAGATGTATTGCACCTCATTCTCTCGGATCTTCTAGTTTTATTTTATCTTAATAGTAGGTATCACTGAGTCTGACTTAATTTTCTTTTCTTTGAAGAGCTGGTGTTCCTTTGAGCATTCATCAGGTACCAGATGCCCTCTGGGCATTTTGCATTCACCAGCCCCCTGATCCTTTGGGCTTCATTATGAGGTGGGCATCACTGTCACCCTAATATACCTTTTCCAGATCCCAAGGCAGGAGGAGGAAGGAAGGGCTCACGCCCAGACAAGCAGATGCCAGAGTCGGTGCCGCTCCTCCTGCCCTGGACCCCTGGCTGCCTAACTTAATAAAGGATCACACAGGGGGTTCTGTGCCCTGCTGACAGGCTCTGAAGATATGCCAAAACATGACCCTGTGTCCACCTATCAAAAGTGCCCTCTGAAAACTGTGAAGTAAATGAGGTAGATGCAGAGCTCCTCGAGCTTCTTGGAAACACAGGATTTGTTTGGGTTTGAGCAGTTTGCATTTGAAACTTCCAGCACTTTTCCTTACAGGAACATATAAGAGGTGAGAACGAGGTAACTATCCAAAATCCAATTGAGTTTATAACACGGAGGAAATATTGGACTCTGTTAATATGACTGTAGCATAGAGTTACTGTTTTTCCACCCTTTTCCATCAGAGACTGTCTTGGTTTCTAATCAACATTCCAGGTAGTGGGAAGAGAGCTGGATGGAAACTGGATCCATATGGCTCCGGGGTCTGCACATGCCCCCACCTGCCAACCATCATCATCATCATCTCACAGTGAAGCTTGCCTTCAGGATCTGGCCTTGGTGGCGTGTGTGTGTGTGTGTGTGGTGGGGGAATATCTCAGGCTGCACTCCGTCATCAAGTCACAGGCAGGAGGAAGGACCATCTGAGAAGATCAGCCCAGGACAGCAGTAGAGGAGATGTTCTGGGTGAGGGTGGAGATTGGGGAGGGGCTGAAGACAGCACCTCTGCTTCCAAGTCCGGTCCTGAAGCATCCCAGCCCACCGCCTTCTCTCCTGGCCCTCTGGGAAGACTGAGAGCAGATTAGACCCCACACAGGAGGTTCTGCTGGGAACCTCAGGTCCAGGTCCTTCCCTTAGTTCAAGGGATGCCAGCCCTGCTCCCCAACTCCCAGCCGAGGGTGAGGGTGAGGCAACGACACTGTCCCCAGAGTGCAGGTGTGGAACTTCTCAGTGAGGGTCAGGTTCTGTTTTCCAGTGAGCCCTCTGGCTTAGGGGCCTGTGACTAGTCCCAGAAAGTGAAAAGATATAATAAAGCTGTTGGGGGGGAGGGGGGAGGAACAGTAGAAATGATCAAACTAAATTTACATTTGACAACCCTCTCTCCTCCCTCGCAGTCTGACTTTGCTCAAACATCCTTATCTTCCCCTACTTGTCCCCTCCCCTCTCTACCCATCCAAGCCACAAGGTACTGTAACCACCATCCCATTACTGTTTGAGTCTGCTCAGTTATGTACTTGAGGCTAGATCTGTGTCTTATTCTCTTGCCCTAGAAGAGATTAATCCATTCAATATTAAAATGCTGCATTTTTATATTATTTGAGCTTGATATCAAATTGATATTTACAGTTCCTAGTTATTAATGACTGTGAATCTCCTGCTCTAAACTGGCCCATCTACAAGTGCTTTGTGATGGTGGTGTAAATGGAACAGCAGAGCAGGATACAGAGCCCAGCTAGGGACCCCTTACAACTCGTTGAGATGCCAGGTCCACTGGTCCTGGGCTCCAGACAAGGAATCCAGAGTCTGAGAAGTAGGGGGAGAGAAAGAACCCCTCCACCTGTATCTTCTAGGAGTCCAGAAACTGCCAGAAGTCCTAGCCAAAGTGATGGGCTCAGCAGTGAGTCGTATCTGAGGTCCCAGGTCATGCCTCTGGCCACAGAAGGGTGTTCATTTCTCACTTCAGTCCAGAAGACAGGCAGCTCGAAATGGGGACTTCTTTGGGGAAAAAATCTGCAACTAAAGCACTTTCAAGTGCCCTACAAGTTGTGGCAGTGCTCAGTGCCCCCCTGCACTCTTGGCAGCCTCAGGACAGCTGCCCCAAGGGGATCCATTCATGTCCACCCAGGTATGCAAGGGGGATGAGACCCTCCCCTCCCACAACTTGCATGTCGGGGGAGGGGAAGCCAGGTATTTTCCTAATTAAGAGGCAGAATAAAATAAAGAGGAAATTAGAAACTAGAAGTGTCCAGTAAACAAATGCTTTTCATTTCAGTGTTTGTGCCAGATTTTGGAAGGTTGACAGAAAAATAATATGTCTATATTTCAAATATTAAAAAAAGAAACATAAAATCCTGTTTTTAGAGTTCACAACTAGAAGTAAAACAGATGTTTATAATATAGAGAGTAATAATTCTTAATGGATGAGGTCTTTCTACAAACTTTTTAATACAATAAATTCCTCTTGATCTTTTTTTGGCAGCACTATGCAAAACATGCTCAGACTTTGATAGCCTGTGTGAGGATATACATTTCAATGTGGATGTTAATATAATCCTTTAGTAAAGATGGAACACCCCCTCAGGGTCAGGTCCTGGGCCAGGCACTGTGCTTATAACTCTGGACAAGACTGGTGTGGTCCACCTCTCCTGGAGCTCACCATCTAGAGACCCAGACACACACAATTCAGGAACTGGAATGTACAAAATAAAACAGCTCCAACAGAGCTAAGTAACAGGAAGAAAACACACTGGGTGATCAGGACAGGAATGGAAGGACTTACCTCAGGGAAAGTGTTCTGGGATGGCCATGGAAGGTGAGAGCCACGGGCAGACTGGGAGGGAGCTGACCAGGCAGAGGGGCGGGGTGGGAGGTGGGAGGAGCCAGGCATCACCAGGAAAATGAGGAGACCAGACAAGTGCGATGATGAAGGGGAGCATGATGAGTAAGGTCAGAGAGATGGACAAAGGTGAGGTGGGTCAGGTTAGGCTAGGGGCCCACTGAGCAGGTGAGAAGACCTGATTTTATTCTAATTGCAATGGAGTCAAAGAAGGGTTCTCATGGGGCAGTGAGACAATCTGTTTAACTTTTTAAGGAGACTCTCCCCCAGTATGGGGTTAAGGGACCAGAGAGAGGAGGCATGAGCCCTGTGATCCAGTCATGAAACTGTTGGGAATCTGGACATGGGAGAACAGAAGCACCATCTAGGGTGGTGATGAGGTGAGAAGAAGTATATTAACACCAAGGTCAAGCTGCAGTGAGGGAAGTTTCAAAGTGGACATCTTTGAGGAGAAAGTCTGGCTTCACTGGAGCAAATATGAGACCTCCACATGGAAACCTCAAGGGTCAGTGTGATTATAGATGAGGCTGAATTTTAGGAGAGCCTTCTTCACCTCACCAAAGCAGAATATATTAGAGATTATTTCATTCTTGATAAAGGCAGGAAAGTATGATGGTCTGGATTTTCCTTCCTGCCTTGCAGCTCTGCAGTGGGGGGCGCTGGCTTTAACGCGGACACCTGGAGCCCTGGCAGGAGCTCTCTGCTCACGTTTGGTGGTCCAGACGGGGTGGGAAGGTGGCTTGACAACACCCTGGCCCAAGCAGCATTTCTGTTACTGTGGGTGATCTCCTTGTTCCCCTTTTCCGTCATGACCCCAGAAGTTTCCTTTCTGTAGAAGGCACTCTGTGATGCTGGGTTTCATGATTTCTTCCCAAATATCATAACCTTGTGTCAGACTTCAGAGGAAAACTGATGATCAGCAGACAAGCTAGAAATCGAATGTCATGGAAGAAAGATGGCTCTTCCCTGGCAAATTCGATATAGACCCCGTCTACAGCTTTGCACACCTGCGACTGCAAAATCCACTTTCCAAGGACACATGGTAAGATTTTGTTAGAACTGGGATGCCCATCATTTTATTTATATTGAGGGTCTCCTGGGAGGATTCTGCTTCCTTTTCTGCTTTGGTTGTGATTTTCTTTCCAGAGGTGCAAGAAATAAAAGGAACACTTCAGAAATTATGCTCTAAGAATTTGCAAAAAGGTTATTGTTGCCTAAAATTCACCTTCCAATTAACAAAAAAGGAATTTGGGGGTTTGTTAAAAATGTAATCTCAGTAAGAGGCATGAGTTGAGACAGAATGTTTAAACGACAAAGATTTTAATTTTGCAAGACGCTTAACTTCTTGAGAATCTTGTATTTGTACACAAGCAGGTGATTGAGCAGAGAAAAACCTTCCTATCTGGTAATGAAGGCCGGTCTCCTAAGGATCTTTTCTTGCAGTAATTGGTCACCTGCTCCTTCATTACCACATTTCCTCGCAAGTAATAAGGTTGAACTTCTTTAGAAATAGTCTGTGACTTTTTAATGCCTCCCAATTATTCCGAGTCTGTGATTTTATAGAGCAGACAGCTGCACAGACAAGGATATTACTCTTTGGATCTCAGCAGGCAGAGGCCTGAAGCACTTTAAGACACAGCAGGTTCAACATCACAGCATTCGCCATCCCCCATACCTGCTTCTCTCTGCCTCCTAATTTGGCTCTGCAGGCCCCACCACTACACCCATACACCTACTTTGGATTTCCTGCTCATCCTCAAAGGACTGTGAACTCTTATAGTAAAACTTCTTCCAAACTCAGTACCTCCTGGATTATGGGCTTTACCTCATGTTTGGCAGCCAAGAGAGACCCAGGCCCACCTCCATTCACCTTGCTGTGTCCTCTGGGGTGATGCTGGCTGGTTTAAACCTGATATGAAGAAGCTTGTGGGCAGTATGATGCTGTTGGAATCCCTGATGATGACTAATGGGTTCCTGGGAGATTTCATGTCCACCCACCATCCTTCCTTAGACACTCTGCTCTGGTTATATGAGCCAAAGTTAATTGCTCTCTAAACAGCACTTTATCTTGTAGGCAAGAGCTAGGCTAAATGTATATATATATATATATACATATATATATATATGTATGTGTGTGTGTATATATATATATATTTATTTATTTATTTAAAACATTCAAAGCGTCTTTAATGAAAAAATGTAATGCTTTCGAACTTGCCAATGCATGGGGAAAATGTTACACATGATTAGTTAACAAGGGTAGATATCTCTTCCCATCAACAAAATGTGTCTAAACTAAAATTTAAATGATTCAAAACTACATCAAACCCTTAAGTAAATACTTCCCTAATAGTGTTAGTACTTGTAGATTCCTGAAATTTTTTAAATTGCTTACATAATTTTTGTTAAGATGATCAAATTATTGAAATGCATATGCTGGCCTGATTCACATAGCAAGCTGGCACCAGGAAGAGACAATTCCCCTCAGATGAAAATTACTCCGAAACTACTCACAGACACCAAGAGAAATTATTCCTAAGCAAAGGCAGTAAATAACTACACTTACTTGTTCTCAAGGTTTAACCAGCCTAAGGAAATGAAAGAAGCTGCATGATGCATTGGGAACTGCACATGGTAGTCTACAGCACAGCCTCGGGTGGTGGCGGGTACACTGGGGACAGTTTTTCCAGATACAGCTACTCTGGTTGGTTGGGTTGTCCCCATTGCTCAATTTCAGCAAAGAATTGCTTGACGTTTTGCTCTGTTTTTGTATGTAGATTTAGCCAGTGCATGATTTCTTGGAGACATTAGGTGATCTAAATCTCATATTCTTTTCCCTTACTGGGAACAAATCCTCTGATATCTTTGGTTTTAAGTCCAAACCTAGACAGTCGTTTATACGGTCCCTTATTACAAAAACCAGAGCCGTGAGACCTTTGCAGCCTAGCTGTTTTTGAACTGCATATAACAGAGTAAGTGTTGTTGTCCAAGGAAAAGAAGTAGTAGGATGTATAGCCAAGCAGACTGCTAAATGAGTTGCAGTTAGAACTGAGCACTTTCCACAGCATTTTTATGTTAGATGGTCAGGGAGGACTCGTCACTCCTCTAACTAAATCCCCCTCCCAGGAAGTCAATGTGAGGGACCCGGTGTTCACAGCTTGCCACTCTGCTTTACAGATCTAATACTTGGCCAGTAATTGGTACTCACATGTCACAAGGATGTTGGGAGATTAATGAGACAATAAACAGGAAACGATTTCAGATCTTTGGAGACAAGCACTTTATAAATTCCCATCCCTGGGAGGAGACCTCTGTTCTCTTTTTGGCAGTTAACCCATTGGTTCCATTATGGCTTTTATGGTCTTAGATAACTTTCATAGGCCATGCCTGGGGACTTGCATCTTGTTTGTGTCCCCAAAAGTGCTAGTGGAATGCCTGGTGTACAAGTGCAGAACCAATTAAGTCAGGGGCACTGGAAATAACCCCCATATGGATAACTTCTTTAGTCTCTTAGTGTTTTCCTTGATGATGATCCATGTGGAAATAAACTATTGCTCGTCCAATCTGGAAATGTTACACATCACTAAAATCTAATCAAGTTTTCAGAAAGTAGCACAAGCTTCTGAATTTCAGAAAGACCTGAATTATTTTAACTCTCTCCTAAATAGAATTGCAAGGTAACTAGTGGGAGGCCTTAAGAATTTCCTTAGTGACCCATAGTCATCTCGGCTTTCCCTGATCATGGGTTGCACTATTGGACAATCATCGGGCCTTCTTACCACATTAAGTATAAGTGTTTTGCCAAACTGTTCAGACATCCTCTCATAAAATTAATCAGTTTGGAAAATTGCATAAATACTAATATGCAATATCTATATTTTTACTGGATTGTAAATGATTTTATGGGGCTACTAAGAGAGAAAATATGATAAACGTAGTAATAAATGATAGCATTTTATTTTGGAAGGTTTTTTTAGGAAGGATTCAGTTTTATTTTAATTGTGGAGGGGAAAATGTCTGTGTGTGTAGGAATGGTGTGTCAATGAGACACCCACTAACTATAAGCTGCCTCTATTTTCCTAGCTTCTGATATCAAAATTGCACTTTAAAACAAATAAGCTACAAAGATATATTGTACAGCAAAGGGAATATAGCCAATATTTTATAATAACTTTAAATGGAGTATAATCTGTAAAAAATTTGAATCACTGTTTTTTACCCCTGAAACTATTATAATGCTGTAAATCAACCATACCTCAATTAAAAATTTTTTTTTTTAATTTTAAAAGCTGCACGAAATTTGTACAATAGCCATCTCTTTAGCTTAATTCTATTATAGCGTTCTATATGGGAAATTAAAAAATCAAAAGGTAAATACAATTCTTAGATAATTAAGAAAAACTGCAAACTCTTCTAAATGTCTTTAAGTTTGTGAGAATTAGCTAGAAGTGTTCATTAAGATTAGTCCTTTTCAATTTTAATTTAGCCACATCAGTTGTGCTACTTTGGATGATTATGCTCACTCATGTGGCATTATAGCCTTCAAAAGTCAGAAAGAACTTACACCTCGTTCAGTAACGTTAAACTTTTATGTTTGCAGGGCACATAATTGGAATAAAATTCTCCAGGGTGTAGATGAATAATGCAGGGGTGCTCTGGTTGAAGAACAGGTGCAGAGTCCTGGCCTCATCTTGCTTCCCCTCCTCAAAATGGTGATGGGTGGAGATCAAGGAGCAGTGTCGCTATAAAACTCTTAGAGGAAAACACAGGCAGAACGCTCTATGACATAAATCACAGCAAGATCCTTTTGACCCACCTCCTAGAGAAATGGAAATTAAAACAAAAATAAACAAATGGGACCTAATGAAACTTAAAAACTTTTGCACAACAAAGGAAACCATAAACAAGATGAAAAGACCACCCTCAGAATGGGAGAAAATATTTGTAAATGATGTGACTGACAAAGGATTACAAGCAGCTCATGCAGCTCAATATCAAGAAAAACAAACAATCCAATCCAAAAATGGGCAGAAGACCTAAATAGACATTTCTCCGAAGAAGATACACAGATTGCCGACAAACACATGAAAGGATGCTCAACATCACTAATCATTAGAGAAATGCAAATCAAAACTACAATGAAGTATCACCCCACACCAGTCAGCATGGCCATCATCAAAAAATCTACAAACAATAAATGCTGGAGAGGGTGTGCAGAAAAGGGAATCCTCTTGCACTGTTGGTGGGAATGTAAATTGATACAGCCACTATGGAGAACAGTATGGAGGGTCCTTAAAAATCTAAAAATAGAACTGCCATATGACCCAGCAATCCCACTACTGAGCATATACCCTGAGAAAACCATAATTCAAAAAGAGTCATGAACCACAATGTTCATTGCAGCAGTATTTACAATAGCCAGGGCATTGAAGCAACCTAGGTGTCCATCAACAGATGAATGGATAAAGCAGATGTGGTACATATATACAATGGAATATTACTCAGCCTTAAAAAGAAATGAAACTGAGTTATTTGTAGAGAGGTGGATGGACCTAGAGTCTGTCATACAGAGTGAAGTAAGTCAGAAAGAGAAAAACAAATACCATATGCTAACATATATATATGGAATCTGAAAAAATATATATGGTTCTGAAGAACCTAGGGGCAGGACATGAATAAAGATGCAGATGTAGAGAATGAACTTGAAGACACGGGGAGGGGGAAGGGTAAGCTGTGACAAAGCAAGAGAGTGGCAGGGACATATATACACTACCAAATGTAAAATGGATAGCTAGTGGGAAGCAGCCACATAGCACAGGGAGGTCAGCTCGGTGCTTTGTGACCACCTAGAGAGGTGGGATAGGGAGGATGGGAGGGAGACAAAAGAGGGAGGAGATATGGGGACATATGTATATGTATAGCTGATTCACTTTGTTATAAAGCAGAAACTAACACACCATTGTAAAGCAATTATACTCCAATAGAGATTTAAAAAAAAAAATACGTGCATCCCTACGTTTATAGCAGCACTATTTACAACAGCCAAGACATGGAAACAACCTAAATCTCCATCGATAGATGAATGGATAAAGAAGGTGTGGTACAGATATACAATAGAATATTACTCAGTATAAAAAAGAATGAAATAATGCCATTTGCAGCTACATGGATGGACCTAGAGATTTTCATCCTAAGCAAAGCAAGTCAGAAAGAAAAAGACAAATACCATAAGATATCACTTATATGTGGAATCTAAACTACGACACAAATGAACTTACCTTTGAAACAGAAACAGACTCACAGACATAGAGAACAGACTTATGGTTGCCAAGGATGAGGAGGTGGTAGAGGTAAGGATTGGGGGTTTGGGACTAGGGGATGCAAACTATTAATATAGGATGGATAAACAACAAGGTCCTACTGTATAGCACAGGGAACTATATTCAATATCCTGTGATAAACCATAATGGAAATGAATATGAAAAAGAATACCTATATATAACTGAATCACTCTGTGGTATACCAGAAACTAACACAACATTGTAAATCAACTATGCTTCAATTTTAAAAGACATTGAAACCACTCTCCCTGCTCTTGCACTCTGAATGAGTTTTGGCATCTTTATGCAATTTCTGAATGCAATGTCCCGGTAAGCTCATTTGCACACTTGCCATAAAAAAACATTGTGTTTTTTGGCTCAATGAACAAGGTTCAATGAACAAGGATGAGAATTGAGTTATTTATTCGATGACTCAGGCCTCTGTACCTTGAGGCAGTGGAAAAAAAGAAATCTAATAGATTAAATGAGACTGCTGTGTGTCTCTCTGTGTCTCTGCTGGGAGCAATGTACATGGGATAATTAAGTCCCTGGAAGAGGAAAACTGGCCATGAAATAAAAAATACAAATTTATCATTTATAGCAAGTGGCCAGGTGTTTTGCTCACCAAAATGTTTTGTGTTAACAAATGTATTTTTCCGGTCTAGACATTTCTAGTCATGAATGTTCACACCCACCTTGGGATTATCCAGCCCTGTGATTATTTTGTGGTATACATCTATCACTTGACACCATTGCAATATCTATTTTTCCTTGTGAACCCTATGTAGTAGGGGATTTGTGAAATACCATAACACGTTGGAAGGTAAAGGAGTTCCCATCACTGGGGAGAGTGCTGTCCAAAATCCATGCTTTGGGAATTTGGTTGATGGATAATAAACATGCAAACCTTGTCACTTCTATCAGAGAAGTATCAAATATATGGGGAAGGGGACAATCCATTTTCCCTCTCTGCCTCTGCCAAAGGCATTAGCATGTACACAATGATATTTGACCAATATTTATTAACTATCAAAAATCGGAGGGCTAAGCTTCTGTCTGTGTGATTATTTAGCAAGGAAGGACAGGATATAGAAACCCCAAAGCAATGTGCCCCATTACACCAGTGTGTCTCATACTCATATCTTAGGACAGTTCAGAGAAGATTGCCTGACTCCATCTTGCATTTAGTTTTGACATAGCCATTCTCATTAACAATTTTTCCCTAACTTTCCAGTCTTTACTGTTTAAAAAAATGGTTTACAAAACTAATTAAACACAAATCCTTCTTTAAAAAAAAAGGAGCAGTGTCAGAGGTCCTTAGTGAGCATTACTTTGTCACAGGAGCTTCACCTCAGCCTCCCTCAAGGATCTGGTCCATTTCACTGCTTTGCTCTGGCCGAGAGCTCATTTTGATTGGCTAATTATTCTTATAAAAAAGAAAAAGGACATTTTTATTGAGTGAAAATATAGCTTCCTGTACCCACATAGTTAAATAACCAACCTCTTAATGATCTTGCATCCAACAAACTATTGTGTGTTGTGGTTAATTTAAAAGCCTGAACATCAAAGTACCTGTGGTTTGGGCCATGCTGTATCCAAAGCATGGACCACTCCATGCATACAGATAAAATCAGAGATAAGACATCACGCTTTTCATGCATCAGATCTGAACAGCAGTATTGACAGAAAGTCACACCTCACCCCTGTCTGTGCTTTAGGTGCTAACCAGATCACTGCTTATTCCAGATTCAGTAATAAGATGAAGCCAATGCTTGGTTTAACAGGGACAAAGTGGGACACATTGGTGAAGTGTTTAAAGTTGTATTAGGATTTACTGCTGTTTATAGGAGTTTTTAATATGGTTATTGTTGTTGTTGCTGTTAAATTCTTCAGTTACCCTAAAGTCTCTCTTCCAAGTTAGACCCTCTTCTAGGTCTCTTTTTCTTAGAATAGACCCTGAAGGCACATCATACCCCTGGGAACCGAGGTTGCCAGCTGAGATCACTGGCAGCCCTGGAGAGAGCAGGGAGCCATACCCACCATGGGAAAAGCTTCTCTAAAGATCCCTCTCCCCTCCAGGGATAGCACAGAACAGAACAACCTTTCTACAATGACTCTCATGATGGGGTCCTATGCACATATTCGACCAATGTTCCTAAGAGACATCTTATCTCTGCAGAATCCCACTAGCTATGACATCAAGTGATATTGTAGCTGGACACTGGGCTTCACATAAGCACTGAGCACAACACAGAAAGTGGACCCAGCAATGACATTGAATCAAAGCAATGAGAATGAATACCCTTCCTTGTTCTTGATTGTAGGGGAAAGCATTCCCTGTATGAGCTTACAAGAAACTCAATTCCAGAGTCTGTACCTTGGGAACATAATCATGAGCAAGTCTTTAGTCAAATAAATTAGCCCTGCAAGAAACTTTGGACCTAGGGTTACCAAATTGTACAAAACCTTTCACTTTATCTATCCACAAGCATGAAAACCAGGCTCTAGGAATTCTAACACAAAACCAGGCTCTAAGAATTCTACAGATCTATGTTTTATGGAGGAAAACACAGACCTGTAGCTTACTTAAAATTAGACCCTCTAGCCAGAGCATGTCCAAGCTGTTTGAAAGCAGTAGCCACAGCAGCTAAATTAGTGGAAACCTCAGCTGAATTGTTATTAGGATCTGACTTATATTTACAAGTACCTCATGCTGTTGACAGTCTCTAGAGCTTATAACAAGCTCAACATTTTTCAGCAAGTAGCCTAACATGAGATCTTTCTCCTTTCATCTTCTAACCTCCATCGTGAGTGCTGCAACTTTCTCAACCCTGCTAACCCTGCTACCCTTGGCTGATGATGCTACAGATCATCATAACTTTGTAGACGTAGTGTCATGGTTCTTGACCCCTGCCATACTGACTTACAGGATACACCATTAGAAAACCAAGACTTGATACTCTTTGCCAATGAGTCCTATGCTAAGAATGCAGAAGGGAAATATCAAGCAGAATATGCTGTAACAACTCAACAAGAACTATTGGTAAAGGAAAGTTTTCCCCAATTTAAACCTGCTTAACCAGCAGAATTGCATGTCCTTGCTTGGGCTTGTCAGCTATCCAAAGGAAAATCAGTAAACCTTTATACCCATAGCAAATATGCCTTTAGGGTGGTCCATGGCTTTGATATATTATGGAAACAGACAGAGATCTTCACTTCTAGCAGAACCCCAATCAAAAATGGACCCCAAGTAAAGGAATTGCCTTCTGCCATTCTATTGCCTAACCAAATTGCAATTATTAAAATTGAAGCTTATACTGGAAAAATAGAACCTGGGTATCAGGGAAATGCTGCAGCAGACTTCCATGCTAAATCAGCCAGCACTAAAACTGTTCCAATATGCAACTTGAATGAACTCCGTAAGATAGATTCTAACCAAATTATTCATGATAATTTATATAAAAGACAAAATCTGACTCCTAAGCTGGAACAGCAATGTTGGGACCAACAAGGGTGCAAATTTAATATTAAATGAGGACTCAGTGAGGGCCTGGACAGCTGCCTGGTTTTTCCTGAGTCTTTAAAAATGCCATTACTAAAAGTTCTACTTTCTGGAACTAATCATGGCCCAGATAAAATGATCCAAATTAAGAAAAGGTATTGGTAGGGAGACTCTAAGTGTATAATTTCACTGGAATCCCAATGCCACTGTAAATTGTTCCACAGATCTCTTTTATAAAGTAAAATACTAAATCCACATACCCTTGTTCCTTGCCTCAACTTCACTCCATCCTGGGAAGGAAAAACAAACTCCACTGAATATATATACAATATATAAATTGTATATATATGAATATATTTACACTGCAGAACAGCCAGTGTAAATCAGGCCATTTGTAGGCTTGCTATCAGGGCCATATCTTTAGGTGGTCTTTCAATATGTGATAATACAGTATTTGAGTCTTGGTTGAAGGATGCTAACTCCTCTATACCAACCAATGGGTCCATGAACACTAATACTTCTGAGGAGGCCCTATGTACACTTCCTGGCTACCTTTATATTTGGAGGTTTTGAAAATGGCCCCTACCCTTGGGTGACTAATTGTCTTGAGAACGGGAAGATAAAATGACAGTGTGTTCTTTCTGTATTCACTGTTCCATTGTCCCTTCATAATACCTCAGAAACTCAACATTGGTCCACTTCCTTGAACTTATACTGTCAACCAAATAGAAGTTTACCAGCAGATGTTAACCCCCTAGATGAGTGTCATTTGATGGTCCCTTTTTCCTTGTCTTGGAGTTAGTACAAACAAATATATGATTAGAAAGTTCTTCTTAACTCTGGCAACCACTGCTGAGTCTACTGCTAAGGTCATAGGTGCACAGCAGGATCCCTTGCTAATGTGTTTTTAGATAATAGAATTGCTTTAGAGTACTTGTTGGCTGAACAAGGAAGAATCTGTGCCATAGAAAATACCTTCTGCTGTATCCTGATCAACACCTCTGGTATTGTAGAAACGAAAATACAAAAAATTAGCAAACAAGCTACTTGGTTAAAACAGGTTGATACTCTATCAGTTTCATTCTTTGATTTATTTGATACCAACTGGTTTGGTTCATGGAGATTCTGGTGAAGGAGTATACTATAGTCTCTTAGTATTCGCCTGCTGATAATCATCATTATAGTCTCCCTGGTGTGCTGTGTTCTCTCAAAGACCTTAAATGCATGTTTTCCATCAGCAACACACCAGATGGTCTCACTGTGCTTGGAGAACAGAAGCAAGATGAACAATGGGATAAAAAGCAAAAGTAATTCTTCCACAGATCTGATGTGATAACCTATGAGTTTCCTGATGAGACAGGAACAATTTAAATTTGATGATAACTAAGAGTGGTGTTAATACCAAATTTTTGGTCAGTCTCTCATGTATGAAAAGGGAGGAATTGTTAAGTTAATTTTTTTCACGTAGGCCATTTGACAGATGTGCCTCTAATGCCGAGGGTGCCTACATCAGCAAACCAAAATATAAGCTTGTAAATACCCCAAGGTTACAAAAGAGAAACCTAAGGATAACCAATCACCAACAGCCAAACAATAATTTCCTTACTTTGTTTCTGCCTTTTCTTTAAAGAATTTTCCCCCAGCTCCTATCAACAGATCATTTTTCATCACTTTTGGTTTAATGCTGCTCAATTCAAGTCAATTTTTACTCAAATAAATTCCTAAAATTTTAACATGCCTCAATTTACATTTTAATACAGCATTCCCAAAAATTTAACAAGGTTTTTTGATGAGCAAAACAGACTAAGAAAAACTGTGAAAAAGAAAGAAGAAGGAAGCTGTCAATGAAAACTGTTTGATTTAAAACCACTGCCAGAAAGAGTAAGTCCATTTTATGTAGAGAAATATGAAAAATGTGTCTGGGTAGATCAACACATGGGCCTCAGGGAAGAGACTTAAAGTACACACTATTTGAAGAGACATTCTTCAAAACATGGAGACTCCTTGGATAGCGTGGGGAAAGGCTAAAAGGAAGGAAGAAGTGTGGCTTGGCGATTGAGTGGAAGAGGGGGAAAACAGCAAAAGGGAAACATTTAGAGTTTTGCAAAAAAAAGAAAACCAAAGAAATTCAAGACACACAATATTTCCCCCACCAAAAATAATAATAATAATAATAATCCACTGAAGTATCTGGGCTTGGCTATACTGACAGATAAGGGAGCCTTTAAACTAAGAATCTTGTAAAACATCCCAAAGCCACAGAATTAACTAAAAAAGATTAACCAATCCACAAAATTACTGCAAAGTAATTATAAGACAAAATTCAGCACAAATCAACTAGGAAAATCCCTCCCTCACAGAAACAATAATGGGCAGAATAACACTGTAAGATAGCACTGCACATGGAAATAAATATATGTAAACAAGCATTAGAGTGCATTAAAAAAATAAAACGGATTAGAAATCAAAAACAAAGAACAGAAATGAATGAAAAATGAAGAACCAATGAAAAGAAAGTTGACAAAAATCAGAAAAAGGGAGGGAGCTTCAAGATGGCAGAAGAGTAAGACATGGAGATCACCTTCCTCCCCACAAATACATCAGAAATACATCTACTTGTGGAACAACTCCTATAGGACACCTACTGAATGCTGGTAGAAGATCTCAGACCTCCCAAAAGGCAAGAAACTCCCCATGTACCTGGGTAGGGTAAAAGAAAAAAGAAAAAACAGAGACAAAGAACAGGGATGGGACCAGCACCAGTGGGAGGGAGCTGTGAAGCAGGAAAGGTTTCCACACACTAGGAAGCCCCTTTACAGGAGGAGACTGCTGGTGGTGGAGGGGGAAGCTTTGGGGCCACAGAGGAGAGCTCAGCAACAGGGGTGCAGAGGGCAAAGTGGAGAGATTCCTGCACAGAGGATCTGTGCTGACCAGCACTCACCAGACCGAGAAGCTTGCTGCTCACCCACCTGGGCAGGTGAGGGCTGGGAGCTGAGGCTCGGGCTTTGGTCGGATCCCAGGGAAAGGACTGGAGTTGGCTGCATGAACACAGCATGAAGGGGGCTAGTGCACCACAGCTGGCCGGGAGGGAGTCCAGGAAAAGGTCTGGAGCTGTCGAAGAGACAAGAGAATTTTTCTTGCCTCTTTGTTTCCTGGTACGCGAGGAGAGGGGATTAAGAGCACCGCTTAAAGGAACTCCAGAGATGGGCGCGAGCCGCAGCTATCAGTGTGGAACCCAGAGATGGGCATGAGATGCTAAGGCTGCTGCTGCTGCAGCCACCAAGAAACCTGTGTGCAAGCACAGGTCACTATCCACACCTCCCCTCCTGGGAGCCTGCGCTGCCTGCCACCGCCAGGGTCCCACGATCCAGGGACAACTTCCCCGGGAGAACACATGGTGCGCCTCAGGCTGGTGCAACGTCATGCAGGCCTCTGCCGCTGCAGGCTCACCCTGCATGTGTACCCCTCCATCCCCCCTGCCTAAGTGAGCCAGAGCCCCCAAATCAGCTGCTTCTTTAACCCCGTCCTGTCTGAAGAAAGAACAGACATCCTCAGGTGACCTATATGCAGAGGCGGGTCCAAATCCAAAGCTGAACCCCGGGAGCTGTGTGAACAAAGAAGAGAAAGGGAAATCTCTCCCAGCAGCCTCAGGAACAGCGGATTAAATCTCCACAATCAACTTGACGTACCCTGCATCGGTGGAATACGTGAATAGACAATGAATCATCCCAAATTGAGGAGGTAGACTTTGGGAGCAAAGATATATATTTTTTTCCCCTTTTTCTCTTTTTGTGAGTGTGTATGTGTATGCTTCTGTGTGTGATTTTGTATGTATAGCTTTGCTTTTACCATTTGTCCTAGGGTTCTGTCTGTCCTTTTTCTTTTTTAATTACTTAAAAATTTTTTTCTTGATAATTACTTTTTATTTTAATAACTTTATTTTATTTTATCTCCTTCTTTCTTTCTTTTTTTCTCCCTTTTCTTTTGAGCCATGTGGAGGAGAGGCTCTTGATGCTCCAGCCAGGCATAAGGGCTGTGCCTCTGAGGTGGGAGAGCTAAGTTCAGGACACTGGTTCACAAGAGACCTCCCAGCTTGACGTAATATCAAAGGGTAAAAATCTCCCAGAGATCTCCATTTCAACGCCAAGATCCAGCTCCACTCAATGACCAGCAAGCTACAGTGCTGGCCACCCTATGCCAAACAACTAGCTAGACAGGAACACAGCCCCATCCATTAGCAGAGAGGCTGCCTAAAATCATAATAAGCCCACAGACACCCCAAAACACACCACAAGATGTGGGCCTGCCCACCAGAAAGACAAGATCCAGCCTCATCCACCAGAACACAGGCACTAGTCTCCTCCACCAGGAAGCCTACACAACCCACTGAACCAACCTTAGCCACTGGGGACAGACACCAAAAACAATGGAAACTATGAACCTGCAGCCTATGAAAAGGAAACCCCAAACACAGTAAGTTAAGCAAAATGAGAAGACAGATAAACACACAGCAGATGAAAGAGCAAGGCAAAAACCCACCAGACCTAACAAATGAAGAGGAAATAGTCAGTCTACCAGAAAAATAATTCAGGATAATGATAGTAAAGATGATCCAAAATCTTGGAAATAGAATAGAGAAAATACAAGAAACATTTAACAAGGACCTAGAAGAACTAAACAGCAAATAAACAGAGATGAACAACACAATAAATGAAAATAAAAATCTCTAGAAGGGATCAGTAACAGAATAACTGAGGCAGAAGAACGGATAAGTGACCTGGAAGATAAAATAGTGGAAATAACTACTGCAGAGCAGAATAAAGAAAAAAGAATGAAAATAATTGAGGACAGTCTCAGAGAACTCTGGGACAACATTAAACTCACCAACATTTGAATCATAGGGGTCCCAGACGAAAAAGAGAAAAAGAAAGGGACCGAGAAAATATTTGAAGAGATTATAGTTGAAAACTTCCCTAATGGGAAAGGAAATAGTTAATCAAGTCCAAGAAAAACACAGAGTCCCATACAGGATAAATCCAAGGAGAAACATGCCAAGATACATATTAATCAAACTATCAAGAATTAAATACAAAGAACAAATATTAAAAGCAGCAAGGGAAAAACAACAAGTAACACATAAGGGAATCCCCGTAACGTTAACAGCTGAAATTTCAGCAGAAACTCTGCAAGCCAGAAGTGAGTGGCAGGACATGTTTAAAGTGATGAAAGAGAAAAACTACAATGAAGATTACCCAGCAAGGATCTCATTCAGATTTGATGGAGAAATTAAAACCTTTACAGACAAGCAAAAGCTAAGAGAATTGAGCACCATCAAACCAGCTTTACAAGAAATACTAAAGGAACTTCTCTCAGCAGGAAACACAAGAGAGGGAAAAGACATACTATAATAAACCCAAACAATTAAGAAAATGGGAATAGGAAGCTACATATCGATAATTCCCTTAAAAGTAAATCGATTAAATTATCCAACCAAAACACATAGACTGGCTGAATGGATAAAAAAATAAGACCCATATATATGCTGTCTACAAGAGACCCACTTCAGACCTAGGGAGACCTACAGACTGAAAGTGAGGGGATGGAGAAAGATATTACATGCAAATGGAAATCAAAAGAAAGCTGGAGTAGCAATTCTCATATCAGACAAAATAGACTTTAAAACAAAGACTATTACAAGAGACAAAGAAGGACACTACATAATGATCAAGGGAACAATCCAAGAAGAAGATATAACAATTGTAAATATTTATGCACCCAACATATGAGCACCTCAATACATAAGACAAATACTAACAGCCATAAAAGGGGAAATCGACATTAACACAATCATAGTAGGGGACATTAACACCCCACTTTCACCAATGGACAAATCATCCAAAATGCAAATAAATAAGGAAACACAAGCTTTAAATGATACATTGAACAAGATGGACTTAATTGATATTTATAGGACATTCCATCTGAAAACAACAGAGTACACATTATTCTCAAGTGCTCATGGAATATTCTCCAGGATAGATCATATCTTGGGTCATAAATCAACGCTTGGTAAATTTAAGAAAATTGAAATTGTATCAAGTATCTTTTCTGACCACAACGCTATGAGACTACATATCAATTACAGGAAAAAAAACTGTAAGAAATACAAACAAATGGAAGCTAAACAACACAGTACATAATAACAAAGAAATCACTGAAAAAATCAAAGAGGAAATCAAAAAATACCTTGAAACAAATGACAATGAAAACACAACAATCCAAAACCTATGGGATGCAGCAAAAGCAGTTCTAAGAGAGAAGTTTATAGCTATACAAGCCTATCTTAAGAAACAAGAAACATCTCAAATACACAACCTAACCTTACACCTAAAGCAAATAGAGAAAGAAGAACAAAAAAAAACCCTAAAATTAGCAGAAGGAAAGAAATCATAAAGATCAGATCAGAAATAAATGAAAAAGAAATGAAGGAAACGATAGCAAAGATCAATAAAACTAAAAGCTGGTTCTTTGAGAAGATAAACACAATTGATAAACCATTAGCCAGACTTACCAAGAAAAAAAGGGAGAAGACTCAAATCAATAGAATTAGAAATGAAAAAGGAGAAGTAACAACTGACACTGCAGAAATACAAAGGATCATGAGAGATTACTACAAGCAACTATATGCCAATAAAATGGACAACCTGGAAGAAATGGGCAAATTCTTAGATGCACAACCTTCTGAGACTGAATCAGGAAGAAATAGAAAATATGAACTGACCAACCACAAGCACTGAAATTGAGACTGCAGTTAAAAATCTTCCAACAAACAAAAGCCCAAGACCAGATGGCTTCACAGGTGAATTCTATCAAACATTTACAGAAGAGCTAACACCTATCCTTCTCAAACCCTTCCAAAATATAGTAGAGGGAGGAACACTCCCAAACTCATTGTACTAGGACACTATCACTCTGATACTAAAACGAAACAAAGATGTTACAAAGAAAGAAAACTACAGGTCAATATCACTGATGAACATAGATGCAAAAATCCTCAACAAAATACTAGCAAACAGAATCCAACAGCACATTAAAAGGATCATACAGTATGGTCAAGAGGGGTTTATCCCAGGTATGCAAAGATTCTTCAATATTTGAAAATCATTCAGTGTGATACACCATATTAACAAATTGAAGGAGAAAAAACATATGATCATCTCAATAGATGCCGAGAAAGCTTTTGACAAAATTCAACACCCACTGATGATAAAAACTCTCCAGAAAGTAGGGATAGAGGGAACTTTCCTCAACATAATAAAGGCCATGTATGACAAACCCACAGCCAACATCATCCTCAATGGTGAAAAACTGAAACCATTTCCACTAAGATCAGGAACAAGACAAGGTTGCCCACTCTCACCACTATAATTCAACATAGTTTTGGAAGTTTTAGCAACAGCAATCAGAGAAGAAAAAGAAATAAACGGAATCCAAACTGGAAAAGAAGAAGTAAACCTGTCACTGTTTGCAGATGACAGGATACTATACATAGAGAATCCTAAAGATGCTACCAAAAACTACTAGAGCTAATCAATGAATTTGGTAAAGTAGCTGGATAAAAAATTAATGCACAGAAATCTCTTGCATTCCTATACACTAATGATGAAAAATGTAAAAATGAAATTAAGAAAACACTCCCATTTACCATTGCAAATAAAGAATAAAATATCTAGGAATAAACATACCTAAGGAGACAGAAGACCTGTATGTAGAAAATCATAAGACACTGATGAAAGAAATTAAAAGATACAAATAGATGGAGAGATATACCATGTTCTTGGATTGGAAGACTCAACATTGTGAAAATGACTCTACTACCCAAAGCAATCTACAGATTTAATGCAATCCCTATCAAACTAGCACTGGCATTTTTTACAGACGTAGAACAAAAAATTTCAGAATTTACATGGAAACACAAAAGACCCCAAATAGCCAAAGCAATCTTAAGAAAGAAAAATGGAGCTTCGAAGAATCAGGCTTCCTGACTTCAGACTATACTACAGAGCTACGGTAATCAAGACAGTATGGTACTGGTACAAAAACAGAAATATAGATCAATGAAACAGGATAGAAAGCCCAGAGATAAACCCATGCACATATGATCACCTTATCTTTAATAAAGGAGGCAAGAATATGCAGTGGAGAAAAGACAATCTCTTCAATAAGTGGTGCTGGGAAAATTGGACAACTACATGGAAAAGAATGAAATTAGAACACTCCTTAACACCATACACAAAAATAAATTCAAAATGGATTAAAGACCTAAATGTAAGGTCAGACACCATCAAACTCTTAGAGGAAAACATAGGCAGAACACTCTATGACATAAATCACAGCAAGATCCTTTTTCACCCAACTCCTAGAGAAATGGAAATAAAAACAAAAATAAACAAATGAGACCTAATGAAACTTAAAAGCTTTTGCACAACAAAGGAAACCATAAACAAGATGAAAAGACAACCCTCAGAATGGGAGAAAATATTTGCAAATGAAGCAACTGAAAAATGATTAATCTCCAAAACGTACAAGCAAGTCATGCAGCTCAATATCCAAAAAACAAACAACCCAATCTAAAAATGGGCAGAAGACCTAGACAGACATTTCTCCAAAGAAGATGTACAGATTGCCAAAAAACATATGAAAGGATGCTCAAGATCACTAATCATTAGATAAATGCAAATCAAAACTACAATGAGATATCATCTCATACCGGTCAGCCTGGCCATCATCAAAAAATCTACAAACAATAAATGCTGGAGAGGGTGTGGAGAAAAGGGAACCCTCTTGCACCGTTGGTGGGAATGTAAATTGATACAGCCACTATGGAGAACAGTATGGACGTTTCTTAAAAAACTAAAAATAGAACTACCGTACAACCCAGCAATCCCAGTACTGAGCAGATACCCTGAGAAAACCATAATTCAAAAAGAGTCATGTACCGCAATGTTCATTGCAGCTCTATTTACAATAGCCATAACATCAAACCAACCTAAGTGTCCATCAACAGATGAATGGATAAAGAAGATGTGGCATATATATATAATGGGATATTACTCAGGCATAAAAAGGAACGAAACTGAGTTTTTTGTAGTGAGGTGGATGGACCTAGAGACTGTCGTACAGAGTGAAGTAAGTCAGAAAGAGAAAAACAAATACCGTATGCTAACACATACATATGGAATCTAGAAAAAAAAGAAAAACTGGTCGGAAGAACCAGGGGCAAGATGGGAATAAATATGCAGACCTACTAGAGAACGGACTTGAGGATACGGGGAGGGTGAAGGGTAAGCTGGGACAAAGTGAGAGAGTGGCATGGACATATATACACTACCAAATGTAAAATAGATAGCTAGTGGGAACCAGACACATAGCACAGGGAGATCAGCTCGGTACTTTGTACCACGTAGAGGGGTGGGATAGGGAGGGTGGGGTGGAGAGAGATGCCAGAGGGAAGAGTTATAGGAACATATGTATATGTATAACTGATTCATTTTGTTATAAAGTGGAAACTGACACACCATTGTAAAGCAATTATACTCTAATAAAGATGTTAAAAAAAATCAGAGAAAGAAATAAAGTGAAAGACAAATTTAACTACATTTGGTAGAGGATGAAATAGAAATTACAACAAAATAAATTTATAAAATATTATGACAAATTTAAGGTTAAACATGTCTTAACAATAAATACAAATGGACTTTACCATTAGAAGGAAAAATTATTTTCAATTGACTTATAAAGAAAGACTCAGTTATATGCTCTGTGAAAGAGACACAACTAAAAGAAATAATTCAAAGAGACTAAAAACAAAATAATGGACAAAATTATACAAAGTAAAAGGAAACTTAGGGGAAGCAGTTAACCCAATATCAGACAATGTAGAATTCAAGCCAAAAAATACTAAATATAATAAAGAAGCCCGCATTTTCATACTAAGAGCCACAATTTGCAAAATATAATACTAAGGAATATTATGTATCAAATAAAATAGCAAACATCATTATAAAGCAGAAACTGTAGGAAATAGAAGAAAACATGGATAGAAACAGTAATAAGAGAAGACTTTATTACACTCTCAGTACAAGACAGATCAAGTGAACAAACAATTGTGTAGGAAGATAGAAAGCCTAAACAACATCCTCAGTATGGCAAATCTTATGGATATATGTAAAATTCTACACCCTGATAATAAAGCATACTCTTATTTCTCACATGCTCATGAAACATTAAAAAAAAACATATATTAGGTCATGTAGAAAACATCAGCAAATTCTGATCTGCAATAAAACACCTCAATAAAACTAGGAATTACGAACAAAACAGAACACGCAAAAGTCCTTCCACTTGGAAATTAATGTACCTTGTGTTGAACAAACCTTAGGTGAAAGGAAAAATGCAAACTGAAATTACAGAATTTTCTAAAAAATAAAATAAAATGAGAACATCACGTACCAGAAAGCAATTATCAGGGGAAAATTAATAGCACTAAAACACTTTTAGCATTAAAATTTAAATAATTAAAATAATAAATTCCCAGTTCAAAGAATTAAAGACAATAAAAGAAATCAGAGAAAGCATGAGCAAGGAGATAAAAGTAAAAACAAAAATTAATGACATGGAGAATATAGAACAGTAGTCTTAAGAGAGAAGAATTCTGGGTTTTGAACATATTTAAAAGTAGACAAATTACTAGCCAGCTTGAATAAGATAGGGAGAAAACCCAAATATACAAAATAAGAAATGATAAGGACATCACCACTGAAAAACATTTTTAAAAATCACCAGAGAGTACTTTGCAGATCTTTACAAAAATGAATTTGAAAATCTAGTTGAAACGGTTAAGGTCCCTCCTCACATAATATGATTGGCTGAAAAAAAGTTATTCTAGTAACAGAACCCAAGCTCACCTAAGGAAAGCTTTAGCATTCAAGCTACAGACAGATACCAAAGCATTCCTCTGTGTCTAAGGGGTTTTCTTGGAGAAAAGGAAGATCTTGAATATCTGGGGTCATTAAAATGACACAATGCTAATGCTACATGCATTTGGTTTGTTAAACTTCTCATCTATTAGAAGTTTTCTTGAAACCTCCCAAGAAAAAGGAGATAAGGCATTGCAGAAGGGCATTGCAGCACCGTGCTGCATTTTTTTAAAGGCTGCTTAATTTTTTATATAGATAGAACTAAACTGAATGCCAATGTTGGGGAGGCTGCCAGGACTCCATGTTCTGTTCTTCAAGTAGTTTTGAATATCAATGAAGGTTTCTATATTAAACGGTCTGATGGACTGTTTTATACCTTTGGGCAGGGAGTGGAGCCAGAAAGAGTTTAAATAAATGTATTAATGGATAATGGGAGTGTAAGAGTTTTGACTAATAGTGAAGGAGCCCTTTGTGATTAGCT
This sequence comes from Globicephala melas, assembly GCF_963455315.2. Classification (NCBI taxonomy): domain Eukaryota; kingdom Metazoa; phylum Chordata; class Mammalia; order Artiodactyla; family Delphinidae; genus Globicephala; species Globicephala melas. The sequence goes on along the minus strand of NC_083319.1, from coordinate 96,542,393 downwards.
ATCATTGACTTACCTCAGCTTCGAGGGGCACCCAGGATAAGACACCTGAAAATAACGAGGCTGCCATTGCTGGCACCCAATACCAATAGACATCCTAGTAATAAATACACAGTATTAATAATTTTCTTTATTGAAATGTGACTTGTCAAACTTTGCTAACAAAAAAGAATGATCAGAATTCAAATAGCAACAAGTCATCTCCCAGAATAGCTTGCTTATACCCTCTGTTCACAAATGTCAGTTGAATGAGGTGTCAGAGGATCACATATGAAAAATTGGTATCTGTTGCAGTAGGCACAGTTAACTCTTACAGTTAATTCATAAATAGAACTGGGTTTGGAGAAAAGCAGAGGGACAGATATCAACAATCAGAGAACCTTTTGAAAAAATGGCCTTGGCAGTTCACAAATGGAGCTCCAATCACATTAATGCAGCTTGTAGTGGAGAAATTTGTGTCTGGCTTTATGCTCTCTGGACATAGGCCAAGCCTCTGACACTGTGTGCTAATCTCTCCCCAGAGGAGAAGACCCAGCCCCAAAAGCCCAGCTTCAAGAGTCGTATTAGCAATAGGATGAAACCGGAACATCACAATAGCTTTCACTTGACGGAGGGACATTATCACAGGGAACATCTGTCTTCTATGAGCTTTGAAGCATATTAAGTAAGCAAGAAGATTAATGAAGAATTTCAAAATTCAAGTCTAAGCCATACAGCTAAGTCAAATCCTTTGGGGGAGAGCTGTCAGTTAAAACAGCATCTTCCTTATTACAGTCTAATTCAATAGCCTCAATTTCTGCTTCAGTTCTACTTCAGGCTGAACCACCCTAATCTCATCAACCACTTGCAGAGCCTCCCGTGGACTGAAGCTTCCTGTTCCTCTCAGTGGCTCTTGTACTCACTGAAATCATTGCCAGCCTGGACCATGGTAGTCAAGGATTGTCTCCTGGAATAACTCACATGTTGACTTCAAGCCATTTCTATTGTCACAGTCCTCAATCTTCAGTGGACCCCATTTACTCTCCTCTCTATGGTTCTGGCAAAAAACAATAACAAAAAAATCCAAATGTATAAACAAACAGTAGCAAATTAGGTCCTCTAATTTATAATTGCTAGTATCATTTATCTCCACACTTTTGCTGAGCAAATAAAAGTCAGCCTGTTTCTTTGAATTCTCTATCATGTTTTCCATAATTCCAATTCCATTTTCTTCATATCCTTCAACTCATGGTCTCTTTTCCTGGCTCTCAGGAGACTTCCTAAGATGAAGCACAGACCCAAACGAGAGTTACCTCAAGTACCATTCTCTCAATTTCAGAATTGCAATATGTTTTCTTTTTTGTAGCTCCTTTTCTTGAGGACAATCCCCAATAATACTTGCTTTTCCACAGTTCTCTTCACGCTGTTTCCTCCTGCCAACTCTAAAAATTTGTTCCATCCATTTTCCCAAATAACATGCATGTTACATCCCTCTTCCTCTGTTTACTCAGCCTTGAAACAAATTGCTTGTACAACATAGATATCCATTACCAGATGATGATATTTTATGTCCACCTCAAGAAAATAGAAGAGCGTTAGGTTATGTTACCTTTAATAAGACTTTTAGACAGAGTTTTAATATTATTATATGAACTTGAAAATTGATAATACATGTATGATTAATGTAACTCTCAGTTAATCATGAAGATAAAAGAAAATGTCCTTATTCTGGGAAAATATAAATTTACAATAGATATTCAACTTTAATACAAAATATATAGAGTAGTTGTGATTTGGGCTAAGTTGTTTATCATTGAATGATGTATAATGTTCATTCACTTGTCATTTCCAAAATATTGCTTGCTGTCTCAAGAGTACAAGTTACATATTCTGTTTGTTAATATAATAAAACTTTATTTAGTTTTATGTAGTAATGGTCATACAATGACAAACATGAAAAAGTGGATTTTCCAATAGAATGTATAACTTAAAAAATGTAAACGTAGAGGAATTAATATTATTTAACTTACAAGGATAATGAATCTTTACTCAAGAAACATATATTTGTGTTTTTAAAAGTTAAACCTAAAAGTTAAATTTCTCATTCTCAACAAAGAATATATACATTGACGTTTTCATTTATGTAATGGTAAACTTTTTTAAACTAGTAAAAATTCATTTCTTAGGCAATTTTCAAATAACCTGATGTGAATTTATTGACTGGAATGCAAACTGCCAAGTGATATTCCCTTAAAACACTTCTGTTTTTAATTAGCAATTCTGATTTTTCTTTTCACTTTCATTTTCATTTGTGTTCCCATTATTATTCAAATTGCCTTAGATAAATAGAGAGGTTTTTTTTTTGTTTTTATTTTTGGCTGCATTGGGTCTTCATTGCTGCGCATGGGCTTTCTCTAGTTGTGGTGAGTGGGGCTACTCTTCATTGTGGTGTGTGGGCTTCTCATTACAGTGTCTTCTCTTGTGGTGGAGCACAGGCTCTAGGAGCACGGGCTTCAGTAGTTGCTGTACGTGGGCTCAGTAGTTGTGGCACACAGGCTCTAGGGCACACAGGCTTCAGTAGTTGTGGCACGTGGGTTCAGTAGTTGTGGTTCGTGGGCTCTAGAGCGCAGGCTCAGTAGTTGCGGTGCATGGGCTTAGTTGCTCTGTGGCATGTAGGATCTTCCTGGACCAGGGCTCGAACCTAGGTCCCCTGTATTGGCAGGCAGATTCTTAACCACTGCACCACCAGAGAAGTCCCAAGTGGAAAGTTTTTTATAAAATACTCTTTCTCTACTTTATTATTAAATCCAGGAGAACTACTCCATGTTCTCTTTATTTCAGTGACAATAGGTGTTTGCTGTTGAGATTTTACTGTAGAATAAAAGACCAATAAAAGAAGTTTTTAAGATTAGGGTTAGGGCTTCCCTGGTGGCGCAATGGTTGAGAATCTGCCTGCTAATGCAGGGTACACAGGTTTGAGCCCTGGTGTGGGAAGATCCCACATGCCGCGAAGCAACTAAGCCCGTGAGCCACAACTCCTGAGACTGCACGTCTGGAGCCTGTGCTCCGCAACAAGAGAGGCCATGATAGTGAGAGGCCCGTGTACCGCGATGAAGAGTGGCCCCCGCTTGCCACAACTAGAGAAAGCCCTCGCACAGAAACGAAGACCCAACACAGCCAAAAGTAAAATAAAATAAATAAATAAATAAAAGAAATGCATTTCCATTAAAAAAAAAAAAAAGATTAGGGTTAGTACTCTCCCTATGTTTTTGGTATAAACTTTTTCCCAAGGATTGTACAATTTTCTACATAGTTGTAACAATACCCAAATCTGAATATGAATTGAGTGGCTTGGAATCCATGAGATTTTTCTATATTTTTTCAGTATATAAAATCTAAGGATGAATTTTTGAAAGTGCATTTTAGCTGGTCAAAGAATTCTAATTTTAAATTGACAAATTAAAATGATTCTGTACAACCTACAGTATTTGTGTTCAGATTCAATTTACAGTGTTCAGGAATACATGTATGGATAACCAGAAAGGACTTACTGTATAGCACAGGGAACTATACTCAATATTTTATAATAACCTATAAGGGAAAAGAATCTGAAACATATAGATGTATATATGTATGTATAACTGAATCACTTTGCTACACGCCTGAAAGTAATACAACATTGTAAATCAACTACACTTCGATAAATTTAAAAAAGGAATACATGTATGTGTGTGTGTAATCTGTGTCTGTGGGTACATGTTTTACCACCAGGCCTGCCCCCAAATTTTCTGAGAGATGAAGCACAGAACCAAGACCTAGCTTGGAACACAGGAGGTGCCTAGTAGAGCCCAGCAACCTGAGCACCCGGGATAGAAAGGACACTGGAGAGATTTCTCACCTGAGGCATAGAGACAAAAGCAACAGTCATTGGTTGGCTGATGGATGCAAGAACCACAATTACCCCAATCACTTGGGTTTGGGACCAAGTGGACCCCTCTGGGTAATTTGGGAAACAAATTTCCATCTTGCTCTTTTAGATAATTTGCAAAATTGTTAAAAGGACGAGGAGTTCCTCCAAAAGAAGGAGGTGGTGGTTTATCAGGAAAGAGCCCAAGAAGGGTGCTCTGGTCATTCAAGGCAGAGTTTACTCATATGACTTTAGTCACCATCTACAAAGTCCACAGAGCATAAAAGCTAAATGAAGGCAGTGTTCAACCCCTGTTAACATGGAGTGTGCAATGGTGAGGGATTTCTCTTGCACCAATAGTGAGTGAAACAGCCTCTTCAGTTAGTGAGACACCAGTTCAGTGGCTTTGATGGTCTGCTTACTTCCCCTCCCTTGGTCTCATGTCTGGGTCTTGGCTGGGCTCTGACCAAGTGAACTCCCAGTGGCAGGCAGTTGCTGAACCTTCCCTGACCCATGCCCTAGCTGCTCCCGCTAGTGATGCTGCACTTTCCCTGCTCCTGTCAGAGTCCATCACTCTTTCTACCTGTTTCACACTATTTATGAAGCAGAGGCACAGTGGTTTATTCTCTCCTTCCACATTCATTAATAATAATGAGTCCTTTACATATTTATTAAATCAGACACTTTTTTGAGTTAGAAAGGATTATGAATGGTCCAGATCTAGCACAGATTGGTATCCAGGCAGAAAGAATGCTGAATATTTCATAACCTAAAATTTCTTTCAATAAGAGGAAATAATATTCTTCTTTTTTTTTTTTTTTTTTTGCAGTACGTGGACCTCTCACTGCTGTGGCCTCTCCCGTTGCGGAGCACAGGCTCCGGACGCGCAGGCTCAGTGACCATGGTTCATGGACCCAGCCGCTCTGCGGCATGTGGGATCCTCCTGGCCTGGGGCATGAACCCGTGTCCCCCGCATCGGCAGGTGGACTCTCAACCACTGCACCACCAGGGAAGCCCAAAAATAATATTCTTCAAATATATTTATCAATATAAGGAAATAGGTAAATGAAAGATTTCCTCATTTTACTTTCATGTAGCCATTTTCAAGAGATTTTATTAGTTTTACTGTAAAAATATGATAATTAAAATATTTTATAAAAATATTTTTATAAAAATATAATGGAATACTAAATATAATATTGAGAATATGGACACACTGTAGAGAAGAAGCTACATCTGAAGTGTCTCTTTTCCAATATATCCCTACACCCAGCCTCACCATGGAGGTAAGTCAGTAACCCAGCCATTTCCCACCCAAATACCCATATATAAACTACCACATCCACTCACACATCAACAGGATTATATTGAACCATCCCTTATCTTTATTTATGTATGTATGTGTGTGTGTATTTAGCTTGAACAATAGAAATTAATTCTCCAACAGCCCCAGAGACTAGAAGTGTGAGATCAAGGTGTGGGCAGGGCTAGTTCCTTCTACAGCTGTGAGGGGAAATTTGTTCCAGGCCTCTCTCCTAGCTCCTGGTGATTTGAAAGCAATTTTTGGTGTCCCTTCGCTTGCTGACACATCAGCCATATCTCTGCCTTCTTGTTCACGTGGCATTCTCCCTCTGTGCATGTTTGTCTCTGTGTTCAAATTCTCCCTTTTTATTAGGACACAAGTCATATTGATTTAGGGCCCCATCCTGCTCCCTTATGACCTCATCTTAACTACGTGTGCAAGGTCCTATTTCCAAATGAGGTCACTTTCTGCGGTACCAGGGATTAGGACTTCAACATATCTTTTGTTGGTGGGTGGAGATATAATTCAACATACAATACTTACCATATGTTACTTTTATGGAGAGAATAGAACTTATGAATAATGCATCACTGAGCTGGGCCAACCACTTTACATGTGCCTGTCCTGAGCAACAAGGGGACTGGGCACAGGAGGGCAGATTTCTTGCAGATGTAGTAGTGCTCCTTGGAAAACAATGACGGCACATGTGGTAGTGAAGGAGGGTAAATACTGTCATGTATGGTGATAATGGGGCTTGGGATAAGAAGTCTCTTGAATATGAAATCTAAGGTAAAATCCCAGCCATGACAATTCTTAATAAAGTGGACAAAAAATTTATAATTGAACTTGATCTCTTGAACTTTGCTTGAGGAAGTCATTGGCTGTGATCAACTTTATTTATACGTGTATATATATATATGTATTATTTATGTGTGTGTAGAGGTATATGTAGAGATTTAGAAATACCATGGTATGTATAAATGTACAACCTTTATTTTTATATATGATTTATTTATGTTTTTGAATGTTCACTGACCTGTAATTGCTGCATTTTTACCATGATGATATTGAATCCAATCCATTTTTAACTGGTTGTGGCAGAATTAACTATCTTGCAGTTGCAACATGAAAATGTTTGACTACAGGCATTATTTTCAGTTATTGACAAGGTTTTGGTTTAAGAAAAATTCATGAGTCAAACTAAGAAAGTCCTGAATTATAGAGAGTTGATGTGTGGTTTTTAACAACAGCCTGATGGAATTAATGTCCCTTTGGACTGGGGGACACAGGGATAGGCTGTGCATGATTAGTTTTTCAGGTTGTTTTCAGTACCTCTAAGTCTCCTTTCTGGCTTGCAAGGTATGAATGTTATTCATAAAGTAGCATCTTCTCTCCCAACTATTACAGTAGAGGAAGGCCTTTAAAAATTAGTAAACTTTACTTTTTAGAGTAATTTTAGGTTCACAGCAAAATTAAGCAGAAAGTACAGAGATTTCTCATATACTCCCTGCCCCCACACATGCATAACCTCCCCTACCATCAGTACCATGCACCAGAGAGGTACCTGTGTTACAGTTGATGAACTTACACTGGCACATCATAATCACCCAAAGTCCATGGTTTACATTAGGGTTTACTTTTGGTGTTGTATATTCTATGAGTTTGGACAAATCCACTATTTTAATGTCAAACAGAATAGTTTCACTGCACTAAAAATTTCCATGCTCTGCCTATTGATCCCTCCCTCTCCCCCTTTTCCATGTTTCCCTATATCCATCCCACTTTGGAGGTAACTCAGCCATTTCCTGTATATTTCCTATTCCATATACAAACTGACACACTCACATATTCATGGGATTATATTGTACATGATATTCCTTATCTTGCTTCTTATATTTAATAATATATAATAGAAATGTTTCCACATACATATAATTTTTTAAAATGTTAACCTTAAAACAAATCCACTGGACTTTCAGTGAACCTTCCTTTCAATGGCTTCAGAATGCTGCCTGGAAAAGCTCTAGTTGGTGAATTCCTTGGGATTTCTACTGCTCTGTTCCAAGGGCATCCCATAAGCCTGATGCTAGACCCTGTTCTCCTTCCTTCTCTTCCTCTGGCACTGCGATGGTAACAATGCAGAGGCCTTGGAGTTGTGGCCCGTGTCTGCAACTCCTCCCTCTCACAGTCCTATGGTGACTTTGAGGATCCTAGGCACTTTTGCTTTCATGTGTTCTTTCCTTCAAAAATAGTATTCAAATGTATATTTCACAACTGCATTGGTATAAAAACTTGCTGGACTATAGTCCAGGAAATAATCATATTTTTCTTCTAATTTTAAAAGAAATTAAAACATTTCATGGGCCCTTAAAATATCGTGTGCCTCAGGCCCTATGCCTACTATGCTCTAGGGATAAATTGGCACTGCTCACTCACTCTGAGAACACCACCAAGGCTGAAAAACAAAGTCTTTATTTTGAGCAGGCAAAGTGCACAACACAGATAATTACTCAGTGACCCACATTGCTAGACACTTAGGTTCCTCCCAATTTTTTATTGCTATAATGTCATGGAAGGAAAAAATATTATTTTAGTTACTTTTTGCCCATTAAATGAATTTCTTCAAGATTATTTTTTAAATGATATTACTCTTTAGAATAATATGCTTATTTTTAAGAACTTGGTACGTTGCCAAAAACACACACCCAAAAATATAAAATTTGTTCTTCCTAGCATTAATATTAATTTTTAATCTTTTAAAATTTAATAGGCAGGGTATATATTTCTTCTGTATTAGTTTGTATCTCTTTCATTTCTACTGGCTCACATATGTGCTGCATCATTGTTAACCAGTTTAATTAATTCTTTTGTGAATTTTTCATTTATATTCTTTTCCTGTTTAATCCATGTCCTGTGTGTCCCACTGTTATTTCATCAGCATCTAATTGCCTTCCTGCTACATATAATGTGACTTTCTATAAGGACTATTTTTCTCTTCCATTTCTCTCTTTAATTGTTTATTCTCTTTTTATCTCTTCTGGTCCAAAATCTCTGATTATGGGGCTTCCCTGATGGCACAGTGGTTGAGAGTCCACCTGCCGATGCAGGGGACACGGGTTCTTGCCCCAGTCCGGGAAGATCCCACATGCCGTGGTGCGGCTGGGCCCGTGAGCCATGGCCGCTGAGCCTGCGCGTCGGAGACTGTGCTCTACAACGGGAGAGGCCACAGCAGTGAGAGGCCCACGTACCGCAAAAAAAAAAAAAAAAAAAAAGAAAAAATCTCTGATTATAAGGTTTGTATTTTTAAGGTCATAGACTTTCTCTCGGATAATTTAGTCCTCATCCGCCTCCTGCATTTTTTCATGTTCTTCTTGTGCTGTGGTATCTTTGCCTCCTCTCCATGATCTCTCATGTCCATGGTAATGAGCCGTCCTGGGAAATGAGGATGAGTGGCATCCTAGAGATGGCAGAGAAGCATGGTAGAGGAAAGCTTGCTCTTAACGCCTAGGCATGCCATGCCAGCCTTGGCCTGGGAAGGCCCAGACTGCAACTGAAACCTTGTTTAAGCTAGCGCTGTTTTGGTCTCTGACACAGAAACTGATCCCATAACCCATCACTGTTACGCTGCCACACTGGGCTGTGGGATCAGTAATCTGTGCTATTGCAAAAGTCTTTTGACTGGTCTTCACATCTTATGCTTACTCTTTCAATCTATTCTCCCACAGCATTCACAAACCAACATTTAACAACATCATTGTCATTTCATTACCAAAAAGGTGCTGTCCAATCACCAGACTGTCATGACAGACCATTGTCCAGAGACCCCCCCGTCACTTCCTGCCCAGCCCAAACCTGACCCCATGAAGATATCAGACTAACCATAAGCCCAGGGACACTATACCTGCTGAATTTGTGTGACCTGTAAACTCTGCTGAAATGACCTTCTCTTTCCTCCAGGAGAAAGACATTCTTGGGAGAGCTTGGCTTGTGTCCCTGCGTGTTTGGTAGACTGGTATCTATTTCCCACATGGAAATTTGTGAAGACTGAAGCTTACTGGCTTATCCTGATCTAGCAGAGGAGGTTCATACTGTGGTGTCATGTTCCTGGGAAGAAGAGATTGAGAGGATTATTCCATCTTAGAATGAAGAAGAGGATCTCAACAGTTTATGTTGTCCTACCCAAAGTTAGACGGAAGAAGATGCCATACGGTGCTGAAGGGAGACTGCCTTTCTCTGAGAGAATCTGCACTGACAGATGTAGCCAGAATAGAACTGAATATCACCCTAAGGAATCATGGAGATCATCATGGTCTCATTATAGAAGAAACCAAAATCTAGAATCAGTCAGTGTTGGCTCTTGGTAACCAAGAGTTTACTAATTCTCCAAGGAGGTCTTCTCTCCTCTATTCCTCCTATCCAGCTCCCACCCCAGCAATGTTAGCGTTGAAAATGCAGGGAGTGAGAGGTTTATCAGAAGTGGACTAACTTACCCTCACACTCCAAAGCGCTTGAGTAGGAGGAGGTATGAGTGAGCATATCATTCAACTGTGTACTAAAGGGACTTGAGCTGACTGCCCTGCCCTGGTCCAAATGAGTAGATAGGGTGGAATTTGAATATGAAACTGGAGTTTTCAACTGGGTTGTATTAGACTTTTTGGAACCTGAAAGTGACTTCAGGATATCTTCTGCTAGGATATCTGTAAGAGGATGGAGAAGATGGTTTTGATGAAACACAGGGAAAGCAGATAAAGATAATAAGATGAGTTAAAGTTGGTTTATGGTAACATCCTGATGAATTAAGGCTGCTTCACAAATTGAACTAGTTTTTCATAAGATAAACTCATATCTATGTGCCAGTTCAAATCAACTTCTCCCTCAGGGTACATCTCAGGAACAAATATTATTTTATCCAGGATGAGTTACTTCTATCTTTGATTTCAGATAGTAATCTGAAGATCAGTGATGCCCTATAGATAGAGAAGGTCCCATAAAAGAAAGCTACAGAGAAAAAAAAAGATCCTTTATATCAACTGAAAATGATATTCCTTTTGATAGCTCACTGAAGGCTCAGTAAAGAGAGTAGATAAAGAGGGATCAAGATGGTGGAGTAGGAGGACATAGAGCTCACCTCCTCTCACAAACACATCAAAAATAACCTACATGTGGAACAATTCTCACAGAAAATGAACTAGAAACTGGTGGAAGAATTCCTATGTAACCAAAGAAAAGTCTCCATGTAACCAGGTAGGACCAGAAGAAAAGGCATTGGGTCAGGATCTGCACCCCAAGAGGGATCTGTAGAAGGAGAAAGTCCATACAGTGAACCCTTGCCTGGGGGAGTGAGCAGGTTGAGCCACAATCTAGGCCTCTCAGTCCTGGTGTCCTGAGCAGAGACGACAAGCTCCTGAGACAGATAGAAGGACTGAGACAGATAGAGGGGCTGGAGAAGCCTAGACTCTACTTGCAAGGGATGCATGCATGCTGGCCTGCTAACAATCAGAGTGGAGAGAGCCTTGCACTGGAGGCTCACTGCACATCCCAATCTGAAGGAGCAAACACCCCATATTTTGAGGATCCTAAATGCTGTTTTCCATAGCAGAACAAATTTACATTCTCATCAACAGTTCACGAAGGTTTCCTTTTCTCCACATCCTTGCCAACGCTTGTGATTTCTTGTCATTTTGATAATAGTCATTCTGACAGGTGTAAGGTGATATCACACTGTGGTTTTGATTTGCATTACCCTAATGATTAGTGATGTTGGGCAAGTTTTCATGTGCCTGTTGGCTATCTGCCTGTCTTCTTTGGAAAATGTCTATTCAGGTCCTCTATGCATTCTTTAATTGGATTTTTTTTAATGTTGAGTTATATGTGTTCTTCGTATATTTTGGAAATTAACCCCTTATCAGATATATTGTTTGCAAATATCTCCTTCCATTCACGGGGCAGTCTTTTTGTTTTGTTGATAGTTTTCTTTTCTGTTCAAAAGCTTTTTATTTTGATGTAGTGCCACTTGTTTATTTTTTTTTCTTTTGTTTCCCTTTTCTAAGGAGACATATCCAAAAAGATATTGCTAAGACTGATGTCAGAAAGTGTACTGCCTATGTTTCTTCTAGAATTTTTATGGCTTCAGGTCTTACATTTCAGTCTTCAATCAATTTTAGTTTATTTTTGTACAGGGTGTGAGAAAGTAGTCCAGTTTGATTCTTTTGCCTGTAGCTTTCCAGTTTTCCCAGCACCATTTGTTGAAGAAGCTGTCTTTTTCCCCTTGTGTTTTCTTGCTTCCTTTGTCATATATAAATTGAACATATAAGTGTGGGTTCATTTCTGGGCTCTCTATTATGTTCCATCCATCTATGTGTCTGTTTGGAGGCCAGTACCATACTCTTTGATTACTGTAGCCTTGTAATATAAGTTTGAAATCAGAGACCATGATATCTCCAGCTTTGTTCTTGTTTCTCAAGATGTTTTGGCTATCTGGGGTCTTTTTTGTTTCTATACAAATTGTAGAATTATTTGCCTAGTTCTTTAAAAAATACTGCTGGTATTTTGATTCAGATTGCATTAAATCTCTAGATTGCCTTGTGTAGTATGGTCTTGTTAATAATATTAATTCTTCCAATCCATGAACACAATGTATCTTTCCATTTGTTTGGGTTGTCTTCAGTTTCTTTCATTAATGCCTTATAGTTTTGTTAGTATAGATATTTTACTTCCAATGATAGTTGAAGAAAGAAATAATAAATATCAAGGCAGAATCAAATAAAATAGAGACTAAAAAAATAGAAAAGATCAAATGAAACTAAGAGATGGTTCTTTGAAAAGATAAACAAAATTAATAAATCTATAGCTACATTCATCAAGATAAAGAGATTATTTATTCTCAATAAAATTAGAAATGAAAAAGGAGAACTTATAATTGACATCACAGAAATACAAAGAATCATAAAAGATTACTACAAACAAATATATGCAAATAAATAACTTAGAAGAAATGGACTAATTCCTAGAAATGTACAATCTCCCAAGAATTAATTAGGAAGAAATAAAAACTATTAACAGACAAATTACTAGTAATGAATTGAATCAGTACTAAAGAAACTCCTAACAAACAAAACTCCAGGGCCAGATGGCTTTATAGGTGAATTCTACCAAACATTTACAGAAGAGTTAATACTTATCCCTCTTAAACCATCCCAAAAAATTACCAAGGAAGAAATGCTTCTGAACTTATTCTATGAGGCCAGCATCACCTTGATACAAAACCAGACAAAGATATCACAAAAAAAGAAAATCACAGGCCAATATCACTGATGCACATAGATGCAAAAATCCTCAACAAAATATTAGCAAACTGATTTCAACAATACATTAAAAGGATCATACACCATGAACAAGTGGGATTTATTCCAGCGATGGATGGATGGTTCAATATTTGCATATCAATCAAGGTGATACACCATATTAACAAATTGAAGAATAAAAATAATATGATCATCTCAATAGATGCAGAAAAACCTTGTGACAAAAATTCAATACCATTTATGATAAAACTCTCCAGACAGTGGGTATAGAGGGAACATACCTCAACATAATAAAGGCCATATATGACAAGCTGGCAGCTAACATCACACTCAGTGGGGAAAAGATGAAGATCAGGAACAAGATAAAGATGCCCATTCTTGCCACTTTCATTCAACATAGTGTTGGAAGTTCTAGCCAAAGCAATGTGACAAGAAAAAGAAATAAAAGGAATCCAAATTGGGAAGGAAGAAGTAAACCTGTCACTGTTTGCAGATGGTATGTTACTATACATTGAAAATCCTAAGACACCACCAAAAAACTATTAGAACCCATCAGTGAATACAATAAAGTTGCAGGATACAAAATTAATATACAAAAATCTATTGTGTTTCTATACACTAATAACAAACCATCAGAAAAAGAAGTTAAGAAAACAATCTCATTTACAATTGCATCAAGAAGAATAAGATACCTCAGAATAAACCCACACAATTCATCATTATTTTATTCCATCTTCTAGTTTTGTGTTAAGTTTACTCAGTTTACTCTTCTTTTTCTCATTTATCCAGGTGGAAATTTAGGTTACTGATATAAAGTACTTTTTAAATTTTTTAACATAGGTATTTATAATTGTCAATTTCTAAGCACTGCTTTATCTGTCTCCTATGTGTTTGGATATGTTGTGGTTTTGTTTTCATGCATCTCAAAGTATTTCCTAGTTTTTCTCAGGATTTTTAATTTGACCCTTTTGTTATTCAGGAATATCTTGTTTAATTTCCACTTATTTGTGAATTTTCCAAGTTTCCTTTGTTATTAATTTTTAATTTAGTTCCACTGTTGTCAGAAAGCATACTATGTGTGATTTCAATCCTTTTAAATTTATTGAAACTTGTTTCATGGTCAACCATATAGTCTATCTTGGAAAATGTTTCACATGCAAGTCAGAGGAATTTGTATCCTGCTGTTGTTTAGTGCAGTGTTCTACAGATGTCTGTTATGTCTAATTGGTTTGTAGTGCTGTTCAAATTCTTTATTTCCTTGTTGATCTTCTGTTAAGTTTTTCTATCCATTACTGAAAGTAGGGCATTGATGTCCCTGATTATTATTATTGACTTGTCTATTTCTTCCTTAAATTTTGCCAGGTTTTTCTTTATATTTTTTGAGTTTCTCATTTTAGGTGCATATACACTTAAATTGTTATATATCCCTGAGGGATTGACTTTGTTATTATTATAACATATTCCTCATATTGCTCTATTTACCCACATGTATTATGTCTTTTCTGTTCTCCTGCTCCTCATTTATTAGCTTCTTTTGCATTGAGTTGATATTTTATGCTTTAAAGTATTAATTTTTAAAATAATTTTTGACTATATGTTTTTAAGTTAATTTCTTTGTTGTTCTAAGGGTTTCCATATACACTTAACTTATGATAGTTTATTTTAGATTTATACTAAATTAATTCTAGATATAGATATTTTACTCTTATATAGCTCTTACCATTATGCATATTATGTCTATATATATTATGATCTAGGAACATATTTTTATAATTTTTACTTATAATTTTATATAATTTAATGAAGCTGAGAGAAGAAAAGAGAGCAAGTATATATTTCTAGAGTTTGTTATATTAGTCTTCTTATTTACCATTTCTGGTTCTCTTCATTTCTTCCTATGTATGTGAGTTATTATCTAGTATTATTTTCTTACTCCAATGTAGCTTTGTTCTCACCTTCCTCCTTTTTACTGTTATTGTCAAATATATTACAGTTTATGTGTTATAGGCCCAATAATACTAGATAATAATACTAGATAGATAGGTAGATATAAGTTTACATAACCTTTTTGGAAATTCCCTGGTGCTGCAATTGTTAGCATCTGGCGCTTTCATGGCTGGGGGACAGGTTTGATCCCTGGTCAGGGAAAAAATATCCCACAAGCTGCACAGCATGGTCCCCCCCAAAGAAAAATAGATATATTACATAAACTTTTAAAATCAGTTAAGAAAAGAAAGAAAAAGAAATATGCAATAGTATTGCCTTTTATAATTATGTACATAATTATCTCTACCAGTGCTCTTTGTGTTTTTTTTCCCCTGTGGATTCAAATTACTGTCTGGTTTCTCCTGCTGTCAGCCTGAAGAATTTCCTTTGGTGTTTTGTATAAAACAGATTGGCTAGTAACAAGTTCCTTTGGTTTTTGTTTATCAGGGAATGACTTTATTTCCCTTTAATTTTTGAAAAATAATTTTATGTGATATAAGATTCTTGGATGAAGGGGTTCCTCAAATACACTATTCCACTGCCTTCTGCTCTCCATTGTTTTTGATAAAAAGTTAACTGTTAACCTTATTGCATTTCCCTTGTATGTGATGAGTCATTTTTCTTTTGCTGCTTTCGAGATAGTCCCTTTGTGTCTGGTTTTCAACATATTGAGAATTGTGTGTCTGAGTGTAGATCTCAGTCCCCAAAACCCAGAAAACCTACTTAGGAAGACTGCTATTTTGAGCCATGGCAACTATTCCAGGCAGGGCTTTTAGGTCCAGTGACCTGCACCTTTGCCCTCTTGATCTTGTTTTTACTTCAGATATGTTGGGGTTTTTTTAGAATCTCCATTAATCCTAATTCTAGGAACTACATCTATCACTCTGAGCAAGTCATTCAACTTTCCTCACCTACAAAAATAAGAACAATTGAAGTTTCTTCAATTTATATTTAAGTCTCAGTGAAATTAGAGGATTAGTTGCCTGTATATGAAGCAATTTCTATATGCTTTCATATGACTGTGAGTGGGAATTTGAAAATACAAATGTTTAATCTTTCCATATTTTGAACTTTGGAAGAATATGTGTTGTAGAACTGTATATGTGTTGTAGAACTGTCATTTTGATCACTGTTGATTCTACAGGTGCTATCCCAAATGGTACAATTAGAGATTCCAACCTGCCTTTAAGAAATCATGTGAAACAACTTCCAGTTGAGGCAATTTGTATCTGAATTTATAATTCAGAATTTAGTATATGAAAATGTAAGATAATCCTAGGGTTTTTCTCCGATATCTTAACTGAAATAATTCTAGCTTGTTTAAAGAGCTAAGTGACATAATTTTGTGAAAAAATCATTGTTGACATTCCAACAAAGTAATCACTTTCTTTCTTATGTGGAAACAACACATCCTTGATAGCAGCTCTCCATGATCTAGCCAGTGTCACAGAGTGCCCCATTGCTATCTAACTGAAAGTAGCTTTTTTCCTTAGGACACCTATGTTAGAGTTTATGCATAGGTCACCCAATGAAAATACTCAAAGAAAGTACTGATGGTAATTTTTTTCAAAATTAAAATATTGCAGTCAGCCTATGAAATATTACAACATCGAGTGTAATATGAGTGGTTTCAACTCTAATGAAAAGTTAATTATCCTAGTTAGCAATAAATTTGGAGACAATTATTTTAAAGTATTATTGGGCTTTAACAAATTGCAATCATATTGAGGCTATGAATAAAATAACAATAAAGTTTGCAAAATAGCATCATAAAATTCTGGTTACATACTTCATTGGATATGGAACCCCTTATTCATGTAAGTGATAATACATGAGGTAACACTACACTTCAAATATTCTATATGAGATGGTACATGAAAATCATGGTGTCTAGTTGAATCAATGTATTTTTAAAAATTACTTTCTATTGCCCCTTCATTCCATCTCAGATAATTTTAGATTTTATGTTAGATCATTAGTGTTTAATTGAATAGATGTTAAATCAATGCTTTGGAATAATGTAAACCTAAATATTTTCATCTGCCTATCTATTGATTTTTTTTCCAAAAACCTTTTTTCCAAAAAATTTATTTTTCTAAAAATAAAATTTGGCAACTTCTGTCAATGGTATTTCATCAGATTTTAATAATAATAATAATAATAATACCTCAACTATTTGTCAAAAACCCACCAAATTCCAGACACATAACTCACAACAGTAACCAGAGCCCATACTTGGAAAGCTTACTGTTCCAAGTATTACTCTAAGCATTTTCCATGTATTCATTTACTTGGTCTTCATGTTATATTACAATCACATAAATAAGAAAACTGAGAGAGGTTAAGCAAGTTGTCCAAGGTCACATAGTAGAGCCTACACAGAATCCAAGGCTGACCAGGATCTAACCACAGTGCATTCCTGCCCATCCTGAAGTCACATGGACTTGAGTTTGACTACTTGCTCTGCTCTGAGGTCTGTAAACTCAGGCAAGTCACTTAGATGCCCCAAACTTCACTTAGCTTATTTGTAACATGGAGTTAATGATAACAGCAACACCCATCTAGTAATGTTGCTAAGAGAAGGGATGAGGTGTTTCAGATACAATATTGATCATATTGTCCAGCATATTGTTAGTGGTCAGCATATCCCTGCTTATCACTATCCTTAGTTACATTTATTATCTTCCCAAAGTTTTCATGTTAATATTTTATTAGTTGTTTTCAGTTTTTCAGACCATACTGTTTTTAATATTCAGAAGTCATACCACTTCTATAGGGAATATCAATTTACTTGATTTTGAAGACATCATTTATAATAAGAACACTACCAAGTTAATAATAGTTGTAAAGGACTAGGGGAGGGAATAAGAAATAATCCCCTAAATATACATATTGATATGCATCTCAATTTAAAGAAAGACATTTATTTATTGACTTGAATTTTTTATGTTTCTCTTTGGTTTTACCCTGTATGGTACCCTCTCTGCTTCCTGGACTTGATTGATTATTTCCTTTCCCATATTAGGGAATTTTTCAACTAAAATCTCTTAAAATATTTTCTCAGACCCTTTCCTTTTCTCTTCTTCTTCTAGGACCCCTATAATTTGAATGTTGGTGCATTTAATGTTGCCCCAGAGGTCTCTGAGACCGTCCTCAATTCTTTTCATTATTTTTTCTTTATTCTGCTCCATGGCAGTTATTCCCACCATTTTATCTTCCAGCTCACTTATCCGTTCTTCTGCCTCAGTTTCTGTTATTGATTCCTTCTAGAGTATTTTTAATTTCAGTAATTGTGTTATTCATCTCTGATTGTTTGCTCTTTAGTTCTTCTCCAACCTTGTTAAATGTTTCTTATATTTTCTCCATTCTGTTTCTGAGATTTTGGATCATCTTTACTATAATTATTCTGAACTCTTTTTTGGGTAGTTTGCCTGTTTCCTCTTCATTTATTTGGTCTTGTAGGTTTTTACTTGCTCCTTCATCTGTGATATATTTTTGTTGTTGTTTCATGTTTTTTTTTTTCTTTTTTTTTTGTTGGGTGGTGCTGTATTCCTGTCTTACTTGTTGTTTGGCCTGAGACGTCCAGCACTGGAGTTTGAAGGCAGTTCGATAGAGCTGGGTATGACAACTGAGATGAGGACCTCTAGGAGGTCTCACTTTGATTGATATTCCCTGGGTCTGAGGTTTTCTGTTGGTGTAGCAGTTTGGACTTTGAGCTCCCACTACAGGAGCTCAGGCCTGATCTCCAGTCTGGGAACAAAGATCCCGCAAGCTTTGTGGCACTATTGAAAAAAAAAAAAAAAAAGGAAGGAAGAAAGAAAAAAAGGAGCAGTACAATATCAAAGAATATAAAACAAAATAAATTTAGAAAGATTAAAAAATATATTAGGAAAAATAAAACTATAATTGAAACAACTGCAACAAGGTAAAATAAAACCATAGCAGAAAAAAAAAGCGGGTGTGGGGCAAGAAGCCAAAAAGAGAGATCACTAACAAAGTATAAAGAATAAAGTAAAATTTAAAAAATAAAAGATTTATTAGGAAAACTAAAAATATAAATGAATCAACAACAATGAATCAACAAGGTAAAACAGAACCCCAATTCAAAAGAGGAAAAAGGAAAAGAAAAAAAAAAGAAATAAAAGCCTTGGCTGTGGGGCAAAGTTTAGGGGTGGTGGAACTTAGGCAAGGGTGGGGTTTAGGGTGGGGTGGGACCTAGGTAGGTGGGGGTGTGTGGCTTGAACGTGGGGTGGGGCCTAGACAGATTAATGTTCAAGTGTGGGGTGGGGCCTCTGCTTAGGACGTTTGCAAAAGGGGAGAGGCAGCTCCTCGAAAGGAAGGCCTCTGGAGTGTGGGGTTCCAGAGTTTGGAGGTGAGGCCCTAAGTGAAGGTGGGGTTTAGGCCAGCATTGGAGGGGGTCTCGGAGTGTAGAGGTGGGGCCCTGGGTGAGGGTGTAGGGGCAGGGCTTGGGCTCTGTGCAGCAGGAGGGAGGCTCCAAGGGAAGAAGATTAGGCTCGGGAGCCCAACAGGCTTCCAGGGGCCTAAGTGGACAGGGAAAGCAATGGCTGCATTCCCTTCCATTCCTTCGTGCCCCACCCCCACCATCTCCTCCAGGGTCTCCCCCGTTGCCTCTGGACCCCTAACCCTGGATGGGTCTGCTGGGTGTAGGAACTCCTTCTCTCCCCCAGCTACCCTTCAGGGGTGCCAGTCCCGGAGGTCTGGCCTTTACTTTTACTCCCCCTTCGCTCCCTCTCACTCCCTCAGGACCTGCGCTGCTGGAGGGGGCCTAGATGGGCAGAGGTTCAGGCCCGCGATCTCAGCAGGTTCCTGGGGGCCCAAGTGGGCAGGGGAAACCTGGCCATGCTCCCTTTTGATCCTCTGCCCTCCCGGTGGTTCCCCAGTTTACCCCTTCGAGCATGGGATCCCTTCCCCTCCCACAGCTGCCCCTCAGGGGCGCCAGTCCCATCCCACCTCCACTTCTCACCCCTTCACTCCCCCAATGCCCCACGTCCTATCCGGTTGCTGGGGTTTCCTCCCATCCCCTTAGGTGTCCGTGGTCCTCCACTGGTGCCTGGTAGTTGCCCTAGTTGTGCGGGGACACGAATTCCACGTCCTCCTAGTACACCATCTTGACTCCGCCCCCCCTTTATTTATTTTTTTTGCTAGCTCCAAGCGTTCTTTGGTTTGTAGCAGCATAACCCCAATCTCTGCCTCCATTTTCACATTGCTATCACACCTCTGTGTGTCTTTCTCCTCTTTGTATACGGACACCGATCACATAAATCAGATTGGGATAGGAGCCCACCCTACTCCAGTATGACCTCACCTTAACTCAGCTAATTACATCTGCAACAACGCTAATTACATCTGCAACAACGCTATTTCCAAATAAGGATACATTCTGAGGTACTGCGGATTAGGACTTCAACACACATTCTGGGGACCCAGTTCAATCCATAAAACCTACTGAATCAGAATCTCCCTCTGGTGAAGTTCACAAAAATACACACACAAACACACACACACATATACATACAATTACACCATTTGAAAAAAGTTTAGGGTTCCATTTTTCCTATTTTCTATCATTTTACATTTTTATTTTGGTAAGTACACTTAACATGATGTCTACCCTCTTAACAAATTTTTAAATGCACAAAACAGTGTTGTTAGGTCTAGGCACTATGTTTTACATTAGGTCTCTAGAACTTACTTATCTTGTATAACTGAAACTTCATACTCATAAAACCAAGAAATTAGCACATTTAAAAGCTGAAAAAAATAATTGACAAATTCAGTATCCTAATTAAACCCCTGCTTTTAATTTTGATTGGTCCATGTGTACAAGTCTAAAGATAGGAAAACTATAATTTATATGCTTTTTACATATTTCTCATTTTTTATGCTTCTAAAAAATCTTTATAGATACCAAATTTATGGCTTTCTAAGTTTATTGCTTTGTGTTTCATGGGTCTTTTTAATTTATATTATCTCATTATTAGATATTTCAGATCTTTGCTTTTTTTTAACCAAATCATTAACACTACAACTAACATTTTCCAAAATATAGTTATTGTTTTTAAATTAATGCTTAAGATATATTCTTAGGAGTAAGGTTTAATAAATAAGTACATTTTTGTAAACTAATGAAGTACTGCTGTATCCTTGAAGTATTGTACCATTTTTTATTGTCAGGAGCAGGACATAAGTCATTTCACCTCTTCCAACTTGGATATAAACTTCCCCAAAGAAATGAAAACATATGTTCACATAAATACTAGTATACAAATGTTTACAGCAGCATTATTCATAATACTCAAAAGTCAAAAGACTCCAAATGACTATCAACTGATGAATGGACAAAGAAAATGTGGCATATCTATAGAATGGAATACATTTTGGCCATAAAAAGGATTAAAGTATTGATACATGCTATAACGTGGGTCAACTTTGAAAATATGATGCCAAGTAAAGAAGCCACATAGAAAAGGGCACAACTGTATGATTTATTTCATACAGTTTATTTATTTCATATGAAATAAATTATGAAATATCCAGAATATGCAAATCCAGAGACACAAAGGAGATTAGTAGGGTAAGGATGAAAGGAAGAAGGGGGATTGACTACTAATGGGTATAGGGTTTAATTGGGGGGATGACCAAGAGGCTCTAAAATTAGATTGTGATGAGGTTGAACAACTCTGTAAATATACAAAAAGCCACTGAACACTTTAAATGCAAACGGTATAATAGATGGATTATGTCTCAATAAAGCTGTTAAGAAAAAAGTCTATGCAAAATGCTATGAGAGTACAGACAGTGCCAATTCTGCCAAAGACCCCAAATCAGTAGGAAGTAACTTTATCTGAGCTGAGAAAGGATTCTAATGGGTGCTTGGTCCCCTGTTTAGAAAGAAGATGAGAGTAGGAATGTTTGTAATAAGGAAGAGTAGTGGCATTTATTCCACTCTAAGTGCTGAATCTTCTCCTCAAAACAGTCCTTGTGAGGTATCAAAGGCACTGAAGACTGTAAGCTCTGGGAGGGCAATGACCATGTCCTCCTCACCCCAGGATCCCAGGGCGTTCATCAGTTAATATTTTTTTAACTGAACTGACCTGAGTTCAGTATTGTTTTTCCAATTTTACAGATGGTGCCAAGTACTAAAAAATAATGAAAAATAAAGGAGTAAATTGTTAGATACTAAAGAATCCACTTATAGCTCAATTGAAAAGTATATTTTTAATTCTCTTTTCTTATTTTTGATAGAGAAGGCTGAAACTTGGGTTTAGGTTTTATTTTTCAAATTAAAAAAAATCAACTGTCTAGAATCAACTTGTCTAGAAGCATTTGTAAAATAAGATGTGTGTATTGCAGATAGCAAAAGAGTCAGAAATTAGAACCTAGCAGGTGGTGCATGGGTGTTTGTTATATCCAGATTCTCAACAAGAGCTCAGAAAAGAGAATCAAGGTTGCCAATTAAAATATAGTTTTCGTAATGTCTCAAATCTTTGATTTACAGAATGTGCTAATTCTGCCTGCGTGTCTTGAACAAATTAGTATGATTATGCTTCTTAACCTGCTTGGTTCTCTACCAGGAGAATGCTGGTCTCCCGTAAGATGTCATCTCTTCCTACCAAAAAGCTGAAGGTGCTTAAAGTGAAATCCTCTCTTAAGTGCTCAAAAAGACAAAAAAATTAAATTGTATCCCCATCCATCACCGGCTGATCTTCTTTGACTTGGTCAGTTTGTGAGGTCTCACTGAGGGACCAAGAACAGCACCAAGAGAGGTACCTGGTCCTGTTCAGCCTTGGAAGCTGAGAAATAAATTAAACAAGAAATCAGTGTTGGAGTTCCAACTGGGTTTCTAAAGGATGAAAAGTATTTGAATATGCTGCTCCAATAGCACTGGCTGACCCTAGAGTGCTGCCTTAATTTATTATTAGCAGTTCCTAAATGTTGTCCTTTAATATGAGAAACTCCTTGGAAAAATTCTCCACCACCCCTTATTTGGCTTCAAGGGCTTAATTGTATCCTGAGAGGAATTTAAGAGAAGGGAGAGAAAGCTAGCAGAAAAGGAAGCTTGGATAAGGTGGACATTAGGAAAAGTAAATGATGGACCAATTAAGGAGGTGAATATTTAAAGAAAGTAATTTACAGAGAAATTGTTCTTATTTAAGGTGATAAATTTAATAAGTGACAGAAAAATAAGACTGAAGTTGTTCCATAATTTTTGTTTGTTCAGATTGAGTGTTTTTGGTTTTTTTAGGTTTAATATAGAGCTCTTTCTATTAAACCCTGATACGACTTGTTTCTATAACAAAAAAAAATTGATAAAATATTTCTATACATGTGACTGAAAAGTCTTAGAACTCAAGTATTCTATTCATACGTAATGCCAGCTTGAATAAAGGAATGTTACTTTTTCCAGTGAAATTTCCAGTGTGATTGTGGATGACAGCATTTATCTTAAAAACAGTGATAGAGGATTAAGGAGAGGCCACTTGTTTATTTGGTTGTAAAACTGCCAAAATTAAACTAAAAACAAATAACTAGGGTTTTATTTCACAATGAGGGCCTCCCCAAAAGTTAAGGCAAAAATTTTTTTAAATTCTATGATTCTGCTGGGGCCCAACATGTGTGGATTCTCATTTTAATTAATACTTTTCAAAAAATAAATTATTACTTAAGGTGTAAGCAACATAAGGAAATAATTAGGTTATTGCAGTATGCATCATCTTCACTTTGTGTCTTGTGCAGTGTGTCAGGATTATGGAATTATTGATCATTTTTAAATCTTCATTTTCACATTTTTTTACCCTGTAAAAAGTTGCTACAAACAAAATCTCTTTAAAAGTAAACAAAAAAGGGAAGATTTTTATTTTTATTTGTTTTCCTTGTTGAAGCATTTAGAAATGACAAATGCCTGCGTGGATTTTCTTTATAAGTAGTAGGTTTGGTCCATAAAA
This sequence comes from Globicephala melas, assembly GCF_963455315.2. Classification (NCBI taxonomy): domain Eukaryota; kingdom Metazoa; phylum Chordata; class Mammalia; order Artiodactyla; family Delphinidae; genus Globicephala; species Globicephala melas. The sequence goes on along the minus strand of NC_083319.1, from coordinate 96,518,951 downwards.
AAGATAAACTATTTTGTCAGATCACAAGATAGGAGCACATTTCAGTGATGTGTTCACTGAATGGAAATCACATTTTTCTACTGTCCATAAAAAAAACACTTGTCTCTTCGGGAAGGAATTACACCATGAAAATTGTTTTAAATAATTTTTAGTGCAACAGCACTTGCATTGATGATTCTTAAAGATTGTACGGATAGAGAAAAAAAAGGACGAAAATATAGATTTTGAGAGCTGTCAAGAAATTAAAATATTTAAAAGGACAAAAGATTCACCAGCCAAGCTGAGCATCATCATGAATTGTATATTACTGAGACCATTCAACAATCATGATGCCTCTTGTCACCCATGTGCATATTAATTAGCTATTGCTGCAAAATAAATTGCCCCAAAACATACACAGAAGCTTAAAACAACCAATATATAATGGTTCACATAGTTTCTGAGGGTTAAGAATATGGGAGTGGCTTCGCCAGGTGGTTCTAGCTCAGGGTCTCTCATGAGGTTGCAGTTGAGATGTTGACCAGGGCTCCAGAATCTGAAAACTTGATGGAAGCTGAAGAAGTCACTTCCAAAGTCTCTCTCTTACCCATGGGCAGCAGCCTTCTTTTCCTCCCTTCTTCATATGGATGTTTGATATGATAGCTAAGTCCTACTACAAGGCTTGAATGTAATTTTTAATATCTTTGAGTAACTATCAATAATTGGAATGATATTAAATTGTGATATTTAATGAGTAATCATTGGCTATTTAGGTCGTTTCTAAGTAGTTTGACTATTTAGCATAATTTTAGGTTCACACACTTCTGCTTTTTAATTTATTTGCTACAGAGAAGCTATATCTTTGAGACATGTTAACAAATGTATTCATTTTTGCCACTTTGAGAAGTTGTAAAAGGGATATCTGAGGTTTTACACAGTTGTTATGAATACTGAAAAGTCCTGCAATTCTGTTAAAATGCTGGTATATGATGCAAAGTTCACAATTTTCTACTCTCCAGTTTCTTCTGTGAAATAGAAATTAGTTACTTTGGTTAAAATTGATAGTTAACATAAGCGGTTCAGAACTGAAATTGAGAAATTATTAAAATTTATTTATTGACTCATTTAAAAATAGCAACAATGAACACATTTTATGTTAATAATATCTTGGCATTACCATAAAATTAATTCTGACCTCACAGGACTCCTGATATCAGACATAAAATATCAGTTATTTTTGGAACAGGAAGAACATAATGAAAGACAAAACTTAGAAAGTGAATTTATTTGCCTTGACTTATTTACCATAGTTTGAATAACCATGAAAAGTGTTAACATCTTAGCAAAGTTTGTTGAATTATGATAGACTTGTTTCCCGGTTTAATGTTTATTGCCTTGCCTACAATATGAATGGTGCACTAGTTTTCTACTGCAGCCATAGCAAATTACCACAAACTTGGGGGCTTTAAGTAATAAACAGCCATTTATTATCTCACAATTCTGCAAATCAGAAGTCCAGGTACAGCGTGGCTTATACAGTTGTTGGCTTAGATTCTTACAGGCCAAAATCAAATGTTGGCAGGGCTTGCATTCCTTTCTAGAAAGCCTGGGAAAGAATCAGCTTTTAGGATTATTATTGATGGGTTGTTGGCTAAAATCTGTTCCTCATAGTTGTAGAACTGAGTTCTGTTTCCTTCCTGGAAGTCAATAGAGGTTTTTCTCAGTTCCTAGATGCCACCTACATCCTTTAACTCATGAATCCCTCATCTAGCTTCAAAGCCAGCAATGGCCGATCAAGTCTTCCATTTTTTATTCTCTCTGACCTCCACTTTTACCTCTAAAGCCTACTCTTCTTTCCTCCTCTACTTTTAAGGGCCTGTGGGACTACACTGAGGTTACCCAGATAACCCAGGAAAGTCTCCTATTTTAAAATCAGCTGATTAGTAGCATTAATTACGTCTGAAAAGTCTCTTTATAACAGTACCTAGATTGGTGTTTGATTGACTCACCGGGGACAGGAACCTTGTGGGAACATCTTTAGAATTCCACCTACTACAAAGGATTATTTTACTTTTCTGTATAAGCTCCCTAGAGAGCAAACATTCTGTGATATACTGAAATAATTTTTTCTGCTTTATATTGTCATTATTATTCCTTTCATTATTTAAGAAAACAAAGGTTCCTCATTTATGAAAGACCTGAGAGGATTTTTTTAAATCATATTACCTTCTGTGTTTATTTATAGATATTTATTGTTACTTTGATTAAATATGTAACCAGTTTTTTCCTCATTGTAACCCATGATCCTGATTAAGTTTCCAAACTACCTTTGACGACATCTTTTTTTTTAACTTTCACTTTCATAAAATCAGATCCTAAATATAATAAAAACAAATGAAAATTTTCAGGATATATTTTGCACCTAAAACTCAGAGATTCTCCAGAAGATACCTGATAATTTACAAAGATTTGTTCTTTCACCTTATAAAGAGAGGAGTGCTAAAAGTAATTAGTTTTTTGTTTTGTTTTCCATATGGCATGCAGAATCATAGTTCCCTGACTAGGTATCAAACCCATGTTCCCTGCAGTGGAAGCTCAGAGTCTTAACCACTGGACCATCAGGGAAGTCCCTAGTTTTTTGTAGGTTTTTTTGACATATTAGCATTGATGAGTTTTGTGGGAAGAGTTGTCAAATCAGTAGAAATGCTCAGTCATATCTAAGTTAAATTTAAGTCAAATGTCCTTTAACATAACCATTTTAGAAAGTATATGCTTCATGAGATGTCCCCAAAAGTTTGACAGTGCCCTCACTTTCCATATGTTTTAACATTAGGAGAAACACTAAAATAGTATGAAGTGGTTATGCTGAGTTTTCCTGTATTTTTGGAGTCCTGTAGTGCTTTGCCTTATATTAGGCAATGGCAGTGTAGTATTATTAGTCATAATTTAAATTATTATATAAAATGCTTACTTGACCACACCTTTCTTTTTCATTTTGAATCTAGCATGTTCTAGGCCAGTGGTTCTCAGATGGGTATGTACATCAGATTTACCTATGGAATTTTGTAAATATACAGATGTCTAGGACCTACTCCAAATTTACTGCATGTCTTTATTTGATATTCTTGATTTATTCGTGGTATAGTATATATATCTCACAATTATATACTTGTCAAGATTTTTCCCTTACAAAAATTATGTTCATTCATTTTTGTATATGAGATAGATCATTCTATACCTTTTTTGAAAATATGCTTAATTGGTGTACTTACAGACATTTTGTCTAAAACTTTTCTTTCTGACTATATTATGTTTTGTATGCCCCAGAAAAAGCCAAATTTCCTTGTCAGTTGATTATTCTTGTTATGAACTCTTATCAGAACCCTTACATTTGAAAATTACTGGTAATAAATTAATCACAGTCATTTTAAGTCTCTGTCAACTACAGATTCATAACAATTCATAACAATTCAGTAGAATCTGCTTCTGTAAACTGCAACGAAGCATTTTAAATGATGTAATATTATTCTTACTGACTCTTTCCCCAAAACATGGACACCCCACAATTCAGAAACTTTTATTCAAACTTCTTACTTTGCATGGCAGTAAAATGATTTGCATAAGTTCAGTAAGAAGTTGTCCTCCTTTTTAGCAGGATATAATTGGAAAAATTGATTATGCAATCAAGACCTTGCCCAGAATGTCATATTTGAGAATAATGCTTACTTAATCAGATATGACTAGCAACTTTTAAGGAACTAAAGTTGACCTTATAGAACCAATGATTTCAAAGATCTCTTGGGAATGCTGGCTTGGTACTTGACTTACAGGGTCCAGCTTACAAGTGAGTAAGGAAGATCCCCTCTTGACAAGTCAGGACCCTCGGGATATTTGCGTATCCCCCCAAAAGAAAAGTTCACCCCAATTTATAGGTACTACAGGTGAATCTTGATTTGATGGCTTCTATTTTTATGTTTAGCTTCAGGACAGCCAATAATGAAGCAAATATGTAGAAATCATATAGATGTTCTATAGATTAAAACATCTGTTAGAAGATAATTATACCCATAATGATTTTTAACACCAAGCACTTGAATTTCCAGATTACCACAATGTGGTAGAATAGTGACAATAAAAACAAAACCAAAAACAGCAACAAAAGCAAACCCCTTCAAATCTATTCGTTAGTGGAAGTGTGAAGTCCATGATTTAATTGTTTAATTAGTAAACCAGGACTGGGAAATGTCCCAAGTGGGACATATGTGACATAAGTATAATACTAAAAATAATTTTCTATATAGAGTTTTTACTTTGAGAAAGATTTCATCTTCTAGTAAGATTTATGATTGGCGTATTAAATCTTCTCTAAGTGAAATTATTGTGATGACAAAGTGCTGCTGTAATTCACTTATGTAGCCATGAAATATAATGGCCATGAGAATGGACTCTGAGAATGTCCATGAGAACCTCCTTTAAGCTTTGGTTTCATCTTTATAAAAACCAAGATCATATAGGATTCTGTACAGAATGCTGAGAGAATTAAATGAGCAAAGGCAGGTCAAGGATTTAACATAGAACAGGAAAGGCATTAGACTTTAGCCCCCCACACACCCCCTATCACATCATGGTGGTGGTGGTCCTATACTTTTCCTGAAGTAATTTAAGAAAGTTGCAGGACTACAATATTACTAAAGTGACTGAGAACAGCAAATGATACTCCTACACGTATGAAACCAAAGCCAAGTGTTGGGAAATCCTATTTGGCCCATTCCAGTGTAATCTAAAATCTCAGCAACAACTGTCATATCATTGTGCTATACTACTACTGTCGTACCAGTCTGTCAAAAAATTCAGTCTTAGCCTTTCTCCTCCTTCTCCTCCTCCTCCTCCTTCTTCTTCCTCTTTCCTTTTACTGAAGTATAATTGATTTACAATGTGTTAATTTCTACTGTACATTATGGTTTGTAGTGGCTGAGTGGGTAGGTGGGGGCTCTTTTCTCCAGAGCAGCATGAGAATCCAAGAAGCTCATGTGGTACGAGGCAAAGAAGGCCATGTGATCTTCTGTACACCTTGTCCCCACAGAGAGCTGATACTTCCGTGTCCAGATCTTGCATATTCCCTCAAACTCCATGAGCTTTCTTTCCAAGATGGGGTGAATTATTATTCTAATGGCCCCCAGTAAGCCATACCACAAGATACACCCTCTTGTTTCAGTCGTCTGTCGCTGAATAAATGTTGTTGTTTAAAGCCATTAGGTGCTGGGTGGTTTGTTATACAGAAGGAGATAAGTGAAACACAAGAGTGGATGAGGAATCTTTGATAAAATTTCTCTTAAATTCTGGCTATTCGCCTCCTAGATCTTGTCAGCTCCTCCAAGTGTTCCCTGGGATGGAGTATGAAACTCCACTTCTAGGACCTGCAGCTCTGCTTTCAGTCCCCTACGTATTGCCCTTTTCTTCCTCTACCTCTCCGCTCTGAACTTGAGGCTGGTGTTAAAGTGAAGGCAGTCTTGTGGGGACTGTCTTCTCAAAGTTTACAGTTTTACAAATTCATCACAATGTTAAATGGACTCAGTTTCTTCTTGGGTTTCAGGTGAGGGTATTTATTGAATTAAATGTGCTAATTAGTATTTTTTTATACTTATCTATTCACTTTCTATTTGAAAGCAGATATCTGTATGAGCAACCTTAACACCCTAGATCCTTGCTACTCAAAGCTCTGCAATACCTCAGGAGCTTATTTGAATTTGTATCTAACAAGATCCCCTGGTGATTCATGGGCACATTCAAATTTGAGAAACATTGCCCTAGACACTTTACATTATAAAACAGGAAGTTTTAAATCCTAACATACTATTTACATATTATATGACATTGAATAAATTCCACTAAGTAGGAATTTGAAATACTTAAATGTAGGCAGTGCTAGTTTGTTACCATGTAAAGCAGTTTTGAGAAATGCAAGCAATTTTCTGGCAATCCCTTTGCAAATTTAAAGATGCAAAATGTGACCTAATGGAACAATGGTGACATTTTCTCTTCTAATGAAGCAGAGCGGTTATGTTTTAATTTGAACCTCTGAGCTACCATCACTGGCCTTCATCTCCCAACTCTTGGGGTGGCAACATTTTTACAGTTGGTTACTGGTGTGAAAATAAACAAAGACCACTCAAGTTAGAAAAAAAACCCAGAAGCTATTTATAGGGATAAACCACTATCATTTGTGTTTAGCAAAGATTCGAAGGCATAGAGGGAAGTAGGAAAGTTTTATAAGTGAAAATAAAGGAAAGGCTTCAGGGATGCTAAGTGTAGAAGATGTTGGCTTGGGGAAGCTAAAGGTGGGCAAACCAGAAATGGAGCATCTCATGCTATTGGTTTGGAGACCATTTTTGGCTTTCTTTGATTGCTCTTGAGTTGGAAACAAGAGCACAAAATAAAGAAGTTGGCATTCATTGACGAAGTTCTGACTTCTCTTGGCTGATTGTTGCAGAAGTTATGGGTAGAGTTCTATTGTCATATATGGTCTGTCCATGTCCATTTGTAGGTTCATTCTTTCACTGGGAGGCTAATTATGCTGTTTGTACAGTATACTGTGTTTTCAAATGGAAACTGCACTGCAACAGGAGCAGAGAAATGCTTTTAGAAACAAATGCTGGTTCGTAAGGAAATACATTTGTGAGACAAAAAAAAAAAAAAATCAGATAAATAATAGATAGACCTATCTCAAAATACCACATTAGTCCACTTGGTAACATTATTGACCTAGTTGAAAAGATTTGCTTGCAAATGTTTATCCAAGTAATAAAGACTGACTGCTGTTTGTTTTCAGAAATGGTCCACATTATAGAATTTGCTCTCTTTGCATTAAGGAGATATCTACCAGAGCTCTGGACTGATTCCTCATTGTTTTGAATCTTGGAATTGAAATGTGTTGGGGTTGATGTAAGATGGGAAAGCGTATTCCACAAGGGGATATTCTACAAAGGCATATTCAATTTTGCGGAGTCCTGAGAGACAGTTGCCTTCAGATTGAGATACATCGTGCCCCTAAAATGTGTCTGCAGCCCAGACATTCTTGATTGTCGTTCCTTCCAATCCAGTTGAGGCATCCCTTCAGAAAAATCAGATCTGTCTATTCTTACCTCCTTCGAATTAGCCCACTTTGCTTTGGAACCTTTAACTTTTACCTTTCTACCAGCTCCTCACCATGAGATTTTAAACTTATTTAATTATCACTCTTCTGAAAATAAACAAATACTCTTTTGGCCATATTTTCTTACAAATATCTCTCCTCTGCTCCATGAAAGAATGGTCTCTACTTGTCCCCACTTACTTTCCTTTCACTTACTCTTCACTCCTTTCCAATCTAATTTTTATCCTCATAATCCACAGCCATCTGGCTTATTTTAGTCCTAATATTGCTTTTTCTGCAGAATTGTGACTTAAAACATTTCCATCAGTTTCTTTTTCCTTTTTCTTTCTGATTCACTCTATTTCTCTGCTTCCCCTTCTTTTTTCCTTCATGGTCTGTCTTTAAATGGATACACCTTAATTCAGGGATTTGGATCTTGGTCCTCTTCTCATTGCATGGTTATTCCTGAGAAACCTAATTTGCCCTTGGACTTCACCTATTGAAATGATGTTGACTCCGTTAACTACATCTCTAGTTTGGAACTCTCTCCAAATGTGTGCATCTGTATTCTTTTTTTAAATTTACTGAAGTATAATTGATTTACAATGTGTTAATTTCTACTGTACAACAAAGTGATTCTGTTACACATAGATATAGATATATACATATAGATATACACACACACATTGTTTTTCATATTCTTTTCCATTATGGTTTATCACAGGATATTGAATATACTTCCCTGTGCTATACAGTAAGACCTTGTTGTTTAACCTTTCTCTATATAATAGCTTTCATCTGCCAATCCCAAACTCCCAATCTATCTCTCCCCCACCACCTCTCCCCCTTGGCAGCCACCAGTCTGTTCTTTATGTCTGTGAATCTGTTTCTGTTTTATAGGTAAGTTCATTTGTGTCATATTTTAGATTCCACATATAGCTGATATCATATGGTATTTGTCTTTCTCGTTCTGACTTACTTCACTTAGTATGATAATCTCTAGGTCTATCCACATACCTGCAAATGGTGTTATTTCATTCTTTTTTATAGATGAGTAGTATTCCACTGTATATATGTACCACATCTTCTTTATCTATCCATCCAAAAGTCGATGGACATTTAGGTTGCTTCCATGTCTTGGCTATTGTAAATAGTGCTGTAATGAACATCCAGGTGCATGTATTTTTTCAAACTACAGTTTTGCCTGGATACATACCCAGGAGTGAGACTGCAAGATCATATGACAACTCTATTTTTAGTTTTTTGAGGAAGCTCCATACTCTTTTCCATAGTGGCTGCACCGGTTTACATTCCCACTAACAGGGTAGGAGGATTCCCTTTTCTCCACACCCTCTCCAGCATTTGCTGTTTGTAGACTTTTTAATGATGGCCATTCTGACTGGTGTGAGGGGGTACCTCATTGAAGTTTTGATTTGCATTTCTCTAATAATTAGTGATGTTGAGCATCTTTTCATGTGTCCCAGGCAATTTTTATTCTTGCCAATTAATACTTTCATGTTCAGGTTATACATCAGAAAAACCATTTTAGGTTCTCTTAAATCCATGAAACCAATTCCTGTGATTTCTGCAGAGTTAGAGTCTAGAGGCTACCGATTTCACAGATGCAAATTATTGTGCTGGAGGCTGAACCATGGACAACTGCCCTCCACGTGTGGATTATGTGTAAGTCAGGGTTGTGGAAGGACATATCTGAGGGTAGAAAAAACCCAACAGGTAAAGTGAGTCACAACCATGTACCTTAATACCTTATTTTTTCAATGATTTGTTTCTATTTAAGCACCACCTAATGTTTCTTGTTTATCTAATAATTTTATTTTAAAAATAAATATTCATGATTGTAATTTTGTCTTTTTTGTTGCATAGCTTTAAACCACCTTAATTGTAATATATTGTTATAGTTCATTAATTACTATTTCTAATGTTTTATTTTGTGATCGTTCTTATTAAATGAAATTAAAATGTATACATTTTTTGAAAATGGGCTATTTTTAGAGCAGTTTTAGGTCTCAGAAAATTGAGCAGAAAGTACAGAGAATTCCTATATACCCTCATCCTCACAAATGCACAGCCTTCCCCACTATCAACAGCCTACCCCTAAGTGGTACATTTGCTACAACCTATGAACCTACATTGACATAGTTGACTATATTTATGTGGATCTATCTTGGGCTCTCTATTCTGTTTCATCAATTGATCGATCAATCTATCTTTTTTTGTTTAAATCAATATCACGCTGTCTTCATTTCTGTAGCTTTATAGTAAGTCCTTAAATCTGGAGTTGTCAGTTCTTCTACTCTGTTCTCCTCCTTCAATATTGTGTTAGCTATTCTGGGTCTCCAAATAAACTTTAGAATCTGTACATCAATGCATACAAAACAACTTGCTGGAGTTTTGACTAGAATTGTGTTGAGTGCATAGATCAAGCTTGGAAGATCTGGTACCTTGACAATATTGAGTTTTCCTATGCATGGAATATCTTTCCATTTACTTAGTTATTTGTTTTCATTCATCAGTGCTTTAAAGTTTCCCCAGTACAGATCTTGTATACATATTTTTTTAGATTCATATCTAAGTATTTCAATTTTGAGCTTCTAATTTAAATGTATTGTGTTTTTAATTTCAAATTTTGATTGTTCATTACTGGTTCACAAAATACATGGCTTTCACTTTTTAGCTTTCCTGTCACACAGGCTCAAAACAGAAATATAATAACAGGAGTCACTTATCTCTGGATTTTTTTTTCAGTAAATATCTGCACTCAACCAAACTGAAACCTAAAACATGAGCAAATGAGCTTAAGTTTCCTCCTTTCCACTTTCCACAAGTCAATGGAAACTTAATGGACAATATCATTATTTCTTAAATGGGTAGTGAAGAAATTCAACAGATAAACCTGGAAATTTGTCCATTAAAAATTATTTTTCAAGAATTCTAGAAGAATTAATGTCTTTATTTCATTTGAAAAAATAAAACACTTATTCACAATAAATATAATATCTTGGCAGAGCTCTCACTTCACTGATCTGTGTGGGACTGCATCTGCCTGGGCATTATTCTTCAGTGGGGGAGGGGATGAGTGCTTTAATCTTTTCCATACATGTCATTGACAATGGACCCTCAAGGGAATGTATTTCTCAACATTGATAAAAATTATAATATCTGCCAAAAGACTGACATGCTGGTTGGCTTAGAAAGGTTTATTACTGAATTCAAGATAGGCTTGGCAGTTTCTGATACCAAGTCATGTGCTCAGACACTATCATATTTGGAATCCGAGAGGTATATCTTGCAGGAGATGTGGAATTAAAGCTCACTTGTGTGAATTTTAAGCCTTCTTGTATTAAATGCACAGCAGCTTGACAAGGCAGAGTCTTCAACTGTCTGACAAGAAATCAGATTATTGTGGATGATATACATGTCCCTCACTTGCAGACCTCATGAGCCTCAAGTTTGAGCAAGAAGAGCTTACATGTAGCTCTTAGGTTGTTCACAATCAATAGAATGCCTTTTAACTTTAGGCCTAACATAAGCTATTTTTCCTACAAGGCTGGCATTTTTGTGAATTTTTAATATATATTTGGTTCTCCATGTTTACTACCTGTCCACATGAAAAGTAAAAACTGGAATAATAAGGAAATTGTAATACAATGCCACTGTTAGTCTGGGCCTTCTCTTTTCTCTTGAGAGTTCGATAAAATCTAATGAAATACTCAACTCCACATCCTGTGGAATTCCTCAAAAGTTGTGAAATTTCCCAGATGAGCTAAGATTGCATGGCCTTTCTGGCTGAGAATTTCTGTTTCTTCATTTCATAGATTACTTTATATCCATGATCCATATATATTAACTCATAAATGAAACCAATTTCCTTCCTTAATTTCAATAACCATACAAACACAATTAATAAGTAATTAAGGAAATAATAATGCTGTTATATTAATACAGGACTAAAAAATATGAAATTAGTCAATTGGACTTTTGGAAGTGCAAATTACATTGAAAAAAAGATAAACCTCAAGATATGAGGTGAACAGAAGATTAGTAGAAGTAGCAATTTATAATATAATTTATAATTTTATAATTTATTCTGAAATGAAATTGTATTTATTTGGGCTAGAAGGAGAACTATCCTCTGAACATGATACCGTAATATTATGAAATAGAAAAGTAAATGAAAGAGAAGTTAAGAGAGATTGAGAATCCCAATTGAGATAGACCAAATAAAAGTTAATGAGGTTCCAGAAATGGAGAATAGTGAAGAGAAGGGAATTATTTTATTTCATTTTCCTGATTCAAAAATATTATAATCTATCAATTAATTTTGTAATTACTACATTCCTCTGCCCTTACCCAGTTCATCTTGTTCAGATGAGGCAATCAATTAATCTGTTCTTCCTTCCACATTCTTTCACCTCTCCCCTTGATTGTTCATTATATATATCAATCCTATGTTGTCAGGTCATATAACATTTTTATCATGTCCAGGCTCCAGTTGCCACATCTGTTTTAGTCTCAAAATTAAGATATACAAATTTCATTGTCAATCTTTCTGCCTTATTTTGCTGGCAAGCCTTGATTGGAAGAAATCTATTCTCCAAGTGTCTCCTCAAGTAGCAATCAAAGGAAAAGTATCCCCTGAGTTTTTGCATGTTTAAAACTATCAATTAGTATTTTTGATAAAGGAGGAAAGAATATACAATGGAGAAAAGACAGCCTCTTCAATAAGTGGTGCTGGGAAAACTGGACAGCTACATGGAAAAGGATGAAATTAGAACACTCCCTAACACCATACACTAAAATAAACTCAAAATGGATTAAAGACCTAAATGTAAGGTCAGACACTATAAAACTCTTAGAGGAAAACATAGACAGAACACTCTATGACATAAATTACAGCAAGAAACTTTTTGACCCACCTCCTAGAGAAATGGAAATAAAAACAAAAATAAACAAATGGGACCTAATGAAACTTAAAAGTTTTTGCACAACAAAGGAAACCATAAACAAGATGAAAAGACAACCCTCAGAATGGGAGAAAATATTTGCAAATGAAGCAACTGACAAAGGATTAATCTCCAAAATTTACAAGCAGCTCATGCAGCTCAATATGAAAATAAACCAAACAACCCAATCCAAAAATGGGCAGAAGACCTAGACATTTCTCCAAAGAAGATATATAGATTGCCAACAAACACATGAAAGGTTGCTCAGCATCACAAATCATTAGAGAAATGCAAATGAAAGCTACAATGAGGTATCACCTCACACCAATCAGACTGACCATCATCAAAAAATCTACAAACAATAAATGCTGGAGAGGGTGTGGAGAAAAGGAGCCCTCTTGCACTGTTGGTGGGAATGTAAATTGATACAGCCACTATGGAGATCAGTATGGAGGTTCCTTAAAAAACTAAAAGTAGAACTACCATACAACCCAGCAATCCCTCTACTGGACATATGCCCTGAGAAAACCATAATTCAAAAAGAGTCATGTACCACAATGTTCATTGCAGCTCTGTTTTCAATAGCCATAACATGGAAGCAACCTCAAAGTGTCCATCAACAGATGAATGGATAAGAAGATGTGGCACATATATACAATGGAATATTTCTCAGCCATATAAAGAAATGAAATTGAGTTATTTGTAGTGAGGTGGATGGACCTAGAGTCTGTCATTCAGAGTGAAGTAAGTCAGAAAGAAAACCAAATACTGCATGCTAACACATATATATGGCATCTAAAAAAAAAAAATAATAAATGGTTGTGAAGAACCTAGGGGCAGGACAGGAATAAAGATGCAGACGTACAGACTGGACTTGAGACATGGGGAGTGGGATGGGTAAGCTGGGACAAAGTGAGAGAGTGGCATGGACATATATACACTACCAAATGTAAAATAGATAGCTAGTGGGAAGCAGCCGCATAGCACAGGGAGATCAGCTCGGTGATTTGTGACCACCTAGAGGAGTGAGATAGGGTGGGTGGGAGGGAGACACAAGAGAGAGGAGATATAGATATGAGGATATATGTATACGTATAGCTGATTCACTTTGTTATAAAGCAGAAACTAACACACCATTGTAAAGCAATTATACTGCAATAAAGATGTTTAAAAATAAATAAATAAAAATAAAATGCATACCTTTGCTCAAAATTAAATAAATAAAACTATCAACTAGACTGAATGTATAATTCTAGATTCATACTAAATATGAAAGTTATTAAAAATGTGATATTTTAGTAACAATACATAATATTATATTAAGACACATCATTATATTAAGACACATTTATTCATTCATTCAAAATATATTTTGAGCACCCACTCTATTAGTGTCCCTGTAATAAAAATGGAAAACCTTACAGAGAAGGAAAGCACGTCAGCCTATTTTCTAGTGAAGACAAAATGTAGTGAAGAAGATATAATTAAATAAACACAATAATAAACAAGCTATTTTATTCTAAAGTAAATGGTCTGAAGCAAAGAAATTCAGTTCTCTGAGAAGATTTTACAGAGGAACCCAAATCTGGAGAGTAGAGGCAGGAAGGGCTTCCCAAAAAAGTGATGCTTTTTAAATTTTTATTTTATATTGGAGTATCATTTATTAACAATGTTGTGTTAATTTCAGGTGTACAGCAAAGTGATTCAGTTATACATATACATGTATCTATTCTTTTTCAAATTATTATGAGAAAATAATTTAGGTTATTACAGAGTATTGAGCCTAGTTCCCTGTGCTATACAGTAGGTCCTTGTTGTTTATCTATTTTAAATATAGCAGTGTGTACAGACAGGTCAATCCTAAACTCCCAATCTATCCCTCCCTCTCACCCTTCCCCCCTGGTAACCATAAATTCGTCTCTAAGTCTGTGAGAAAAATATGGAACGCTTCATGGATTTGCATGTTATCCTTGCCCAGCGGCCATGTTAATTTTCTCTATATGGTTCCAATTTTAGTATATGTGCTGCCGAAGTGACACCAAAGGAAGTGATGCTTGAGATGGTCAGGAGGAGTGAGCATTAACTGTGGGGTTGATAGAGTCTTCAGGGGAAACACCATCCACAAAGCTTCATGGCGAAGAAGGCATGAACAATTGGGGAAAAGGCTGTGTGGCTGTGGGAGGGAAGGATGGAGGAAAAGCACCGGATGAGTTTGGAGATCCAGGTATGGTCCTGGTCATCCAGGGCCTTAGAGACTGTGGAAAGATGTTGGTGCTTACCCCAAGATCAATGAGAAACAAGTAATGAGGTTTAATAATGTGTGTGTGTGCACACATGGGCATGCACACATAAGAGGCAGATAAAATTATTAGATTTGTGTTATGAAAAGAGAACTCTGGCTTCAGTCTGAAGAAAATAAAAGAGAGTTCAATTGACATGAGGAATCCAGTTAGTAGGATTAGAGATAAAGTAACTACAGTTTACTCTGGAATGGTAGCAGTGGGTGAAACACAATAAATGAACATGAGATCTAAGAAGTGACTGAGAAGAGACTTAATGATTCACATTAAGCACTGAATGTGACAATTTACCTAAATTTCTATACTAGCAGGTAAGAAACTGATAACCACCAAGATATGTACCTAAGTGTTGGGTTAATTTAGCAGATGATTTTTTGATACTTTAAGTGGTGCTTAAGGAATTTGAACAATGCAAAACTACATTGGTGTTATCTGGGTCTCTATCAAAGTTTAATATATTCTATCTAGTTTTTCTCTTGTCACAGATGAGCTTTTAAAGATTCCTCTATTGGAAACTGCTCTTTCAGAAGTGAAGTGACAGCTGTTCAGTGAGTCATTTCTAACAGTATGATCTCAGCTGCAAGTATTTAAGTAATCACATGGCTTGAAAAGAGGTGCCTGTGACAACGTGGATTACTGTTGACTGCTACTGTGTACTTTGGCAGCTCACATCTCATCTGTGTACCTGTAGGACTCTAAGGTCAACTATGGGGAATAAGTCATCAAAGTGGTTTCAGTGAAAAACTTTATTAAAGCTATCAATACGAGAGTTATTTTTATAGCCATTGATTCTATGTTGTCCAATATTTTCCAAGCAGCTATTCAGTTAAAATGGTCACTTTTCAAACACATGAGAGGTGTACAAATATGTTTGCATGGTTGAATCAACGACATTTAGGTAAAAAAATGAGCCAGTGATTTATTTCTGACACTAGGCAGTTGTCAAACAATATTAATGTCTAAATCAACAGATGAGCACAGAAGAATTGCAACAAGCCCTGTGACACAGATGGCAGCGTAATGGGGTCCATCTTTCATCAACTTAACCAAACACCTCCCCTTCCTAATGCCTCTTCCCTTAGGATAGTGGGCTTTGGAATGACATGTGTACAAGTGAATCTCCTACTTAACAGATGCTGAGGGATGCGTGCTGACAGTAAATAGCCAGATGGTTATTAGACAGATCTCTTGCATGACTCAAAGTAGAATGACAACTCTATGCAGAGGTGACAAGACATGGACAAACTTTTCATGTAAGTTTTAGAAAATTAGAGTAAACCAAGGGCTTATAAATAATATGAAAAAAGGCCCCAAAGTGGCTGAACTTAGGAAATGTTTGACTAATAAATCATCTAGGGAAATCCAAGCCAAAGTTCAATTAGAAGCTGTATGGACAGGAGCTAAAACCCAAGCAAAGGCCTTTGGGGAAGCTTTTGGCAGTCCAGCCACATTAATGAGATAAGGCTTAGGGCTCAGGGCCAGCCAGAGCCTCAGGGAGCACCACAGGCTGTGACTTGAGCCTTACCCCCAGGGCCTCAATCAAGGAAGGGGTGGTAGAGAGCAATCTTGAAGTGGTCAGAGGAGCTTTCTTGCCCAAATTGCAGCCCACCTTCAAAGGGACACTGCTGATACAGTGTCTGCTTCCATCTGTCATCTAACAGAAAGGGGTGAGCCTATTCTGTAAGGGATGACAAACTTGCATGTGCCCACAGAGTTTTCCTTCCATGGAATCTGCATGATTTTTTTTAACATCTTTATTGGAGTATAATTACTTTACAATACTGTGTTAGTTTCCACCATATAACAAAGTGAATCAGCTATATGTATACATATATCCTCATATCCCCTCCCTCAGGTGCCTTCCTCTCACCCTCCCTATCCCACCCCTCTAGGTGGTCACAAAGCACCGAGGGAGGCACTTTGTGCCTAATCTCCCTGTGCTATGCAGCTGCTTCCCACTAGCTATCTATTTTTTTCTTTTACATTTGGTAGTGTATATATTTCAGTGCTACTCTCTCACACTCTCCCAGCTTACGATTCCCCCCACACTGTGTCCTTACATCGATTCTCTACGTCTGCATCTTTATTCCTGTCCTGCTCCTAGGTTCATCAGAACCTTTTTCTTAATTTTTTTAGATTCTATATATATATATGTGTTAGCATATGGTATTTGTTCTTCTCTTTCTCACTTACTTCACTCTGTATGACAGACTCTAAGTCCATCCACCTCACTACAAATAACTGAATTTCATTTCTTTTTATGGCTGAGTAATATTCCATTGTATATATGTGCCACATCTTTATCCATTCATCTGTTGATGGACACCTAGGTTGCTTAAATGTCCTGACTATTGTAAATACTGCTGCAATGAACATCTTGGTACATGACTCTTTTTGAATTATGGTTTTCTCAGGGGATATGTCCACTAGTGGGATTCCTGGGTCATATGGTAGTTCTACTTTTAGTTTTTTAAGGAATCTCCATACTGTTCTCCGTAGTGGCTGTATCAATTTACATTCCCACGAAAAGTACAAGAGGGTACCCTTTTCTCCACACCCTCTCCAGCATTTATTGTTTGTAGATTTTTTGATGATGGCCATTCTGACTGGTGTGAGGTGATACCTCATTGTAGTTTTGATTTGCATTTATCTAATGATTAGTGATCTTGAGCAACCTTTCGTGTGTTTGTTGGCAATCTGTACATCTTCTTTGGAGAAATGTCTGTTTAGGTCTTCCGCCCATTTTTGGATTGGGTTGTTCGTTATTTTGATATTGAGCTGCAAGAGTTGCTTGTATATTTTGGAGATTAATCCTTTGTCAGTTGCTTCATTTGCAAATATTTTCTCCCATTCTGAGGGTTGTCTTTTCATCTTGTTTATGGTTTCCTTTGTTGTGCAAAAGCTTTTAAGTTTCATTAGGTCCCATTTGTTTATATTTATTTTTATTTCCATTTCTCTGAGAGGTGGGTCAAAAAGGATCTTGCTGTGATTTATGTCATAGAGTGTTCTGCTTATGTTTTTCTCTAGGAGTTTTACAGTGTCTGGACTTACATTTAGGACTTTAATCCATTTTGAGTTTATTTTAGTGTATGGTGTTTGGAGTGTTCTAATTTCATTCTTTTCCATGTAGCTGTCCATTTTTCCCAGCACCACTTATTGAAGAGGCTTTGTATATTCTTGCCTCCTTTGTCAAAGAAAAGTTGACCATATGTGCATGGGTTGATCTCTGGGCTTTCTATGCTGTTCCATTGATCTGTATTTCTGTTTTTGTGCCAGTACCAAACTGTCTGATTACTGTAGCTTTGTAGAATAGTCTGAAGTCAGGGAGTCTGATTCTTTCAGATCAGTTTTTCTTTCGCAAGATTGCTTTGGCTATTTGGGGTCTTTTGTACTTCCATGCAAATTGTAAAATTTTTTGCTCTAGTTCTGTGAAAAATGCCATTGGTAGTTTGATAGGGATTGCATTGAATCTGTAGATAGCTTTGGGTCATATACTCATTTTCACAATGTTTATTCTTCCAATCCAAGAACATGGTATATCTCTCCTTCTGTTTGTAGCATCTTTAATTTCTTTCATCAATGTCTTATAGTTTTCTGCATACAGGTCTTTTGTCTCCTTAGGTAGGTTTATTCCTAGGTATTTTATTCTTTTTGTTGCAATGAAAAATGGGAGTGTTTTCTTAATTTCTCTTTCAGATTTTTCATCATTAGTGTATAGGAATGCAAGAGATTCCTGTGCATTAATTTTGTATCCTGCTACTTTACCAAATTTATTGATTAGCTCTAGTAGTTTTCTGGTAGCATCTTTAGGATTCTCTATGTATAGTATCATGTCATATGCAAATAGTGACAGTTTTACTTCTTCTTTCTGATCTGGATTCCTTTTATTCTTTTTCTTCTCTGATTGCTGTGACTAAAACTTCCAAAACTATGTTGAATAATAGTGGTGAGAGTGGACAACCTTGTCTTCTTCCTGATCTTAGAGGAAATGGTTTGAGTTTTTCATGATTGACAGCAATGTTGGCTGTGGGTTTGTCATATATACCCTTTATTATGTTGATGTAGGTTCCCTCTATGCCAACTTTCTGGAGAGTTTTTATCATAAATGGGTGCTGAATTCTGTTGAAAGTTTTTCTGCATCTATTGAGATTATCATATGGTTTTTATCCTTCAGTTTGTTAATATGGTTTATCACATTGATTGATTTGTGTAAATTGAAGAATTCTTGCATTCTTGGGATAAACCCCACTTTATGGTGGTATATGATCCTTTTAATGTGTTGTTGGATTCTATTTACTAGTATTTTGTTGGGGATTTTTGCATCTGTGTTCACCAGTGATATTGGCCTGTAGTTTTCCTTTTTGGTGACATCTTTTTCTGGTTTTGGTATCAGGGTGATGGTGGCCTCATAGAATGAGGTTGGGAATGTTCCTCCCTCTGCTATATTTTGGAAAAGTTTGAGAAGGATAAATGTTAGCTCTTCTCTAAATGTTTGATAGAATTCGCCTGTGAAGCCATCTGGTTCTGGTCTTTTGTTTGTTGGACAATTTTTAATCAGAGACTCAATTTCAGTGCTTGTGATTGGTCTGTTCACATTTTCTATTTCTTCCTGGTTCAGTCTTGGAAGTTTATACCTTTATAAGAATTTGTCCATTTCTTCCAGGTTGTCCACTTTATTGACGTATAGCTGCTTGTAGTAATCTCTCATGATCCTTTGTATTTCTGCCATGTCATTTGTTACTTCTCCCTTTTCATTTCTAATACTATTGATTTGAGTTTTCTCCCTTTTTTTCTTGATGACTCTGGCTAATGGTTTATCAATTTTGTTTATCTTCTCATAGAACCAGCTTTTAGTTTCACTGATCTTTGCTACTCTGTCCTTCATTTCTTTTTCATTTATTTCTGATCTGATCTTTATGCTTTCTTTCCTTCTGCTAACTTTGGGTGTTTTTTGTTTTGTTTTATTTTGTTGTTCTTCTTTCTCTAATTGCTTTAGGTGTAAAGTTAGGTTGTCTGAGATTTTTCTTCTTTCTTGAGAAGAATTTTATTGCTATAAACTTCCCTCTTAGAACTGCTTTTGCTGCATCCCATAGGCTTTGGATCATTGTGTTTTCATTGTCATTTGTTTCTAGGTATTTTTTTTATTAGTTTTTTATTTCTTCAGTGATCTTTGCTTATTTAGTAGCATATTGTTTAAGCTCCTAAACAATAGGAGGTTATTTTACAGTTTTTTTCCTGTAATTGATATCTGGTCTCATAGTGTTACTGTCAGAAAAGATACTTGATACAATCTCAATTTTCTTAAATTTACCAAGGGTTGATTTGTGACCCAAGATATGATATATTCTGGAAAATGTTCCATGAGCACTTGAGAAGAAAGTGTATTCTGTTGTTTATGGATGGAATGTCATATAAATATTGATAAAGTCCATCTGGACTAATGTCTCATTTAAAGCTTGTGTTTCCTTATTTATTTCCATTTTGGATCATCTGTCCTTTGGTGAAAATGGGGTGTTAAAGTCCCCTAGTATTAGTTTGTTACTGTTGACTACTTTTATGGCTATTAGTATTGGCCTTATGTATTGAGGTGCTACTATGTTGGGTGCATAAATATTTACAATTGTTATATTTTCTTCTTGGATTGATCCCTTGTCATTATGTAGTGTCCTTATTGGTCTCTTGTAATAGTCTTAGTTTTAAAGTCTATTTTATATGATATGAGTATTGCTACTCCAGCTTTATTTTGATTTCCATTTGCATGGAATATCTTTTTCTATCCCCTAACTTTCAGTCTGTATGTGTCCCTAGGTCTGAAGTGGGTCTCTTGTAGACAGTGTATATATGGGTCTTGTTTTTTTATCCATTCAGCAAGACTGTGTCTTTTGGTTGGAGCATTTAATACATTTACATTTGGGGTAATTATTGATATGTACGTTCCTATTACCATTTTCTTAGTTGTTTTGGGTTTGCTTTTATAGGTCTTTTCCTTCTCTTGTGTTTCCCACCTAGAGAAATGCCTTTAGCATTTGTTGTAAAGCTGGTTTGGTGTTGCTGCGTTCTCTTAACTTTTGCTTGTCTGTAAAGCTTTTGATTTCTCCATTGAATCTGAATGAGATCCTTGCTAGGTAGAGTAATCTTGGTTGTAGGTTTTTCCTTTTCATCACTTTAAGTATGTCCTGCCACTCCCTTCTGGTTTGCGGAGTTTCTGTTGAAATATCAGCTGTTAACCTTATGGGAATTCCCTTGTATTTTGCTTTTCCCTTGCTCCTTGAAATAATTTTTCTTTGTATTTAATTTTTGATAGTTTGATTAATATGTGTCTTGGCCTGTTTCCCCTTGGGTTTACCTTGTATGGGACTCTCTGCACTTCTTGGATTTGACTATTTCCTTTCCCATGTTAGGGAAGTTTTTGACTATAATCTCTTAAAATATTTTCTCAGACCTCTTCTTTTTCTCTTCTTCTTCTGGGACCAATATAATTCAATTGTTAGTTCATTTAATGTTGTCCCAGAAGTCTCTGAGACTGTCCTCAATTCTTTTCACTCCTTTTTCTTTATTCTGCTCCCTGGCAGTTATTTCCACTATTCTATCTTCCAGGTCACTTATCCCATTTTCTGTCTCATTTTTTCTGCTTTTGATTCCCTCTAGAGTACTTTTAATTTCATCTATTGTGCTGTTAATCATTGTTTGTTTGCTCTTTAGTTCTTCTAGGTTCTTGTTAAACATTTCTTTTATTTTCTCCATTCTCTTTCCCAGATTTTGGATCATCTTAACTATCATTACTTTGAATTCTTTTTCAGGTAGTCTGCCTATTTCATCTTCCTTTGTTTGGTCTGGTGGGTTTTTACCTTGCTCCTTCATCTGCTGCATATTTCTCTGTCTTCTCATTTTGTTGAACTTACTGTGTTTGGGATCTCCTTTTCTCAGGCTGCAGGTTCGTAGTTATTGTTGTTTTGGTTTCTGTCCCCAGTGGATGAGGTTGGTTCAGTTGCTTGTGTACGCTTCCTGGTGGGGAACTGGTCCTGTGTTCTATTGAGTGGAGCTGGATCTTGTCCTTCTGGTTGGCAGGTCTGCATCCAGTGATGTGTTTTGGGCTGTCTGTGAACTTAGTACAATTTAGGCAGCCTCTCTGCTAATGGGTGAGGTTGTGTTCCTCTCTGGCTAGTTGTTTGGCATGGGGCATCCAGGACTGGAACGTTCCAGCCATTGGGTGGAGCTGGGTCTTAGTGTTGAGAGAGAGATCTCTGGGAAAACTCTTGCTGACTAATATTATGTGGGGCTGGGTGGTCTCTGGTGGTCCAATGTCTTGAGCACAGGTCTCCCACCTTGAAGGCTCAAGCCCAACACCCGGCCGGAACACCTAGACCCTGACAACTGCACAGCTCAGAAGAAAAGGAAGTAAAAAAAAAAAGAACAGATGGAACCCCAAAACAAATGGTAAGAGCAAAATTAAACAGACAAAATCACACAAAGAAACATACACACACACACATTTCCATAAAGTGGGAAATGCAAGAGAAGAAAAGGACCTACAAAAAGAAACCCAAAACAATTAAGAAAATGGTCATAGGAACATACATATCGATAATTATCTTAAATGTGAATGGATTAAATACTCTAACTGAAAGATACAGGCTTGCTGAATGGATACAAAAACAAGACCCATATATATGCTGTCTACAAGAGAGCCACTTCAGACCTAGGGACACATTCAGACTGAAAGTGAGGGGATGGAAAAAGATATTCCATGCAAATGGAAATCAAAATAAAGCTGGAGTAGCAATACTCATATCGGATATAATAGATTTTAAAATAAAGAATCTTACAAGAGATAAGGAAGGACACTACATAATGATCAAGGATCAATCCAAGAAGAAGATATAACAATTATAAATATATATGCACCCAACATAGGAGCACCTCAATACATAAAGCAACTGCTAACAGCTATAAAAGAGGAAATAGACAGTAACACAATAATAGTGGGGGCTTTAACACCTCACTTACGTCAATGGACAGATCATCCAAAATGAAAATAAATAAGGAAACAGAAGCTTTAAATGACACAATAGACCGGATAGATTTAGTTGATATTTATAGGACATTCCATCCAAAAACAGCAGATTACACTTTCTTCTCAAGTGCACATGGAACATTCTCAAGGATAGATCACATCTTGGGTCACAAATCAAGCCTCAGTAAATTTAAGAAAATTGAAATTGTATCAAGCATGTTTTCTGACCACAATGCTATGAGATTACAAATGAATTACAGGGAAAAGAAGCGAAAAACACAAACACAAGGAGGCTAAACAATATGTTACTAAACACCTAAGAGATCACTGAAAAATTCAAAGAGGAAATCAAAAAATACCTAGAGACAAAGGACAATGAAAATGCAATGATCCAAAACCTATAGGATGCAGCAAAAGCAGTTCTAAGAAGGAAGTTTATAGCTATACAAGCCTACCTCAAGAAACAAGAAAAATCTCAAATAAACAATCTAACCTTACACCTAAAGGAACTAGAGAAAGAAGAACAAACAGAACCCAAAGTTAGCAGAAGGAAAGAAATAATAAAGACCAGAGCAGAAATAAATGAAATAGAAACAAAGAAAACAATAGCAAAGATCAATAAAACTAAAAACTCGTTTTTTGAGAAGATAAAGAAAATTGAAAAAACATTTTCTAGACACATCAAGAAAAAGAGGGAGAGGACTCAAATCAATAAAATTAGAAGTGAAAAAGGAGAAGTTACAACAGACACCACAGAAATACAAAGCATACTGAGTCTACTACAAGCAACTCTATGCCAATAAAGTGGACAACCTAGAAGAAATGGACAAATTCTTAGAAAGGTATAACCTTCCAAGACTGAACCAGGAAGAAATAGAAAATATGAACAGACCAATTACAAGTAATGAAATTGTAACTGTGATTAAAAATCTTCCAACAAACAAAAGTCCAGAACCAAATGGCTTCACAGGTGAATTCTATCAAACATTTAAAGAAGAGCTAACACCCATCCTTCTCAAGCTCTTCCAAAAAATTGCAGAGGAAGGAACACTCCCAAACTCATTCTATGAGGCCACCGTCACCCTGATCCCAAAACCAGACAAAGATGCTACAAGAAAAGAAAATTACAGACCAATAACACTCATGAATATAGATGCAAAAATCCTCAACAAAATACTAGCAAACAGAATCCAACAACACATTAAAAGGATCATACACCACGATCAAGTTGGGTTTATCCCAGGAATGAAAGGATTCTTCAATATATGCAAATCAATCAATGTGATACACCATATTAACAAATTGAACAATAAAAACCATGTGATCATCTCAACAGATGCAGAAAAGCTTTTGACAAAATTCAGCACCCATTTATGATAAAAACTCTCCAGAAAGTGGGCATAGAGGGAACCTACCTCAACATAAAAAAGGCCATATATGACAAACCCACAGCAAACATCATTCTCAATGGTAAAAAACTGAAAGCATTTACTCTAAGATCAGGAACAAGACAAGGATGTCCACTCTCACTACTATTATTCGACATAGTTTTGGCAGTCCTAGGCACGGCAATCAGAGAAGACAAAGAAATAAAAGGCATATAAATTGGAAAAAAAGGAGTAAAACTGTCACTGTTTGCAGAAGACCTGATACTATACATAGAGAATCCTAAAGATGCCACATGAAAACTACTAGAGCTAATCAATGAATTTGGTAAAGTTGCAGGATACAAAATTAACGCACAGAAATCTCTTGCATTCCTATACACTAATGATGAAAAATCTGAAAAAGAAGTTAAGGAAACACTCCCATTTACCATTGCAACAAAAAGAATGAAATACCTAGGAATAACCCTACCTAAGGAGAAAAAAGACCTGTATGCAGAAAACTATAAGACACTGATGAAAGAAATTAAAGATGATACCAACAGGTTGAGAGATATACCATGTTCTTGGATTGGAAGAATCAATATTGTGAAAATGAGTATACTTCCCAAAGCAATCTATAGATTCAATGCAATCCCTGTCAAATTACCAATGGCATTTTTTATGGAACTAGAACAAAAAATCTTAAAATTTGCATGGAGACACAAACGACCCCAAATAACCAAAGCAGTCTTGAGGGAAAAAATAAACGGAGTTGGAGGAATCAGACTCTGTGACTTCAGATGATACTATAAAGCTACAGTAATGAAGGCAATATGGTACTGGCACAAAAACAGAAACATAGATCAATGGAACAGGATAGAAAGCCCAGAGATAAACCCACGCACCTATGGTCAACTAATCTATGAGAAAGAAGGCAAGGATATACAATGGTGAAAAGCAGTCTCTTCAAGAAGTGGTGCTGGGAAAACTGGACAGCTACATGTAAAAGAATGAAATTAGAACACTCCCTAACACCATACACAAAAATAATCTCAAAATGGGTCAGGGGATAAGCTTTTCAGATCCACCTCCTAGAGTAATGGCAATAAAAACAAAAATAAACAAATGGGACCTAATGAAACTTCAAAGCTTTTGCACAGAAGAGGAAACCATAAACAAGAAGAAAAGACAACCCTCGGAATGGCAGAAAATATTTGCAAACGAATCAACGGACAAAGGATTAATCTCCAAAATATATAAACAGTTCATGCAGCTCAAGAGTAAAAAACCAAACAACCCAATCCAAAAATGGGCAGAAGACCTAAATAGACATTTCTCCAAAGAAGACATACAGATGGCCAAGAAGCACATGAAAAGCTGCTCAACATCACTAATTATTAGAGAAATGCAAATCAAAACTACAATGAGGTATCACCTCACACCAGTTAGAATGGGCATCGTCAAAAATCTACAAACAATAAATGCTGGAGAGGGTGTGGAGAAAAGGAAACGTCTTGCACTGTTGATGGGAATGTAAATTGATACAGCCACTATGGAGAACAGTATGGATGTTCCTTAAAGAACTAAGAATAGAATTACCATATGTCTCAGCAATCCCACTACTGGGCACATACCCAGAGAAAACCATAATTCAAAAAGATACATGCACCCCAATGTTCATTGCAGCATTATTTACAATAGCCAGGTCATGGAAGCAACGTAAATGCCCATCGACAGACGAATAGATAAAGAAGATGTGGTACATATATAAATGGAATATTACTCAGCCATAAGAAGGAATGAAATCGGGTCATTTGTTGAGACGTGGATAGATCTAGAGACTGTCATACAAAGTGAAGTAAGTCAGAAAGAGAAAAACAAATATCGTATATTAACACATATATGGGGAACCTAGAAAAATGGTACAGATGAACCAGTTTGCAGGGCAGAAATTGAGACACAGATGTAGAGAACAAACGTATGGGCACCCATGGGGGAAAGTGGCAGGGTGGTGGTGGTGGTGGTGTGATTAATTGGGCGATTGGGATTGACATGTATACACTGATGTGTATAACATTGATGACTAATAAGAACCTGCTGTATAAAAAAATAAATAAAATAAAATTCAAAAAAAATCAGACACAGAAAGCAAACCCCAAGTCTACAGTCACTCCTGAAGTCTACTGCCTCATTTTTGGGAACATTCGTTGTCTATTCAGGTATTCCACAGATGCAGGGTTTATCAAGTTAAATGCGGGGATATAATCCACTGCTCCTGCACCTGCGCAGAGAAATTTCCCTTTCTCTTCTTTGTTCACACAGCTCCTGGGGTTCAACTTTGGTTTTGGCCCTGCCTCTGCATGTAGGCCACCCTCAACCTTGTCTTCCCCATCCAGACAGAAGAGGGTTAAAGCAGCAGCTGATTATGGCTCTCTTGCTCACTCAGGCTTGGGAGAGGGAGGGGGGCAGTAGTCATAGTTGGAATATGGGGCCAGCCTGCAGCAGCAGAGGCCAGCATGACGTTGCAAGAGCCTGAGGTGTGCTGTGTGTTCTCCAGGGGAAGTTGTCCCTGGATCGTGGGACACTGGCAGTGACGTGCTGCACAGGTTCCTGGTGGGGTGTGGGTAGTGACCTGCATTTGTACACAGGATTCTTGGTGGCAGTGGTGGCAGTGTTATTGATCCATGCCCACCTCTGGGGTCCAAGATGATAGCTGCAGCTCATGCTTATCTCTGGAGCTTGCTTAGGTGGTGCTCTACCATCTGTGGGCACACGGAGCAGGAAGCCCTTCTCCCTGCGCAACCTGAAACTATGGTCTCTTGCCTCTCTGGCAGGTCCAGACTTTTTCCCGGACTCCCTTCTAGCTAGCTGTGGCGCACTAGACCCCTTCAGGCTGTCTTCATTTAGCCAACTTCAGTCCTCTCTCTGGGGTTTGATCTCTGAAGCCTGTGCCTCAGCTCCCAGCCCCCACCTGTCCCAGCCGGTGAGCAGACAAGCGTCTCAGGCTGGTGAGTGCTGGTTGGCACCGATCCTCTGTGCAGGAAGCTCTCCACTTTGCCCTCTGCACCACTGTTGCTGCGCTTTCCTCCGTGGCTCCAAAGATTTCCACCCTCCCCACCCCATCCCCACTAGTGAAGGGGCTTCCTAGTCTGTGGAAACTTTTCTTCCTTCACAGCTCCCTCCCAGAAGTGCAGGTCCCATGCCTATTCTTTTGTCTCTGTTTTTTCTTTTGCCCTACCCAGGTATGTGTGGATTTTCTTGCCTTTTGGGAAATCTGAGGTCCTCTGCCAGCATTCAGTAGGTGTTCTATAGGAGCTGTTCCACATGTAGATGTAATTTTGATGTATTTGTGGGGAGGAAGGTGATCTCCACATCTCACTCCTCCACCATCTTGAAGGTCTCCTGCATTATTGTAATTGTCAATTCAAGTGAGGATTCCTGGGTCTCAGCTCCAGCCTTCTGAATGAGAGTCTCCAATGAGAGAGAGCCTGGGAGTCTATTTGATACTTATGCTCACTGTATTGAAAGAATCATAAGATTTATTTGGAATCTAGAAGACAAAGATAACTATTTGAATAAATTTTTTATCTTAAAAAGTTAATCTCAGAGTTACTTATTAAAACAGATTTCTTATTAGTCATTATGAGGAGTTTAACAGATATTCATAGTACACAAAATTCCCAATGCTCAGAAGCTAAATCAAGATATGATGAAGATAAAGATAATATCAGCATCAGCAACTATATGTTTTCAGGCAAATAAGTTAAAGAAAAGCTTAGGGAAATGAAAGCTAGAGAGAGAGTTGCAGAAAGCAAAAGAGAAAACACGACTTTATATGTTTGTGTATGTGAGAGTGATAAATTAACCTGACTGCCATTCAAAGAAAAACAAAATAGTAAAACTTTTTAACTTGACACACTGAAGGAACCATAAATCATTCATTCAAGAATTACCCAAATTAGGAAGTTAGTGACATATAGTTTAAGGAAAACCTCACAAAATACTAATTTCTTTCTGGTTGAATATTTAGTTATAACTAAATCCAGTTTTTATGCATAATAAATCATCATATTGTAAAATACAATGCTTTCTAAGATCATTTTACTTCATAAAATGTTTACAACCTCAAAATTCATCTAGAGAGAGCATATTGGAAAAAAGAACACAGAAGAACAAATATGATAAATGATAAAAACACAACAAGCTTATGTACAGGAAGTTGGACAATTGTGAGATATATAAACACAATTCTATGCCATTGATTAAGCACAAAAAGCTTTAAGTGTTCTTAAAATATTTTAAGATATTTATAACTTTGTATCAGAGAAAGAGAGATAGTGTCACATAGTAATCTTTTTTTACTTTAGAAAAAAATTCTGAACCACATTTTATTCTTAATTATACTATTTATAACCTAATCTTAGTTTCTGGTAAAATGGACTTCACTCATTTTTTTCCCCCAATAATAAACCATCATTTATTAAACTAAAATAAACTGGAATGAAAATGCATAATTCTTAAACTTTATAGTATTTTGATAATTAATAGTAGAGATTCTGAATATATAGACATAATCATTTACATCTTCTTTTTAGAACTTTGACTATATTACTTTTTCTTAGTTAGCCTAGGTAAAAGCTTATAGATTTGATTCATCGTTTCAAAGAACCAGCTTTTTGTTTTGTTGATCTTCTCTATTGATGTCCAGTTTTCATTTTCATTGATTTCTACTCTAATTTTCACTATCTTTTCTCCTGCTGACTTTAGATTTAATTTATTCTTCTTTTTCTGGTTTCCTAAGGTAGAAACATAGTTATTGATTTTAGATCTTTCTTCTGTTATGATATACACATTCAGTGCTATAAATTTCCATTGAAGCACTGCTTTTGCTACATCCCACAGATTTTGATGTTTTCATTTTGTTCATAATAGTTTTTAATTTCTCTTGAGATTTCTTATTTAATGCCTGTGTTATCTAAAAGTATGTTGTTTAATTTCCACAAATTTTGGGCTATTCTGGCTATCTTTCTGTTGTTGATTTTTAGTTTAAATCCACTGTGGTCTGAGAGCAGTCATTGTATGATTTCTACTTTTTAAAACATGTTAAAGTGTGTTTCATGGCCCAAAATGTGGCCTATCTTGGTCAATATTACCTATGAGCTTGAGAAGAATGTGTGTTCTGCTGTCATTGAATGAAGTAGTCTATAGATGTCCATTATATCATGTTGCTTGATGGTGTTATTAGTTCAACTATGTCTTTACTGACTTTTTGCTTGCTGAATATGTCCATTTCTAATAGATGAGTGTTAAAGTTTCCATGTGTCATAGTGGATTTATCTATTTCTCCTTGTGGTTCTATCAGATTTTGCTTCACGTATGTTGATGCCATGAAGCACACACACACATTACCCTTATGTAATGACTTTCTAGATCCCTGATGATTTTCTTTGTTCTGAAGCCACTCTGCAATTAATATAGCTACTCCTGCTTTCTTTTGATTAGTGTTAGCATGGTATATCCTTCTTTAACTCTTTGCTTTTAATTTATATGTACCTTTATACTTAAAGTGGGGTTTTTGTAGACATCATATAGTTGGGTGTGGTTTTTTGATCCACTCTGACAGTCTGTGCCTTTTAATTGGTATATTTAGACCATTGATGTTGAAAGTGACTATGAATATAGTTGGATAAATATCTACCATATTTGTTAGTGTTTTCTATTTGTTGCCCTTGTTCTTTGCTCCTGTTTTTTTTCTTACACTTTTTTTCTGTCTTTTTTGGCTTTACTTGAACATTTAATATGATTCCATTTCTCTCCTTCCTAAGCATATCAATTATACTTCTATCTTCTCTTTTTTTATTAATGAACTTTTATTATTTCAAACATTTTTCATTGGCTCAGTTATATTTGTGCCTCTTATTGTAAAGTTACCGTAGATCTCTTTTGAAATTAAGTAAGTATAAAAAATTAATAAACATATAAGCAAAATCAGGCTAATATGTCTATTGTACATTTTCTTATGAAAATGAATACTCAGATCTTCAATCCAGAAAGAAATAAGATGGAGGGGAAAAGCTTTAAAATTAAAAACACATTTTAAAAAATACAAATATTAAGAGTGATATTACAACTGTATCTTGCCCTTATTTGATTCATGTCATCCTGGAGACTGAACATCCAGGAGACTTTCTTTGACTGAAGAGAGTCAAAGAAAGAGGGAGCCAGGGAGAGGGGTTTCCAAAGACCAGGGGGAAGAGAGTGTCTGAAAGTGTCAGAGTGTTCAAAGACAGCCAGAAAAATCAGGGCTAAAAGTAGGCCTGGTCTGGGCTATGATGAGGTACTTTCAGGGAAGAAGGAGTCCATTCATACATAGGTCTGTACTATGAATTGATGTTTTGTACTAGGAATTTGATGTTATTCCCATAAGGATAAGATCTCCCATGTTGGAAATTTTGCTGGGGTTTCATTCTCTTTGAAGAAGTACAGAGAATGCATCATTTTTATTGTAATTAAATACACAGGGGAGTTCTGTGGATCCCTGTGTCTACTGGCAAAGAGAGCTTCAAAGCAGTCGTGTGTCCTCATGTGTCCAGCTGTGCTGATCAGCCAGTATGTACCCCAAAGTAATATGCCACATCAAGTTATTTAAATTCCCAGATGAGAGGAAAAAATGGGTAAGAAAAAGGAACTATTGAAAAGAGATACGGTCAGAGGAGGCCAGGCAAATGAGCTTCCTTCCTTTAGATAAAAACTTTCTTAAAAATTTACAATCTGCATAAAGAATGATTTTTGATCCCTAGTGTGAAGACATGTACCATGATTACTGTTACATGATAACTGTCAGAGATAATATGCACTTATACACTCCATAGCTTTAAGTGATGTAATACATGCTGTAGAAGGGAAGGTAGTCAAATATTTGTAAAATATACAGGTGGATGCTCTTTTTCCTGCTATGTCTCAGTGTCACATTCATGCCTACAGAAGACAAAAACCATACTATTTATACTTTTCCTGCTTCTCCTACATTTGAAATATATTTACAAAATACTAGAATTAATACCAAAGCAAAATTTGTGCAAACATTTCCGATGAATATCAGTATGCACATTTTTGAGAGATTTTGAGAGTTAATGGATTTAAATAAGATAAAAAAAAAACTCTTCTGTTTAGTTAATTATTTAATAAACTATGAAGCTGTCAGAATTTCTTCTTTAAACTGAAACTGTGTAGCAGAAGTGAATTTGTGAAGTAGAAGTAAAACTCATATTTTACCTGAATTGCAAATTCAAGAGACTACCTTGTCTTAAAGGAACTCAGCTGAATAAAGAATAATGTGAGACACTAAAAACATGGATAAGGTCAGAAGTAGCATATTCTGAATGCAGAACTTAGCAAATAACTGACACATAAGAAATGTGATAAAATTCTATGAGAAATATAGAAACATATTACTTTCACATTTTGCTTTCCTGATAGAGTCCTAGTGAGTAAGGCTTGTATTTTGGATCTTGTGTTTCTACTAGGAATAGGTCTGAGTGCCTCAGTCTATACATCAGGTGGAATAAAGGAGAAAAAGAAATATCAAGGGCTTCGAGTTCTATTCAGTGGAATGTAATGTTTACCTCTAATCCCTCACC
The DNA here is from genome assembly GCF_963455315.2 of Globicephala melas. Lineage (NCBI taxonomy): Eukaryota > Metazoa > Chordata > Mammalia > Artiodactyla > Delphinidae > Globicephala > Globicephala melas. The sequence goes on along the minus strand of NC_083319.1, from coordinate 96,487,555 downwards.
ACATCTTTCTAGAAAGACAGTAAGTGGATTTTAAGAAAGACATGTACTTGTGAAACTATAGTAAAATAGAGAAGAAAACAACAACACAAGCTAGAAAGCAAACTCAAAGAAACCAATCATAGACAGGCAGAGAGGAAAGCTGAGAACAGCTAAATATGCACCGCAGAACTCCCAGAGCCTCAGGAACTGGTGACAACACATGCCTCCAGGAGTGCAGGTTAATTCACCCTGCAGTGATGCCCATTCCAGGGAGTGTTGCTCACAGGTTTGGGTTAACTAAACGTAGAAATGCCACTTCATCACTTTTGCCATTTTTCTCTTTGTACAGCCCACATGGAAGGGGAGGGGATTACATAGGGCAGGAAAACCAGGAGGCAGAATCATGGGAGGCCATCCTGGAAGCTGCCCACCTCTCTTATCAAATTCTTAAGAGAGAGTCAATGTAAGAAAAGACCATCTTTGGTAAGAATTAAGTGAAGTCATCCTTGGAAATGAAAAATGTTAAATGTAGTTTTCAGAACTTTGTCAGAGATGAAGACTGGAGAAAATAATAGAAAAATGCATTCATGCAAAAAATAAAGATGTTACGAAAACCTTGCAGTATAGGTAGTTGTTATTCACCTGACTGATTTCTTCCTCTCAGATCAATGGACTGACTTTCAGACTCTCAGACTCCTGAACAGCTATTTTAAGAATTATAGATAAAAGTTCAAGATTTTACAAATGCTGCCCAGCCTTACATTCACTTGACATGTTGACATCATTTTATTGTTTTCATTGGTCAGTCTCCTATAATAGCAAATATCATTGTACTGAAGTTGATGAGTTGATTAACAGCCTTGCTTGTTAAGTGTTGGTTAGTTATAAAAGCTATAATATTATTATCCACTATTTAAAATAAAAAATCATTATGATCCTAAGCATTAGGTAAAGTTTTTCACTGATCGTGACTCTAGAAAAAATGTCATAGCTTTAGGGATAAATATATAATTGAAGAAAATTATTTTATCTTCAACACAGTTGCTTCTGTTTTCATCAAATAGAACTAAATTTGATTTTGATTTATTTACCCTGATCAATTTATTCAGTGAGAATTTTATGCAGTTTTGTTTTAAGGAAACAACTTCTTTTGTGAAAGAAAAAAAGTAAACTAGATGAAAAGTCAGCTGTATCATACAGTCTTTGTCAATTCTGATCACATCTTAAAGGCCATTATAAAACTCTGAGTACATGTACATTTTTTCAGATAATCTGTACCTTGCCTGTAAGACACTAATGTTAAATATTTTCTGGAGTAAGTGTATATCTTGCCTATATTTTATGTAATATACCTGCATAATTATTTATTTTAATGTTCCTCATGAAGATGCTTTGGTTAAATAGGTAGATGACAAGATTTAATTTTCTCTCTCTATATATATTTCTATATAATACTTGTAATCAATAGATCTTAATGGGTCTCTTCTCCAGTAAATAATTAATAATGAAGTCAAATTTTTTTGAAATATGGAAATGTGAATTTGCCTTTTCAAACCAGCACTCAAAAATAATTAGCAAAAAATTTTTGGAGAAAGCGTTGTGTGTGTGTATACACACGTGTGTATGTGCATGTGCATGTGTTTGGGTAGAGATAGACAGGAAGAGAAGCATAGAGAAATGTATTACTTAATCCTATGGTTTTGTGTTGGGCATCCATGAAGCTACATTAGGGATGAATTCTAGTTATGCTGCTCAGCAGTCTTGAGAGGTACAGTGCTGAACTGAGGGTGGGACAACTGGTATACACACACACACAAGTTGGATATTCTCATCTGGTCTGGGTCACTGGCTCTCATAACATCTCAACATGTTCTGAAATCAGCTAAGCAAACGGCCAAGCCCACAGCCCTGGAGCCCCTCGACCATGGATGGCTTAGTTTTGCCTCTCATCAGCGAGAGAACTGAAGATTGGCCCTTTCTTCATTGTGATTCTTCTAGTTTCCTCCTTGGAGAACCCACAAAGCTAGAAGATGGTACTAAGTGAATGATGTGGGCTCCACAGTTATTAATAATGACCTCATAAAACAAATGATGCTCAGTATTAAAGAGCACCATGGAGCCTGACCATGTCTGTGCTGGTTCTTACTCATCAAAACCCATATATAGGGCTTCCCTGGTGGCGCAGTGGTTGAGAATCTGCCTGCTAGAGCCCTGGTCTGGGAGGATCCCATATGCTGCAGAGCAACTAGGCCCGTGAGCCACAACTACTGAGCCTGCGCGTCTGGAGCCTGTGCTCTGCAACAAGAGAGGCCGTGATAGTGAGAGGACCGCGCACCACGATGAAGAGTGGCCCCCGCTTGCCACAACTAGAGAAAGCCCTCGCACAGAAACGAAGACCCAACACAGCAAAAATAAATAAATAAATAAATAAATAAATAAATAAATAAATAAACTCCTACCCCCAACATCTAAAAAAAAAAAAAAAAACCCATATATAGATTTAGATGAAATTAGCTAATTTATTAAACATAATAGAGTTAAGAGGGATCATGATTTTATCAGTAATATGAGACATGTATATTTAGAAGAATTTTGAATGGAGCTTGGATTACTGAATGACAAAGGAACGGTTCTTTCCTCCTTATAGTGGGTGAAGTGTTTAGCACTTTTTGCAAAAAAAAGAGAAATTAGTCAAGGAGGATAAGAGAATATTGAAAGAGAAATAGGAGGAGGATGGGAAGCAGTAGACTGGGGGATGGGTGGAGGTGGTCATCAGCACCTGCTTACAGGGCATAGAGACAAAAAGCACAGCTCCTACTGCTCCTGTGCCCACCTGCCCAACTTAAGCACCTTGGGTGGGGGAGGGCTGTGCAATTTAAATAAAGAAAGTGCAGCAGTGGTTTATACAATGGCCTTAATGTGCACCACAGGTGATCACAGCATGCATAGACAGGTATGAACCTAATGTAAAGAATACAACACCAGAGGTTTGAAGTCACTGGAACCCGTGGCAATAAGGCCTATTTGTGTAAAAAAAAATTAGCTTAATGCTCTGATAATTGAATTTTCTTTAGCACTTTTTAAAAAATGCATTAATTTTCTAGTTGACTTAGAAATCAAAGAAAAAAATTGCGCTCACAGCTTCACAGGTATCGATTGACGAGAAACACAAAACCTAAAAGTTTTGAGTTATGTTTTACTTGGGGACCTTACTGAGGACTATAGCCCAGGAGACAGACTCTCAGATAGCTCTGAGGAAATATTCCCCAGAGTTAAGGAAGGAGCCAGGATATATAGGAGTTTGGGCTGAAAAAAAACAATGTAGTCAAACATCAAAAGATTAAAGCTAATCAGAGAAAAACGGACATCTCAAGTTAATGATTTTAGTGCTTTTCGTTGTATGCAAAGATGCGAGAGTCTGGACTCATTGAAATTATTCCTTTGACATGCATCTTAGCTATCTAGGGCCAATATCTTGTTTTTCTCTAATCCGAATTCCCCTCAGCGGCACTGTCAGAGGGGAGCTGCAGTGGCTGGTGGCTTGATGGTGGGCAACATTCATTCTTGACTGAAATGGCAGGTAACATTTTTTATTCTGCATAGGGGAAGAAGAAAACAGGCAAGTCCAGCCCTCAGGCCCAACCCTTCTCACTGTCTGTTCTGTCTCATGCATCTGCCCACAGCCAGAAGAATATTTAAGATGCAAACACTTCACTCTGCAACAGACAACCTGAGTTGAAACTGCAGTCCTGTGTTGTCTGGGCAAGTAGTGAACAATATCGAATGAGGAGTCATCCCTGCCTGCAAATGGTCACAAGCCAGGGAACAGACAGGGTGAGTAGGTGGAGAAGTTTTATGAGGACTGGGCTGGAGAGGCCTGGTTTCCCTCTCAACCTCAGAATATATGGCTATGATCTTCTCTCTTCGATTTCTTTTTTTTTTTTTTTTTTAAAGAAGATGTTGGGAGTAGGAGTTTATTAATTAATTTATTTATTTTTGCTCTGTTGGATCTTCATTTCTGTGCCAGGGCTTTCTCTAGTTGTGGCAAGTGGGGGCCACTCTTCATCGCGGTGCATGGGCCTCTCACTATCGCGGCCTTTCTTTTTGCAGAGCACAGGCTCCAGATGCGCAGGCTCAGTAGTTGTGGCTCACAGGCCTAGCTGCTCTGCAGCATGTGGGATCTTTCCGGACCAGGGCTTGAACCCGTGTCCCCTGCATTAGCAGGCAGATTCTCAACCACTGCGCCACCAGGGAAGCCCTCTCTTTGATTTCTAAGATTTCTAATTTAAGAATCTTTTTATAGCCTCTTCTCCACTTTGAAGGTGCTGGAAAGAAAATATACCTAATATCATAGACTCTTATCTACTGATTTGTGGGTAAAAGAAAATACTGTATTTTCTTGATGATAAAGTACAAATTCGTCACTTAGTATTGCAGAAAACAGAATTCACCTTTCAAGTCATACTTACATTTCAAAGTGGTAATGTTTACTTTTTTAAATTTTTACTAAAAACTTATTTATTCTATGCTGTCCCTTCTATTCGATGGTATTTTGGAATCTAGAAAATATGTTGAACTAAGACTCTTCTGGCCTGAAAAGAGTAAATACTTATTGTTGGGGATGACTAGGGAAAATGAGAAAACAATATCCGTGAACTTGATATTAAAAAGGACAATTGAGGGATGAGGATGGAGAAAGAAAGAAACCTAGTGTTTTTAACAAAGGAAACAGGTGGAGGGAGAAATGTGGGGAATGCTGCAAAGCTGCTGCTTTCCCCATTGTGGAAGGCAGATTGTTTCACCGGAGAACTAACTGATAATGTCAGGACATGCAGTTGCGTGAAGTTACCCCCTAGGTATAAACTCTTTTATGATGATAGGGACAGAGTAAAGGGACAAAGTAGGTGATTAAATAGCTAATCCCACTAGGGGATTGTAAGTAGAAAAATATATGGGAGACCCCTGAAGTTAATGATTATTCAAGAAAGCAGGTTTGCTTAACCACAAAACCAAGCAGGCTTGCTTAGCAACAAAACCATTCAACAGAAGCACGAGACATGCCCGAAACAATAAAACAGTGGTAGCATGAGACTACCTGACATCCTGCCCAGTAAGCTCAGTAAGTTAATGATCCCTAGGACATGCTCTCTGCACAAATAAAGACAATAATTTATGGAAAGGTGACATTTCAAAGTGAAAGACTCTCATTGTACTGAGACCTAAAATAATTTTTCCATAGTGCCATGACAGTCCTAGCTTGACCATGTAGGGACGAGAACACTCCCCTGCCCAACCTGGTGGATGAGCTGATGATGGAAGCTTGATGTCTACTCAAGAGTGAGGAAGAAAGTGTTCATTTCTCCCTCCCCCCTTTTCCTTTGATTATAAAACTGCAGCCCACTAAGTGCAGCACCCTCTCACCTGCCCACTTGTAAGCCTCACAACCATCCTATTCTAATAAATCACTTCTTATCTTTCACTTTGCCTCTTGCTGAATTCTTTCTGCACTGAGACATAAAGGACCAGAGCTCCTCGGAGCCATCCGAAATGACAGCAAGCGGTTTCAATGATAGATGTTGACGTATTTAAAAGGAGAGTCCTGGGGTTCCCTGGTGACGCAGTGGTTGAGAGTCCGCCTGCCGATGCAGGGGACACGGGTTCTTGCCCCGGTCCGGGAAGATCCCACATGCCACGGAGCGGCTGGGCCTGTGAGCCATGGCTGCTGAGCCTGTGCGTCCGGAGCCTGTGCTCCGCAATGGGAGAGGCCACAGCAGTGAGAGGCCCGCGTACCGCAAAAAAATAAATAAATAAATAAAAGGAGAGTCCTCAGGGCTTTTGGAAAATAAAGCGATCCAGACAGGAAAGGATCTTGAAAGGTTAAATGCCAGTATCAGGGAAAAGAGATAAATTCATGAAGAGAGGGAGGGAGGAAGGAGGAAACCCCCCGTCTCACCCCCGTGTCTAGAGGGAGTGAATGGCCAAGGGATTCCCTGGCTTGTTGGAAAAGGTGAGAGTAGAAGGGCAATGAGGAGGTGTTCTGCATGTTATTAAGGATGGTTTCTGTCTAAGACTGAATATGTGAAAATCACTTTCAGGTGAGAAGGATGCAGTGCTTACAAGCTGTTTCTTCTGAACTGGTTTGTCCACAGTCACATCAGGCTTAGGGAACAGCTCAAAAACCAACAACAAAAAACAAGCAAGGTGAAAGGCACAGGTGTACATATCTCAGCAAGATACATCATTTTACAGCCAGAGCTACCAAAAGTAAGCCATCAAGTGATAAAGACTACCGAGAGGCACTTGCTTTACTATGGAAAGCACTGCTTGCTGTAATCATTGAAAATTGTGCAGGAAGGAGGCAGTGCGGGAGAAAATTTAGGAACAAAATCCCCTGCCATCCTAGAAAACCTCAGCACAAAAGCAGAAGAAAAAGAAAACAGTTTTATTGTTGAATAAGCATTGAAGCCACATCACAGGCAGTCAGCTAACGACATTGGACATTGCGAAAGAAATGAAAGAAAATTTAACCCTTTCGTACAGCTGGGCAGCTAAGATCCATTATGTACATGATCTCAAGATAGATGATAATTCACCCTCATGTTATAGGATGGGACAGTACCCTCTGTCACAAGTAGTTCACCCTAAATTCATTTGGTAATTGGGGTGGCCATCTGTGGTAGCTAACTGCCTTTATCCAAAGGAAAAATAAACTTCTCACGTCTTTATGACAAGAAGTAGTTTTAAAACTTGGAGCCAAGCAGTTAGGCTCTTGCCCTCCTGCTGAGACTGGGAGATAAGGGCATAATCTTCCTTGATAAATACATTTCAAAGAGATGGCTCCTGGAACACTGAGAAAAACTGTCTTGGGGTGTAAAAGTGGCCAGAGGCTTGTTTAAGCTTTAAAAGGATTTACATACATCTCAAAAGGAGAGAGAAAGAATTTACAGTTACAAGTTTTCTGAAGTAAATACTCTAAAAAAAGGGGGGAGGAAGAAATTACTTTTCTCTTTTTTGCACCAGGAAAAACTAAATTTTTTTAAAAAAAAATTTTGTTTGCCCTTATAGCGCCAGAAATCCCATCTGAAGTTGTACTTCAGTTGTAACAGGAGATTTCCAGGCCTAAAAGCCCCCGAGCATGCTTTGTCTGCCCCACAGAGGATGATATTCATTTTTAAGTTTGCTGCCCGAATTTAAATATCAGAAGATTGCCCGTGAAATCCAGACTTGCTGCATCCCAGAAAACTCAGACTATTTTGTAGCAGTCAGCTGGAGTGAAGATTAAAATATTAAAGTGTCATCCCACTGTTATTTCAATTTATTTGCTGTTAATGAGCTGAATACTATGGTGAAAATCTACACTGCACAGCACCAGGAATGACGACATTTCTAGATACAAATAATAACGATCATTTATTGAGCACTTGTCATGTGCCATGCTGTTTTAATCTCTTCACTCCATTGGGGAAGGAGGAATTCCTGCCCCAAGTTGTGAGGATGCCAAACACAGGACACTGGGCAGGTGCAATTGACAGAAGTTTATTAGCCACACGGGGAGAAGGACACTGCACACGCCATGCATAGCCACACGGGGGATGCCCTTGGGAACAGTGTGAACAACCGGGCTGGGGGAGGCAGGCTTTGTAGTGTCAAGAGGGTGGACTCTCCACAGTTCCCACAGGAGGATGTCACTCTCTGGTTTGAATAAGCCTGCGAGCTGGCAGGGAGCTGAAGTCTGGTCCTTAGGGCTAAGCAGGCACCGTGCCTGGTCTGTTAGATAAGGAGGGTGGTTTGACTAGTGCACCTTGCCCACAGGAGCAGAGTGTGGAGGGGAACTGTGGTTATGATCTCGGATGACCTTGGCCTGAAGCGGCTTGAAGCAGGGTTTAAGTTCCTGGCCAGAGACTGAGGTCGTGTCATGGCAGTGAGAGCGCCGAATCCTATAGCCACTAGGCCAGTGGTCAGTGACAAGGCCCTGGCCCTTCGGCCTTGCAGAAAAGAATTCCCACAAAGACAGAAAGTAGTGAAACAAGTAACGTATTTATTAAGAGAAAAAAAGAGTACAGTATGTGTGGATAGACGCAAGGGCGGACTCAAAGAGAGAGTCACAGCCTCATGGCAGTTTAAATCACTTATGTGGGGCATTTCTTCCAGGTTACCTTTGGCCAATCATTTTGATTTGCCTGGTTCAGAGTCTGTATTTGGTGTATCTCAGGATCCTCCCAAGTGTGTGTACACATGTCTTAGCCAAGATGGATTCTACCAAAGAGGCCTGTGGGTAATTAGCATCACTTACAATGGGGTGACGCCTCCTCGCTTTTTGTATTGGTCCACAGAGAATGAACTCCAACTGTTTGCCCCAGGGGCCTATCTATCTCCTGCCTCAGTTAGACCATTCGAAATCCTCTCAGTTATACATCCAATGGATAATATTAATTTTAGACTTATCCTCACACAGGCATATTAACTATTTTCATGCTCATAACACTTCTATGAAGTAGTCCTGTTCTTATGGCCACTTTACAGATGGGAAAGCTGAGATCCTGAGAAGGGAAGTGATTTAACCACAGTCACACAGCTAGAAGTAACCAGGATGAGTCTGGCTCCAGGGCCAGGACCCTTCTTCCTACCCAGTAATGAAAGAGAAAGAACATTTTTACAGCTTCTTCGGTGTTAAGCTAGTAACAACCTTTTTAAATGTTATAAATAAAAATAAATAAATAAAAATTAGAAAAAACACCTTGGCCCGTTGAGTTTAAAAGACTTCCATGGACTTCCCTGGTGGTGCAGTGGTTGGGAGTCCGCCTGCCGGTGCGGGGGACACGGGTTCGAGCCCTGGTCTGGGAAGATCCCGCATGCCATGGAGCGGCTGGGCCCGTGCGCCACAACTACTGAGGCCCGCGCGCCTAGAGCCCGTGCTCCGCGACGGGAGAAGCCACCGCAGTGAGAAGCCCACGCACTGCAACAAAGACCCAACGCAGCCATAAATAAATAAATTAAAAAAAAAAAAAAAAAAAGATTTCCAGAATAAGGTGTTTTATTTCCAAAATTGTTTTTGCCTCTTTTGAACAAAGATCCCTACTTGATGAAGCCAAGTGCTGATCTGTGAATGGTTCATGGAACAATTATTCCCTAATCCTGGTATTTCCCTAAAGTAACTGTCAGGAAAAATTGAGAAAGACTTTGAAATGGGCAAAAAAGATTACTGGGTGTCCTGTCTAGGACATTTTGGGTTATCTCTATCTTTCATTGTCTGATGTATTTTACAGCTCTGCAAGTTGTAGAATTTTTATAGGAAAGTAAGTTTTCTTATCCTTAGAAAAACAAATTGGTCCCTAGAAATGCTATTGAGTATTATCATGTGGATACTGAGCAATTTTGTATGTTTTGAATTCTACAAATGTGTATGTTTTGAATTCTCTTTTTAACTACTTGTAACACTTTACTGGTTCCCTTGTGCTAAATCAAATCTTTGACACACGTTTATTTTGTACTTATATGAGAGTCATGATGTATCCCTTTCTTTTTAAAAGAGTATCATTTTTTACACCATTGTAAAGCTTACACTCCATTTACAGTTATGCTGCATATAGCCAATATTTTGTAATAACTGTAAAAAAAAGTACCTTTTAACACAGCTAACAATATTAAAACATTGCCTTTGTAATTAAAATTGTATGACACAACTCTCTGGTTTGAATTTAAATTAGATTTGTATGAGAAAATATTAACCTGCAGTCTATCAGAAAACTAGTTTCTATTTGGTGTTTTAAAACAAGTTTTAGTTCTTAGAAATAAATATCTAAGAATCAAATTAAGTGAGGCACGTGAGAAGATGAAGTTGGTTCTTAGGAAGTGATAACAACTGTCTTGTCAAACCACATTAGTATAATATCTAAAATCTGAATCATTCATTATTTGGTGTCATCACATAGATTAGTTTAAAGGAAGAAGTTAACTCAGATGTGCTGGCTCCCAGCAAAGTCCTCTCCCTTGCCAACTACAAATTGGCACATGCCATCTACCTCTTCAAGGATTAAATCATGAGCTGCTGCAGCTGCTGACCTTCAACACCCCCTGAAAAGAGTTCAGGGTGAAGATCAGGAATAAGGCACTCTGTGCTCTGGGAAAAACTGGCAGAACAGGTCTTCAGATAGTTAGATATTTTCAGGAGAAGATTTTCTGAGCCAATTCTTGTATCTCCTTGTATCTATAAAAGCACTAAAATCCATCATGGTGATGTCTGCTCCTCATGACGAGCAGCAACCTTCTGCAAAAATTATGTGCCTGAGTGCATGAACTCCACCAAAATCACATATATACTGAGTTTCCCCTCCTACAACTTTGGAGCAGTTTCTCAGAGTTATCTAAAATATTGTCTCCTGGGCTGTAATCCTCATTTTGCCCCAAATGAAACTTAACTCACAACTCTCACATTGTGCTTTTTTTTTTTTTTTTTTTTCAGTCAACACCTGCTAAAATGACTAAATGGATAAAATACCCTTTCTTCCTTTTCATTGCACTGGGGAACCCCAGGGCTCCTGGCTCACAGAGCTGCTATCCCAAGTCTGTTCCCTGGGCAGGGATCTCACTTAGATGGCCACAGTAGAATTGGCTAAAAGGCCCCAGTGGGCAAAGGCAATTCAAATATGGTGTTTTGGTTACTTTTCATTTTAATTTAGCTTCAAACATATAGGGAATTATGAAAGTAGAACAAAGAATGCTCCTTCCCCTTTTTGTTATTGCTGTTCTTTGCTTGTTTTCTGAATTCTGAATTTGTATTTGTCCCTTTCCCCCTGAAATGCTTTATTCTGTAATTCCAAAGAGCATGGACATTCTCTTACACATGTTCAAAATCAGGATATTTAACATGGATACAGTACTATCCTCTAACTCACAGTCCTTATTTAAATGTTATCATTTGTACCAATAATGCCCTTCATAGCTATTTATCTTCCTGTGATTCCTCAGGATCACAGATTGTCATCACCCTTTTACTTTCCTTTAGTTAAGAACAGCTCCTCAGCCTTTGTTTTTCTTTCTTGATCTTGTCATTAGTAATGATTACAGGCCAGTCATTCTGTAGAATGTCCCTCATTGGGTGATTGTCTGATGTTTCTTCATGATCAGAGTCATGTTATACCTTTGGAAGTAACAACACAGAGTGATGTTGTGTCCTGCTCAGTACTTCCTATCAGGAAGCACATGATTCCAGTTTGTTCTGTTATTGTTTTCTTGTTTAGGATCAAATAACTTTTAATTGTTTCATGTACAAAGTGGAAAAAGTTTCAAAATTTCATAATTAATCATGTTCATTATACATCAGAAGTGGTCATTTGACACCAAAAATGGCATTTGGTAAGTCTATAATATGGAAAAGAAGTCAATTCATTGTCATCTTCTGCCACTGAAGAAGGCATGCATTACTTCCAGGCTTCACATGGAAGACAAGTAGACTGGTGCCTTTTCATATTTCACACATGCACATCAGGAATACTTTTTTTGGGTAAATTTAGCTATGCCCAACGTATTTACAGTAGCAGAGTGAACTTGGACCTATGGCTATGGAGAATAAAAACCACAGAGTAAATGAGATAATTTTTTACTATAATGAAAGACTTTTTTTTTAAATACAAAGCTGGCTTCTCTTTATTTACATCTATCTTCCTTCCCTTCTTTCTTCCTTCCTTCCTGCCTCTTTTCGTTTTTCAGTCTTTTATCCCTTATGGCTACTTTTTCAAAGTAAAACATTCGTTTATTTAAATTGGAGTATAGTTGATTCATCAATAAAATGTTGTGTTAATTTCTGCTATACAGCAAAGTGATTCAGTTATATATATATATACATTCTTTTTTATATTATTTTCCATTATGGTTTAACACAGGATATTAAATATAGTTCCCTGTGCTGTATATACAGTGGGACCTTGTTGTTTATCTATGCTACAGAGAAGAGTTTGCATCTGCTAACTCCAAACTCCCACTCCCTCTCTCCCCCACTCCCTCCCCCTTGTCAACAATAGGTCTGTTCTCTATGTCTATGAGTCAATACAACTATAAGATAACAATGCTACTTGCTGCATATGTGTGTGTGTGTATATATATATATATATATATATGGAAATCAATTACAATATGAATGTGTCGATTGTTCTGAATTTATGTTTTTAAAAACACTTCCTAAGTTCTGCTGATCTGCACTGCATTTACTCTGCAAAGACAAATAGTGGTTGTATTAGCTTTGATTTAAGATGATCTATTTCATTGTGACTTGATCTGAGAAGCAATGAGTATTTAGTCGATATGTAAAATGTAAGACACTGATATCACTGTGAAAGTCCAGCAAAGCAGCTTTCCCTATATTTATAAAATATTAATTTAAAATAGTCAAATATATTTTGCTTCCAATAATGTGTAGAATAATAGGATTTGCTTTCCAGTGTACCATTTTGAGCATATTAAAGAACCAGTTAATCATAAAATTTTATGCAAATAATGATTAGGAGCCAACTTGTAGGATATTAGATATGACATACCTGAAAGTGAATATAAATTGCATTCAGCTTTCTGGTGGTATCTGGGAATAAATTTCTGATTTAATTAGATGTATAATCTCTGTTTCAGAATTTATAAGTAGTTAAAATCATGCAATGGGTGCAGATAGTTTTTAGCTAATAGAGTTTTACTCAATTTAGCGTCTAACGTTTTGAAAACAATTTTGAACTAGCCACTCTCAGTCATCTTATTTGAAATTTTTGCAAATAAGTCTCCAAAATATACAATAACTATTTTATTAGAGTTGTAAGTAAAAACATTTCCTTTATATTATAAAGTATAACGCATTTCTCATTAATTTCATATAAATCATATTCACCAATATTTTAGAAATAATTATTTTGGGAAACATTGTCTTATGAAAGTGAAGAATATGAAGTTCAAAAGTTTTTCTGATGCACACACATTCAGATAATGTTGTACTAAAAAGACTAGAATTGCAGTGAAATTTTAGTTTGCCAACCTAAAGGAGCATAAATATGTATATTTCCATTAAAATCAGCTGTGCCTCCTGATCACTGTGCTGGTGCAAACACAGTGTAATGTATACTGGGCAAAGTTTATTTTGGCTCTAAAGGTGAAGCTTGAATTTTTCTTTTTCTTGATAGACTGAAGTATATACTAGCCTAAAGAATAAAATGACTTTCACAGAGAATGACAAATGTTATATAACTAAGTGAGATTTTTCAATCATGTAGTGATCCCATCGTCTTGTTTCCTATCCATATTCTAGGCTAAGGAGTTGCCTCAAGTCACTTTTTTTTTTTTACCTCCTGCCATTCCTTTCCCTTGGTCCTCTACCTTCCGGTTCCTATGGTCACCTGCAATTCACAAGATTTTACCTTGGATGGATGCAACCAACCGCATCTGATGTCTTAATATTTTCTCGGCCTTAGGCAAAAAAGGGGTGCAGGGGGAGGTAAGTATTTAGGTTAGGTGCACTGGTCATCTGGCCTGTCTAGATTTTTTAACAAGCTGGTCATCGGCTAAAACAGTTACAGCAATATCAAGAGAAAGAGATAGTCAATCTTTGGCCTTGATGACATTTTTTTTAATAGTAGGAGGAGCCTAAAAATATTTTCTAGGGAAAAGCTATCTATCTGGGTCACTTTAGGAAGGACCCTGGCAGCAAAGTGGCTGATGAAATGAGCTCACTGAAGTTAGTCATCTGCTCAGACCCTGAAATTCAATTTCCAGGAAGGTTTTTCCCTATATTAAGGCTGCGTGTCACCCATGGGAAACGACACCTGCATCTTTGTTAGAGAAGCCAGTTCAGGAAGCAGACATGGCTCCCCAAGCAGGCACACACATCATTTGCTCAGTAATCTTTTGGATAGACCCTTACAGACATTTCCAACGGGCCGGGAATGGTATGGGCACCTGGGTATATGGAGGCCTCATCATGCCTCATCATCTCCACAGGCCCTCCTTCTCCTGAGGAGACAGGCTGACAGGACTCCTTTCAGCCAAAATTAAACACAGAAAACAATGTTAAGTCCTAGATCCTAAGGTCAGTCTAGAAAGGTCAAACCAATTCACTGTAAATATGTGTCAAATGTTCTTAGTCAGGAGGGAATGGAGGCTGTGTGTGGTATGTGTTTGTGTGTATGCTGTGTATTCTCTGTGTATGCTTGTGTGTGGAGTTTGTGTGTGTGGCGTGTGTAGGGGTAGGGAGGAGAGTGGGACTGAAGATAGAACTAAAGGATGTGCTTAAGTTTGAAAAAGTTAACATTTTTTGAATTTGCATAAAACTAAGCCCAGGTTTTTATTACAAGCTAATTTGTGAACTTTTTGGTAGACTTTATGGAGTAAACACATCATTTCTTCTCTGCCATATTTTCTCAAGTCCAAATATTGCAGCTCCTCTGGAATTACTGCAGGCATTTCTAATTATTCTAAAATTTACTGCCTGCATTCTGCCAGATTCTGGAGACCACGTTAATTAACTCCACCCAGAGAAATCCAACTTAGCCATTTTCAGTGAAAAGTTAAGACAAAGGCCATTGAGCACTTCAGTTAGTCCCCCACATTGTACAAATCTGACCTAGACCCTGTGTTACCCTTGTAAGCTTGCTTGGTGGTCACACACAGATGGAGGGGATGGTTTGGGTGGTTTTCCCACCAGTGGTCTGAAAGCACCTTCAACTGCAGTAAGGGACCACCCACACCTGAGGGCTGAGAACCCACTGGCACCCCTCCCACGATAGAGATGGACAAACTGCAGATTTCTATTCCTTGGACTCCTTTCTTTTGGTTTTTGTTCTCACCAGTTCCCTCCATTGATATGTTCTGGCTTCAGGGCGCCTGAAGACCATTAATTAGACTATGCTTTTTTTTTTTACAATTTATCAGGATTTAATTTAAAATGTTGTTCTGTATTTTTTCTCTTTCCCTGGGTAATGGGATAGAATTTTGTTTTCTGTTGCTGTGTAGTATCTGAACTGCCCTCCCCTGCTTGTTGACCCTAAAGCTGTGTAAACCCCAGAATTCTAAAGGAAGACCTGAGCTTCTCCTGACCCCTGACCCCTGAGCTCTGTCAGTTGGATACTTTTGAAGCAAGAGGATCACAGACCATTTAGAATTCATGCAGAAGCAGGAGGGATGGGGGTGAAATGTCCAGCAGACAGCAAGGCTGGTGCAGTGCCCCCTGCTTCATCCCCTGCCTAGGCTACTACACGATTAGGTTGTCCGTGGAAGGGGTGACCTTGGCTGTCGTCCTGGCAGCACGGTGTTCCTGATTCCTGCTTTTTTCCTACACCTAAGCCCTAGCCTTCCCATTGACCTTGTGAGTTGTCTAATATCATTCCAATTAATTTCTTGTGTTGCTCTGGAGACATTTTCTGTTGGTCAAATCAAGAACCCTGATTTTCTTCAAAACAATTTGTTGTTAAGGTGATTTCATCCATTGGGTCAGCCACAGTTGCTTCCTTAATTTTGTATTTCGAGTCCTGGACAGGCATTGTGGCAAATGAATCCTGACTGAGTTGAAAATGTCTTGTTCAATGTCACATCACTAACAAGCAGAACCAAGATTAAGACTTGGGTCTACCAACTTCAAATCTCAAATTTTTCTCTGAATTTGCCAGCACAAAAAATGGTTGTTGCGGGAAAAAATGTATTAATATTTATCCTGTTCTCTTTTTACAGTATAGTTATCAATTTCCCATATTTAAATAAAACTAATCCATAGAAGTTCAATTTTCCACATTGTCCTTCAGGCTAAACTACATGTGCTTAACCATCTATAGAAAAGACTAAAAATATAATTTAAGGGTATATGGATTATTTTCTAACTAATGTGAATCTAGATGTACATAAGACATATAACCAAGTTCCTTTTGGACAAAAACAAAAACACACATAAAACAAAACAAACAAACAGAAAAAACAGACATAAAGGACTTAATATAGCTTTTATCTTATTCTTATTACAACTACTCTAATCAATTTTATTACCCTGAAAATTTGTCTATCTCTAGAAAATTGTTGTCCCTCTTCAAGTAGCCAGTGACCCTTCTATATAGCCCCATATAACCTAAGATAAATTGAAAAAATTGGATACCCAATATTAGATTCACAATTAAATATAAAATCAATTGGAAAAATAAATGGGAGTTGTGGCAGGCAGCCTCCAATATGGCCCCTATCATGCCCACTTGTCACTGCTCACACCCTTGTGGGATGCCCTCCCCTTGAGTGAGGTGGACTGACTCACTTATTTTTTTTTTTTTTTTTAAACATCTTTATTGGAGCATAATTGCTTTACAATGGTATGTTAGTTTCAGCTTCACAACAAAATGAATCAGTTATATATATACATATGTTCCCATATCTCTTCCCGCTTGCGTCACCCTCCCTCCCACCCTCCCTATCCCACCCCTCCAGGCGGTCACACAGCACCGAGCTGATCTCCCTGTGCTATGCGGCTGCTTCCCACTAGCTATCTACCTTACGTTTGGTAGTGTATACATGTCCATGCCTCTTTATTGCTTTGTCACCGTTTACCCTTCCCCCTCCCCATAGCCTCAAGTCCATTCTCTAGTAAGTCTGTGTCTTTATTCCTGTTTCACCCCTAGGTTTTTCATGACATTTTTTTTTTCTTAAATTCCATATATATGTGTTAGCATACGGTATTTGTCTCTCTCTTTCTGACTTACTTCACTCTGTATGACAGACTCTAGGTCTATCCACCTCATTATAAATTGCTCAATTTCGTCTCTTTTTATGGCTGAGTAATACTCCATTGTATATATGTGCCACATCTTCTTTATCCATTCATCCGATGATGGACACTTAGGTTGTTTCCATCTCTGGGCTATTGTAAATAGAGCTGCAATGAACATTTTGGTACATGACTCTTTTTGAATTATGGTTTTCTCAGGGTATATACCCAGTAGTGGGATTGCTGGGTCATATGGTAGTTCTATTTGTAGCTTTTTAAGGAACCTCCATACTGTTCTCCACAGTGGCTGTATCAATTTACATTCCCACCAACAGTGTAAGAGGGTTCCCTTTTCTCCACACCCTCTCCAGCATTTATTGTTTCTAGATTTTTTGATGATGGTCATTCTGACTGGTGTGAGATGATATCTCATTGTAGTTTTGATTTGCATTTCTCTAATGATTAGTGATGTTGAGCATTCTTTCATGTGTTTGTTGGCACTCTGTATATCTTCTTTGGAGAAATGTCTATTTAGGTCTTCTGCCCATTTTTGGATTGGGTTGTTTGTTCTTTTGTTATTAAGCTGCATGAGCTGCTTATAAATTTTGGAGATTAATCCTTTGTCGGTTGCTTCATTTGGACTGACTCACTTATAAAACATGGGATACAGTAGAAACCAAGAGATGCCACTTCTGATCTTTCCTTAGATAAAAGACTGAGGCTTTTATCTTAGGCTTTCTCTCCTTTGGGTTGCCTTGAGGAAGACCAGCTGCCATGTTGTAAGGCAGCGCTGGGAAGGGGCCCATGGGAATGAGCTTGGAAGTGAATCTTCTGAGGCTGTCAAGCCACATGCAGGATGAGTAGACACAGATCCTTCAGCCCTGTGTAGCCTGAGATGACCACAGCAGGACCAAGAGCTTGACTGAAGCAATTGAGCCCCTGAGCCTGGGAAATTCAGCTAAGCCATGCCCAGATTCCTGACCCCCAGAACTGTGAGATTATCAATGCTTGTTGTTTTAACCCACTAAATTTAGGGGTAATTTATTATGCAGCAATAAAGAACAAATGCAGAAATTAAAACACAATTAGCAGCTCTACCGCAGACTCTCCCTGGACTTGAGAAACATTATGTCACTTCACCATGGTGGAATCTACCTTTTGAGGATAAGAATCTTTATTGAAGATTAAAATTTTATACACAGGCAAGGACAGAAAATTAAAACAAGTGTATGTGCCTCAGAGAAAATTGAGTCATGCAGACACAGCTATAAAACAGAAGCCATGGGGAAAATATATAGAGGTTCCAAGTCAAAATATAGCTAGAACATATGTGCCTAAGATACACAGCTGAATTTAGCTGTTATTCTGGAAATTAAATAAATAGAACAAAACAAAACAAAATGAATACTCTGTTGTTCTCTGAGGTTATAGCCATTAGGAGAAAGGATATAAAATACATCACTTTTGAGGCAGCCAGAGAGGCTGTAGAACTGAAGTGGGCACCAAACACTTTCATTGTAAAGGTACAGCTTCTTTTGTTCATGCACCTGCCAACTCAGAAGCACCTGCAAATTTATTAATAATTTTAAGAACTATTATAGATTTTTATCAATTTAAATATCAACCTGTTCTCTTTATCCACCAGGTTCTTTTTCTTTGTCTCACATACACGTATTTATTGGCTGTGCAGCCTCTTTTTTTCTCATATAAAGATGCTTCCTGAATCCTGATTTGTCCCTCCCTGCACCCCAGTGGCCATAGAGCAAGTCTGCCTATTTTCCTCCATGTTAGTTTCAGTTGCAGGAAAGGGTCTGCCATTATCACCTCTCATAGGATTGTGAGGACATTTGTGCCCCTCAGGTCACACAAATTCTTAGCATAAATAACTAAGCCCTTTTTTGAAGTTGAAACTGCTTTCCTTTAAATATACTCTTCTCTTGACAACCTGCATACAAGAGTGGTATGGAGTCAAGTCTGCAGGGACCCTTGCAAATTTCTTGGTTGTTCTTAGAGCATGTCTTATGAAAGTCTTATTTTCATATATTTGACAATTTAGGAATAACGTTTCTTAACATTTATTTTTCTCTCTTTAGCTCTGACATATACAGAATTATTTAGTCAATTTCCCAATGCATATATTTATTTATTTATAGAAATAACAATGAGTTTATTCAAAGTCACACTATGACTTTATCACTGGGAAAAGGCAGTTATTAATACATTAGAAAATACACTAAAGAGACAGATACAATTGATTTGGACAATAATACATATATGGATGTTAATTTCATATTCTCTAGAAATTTATTTGAGCAATGTTTTACACTTATCTATATCACAATTTTAATTTAAATGCATCGCTGAGCATGATCTGGGCCTGATCATCCAGGCTCCCACATAAGCCCAGACAAGAAGGAGGTGGCAAGGAAGCAGGGCTTGTTCTGTTTCTTCTTAAACTTGTTACAATGCAAAACAATGTGCCACAAACAGCACTGTGTTTGTCACAGATGAGGCTGTCAGGAAGCCCATAGGCTTGCGGTGGAGGACAGCTTCTCATTGTTTGGCAACTGCAGGCCTCTGTGGAAATGAAGCCCTGTACCAGCATTGGCCATCCCCATGGGAGTGAGCCCAGGGTGTGCACTGGAGAACTAGCCCCTTACCCACAGGCCAGGCTCATCAGGCAGGGTAGGCCTAGCACAAAAGTTGCCCTCCATAGTAACCGCAGTTCTCCTTGATGATTAAGGTGAGACAGCCCAGACAGGCAGAATCCCCAGGAGGCAGGGGAAGGGGTGGACCACAGGGCCCTCTTCTCGTTGTCCCTGCTGAGTGGGAGTCACGCCAGGAAGACGAGAATCAGGAGCAGATGATCACAGCCCCTGGTCAAGCCACCTGCTCCTCTGTGGTTCCTGAAGTGCAGACACCTCATGCAAGAGTGGATTTAGCCCACATCTTGTTCTGCTTACAGCTTCTGAGGCTGTGTAAATAACTGCCAAATCCAGTGGGAGTGTCTTTGGAATGTTCGGAGTCTTTGGTGCATTTTGATTTTGCTTTTTACCTCAATGGTCCTACAATGGTGAAGCTCCCCGCTCTGAGCAAAGTCAAAGTCAAGTCGTGTTTCTGCAGCACTGCTGTGCCCTCATCCTGAGCACACCTACTCCCAGTCATGCCTTGTCGCCTCATCAGAACATTTCCAAATACTATGCCATAATATTTTTGAATTTTATTTAATTTATTTTTTTATACAACAGATTCTTATTAGTTACCCATTTTATATACATCAGTGTATACATGTCAATCCCAATCTCCCAGTTCATCCCACCACCACCACCACCACCACCGCTTCCCCCCTTGGTGTCCATACATTTGTTCTCTATATCTGTGTCTCAATTTCTGCCCTGCAAACTGGTTCATCTGTGCCATTTTTCTAGGTTCCACATATATGCGTTAATATACGATAGTTGTTTTTTGCTTTCTGACTTACTTCACTCTGTATGACAGTCTCTAGATCCATCCATGTCTGTACAAATGACCCAATTTCATTCTTTTTTATGGCTGAGTAATATTCCATTTATATATGTACCACATCTTCTTTATCCATTCATCATAATTTAGAAGAAATCTATATACCTATCACTTTGATTCTACTGTTAACATTTTATTATCTGTGCTTTATTCTATCTATATATTCATTCTTCTATGTATTCATCACCGCATCTTATTTTTGATGCCTTTTAAGGTAAATTGCAAACATATTTACACTCCCCCTTAAAGACGTCAACATACATATAATCAAGTACATTTCAATATTTGCTTATAATTTGTCTTTTAGTGAAAAATCTACATTTTGCCTTTAATCCCTGCATCTGTGTACATCCTCTGAGAAGAGATGCCACAATGAGATAAAATGTGTGAGAGATTTACTGGGGGAATGTCTGTGAAGGAAAAACAGGAAAAGGTAGGGAGAAACACCAAACCCTGGTGCAGGTCTTACACTGGAAATGGGAAGGGGAAAGGGAGGAGAGTTGGATCGTAGGAGTCTCAAAGTGCAGTGCAGTTCTAGGAAATTTTTGGCCAGGCCAATGGGGAGCCCTGAAGCCAAAGCTGCATTGTAGGGGCTCACGTGGGGCAGGAACGGGCATGCATTGGTGCCTTACTGTCGAGTCATGGGCCATGAGCCGCCTGCAGAAGTGCAGTCTTTGTGCTATCATGGTGGTGGACACATGGTGGTAGCTGAGCTGTCAGTCACTCTGCTCCCCACAGCATATCTGAGCAGCTGCCACATCCCTAAACCCCTTCTCTCTAGAAGCAGCCAGTGTCCTCTTCTTGTCTACCACCACAGATTAGATTTGCTGGTTCTAGGAACTTGAATCATCTAGGATGGACTCCTATGCATCAGGCTCATTTTTCTTTGGATAATATTTTTGAGATTCATCTGTGTTGCTGCAGGTACCAGTGGTTCTTTTTTATTAATGAATGGTTTTTCATTAGGGGGATATACCATAGTTTATTCATTCTCCTATCTAGACTGTTTCCCAGGTTTATGAGGTAAATTGCTATGAATGGTCAAAATCTGGATACCTCTTGCAATGACAAAGTTTAGTATAAGTGTTTCTCACAAACACACAATGATATTATGCCCCACCCACAAGAGAATCTAGTTCACTTGGTTTGTGATGTAGCCTGGTGTCAGTACTTTTAAAAAAGCTCCCCCAAGTGGTTTTAACAGGCAGAAAAGGTTAAGAATCACTGCTCTAACTAGCAGAACAAGCCCATCAAATTGAGACCAAAAACCAAGCTAGAAAACAAAAGTACTACTAGGCTGGGAGAGCCTGTCCTTTTGTGACTTGTGAATGTCCTGCAGTGAGTTTCCCCAGGGTTCAGCTCCCCGCAAAAGAGATGTCTTGGCCTAAAAATAATCCCTTCTTTTCTTTTGCTAATAGCTCCCTTACCCCCCCCCCCATTTTGCCTATAAAAACTTGCCATTTTGTATAACATCTTACAGGACCCTTCTAGTTGCTAGATGGCCCCGGTCATGAATCAATGAATAAAGCCAATTAGATCTTCAAAAAACAAACAACAAAAAACAACCCTGTGTGATGAATACTTAGCACAAGTGAAATGGAGTAGGACCTTATGGTCCTTGTCCCCCCCTACCATGTCCTCAGCTTGCCTTTTGTCCATGGAAAAACTTTAACCAAAGAATAAGTTTAATCAGAGAAATGAGAAAATGCAGAAACAAAGGGAAACAGTCAAAGGAGAACAAATAATAATAGATTAGTCATTAAATATAGTCAAGGACCTTTAGTTCCTCCTGAAGGGCTATAGATAATATCCTGAGCCATATCTTGTGAGCTGTCTTATGGATACTGAAACCCCTACCAGGAGGCAAAAGTTAACTATATGATGACCAGGCAGTAGCCATGACATAAGCTGCCACAGTTCTGAGACTTGGCCTCAAAGAAATGGACACAAACCAACCCTGGAACTGAAGATTAACTGTACCTAAGACAATCAAGATGATCCTGGTTAGACCACGGATGACTAATTTCAGGATGCCTGTCAGAGAGGAATGTGCTGTTTCTGCATGTGGCCCCCTCCCTCTGTCTATAAAAGCTCTTGCTCCCTGATTGTCAGGGGGGAGAGTCGGCCTTTGGACAGGCTTCCCCGCCTGCCCCCACACACATCGTTGCCAACATCCAAAATAAAGCAAACTTTCCTTTCCACCAACCTTGTCTCTTTATTTACTTTTGAGCGGCGAGCAGCCAGACTCCACTTTCGGTTACAAAAGGACTGGTTACAACATATGAACACACAGCTGTCAGCCTCCCGATCTGGGAGGGCAGGTAGATGTGCTCATGGTTTCTACTCTGGTCCTTGAGAGCAGAAGATGTTCATCAAATTCAGCTTCCCCTGAACAGTGAAATCTGATCTTATAATATTCCCTTCAATACAGGGCATGTCTCTGTTAAACACATGCAATAGAAAGATAAATGATTATAATTAAACAATAAAAAAATTCATTTCTGGAATAAGGCCACCATTGGAAGCAGTTAATAGCAGTTAATACCTTAGAGAAATAGAGGATGAATTTGAGAAACAGTTCTGAAATGCAGAATTTAAATATTAAATAAAGTGGTTTCTTTAATGCAGGTTTAAAATATTAAAGATAGCCATTGATTCTCTATTAGAAATTTATTTTATGTATAATAGAATATTTTCATAGCATAATTGTTTTACCAATTGTAAAACACCATTGATGCTCAATAGAGCTATATTTTCATAAAGATATTGTAAATGACCTCAGCAAATTGCTGAATAACGTAATTATTACTCATTTTAAAATGTGTGTGTGTGTGTGTGTGTGCACACATGGGCACATGCAAACCATTTTCTAATATTGGGTAAAGAGTTCTGAATATCTTCAAGGAATTATTAATTATGTGAAGAGATGCTGAAATAGACTGTGATTTGACTGTGAAGATGTTATCTTGGCAACAGAGTGACAGAGACATTAAACCTTGGTATATTTCCAAGTAGACTTAAGAAGATATTATAAAGGTAGAAGCATGGAAGCAGTACTTTAAATGCTACATAGGGATCTACTTTCCCCAGTGTGCTTTTATGAATTGGAAACTTTTTTTTTAATTCAGTTTATTCTCTCTATAATTTTGCACACATACAAAACCCTTTAATGGAAGTCTTTGTATGAGAAGTTAATTAAATTTCTAATTTGATCAAGTAAGAAATGTGGTGACTAAATATTATAAATAATTTAAAGTCCATTTTGATAAAATTAATAAGAAAACAGAAATAACAGATGTGACCTAATAAAAACATTACTTGAAAGCTTAGGTATAGAAGTACTGCTTGTCATAATATTAACATTTATTAAATCCAAATGATTAACAATGAACTTATTTTTTGAAGTTCAGTCTTGGCTTTCTAATTTAAAATGGCGAACTAAATATGTATGTGGATGTGTTTGTTTTCTCATTTTCCTCCCAAAGTCCTATTGAAATGACAGCAACAATGGACAGAGGGATAGAGTCTGTAATTCTGCTGACAGCTGAAGTATTGATGATTTCCTGGTACACACTAGAAGTTGTAGCCAGAAAGTGCACAGGACACAGTTGAAGCAGGGGAGGGACCCCAACCCTCACACCCCAACACACACCTCATGCCTAAGAAGCAGGTGTGGATTGTGCTAATGGGGAAGGGAAGAAACCATGGAGGTATTACAGGACTGTTTATGAATCTGCTGTGACATCACCACATTCACTTCCTTCAACTTGAAAACAACTGACCAAAGAGGTATTTACAAGAGACTACAACCAGAAAACAAGCCAATTAGAGTGAGCCCCACAGAAATGAGCCAAGCCCAGGCATCAGCTAATCCCCAGCCTCATAGCTCGGGACATAATAAGGAGCACTGTTTTAAGCCATTGAGCTTTGGAGTTGTTTATTATTTTTAATTTTTGGGGGGGGGCTGTTTATTTTTGCAGCAATAGCTAATGGACATAAAATTTGTAAATTTATGGAGCCAACTTAATCTTATTGAAGTCAGCGATCCTAGAGGCAGGATAGCCTGATCTCAGGGACATTTGCTACTGTTGATTTTCTAGAAATCTGAGGTGTGTGGGATTGAGCACGCTGTGTCCCATGGTTGGAACAGGCTGGTGTTGGTGTTATTGCATCCGAAGACATACAAGGGAGACACAACTAGCAAACTGAGATGAACAGATTCATATGAAAAATTCAACTCGGTTGCCTGAAAAAAATGTATTGACAACAGGCCAATATCAGATTGTTAAAAAGAGCGTCAATGGTTAATCAATCTCAAATAAATTTATTTTTATTTCTAGCATTTATTTTATGCCAAAATTACAAACTTTACTTGTAAAATTTATGATTCAAGAGGAGAACAAATTAAGCAATTCTTAATTTAAGGATCAAATCTTTCAGTGTGACAACTGCTCTAAGCAAGTATTTTATTTGCTTTAAATGGCCAAGAAATGGGACACAAACACATGTTCTAAACTTTCCTTCCTCTAACTCATGTTAATTAAGTTTCAACTGTCTTGACATTTACATCTGGGGACTCATGTTTACGGCTCAAGCTGAGTTTTCATAAATTATAATATATCCCTTGGCCATGCGATTTTTTTAATCTTTCATGACTGACAATTTTACTAATATAAAGTCCAAGTATTTTATGAGGCTTTATTAAGTCAATCCAAATTGCATATACTTATACCTGCATTTTATAGTAAATATCTTATAGGAGAAAAGATAGCCCTGTGCATCTAGCCATGGTAAAATAATTCAATTCATTTGACCTCTATTTCCATGCTGTCAGTTTCAGTAAAGGCAAAATATGGACAATCTTCTTTGACACTAACTAAAGTAAGACTCAGAAATATTTCTACCACATCACTATGGAATATCAATTCACATGTACATTATAAAACTTGAGTAGCTCTTAATTTCCTATGAAAAATACTACAGCTATACTTTCAGGAATTTCCGTGTTGGGAGTGTCCAGGCCTGTAAGATGTATAAGTCCAGCTAATGAAACTGGTCATAGTCACAGGGCAGGAGGCGTTTTTCAGAGCACTCTTTCCACAAACAATAGTTCTCCATGGTAGTACTTTAAAACAATATGGTTCCAAAGCCCTCGTTTTCCCCGAGTGAATAAGTTAGTTCTCAGGAGAGTCCTGTATTCCAGTCAACTGAGAGATATGCGACCTTCCTAATTTCTTTTTCCAATCCAGGAGTCATTTGTTCTGAGGGTCCAGGGAGTTGGAGTCATGCGGTGACTTGCTTCCAGGACACTGGTGCCCCTCAGACTTTGTTGCTTTACAGTCTGTGATTAGGCAGAAGGTCAGGGGGAGGTGTCAGGAGGTTTTTAAAACTCCCTGCCTGAAGAGAAGGGTCCATTAAATACATTTCCAAAAGAAAACCCAATAACATCTTTCAATAATATTTCTGTTCACTAAATTATAGGAGTAGAAGCAGAAAAGATATTGTAATAAAATTCTTATATTTCCTCTCTCTGATACCACTATGTTTTATAAAAATTTGTCATGTCCTGTACTGAAAATATTTGATTTTTATGTATTCAGTTCCTTAAAAATCTGTCTCTACTTAACTGAGACTCTGTGCCTGCCTCCTTCCTATCTCAGCATTTATATCCGCTGCTCTTTTATATGGCGCTGTATGCCCACATGGTAGACAGCCATCTTTTAAATGTTTTCTGATGTATACTCTGCCTTATATTTAAACAACTGCGACAGCAAACCCCATTTAAGTGATGAAAATCTGACAAAGGTAAGGCAGATGTATAAACCTGGTCTATGACAGCTGCAGAAGTAGCCAATTAATTTGTCTTTCAGTTTTCTAGGATTCAGTACAGAGGAATGAATCCCAGCCACAAGGCTGACCTGTAATGTGACCAGATCCCCAGATGTGGTACCAGGCTCTTGGTCTGTTCTCAGATAAGTGTACTCCACAAGGACCTCATATAGTAGACCCTGAGTATGACACTAAGCAACATTTTAAACAGCATGGTGTATTCATGGGGTTGCTCCTTTAAAAATCCCTCAAAGTTAGATGATAGTAATAATGCAAAAGTGTGTTTCAGAAAAAGCTGGTCTCTGCTGGGGCTAAAGCATGGTTCACACATTATTTATTTCATCCTGATGAAAGTGACATTTAAGCTCACACTTTATCTGGCTTAATAGAAAAATAAATTAGTGGACTGAGGGAAATCAAGGAATTAAAATTCCTATAGACCATCCTTAACAATCATTTTTTCAATCAACTTTAATTTTGTTCAAAAACAACAACAAAAGTGAATTCACAGTCAAGTACCCTGAAATGAACTTGATGTGCTGATGCTCTGTCCTGCAGTGGGTGATAGGACCCATGTGACCCATCAGGTGGCCAAACTCAGGGAAAGACTAGGTGCTCTGAGAACTTGCAGGCAGAGCCAAGATTTTCTGCAAAACAGGAACTGCAGAGCTGCTTCAGAGCAGGATTACATGGGTGACTGAGATAAGCAAGTTATGTGCCATACAGGGTAGTTGCTAGTATCAGTCCGATAAGATGTGTATGAGTGCAAGCAAACAGATGTGCCATTAGATTTGAGAATTTTCCATAAAACTTTATGGAACCAATGAAACTTCCTGGTTTATTCAGAATTAAAAGCATGGAATCACTGCCTACATCAGACTTTATAAATTTCAGAGATCATAAAACACATGCAAACACACAGAGAAATAGAGAGAGCACACACACCCTGGAGAAACATAGCATTGCCAAATTTTCTGGCCAAATAAGGCCATAGAAGGCCTTTAAACACAAACATATGCCTCTTTATTTTTTAGATTTAATTTAATTTTTTATTGAAGTATAATTGATGTACAATATTATATTTGTTTCAGTATACAGCATAGTGATTCGATCTTTTTTTACATTACCATGTGATCACCACGATAAGCCTAGTTACCAACTGTTACCACAGAAGGTTATTACAATATTATTGACTATATTCCCTATGCTGGACATTACATCTTTGTGACTTATGTATTTTATAAATGAAAGCTTAAAACTCTTAATCCTTTTCACCCATTTTGTCCATCCCCCTCACCTCCATTGCTCTGACAACCACTAGTTTGTTCACTGTATCTATTACTAGTCAGTTTCTACTTTGTTGTGTTTCTTTGTTTTGTTTTTTAGATTCCACATGTAAGTGGGATCATATGGTATTTTTCTTTGACTTATTTCACTTAGCATAGTACCCTCAAGATTCATCCATGTTGACATGGATATATATATATATATGCATATATCTCACATTTTCTTTATCCAGTCATCTACTGATGGACACAGGTTGCTTCCATATCTTGGCTATTGTAAGTAATGCTGCAGTGAACATTGGGAAGCATATATCTTTTTAAAATAGTGTTTTTGTATTCTTCAGATAAATATCCAGAAGTGGAATTGGTGGATCAAATGATAATTCTTTCTAATTTTTTGAGGAACCTCCATATTGTTTTCCATACTGGCTGTACCAATTTATATTCCCACCAACAGTACACAGGGTTTCCTTTTCTCCACATCCTTGACAGCACTTGTTATTTCTTGTTTTTTTGATAACAGTCATTCTAACAAGTGTGAAGTCATATTTCATTGTGGTTTTAATTTGCATTTCTCTGAATAGTGATGTTGAGCATCTTTTCCTGGGCTTACTGCCCACCTGTATGTTTTCTTTGGAAAAATGTCTCTTCAGGTTCTCTGCCCATTTTTTAATCTGATTATTAGGTTTTTTTGTTATTTGAGTTGTATGACTTTATTACATATTTTGGATATTAACCTCTTATTGGATATATGATTTGCAAATACCTTCTACTATTCAGTAGGTTGTCTTTCTGTTTTGTTGATGGTTTTTTTTTGCTATGCAAAAGCTTTTTAGTTTGATATAGTCCCCTTTATTTATTTTTGCTTTTGTTGCCCTTATCTGAGGAAATAAATCCAAAAAACTATTGCTAAGACCAATACCATAGAGCATACTGCTTAAGTTTTCTTCTAGGATTTTTACAGTTTCAAGTCTTACATGTAAGTTTTTAATCCTTCCAGAGTTTATTTTTGCATATGGTATAAGAAATGGTCAAGTTTTATTCTTTTGCATGTGGCTGTCCAGTTTTCACTGCAGCATTTATTGAAGAGACTGTCTTTTCCTCTTTGCATATTCCTGCCTACTTTTTCATAGATTAATTGACCATGTAAGTGTGGTGTTATTTCTGAGCTCTCTACTCTGTTCCATTGATCTGTGTGCCTGTTTTTGTGTCAGTATGATACTTGTTTGATTACTATAGCTTTGTAGTATAGTTTGAAATCAGAGAGCATGAGGCCTCCTGCTTTGTTCTTCTTTCTCAAGATTACTTTGCCTATTCAGGGTCTTTTGTGGTTCCATACAAATTTTAGGACAGTTCTATTTCTGTGAAAAATAGCATTGGAATTTTGATTAGCATTGCTTTGACTCAGTATATTGCTTTGGTTGGTATGGACATTTTAATAATATCAATTCTTCCAATCAGTGAGGATGGTATATCTTTCCACTGTCTTCTTACTTCATTTCATCAATGTCATAGTTTTCAGAGTATACATATTTTCACCTCCTTGGTTAAACTTATTTATAGATATTTATTTTTAGTGATGCAATTATATATAATATATATATAATTATATATAATTATATTATAAATGAGATTACTTTCATTTTTCTTTCTGATTGTTATTAGAGTATAGAAATGCAACAGATTTCTATATATTTATTATGTACCTTGCAAATTTACAGAATTCATATATTAGTTCTAATAATTTTTTGGTGAAATCTTTGGGGTTTTCTATATATAGTCCATGTCATCTGCAAATAGTGATAATTTTACTTCTTCCTTTTCAATTTGAATGTCTTTTATTTCTTTTTCTTGTTTGAGTGCTGTGGCTAGGACTTCCAATACTACGTTGAATAAAAGTGGTGAGAGTGGGCATCCTTGTCTTGTTCCTGATCTTAGAGGAAATATTTTCTGCCTTCCACCATTGAATATCATGGTGACTGTAGACTTGTCATATATGGCCTTTATTATGTTGATATATGTTCCCTCTATATACACTTTATTGAGAGTTTTTTTTTAATCACAAATGGATGTTGACTTTGTTAAATGCTTTGTGTGCATCTATTGAGATAATCGTGTGATTTTTATCCTTTGCTTTGTTAATGTGGTTATCACACTGATTGCTTTATGAATGTTAAACCATCCTTGCATTCCTGAAATATATCCCACTTGAATATGATGTATAATTCTTTTATGTATTGTTGAATTCAGTATACTAATATTTTGTTGAGGATTTTTACATCTTCTGAGACTCCTATAATGAAAATGTTAATACAATTGATTCTGTGCCAGAGGTCCCTTAAACCACCCTCATATTTAAAATTCTTTATTCTTTTTTCTGTTCTGATTGAGTGGTTTCCACTATTCTGTCTTCCAGATCACTTATGTATTCTTCTGTGTCATCTAATCTGTGGTTGCTTCCCTCTAGTGAATTTTTTATTTTTTTGCAGTACGTGGGCCTCTCACTGCTGTGGCCTCTCCTGCTGTAGAGCACAGGCTCCGGACGCACAGGCTCAGTGGTCATGGCTCACGGGCCCAGCTGCTCCGCAGCATGTGGGATCCTTCTGGACCGGGGCCCAAACCCATGTCCCCCACATCGGCAGGCAGACTCTCAACCACTGCACCACCAAGGAAGCCCCCTCTAGTGAATTTTTAATTTCAGTTATTCTATTTTTCAGTTCTGGTTGGTTTTCTTATATTTTATAACTCTTTGTTGAAGTTATAAATGTGTTTCTCCATTCTTCTCCCTAGTTCAGTGAGCATCTTTATGACCATTTCTTTGAACACTTTATCAGGTAAATTACTTATCTCCATTTCATTAGTTTTTTTTTTTTCCTAGAGTTTTATCTTGTTCTTTCATTTGTAATATATTCCTCTGTCTCCTCATTTTGTTTGACTTTCTGTGTTTGTTTCTATGAATCCGGCAAAAGTACTACTTCTTGTGCTGAGGGTATGGCATTATGTAGGAGTTTTGTAGCTGTGCAGACTGTGTGTACCAAGTGGCTTTGGTGGACTCACTGGGGCTGAAGTGGGCACAGGCTGGGGGCATGCTGGAGTGAGCTTGACAAGATGGCTAAAGCACCAGGTGCTTTTCAGACTGCTGCCTCTGTGCTGGGACTCAGAGTGAGTGAGTTTGTGCTCAAGATCTTTAAGAGAAAATTCTAGGTGCTCGATAGCCCTCCAGGTCTCCCATATTTAAGCTTTGCTGGTTTTCAAAGCCAGATATTCTGGGGGCTCATATTCCCAGTGCGTGTTCCCAGGGCTGAGGTGCCCAATGTGGGACTCAGATCTCTCACTCCTTAGGGAGGACCCCCACGTTTGTGATATCCCCTCCTGCATGTGGGTTGCTGCACCAGGTTCGTGGGTCCTGATTAGATTGTGTCTCTGCCCTTCCTACCAATCTCAATGTGTTTTGTTTTTCTGTATGTCCTTAGTTGTAGAACAGTCATTCTGCTAGTTCAGGTCATTCTCAAAGAGCGTTGTTCTATATGTAGCTGTAATTTTGGATGTCCTTTGGATAAGGTTGGGTCAGGAGCTTCCTACTCTGCCATCATGATCCCACCTTCAAGCCTATGCCTTTTGTATCTGTTATTACTACTACTTCAAAATGAAAAATACATCAGTGTATATAAAATAAAAAATAGACTTAATAGTAAAAAAAGGAGTCTTTAAAATTTTTTAAAAATCACTTTATAACACTGTCTTTATTTTTCTCATTTTTCTAAAGATAATTAAAGTTTATCCATATTTTGATCCTCTTTTTGTCACTTTCATCAGGGTGTGATAAGCTCTAGCAAAAGTCAGTTAAATGCCTGTGGTTAACATGCCACTTTATACAAAGATTTCACAAAAACTTATGCTTAATTTAAGACTTCAGATTTATGATTACATAATGATAGAGTTTAGTGTTTTATTTCAATTAAAACCATTTTGTAGGGGCTTCCCTGGTGGCGCAGTGGTTGAGAGTCTGCCTGCCGATGCAGGGGACGCGGGTTCGTGCCCCAGTCCGGGAGGATCCCACGTGCCGCGGAGCGGCTGGGCCCGTGAGCCATGGCCACTGAGCCTGTGCGTCCGGAGCCTGTACTCTGCAACGGGAGAGGCCACAACAGTGAGAGGCCCGCATACTGCAAAAAAAAAAAAAAAAAACATTTTGTAGGAGGGTAAAATTAACCATTCTTAAAGTCCAGAAGCTCACTGAAATCCAGAGAGTCAATGAATTGTTTTAATTTTCATAGAATCTCAAATTGGAAAGTTGAATTTGGGTGAGAGGTCTACAATTTGAAAAACTTGAAAACAAAATTGGATTTTTTGCTGGTGTTTGGAGGTGAACAACATTAATTTGCTGCTCCTCACAGTTGTAGGAACAACAAGTGCCTGTTTTGTGGGGCTCCCTCCAAGCCACTTTCCCCACTGCCTGCTTTCCCATCCTACTACTTTCCTTTACGTACTTCAACAACAGCCTTTAGGTTCACTTGTGGCTCAAGTAAAATGAGACCTTGAGGTATCTGTGGCTCATATATAAGATCTTGGCTCCCCCAAAATTGCTATTTCACCAATAGATAATCAGCTCCATCAGGAAATGGATTGTGTCTGTGAGTCATCATTTCATGCCAAGAGCTAAAACAAAGTGGTCAAACTGTTCTTCAGAACTCTACCGAGTGCTCTAATAAAATTTAGCTATTCTGTTATAGACACAAACATAAACTA
This sequence comes from Globicephala melas, assembly GCF_963455315.2. Taxonomy (NCBI): domain Eukaryota; kingdom Metazoa; phylum Chordata; class Mammalia; order Artiodactyla; family Delphinidae; genus Globicephala; species Globicephala melas. Next base: position 96,455,479 of record NC_083319.1, on the reverse strand, counting down.
CTAATATAATTATTTCTCTCAAAAGAATTATGATAACTTGTAAGTTCATACTTGCTAGTCAAGAGAAATTACAGTCTATTCAAAGTTTTGCTGCCATGAAGCCCTCTTGATTTTGAGTGCAAATGACTCTGAGTTTCAGATTCTTTTAAACATGAATTAACTGTCCAAACACAGGAAGAAACAGGCAGTCTGATATAAATAAACCTAGATCATGTATATAAAGGATATCTAATGACTATGACCACTATTGGTATGATAAGTCTAGCAACATGACAATTAAGCTGACTCTATGGGAGAAAACAGAATCTCCATTGTTTGAAATAATTTTGCAGCTCTGAAGCAAACTGTTTTAATATGTGACCTTCAGAACTCAATTTACATAATTTGCATGATTTTTTAATAAAAATACTTTCCAATAAATGTTAGATTTAAATATTATATTAATTTAGATCAATATTAAATTTAAATTTCCAATAAGTATTAGATCCACATGTACAAAAACAAATGATAGATAAAGAAAATAGAATACATTATTTTGTCCTTCAATCATCCCAGATCAATGAGCATTCTGACTACCACCTAGGAGACCATGCTACATTCTTAATCACCCCCGTGTGGCTTTTCTCCTAGGGTACCCTGATCCTTCACATAGATAGGCTTGAGCTGTGCACAATGACAACTAGATCATGGCATTAGGGTTTAGTGTTCAGCCCACTGTCCTGTTTGTAGGGTGTTGAAAGGCAATGTTGGTTTTACCATCATTGTACTTATAATGACTTTGTTTCCGGACCTAACTCCAGAGATGAAAGGCCTTGGGGGATTGTGGTGGAGGTCAGACTGGTAGTGCCCACAGCTAAGAACCCATCACTGGTCTCTCTCATCATCTCTGAGGCCAATATGCTCTTTGGCTTAAAAGATGAAACCTCATCATATCAATACTTCTTTTCATAATTTTGCCATCCCAGAAAGTATATCCTCTTCTTTAGCTCTTAACATTATTTTCACTAATCGTGAGTGCTTTCTTACATTAGATGTAAGCATTTATAGAAACAATATTTTCATATACTAGTGGTTCAAATGTACTAAGAGACAATTTTTACATGCCAATACATGATAATTTTAGTTCTTCAATTGAAGAGTATTTTATATTTACCAAGGAAAAATATCTTTCACAGTATTAAAGGTGTTCAAGTTAAAAAGCTAGAGGTTTTATAACTCAGAGCCTAAAAGTTTCATCTCCTACCTCACACTGCCTGAATACAAAACCTGTTTCACTTAAGTGCTTACTAGACAGGTAACCTTGGCAAGTCACTTAACCTCTGCCCCTTGGTGATTGTCATAAATACCTGCCTTACAGAGGTGTTGTGAAGATCAAATTAGATGAAGAAATTCACCTCAAGTGCTCAAGACAAAGCTGGGCCCAAAGGATGAGTTAATCGGTACCAGCAGTTTATGATTGTAAATTCACATGATACCACATAAAACGTCAGCAAAAGTCTGATTATGAAAAAGAGCAAGAGGTTTGGATATTTTAAAGACTCATGAACTCATTCATGCTTTTTCCAAACAATTAATTATTAGATGCCTGCTCTGTACTAAGTATTGCCTTTAGTGTTAGAACCACATAAAAAGATAAAATCTTAAAAGAGAATAACAAAAACACATATTTATGTTAAAGAACAGTTAATATCTCCATGGACAGTGGAAATACCTTCAGAACAATGAATGAAACTACAGCCTGAGTCTCTCTGGACTCCAGTTCTTAAAGTGAGTGACAGCAGATGATCGAGAGATGAGTTCCTGAAGGTTACTGGGGAAGAGTGAGCCCCACAGAAGAGGTTTGACGGGGGTCACCTGGGGGCACAGAGCTGTGGGTAAGACCCTTCTGCAGACAAATCCCTGGAGCTGAGTAGAAGCTGATACAGCATCCAGAGGCTGCTCCATGCTGCTATTCCAGGTGACCACCAACCTATCATCTAATAAGCATCCAGGTGTAAGTAACACTCAGAGTGCCCAGGAGACTGCTCACTGCCCCCTCACACATTTACTTACATACAGCCCAGGAAGGAACAGTGATGGTTACCTGTGCCCTTGGAGAGCAGACACTATGTTGGCCCACTTTGTAGGGTGATGGGGCACCAAAGGAAAGCCCCCTGCCTCCTTAAAAAGGAAATTGAGAGAGTTAAGATGGCAGAGGAGTAGGAAGATGTAGAGATAATCTCTCTCCATGGATGCATCAGGAGTACATCTATAGATGCAACAATTCTCACAGAACACTGGCTGAACACTAGCAGAAGAAACTGGACACCAGAAAAGACCATAAATATCCCTGCATAAGTGGGTAGGACAAAAAAAAGAAGGGAGAAGGAGGAGGAGAGGCAGCAGGACAGGACCCACAGCCCAGAGCAGGGGAGCTGAAGCAGAGGAGAGATTCCCAAATTTGGGGAAACTCCCTCTCCGACAGGGAAATCGATTGGGACAGAAAGGAAGCATTTGAGGCTGTCAAAAGAGGGTGAGGTGGCTGATCTGTGGCAGATGAGATAGAGTGAGAAATACACAGAAGGTCTGTACCACAGCCCTATGTGCCCTGGACTGGGACGTGTGTTCACAGGTGTGCAAGGGGGCTGGGAGCTGAAGCGTGGGGATTGGAGAACAGGCCTGGAGCGAGAACTACTGTTGGCTGTAGGGAGACGGGAAGGAGGAAATTCACAGCAGGGAATGCCTACAGAGGAAGACCGACTGCTGTGGAAGCAGGGCGCTACTGCTGAGTCACACAGAGGGAGAGGAACCACTATTGTAGCCTCTTTCTCCCCACATACTGGCCCCTGCTGACAAACAATGAAAGAAGACCTCTCAGCGTGAGCCTTCACGTACCTCATGCCAAGAGCCAGAAAAGGCCCTCACTAGGGCCATATTTTTTGCACCTATGGCTGCAGGCTTCCCTGTGCATTTGGCGCCCCCAGGGCTCCTGCAACCCAAGCAGTCATACCACCTCTGTGCCCTGGCCTCACTGGGGCAGACCCAAGAACTCCAAGGCAGCCTCAGGACCAGACTTCTGTGGGTGAACCACACGCAGAGGTGGGGATAAAACCAAAGCTGAACCCCAGGGACAGGGCGACTAAGGAAGAGGATTGAAAATCTTTCCATCAGCTCTACAAGCTGCAGATTAACCCCACAATCAGGTAGGTAGACCCTGCATCCATGGAATATCTTGAGTAGACAATGAGTGTTCCCACAAATGAAAACAGCCTAGCTCTGGCAGCTGTGGACTTTCGGGGCAGCACACGCAGGAATTGGGCCACATCAGAGTCTGAGTGGTCCCCACAGGGCCCACAGCAGGTCCAGAGACCAGCCTAGAGGCAGAGGAGCGCCTACTGGGGAGGCAGAGGTGGGCTGTGGCTCACAACATGTGCAAGGACACTTACAGGGGAAACCCCAGGGAAACATAATTATTACTATTAATTTTATCATGTTTTGATTCATTCTGTTGTTTGTTCTGGCTTTCTTGGGGTTTTTTTTCGTTTGCTTGATTTTTGTTTGATTGGTTGGTTGGTTGTTCTTGTTGTTGTTTTAGTATTTTTTTTCTTTTTTATTTAGTCTTTTGGGATCTTCATGTTTTATAACATTTTTTAAATATATTTATATTTTGCTTTTCTCTTGTTCTGTCTTCTTTCCCTTTTCCCTTTCTTTTATTTTTTAAATCATTTCTGTTGGTTTGTTTTGTTTCTTTGCTTCATTCTTCAGCTGGCACTCTGCTTTGGTTTTGTTTTTGTGTTATTATTAGTCTTCTTTTTAATTGTTTGATTTGTTCTTGGGTTCTTTTGTTTGTCTGATTGTTCTCTTCCTTTTTGTTTTATTTGGTTCTGTTTTTGTTTCTTTTGTGTGTGTGCATGTTTCCCTGTTTTTGTTTGTTTGATTTTACTTTTTACAATTTGTCAGGTGTTTTGTTAGTCTTCTTTTTTTTTAATCTTTTTTTTAAAAATCCCCTTTATTGCTGGGATGAGCAACTTTCAGGGTCTGGGTTCCATGACTGGAAGACAGGCCTGAGGCTCTTGAATGGGAGCACCAAGTCCAGGATGCTGGACCACTAGAGAAGTCCCAGCCCCAGGGAAGATTAATCACTGAGAGCTCTCACAGAGGTCTCTATCGGAATCCAAGACCCAGCTCTACCTAAATGTCTACAACTCCCAGAGCTGGACACCTCACACCAAAAAATAAACAAGGCAGGAACACAAACCCATCAATCAGCACACAGACTACCTAAAGTCATACTAAGCTCACAGACACACCAAAACACACCACCTGACATGGCCCTGCTCATCAGAGGGAAAAGATTCAGCTCCACCGACCAGAACACAGGCACCAGTCCTTCCCATCAGGAAGCCTACCCAAACACTAGACCAACGCCACCACCAGGAGCAGAGAACAGAAGCAAAAGGAATGACGACACTACATCCTAGGGAAAGGAGAACACAAATACTGTAAAGAAGACAAAATAAGAAGACTGAGAAATATCTTATAGGCAAAGGAGCAAGATAAAAATCCACAACACCAAAAAAATGAAGAGGAAATAGGCAAACTACCTGAAGAAGAATTCAGAGTAATGATAGTAAAGATGATCCAAAATCTCGGAAATAGAATAGAGAAAATACAGGAAACATTTAACAAGGACCTAGAAGAACTAAAGAGCAAAACAAATATATATAATGAACAAATACATATAATGAATATATAATGAACAACACAATAACAGAAATTAAAAATACTCTAGAAGGAATCAATAGCAGAATAACTGAGGTGGAAAAATGGGTAAGTGAGCTGGAAGATAGAATGGTGGAAATAACTGAAACAGAGCAGAATAATGAAAAAAGAATGAAAAGAATGGAGGACAGCCTCAGAGACTTCTGGGACAACATTAAGCACACTGTAGGACAGTCTCAGAGACCTCTGTGGCAACATTAAGCATACAGTCCTGAATACAGCTAGAGGAAACAAAATCACCTTACCTATAGAGGAACAAAGAAATATATCCAACTTCTCAGAAAACATGCAAAAAGAAGAGAATGGATTGTAAGATTTAAATTATTAAGAGAATAAAACCACCAACCTAGAACTCTTTCTTTAACTTGTGAAATTATCCTTTAAAAGTGAAGGAAATAAGACTTTTTCCAGACAGACAAAAGTTGAGGGAATCTGTTGTGAGTAGACCTGCTTTGATAAAAAATTAGAAGTTCTTTAGAAAGAAGGGAAAGGACATGCATCAGAAATATGGATTTATATTAAAAAGGAAGACCATTGAAAAGTGAAGGTAAAAAAAATGTTTTTCTTATTCCTAATTCATCAGATAACAATTATTCAAAATAATAATGTCAACAGTGTATTCAAATATATATGTTTACGGGAATATATTTATATATACACACATTTGTATAAGTGTAATAAATAAAAGCAAGGATACAAGGGATGGGAGGCAGGAATTAGGATTACTTTGTTGTTATCAGGTACTCACACTATGCATGAAGTAGTATAAGTGTTATATGAAAGTGGATTTGGATTAGCTATAAATGCATATTGTAAATTCCTGTGCATTCACTTAAAAAAGTAAAAAAAGAAGCTGATATGCTAAGAAAGGAGAGAAAATGTAATATAACGTGTGCAATTAAAACCTTAAAAGGCAGAATAAGAGTGGAAGACAAAAATAGGAACAAAGAACAAGGGCAACAAATAAAAAAGCAGTAATGAATATGGTAAATTACACATCCAACTATGTCAATAATTGCTTTGAATGTCAACAGTCCGCATCTATTAAAAGATAGAAATTGTCAGAGTGGCTCTAAAAGCAGGACCCAACTATATTTTTGCCAATAACAAACTCACTTTAGGTATTCTATATGTAAACTCACTTTATATATACAACAAATGTAAATACATAGAAAAAAATATACCATGTTACATATTGATAAATGGGTCAATTCTCCAAGAAGACATAACAATCCTTATCTTGTATGTGCTTAAAAACAGAGCATCAAATTATGTGAGGCAAAAACTAATAGAAGTGCAAAGAGATGGATCCACTATCATACTTGGAGATTTCAACCTCTCTTCCTCAGAAATGGACATATCCAGCCACCAAAAAAATCTGACCAATGTCTCTCATAAACATAGATCCTACACACACACACAAAAAATCCTCCACAAAATATTAGCAAATTAAATTCAACAGTGTATAAAAAGAATGATACAACACAACTAGGTAGGATTTATCTCAGGTATGCAAGGATGGCTCAACATTTGGTAATCAATTAATATAATCCATCACATCAACATGCTAAAAAGAAAAATCACATGATGATATCAGTAGATGCAGAAACAACATTTGACAAAGTCCAACACTTATAATAAAAACTCTCAGTAAACTAGGAACAGAGATGACCTTCCTCAACTTGCAAAAGTATATCTGCAAAAAACCTCCAGCTAACTTTACACTTAATGATGAAAAACTCAAAGCTTTCTCACTAGGATCAAGTACAAGGCAAGGATTTCCCCTCCACCACTCCTTTTCAACACTGTATGGAAAGTTCTGGCTAATGTAAAAGACAAGATAAAAAATATAAAGATTCGGAAGGAAGAAATAAACTCTTTGTTCACAGATGAAAAATCCAACAAGAATTGGTCAAAAACTCCTGAAACTAAAAAGTGACTACAGCAAGTTTGTAGGATACAGAGTTAATATACAAAAATCAGTTGCTTTCCTATGTACCATTAATGAACAAATGGAATTTGATATTAAAAATACAATGTCAGTATGTTAGCACCCCAAAATATTAAATACTTATGTATAGATCTAACAAAATATGTATAAGATCTGTATAAGGAGAACTACAAAATTCTAATGAATGAAATCAAAGGAGAACCAAATAAATTACAGATATTCTATGTCCATGGATAGGAAAACTCAATATTTTCAAGATTTCAGTTCTTCCCAAGTTAATCTATAAATTCAATGCAATTAAAATCTCAGCAACTTATTTCATAGATATCAACAAACTGATTCTAACATTTATATGGAGAGGCAAGATTCAGAATGGACAACACAATATTGAAGAAGAAGGACAAAGTTGGAGGACTAATGCTACCTAACTTCAAGACCTACTATAAAGCTACTGAAATCAAGAGAGTGTCATACTGGCAAAAGAATAGACAAGTGGATCAGTGGAAAAGAATAGAGAACCTAGAAGCAGACCCTTATACATATAGTCAACTGACCTTCGACAAAGGAGCAAAGGCAATACAATGGAGTGAAGATATTGTCTTCAACAAATGGTGCTGGAAAAACTGGATATCCACTCTAGACACAGACCTCACAAAAATTAACTCAAAATGGATCACAGACATAAATATAAAATGCAAAGCTATAAAAGTCCTACAAGATAACATAGGAGAACATCCAGATGACCTTTGGTATGGTGATGCAATTTTAGACACAACACCAAAGACATGATCCATGGAAGAAATTATTCATAAGCTGGACTCCATTAAAATTAAAAACGTTTGCTCTGCAAAATATGTCAAGAGAATGATAAGACACAAATGGGAGAAAATATTTTCAAAAGACACATTTGATAAAGAAATATCCAAAATATACAAAGAACTCTTAAAACTCAAGAATAAGAAAACAAACAACCCAGTATGAAAACAGGAAAGAGACCTTAAACAGACAACTCATCAAAGAAGATATACAGGTGGCAAATAAGTAAATGAAGAGATGCTCCACATCATATGTCATCAGGGAAATGCAAATTAAAACAACATGAAATATCATTACACACTTATTAGAATGGCTAAAATCTGGAACACTGACAACACCTACTGCTGGAGAGGATGTTATAGCAACAGGAACTCTCATTCATGGCTGGTGAGAATGCAAAATGGTGTAGCCACTTTGGAAGGCAGTTCAGTGATTTTTTATAAGACTAAACATATTCTTTCCGCATGATTCAGCAATCATGCTTCTTGCTATTTACCCAAAGGAATTGAAAGCTTATGTGCACACAAAAACCTGCACACAGTTATTTACAGCAGCTTTATTCATAACTTCCCAAGCTGAAAGCAACCAAAATATCTTTCAGTAGGTGGATGGATAAATAAACTGTGGCATTTCCAGACAATGGACTATTACACAGCTCTAAAAGAAATGAGCTATCAAGCCATGAAATGACATGGAAGACTCTTAAATGTATATTACCTAGTGAAAGAAGCCAATCTGCAAAAGTTACATACTATATGATTCCAACTATGACATCCTGGAAAAGGCAAAAATATGGAGATAGTAAGACAATCAGTGGTTGACAGGAGTTTTATCTAGATGAATAGGTGGAGTACAGATGATTTTTAAGGCAGTGAAAGCACTCTGTATGATACCATAGGATGATGTTGTCATTACATATTTGTCCAAACCCATGGAACATATAACACTGAGTGAGCTGTCATATAAATTATGGACTTTGAGTGATTATGACGTGTCAATGTAGGTTTATTGATTATTGCAAATGTTCCACTCTGGTGGGGGATGTTGATAATGAGGGAGGTTATGCATGTGTGGGGAAGTTGATTTATGGGAAAGCTCTGTACCTTCCCCTCAATTTTGCTGTGAACCTAAAACTGCTTTAAAAAATAAGGTTTTAACTCAAGGAGTTTTCTCTGAATGTGGATCAGACTAAATTATCCAAGCAGTCAGAGAAGAGCATGTCTGGAAAAGAAAGCTCACTGGTAAAGGCTTGGCATAAAGGATCTTGTGGAAATTCAGGAAATAAGAGAACAAATCCTGATTGAGAAGAATGGTTATATTTGCTGAAGCATGATTACTTAGTTGTCTCTGAAATCCTGCCATTTTTTTTCTTCTCAATGTAAGAGGCATGTGCATTTTATAAACAAGTGGTTGTAACTTCATTTGTCCTAAATTACTACCTGTTTGTACTCAATAAAGAGTGAGCTAGTAGGTACTATACAGTCATAATTTCAAGACATGATTTTAATTAATAACTAAAGCTACTAATAATTAATAATAATTGAAGATGACAAAGTGTTTCATAACCAGGTAGTTGAGCTTCTGAGCCTTAGTGAATGAATTTCTAAAAGTGCTCTGTGTAGAATTTTGGAACTACATTGCTCCTTCATAGTAATCTCTAAATAATTTTCTGGCTTATGAACACATTGCCATTACTTCCTCTTTTTTACAGCTGGCTGGCTGCACACTTCTTTAAAATATCCTTCACTCTCTGATTCTTGAATTACCCTCACATCATTTCTGCAAAGTAGGTGCTGTCTTCTTACTTCTTTCCAAAAAAAAGGAAAAGAAGCTGAACTGATTGGTGATGGATGAAGTGTAAAGGGATCAAAGTATTAGCTGGCTTTGGATTGTTCAGGAAGGACTGATAAGCTTCCTTCAGTCTGAGGGACCAGAAATGTGGGATACTGTCACACATTATAACTACATAGGAAACTCTAACGGGACCAGTTTCCGGGGGAGAACTTGACTCCATTGCTGTGCACTGGACATGCAGCATTTTCTCTGCCAGCTCAAGCATGAGACAGGACTTGTGTATGAATGTGGACTTGCCTGCACATCTAAACTGCTTTGATAGTTCCGTTTAAAAACTAAGTTGTTTAAAAACTGAATTATTGACTGAATTCAGTCAATAAAGATTGGTCTAGTGACAAGAACCCAGATAATAAACATGAACGATTTTTTTTAAAGATTGCGCGGATTATATTTATATATTTCAAACAATGCCCATTTGATAAAGTAGGGAGTAAAGAATATTTGAAATCTCTTTCATGTTAATGTGAAGCTTTTTTTGACAGTCTGGCTTATCACTTTTTAAATCACAAATGGTTTGGATAGTGTTTAGAAGAAAACATCCTCACTCTTTTTATTTTAGTTACAGTTCTGTTAAAAAAGGCTCAGCTTACCTGGAAACTTTCAAATGGGCTTTGAAGTTGCTTCAAACTAACAGGCACAGAGCACATGGCATGACCGCAGCAGTGAGCAGGTGTGACTGGAGTATCCCATTTTTGGCCTCAGCTGAGCCAAGGCTGACAGTTACTCCATCAAAAACTGCAACATCAGAATGAGAGTTTACAGACTCACCCTTTTCCAAGAGCACAGGCAAAAAACACAAACAGAAAGACCTGACAGAACTAACAGACTTACAGAAAATATATCTATTAGTAATTCATTGTGTGTGTTAACACAAGCCACAGCAATAATGATTACAAGATTTATTACACTGAAGATTTCTTGTCTCCTAAATTCATATATTGCAGGACATTTGTGTTAGTTATCTATTGCTGAGAAACAAATTGCCACAAACTTACAGGCTTTAAAAAACACACCTTTATTATCTCACAGTTTCTATGGGTCAGGAGTCTGAGCACAGCTTAGCTGGCCCTCTGCAAGCCTCCAATTAAGATGTTGACCAGGGGGCTTCCCTGGTGGCACAGTGGTTGAGAGTCCGCCTGCCGATGCAGGGGACACGGGTTCGTGTCCCGGTCCGGGAAGATCCCACATGCCATGGAGCGGCTGGGCCCGTGAGTTATGGCCGCTGAGCCTGCGCGTCCGGAGCCTGTGTTCCGGACAGTGAGAGGCCCCACGTACCACCAAAAATGAATTCTGGACTGGGGAAGGGTCTGCTTCCAAGCTCACTCAATTTGTTTGCAGAATCCATTCCTTGTAGTTATAGGAATAAGGGCCCTATTTTCTGGCTGGCTGTCAGGTATAAGCACTTGCAGGCTGCTGGCTGGAGGTTGCCTCAGTTCCTAGAGGCCACCCCCAGTTCCTTGCCATGTGGGCTCTTCAACAAAGCTTCCTCCTTCATCAG